>NC_048263.2:24959010-25584010 GCF_005286985.2 Setaria viridis | reverse complement strand
CTGGGCTCCGGTAGGGCATGGGGTAGAGGATTGTTAGAGCACGCGCAGGCAGAATCGGTCCGCTGGTGAGCAAATCGGACGTAGAGACGAACCGGCGTCGTGGATGCCGGAGGTGGCTGGCTGGAGGCCGGCGACGCATGGGCAAAAATGAGCGGGGGAGAGGAAACGGAGGCGCTCGGATCAAAATAGAAGAAACGACCGAGCAGGAGCCTTCCCAGCCACCTGTGGGAGAAGGGGTCGGAGACCGGGATTTGGATGCTTCCCTACTTTAGAAGCATGAGTAGGGATCCTGCTGAAGCTGAATTTTTTACCCTCAATCCCTACTTCAGGGAGCTTGTTGTACTGCTCTCAGGCTAGCACTGTTGCCGAGATGTAAGGATGCGGTGCATGATCCAGTGCCTACATGCGATTAGTCATATGTGATATAGGTGCTAGCTTGGCAAGTTGGCATACGGTTGATATAGCTGGATAATCGAACAAGCATCTTCACGAGCGCAAGATATACCGTACATACAACTTCAATCATTTTCTGAACAGCATTTTTGGTGGTACTTAATGACTTTTTCCCACCTGAGTAACAAGAGTTTCTTTTTAACTCTGAGTAACAGGATCTCAACAAGATGGTAGTTAGTGTGTTCTTCCAAGCATGCGGGAAAAAAAAGGAAAAGGAGACAGGAATGAAACATGCCTATCTAAGATAGCATTGGGCCTATCGAGTCTAGCCCAATTGGGACCAGGCATATTCAAGGCCTAGGTTAATTCAAATTTTTGAAAGGCCCTTTTGCGGAGTTCCTTCATTAAATCTTGAGAAAAAAATTCAGAAAACTAAACTAAGACTGAAACATTGTCAAAAAAAAATACACTTTAAAAGAACCCATCGCTACACTTTTATTATTTCTAGTTCATGTTACGTAACAACATATTATAGTTTCGCATCACAAACCACCGTTTTTCACGACTACAAAGAGTATGATACCTTTTTCACAACTATATCGAGCTTTACAAACGTTTTAAATCAGGTCCCTATCGGCCTTCGGAACGCCGAAGTTTTCATTTAGGTCGTGGTGGATCTGTCAGCATGGGCGGCGGGGCAGCGACAGCGCGAGCTCGCCTCGAGGGCAGCTCAGACGTTGGCGTCAAGCGCTGCGTACGTACGGGGACCCGGCGACGCGCACACCACCCCTGCCATGCTTATCCGAAAGCTCTGAGGCGATCGATTGGTTGACCCACCCAGGACACGGCTTTTTTCTTTATTTTCTTGGGTTGATGAGAACGTGAGCAGTGGAGTACTGCAATCTACAAGAAAAGGCAGGGGGAAGAAGAAGCGGGTCGAGGTCGAAAGCATCACGCATCCACCTCTCTCCTTTGTCGCCGGCGGATTGGAGGAGCTTCTTCTCTGTTGGTGTTACCAGCGAAAGCGAGACCTCGCGTTGGCTCCCCTCTGCAAAGCAGAAACAGAGGCACCGGAAACAGAGCAGTAGAGCACTAACGCATCAGCTACCTTTCGCGAAACCTGAAATCTACTCTGGAATTCAGTCAGCTGCCTCCAATCATTCGAGAGAATTCGGCGCTCAAGACGAAGATGGTGTTACGGGAAACTGCCCGTAACAAGAAGGCCTCACGATCGGGATCTCTTATTCGAAACCAATTTAGTTTTCGATTTGGATTTTGCGATGGCCGACGGGCCGTCGGCTTACACATGCAGTTGAAGCTACAGTACACCAGTCGCAGGGTACACGGAGTAGTAGTTCGTACAGTCCCGACGATCCGTTCCGGCAGTCGTCGTCGTCGTCCTCCGCCTCCTCCTCCTTCCGGCGTCGCGTGGAGGAAAAGTGCGGGGGATCGAATGGAGGGAACGAGGCTCCTGGCCCTCAGACCTTGTCCTTGAGCTTGTCGCCCTTGACGACGGGGTTGGCGCGCGCGATGGCGTCGCGGCCGGCGGCGCGGAAGTCGAAGGCGCACGCGTGGCGCTCCGGGTACCGGTGCACGCCGCAGAAGGTGGCGCCGCAGCGGCACGCGAACCCCGTCAGGCCCACGCGCTTCCGGCAGCTCGCGCACCTGCCCGCCTGCCTGGCTCCCGCGGGGGCCGCCGCTGGAGCCTTGGGCTCGGCCACGGCCGCGACGCCAGCCACGGAAGCGGCGGCGGTGGAGGAGGACGGCAGGAAGGCTGGCGGCGCGGGAGCAGTGGCCGGCTGCTGCTGGTTGAGGTCGCGGTAGCACTTGGAGCAGAGGTCCATCGTGGCGGGGCTGCCGAAGAAGCCGCAGTTGTTGGCGCACAGGCGGTGGCCCTCCTGCCACCTCTGCTGCTGCTCCTCCGCCATGGCCGCCGGGTCAGAGACAGCACGGCGCGGCGCGGCGCGGCGCAGGGCAGGTGCAGGCTGGGGTGGGGGGACGGGAAGCGGAGGGCGGAAGGGATTAAAAAGGCGTTGCGTAAAGCGGCCGAAAGGTGTGTGGAGGAGGGAGGGATCGATCGATCGATTTGGCTTTTGTTTCAAGGGACGGGAAGGGATAGCGACAAGGGTACGACAAGTCGACCGCCGCGTGACGGCGACGGCGACGGCAACGCCGGCGATGGTTGGGCTGCTACGGCGGGGTGGGCGGTCGAATGCTGGAAAGAGGAGGGCGAGGACGACGCGGGAACGGAACGGTGGTGTCAGTTACGTGCGCCGTGCGCGCGCGATTGGTCTGGGTCCAACGTGCCGACCTGCCGTGCCGTCCGGTCCATGGTTTGGCCGTCCCAGACGTTGAGAGCTACGCACACCTCTAGCCTTTGTTCTTTGACACTATGCAAAAAGAAGATTCCATCACATCAAATTTGCGGTACATGCATGAAGTACTAAATGTAGACAAAATTAAAAACTAATTGCACAGTTTTGTTGTAATTTACGAGATGAATCTTTTGAGTCTAATTAGTCAATGTTTGGATAATAATTCACAAATATAAACGAAATACTACAGTTGCGCATTTATGGTAAACTGCAAACTTTACGCTGCAAACTTTACGCTACCAATTTGGACGCGCTACGCAAAAGCCTATTATACAGGCTCGGACGCTGATGGCTATGATGGGATGAACTTGGGTTTTTGGATCTGACGGCTGACGGGCTGCGGAGGCCACGTGGAATCCAATCGATACCTCCTCAAATTTCAAGGCAGTCCAAAGTTCCAAACACGGTCACTCACTCTCGCTTGGTATGGTCAAGAATTTGGCTGAAATTTGCCTCAGTTGGAACCTGCAGCTTTTTTGAACCTATAGATGACAGCTTGCCAGCAAACCCACCTGTAAACCCAGTATTTTCTCCGGAGCACAGGGAAAGAGACTAGCAGGGGCTAGCGGAACAAGGGTACAGACACGGCACGCGGTCCCGCTGGACGGGACAGCGATAGAACGTGGAAGGAGTCAGATCAGGACAGCTCTCGCTAGCATGCTTGCTGTATGCCTGTATGTTTGGGGAAATCAGCAAAGGAAGCACCGGTCTCATTTTTAGGGGCCGAAGGAAAGTGGTGGAAGCGGAAACTTTAACAAACGCAGTGAGGAAGATGCCGGGACCTGACGGAAACGGCAAGATATCAGCGTTTGCTAACGGCTGGTGACCTGGTGTTGCGATCTTTTGTCAAGGTGCGACATCGAAGGCTCGAAGCTTTATGTTCATTGCAAATCATTGCCGCGTCACACTTCAGCTGCACCACGATTTTCTTAGGCAACGTTTGTTTCAGTGACATGTTTTGGGACGCCACAACTTTTCAAAGACCTTGTCTTGGCGTAGACTCATTTTGTGTCCGCTTGTCTATGTTTATAGCTGTGGGAAGCATAGGCATGAATCTGCACGTGCTCGACACTGCATAAACACACGAGTCTTCAATCTTCACTGATTCATCTGAAGAAATATTTTTGTACAGTGTTCCTCGAAGTTGGTCGGCCCATCTATGCAAAATCTGGACCTGAGTTATCGGTGGGCCTTCTTCTCCGGGCAGACTCTCCATCTCTGCTTTTGGGCCTGCAGATGAGCGAGCGAACCACTACGTGCCAAAGTTAACCCCTCCCTGCTGAACGGCGGGTTTGTTGGGCCAAGAGAAGGAGACTCAGACTGGGCCAAGAAAAGAAAACCCATCTGATGTGTTTGCAGGATGAACATGGAAGAAAATGCTGACGCGAATGTATTCTTGCTAGCGCAAAATCTCCAGCAGGCAGCAGCCCAGCAGCCCAATGAAGTCCGTACCTAGAAGGAGCTGATGAGTGACTTTGAGTACTTGACCATCTGTCACGAAAGCAGAGAAGAAAATCCCAGTGGGAACAAAACGCAACTGGTAGCTCATAGGCAGGGGCTGCTCCTTCAGTGACATACTGTGGCAAAGCTTGTATCATCCCAGCATTTACACTGCCGGACCCGGGCTTGATTTATTTGTCCAGAACCTCCATCATCTTCGTAATCACCGAAGCTCAATCTGCAGGCTAAAGGAACCAAAAGCGTTTACGAAATCAACACGGAACGACGACAGCACAAAGAGCCATGAAGATAAGAACACCCTGGACAAATTGTAAAATTCTGACGAGACGACAGTGCACCTGCAAAGAGAGGATCGGAGACGGATGGGGATGGCCAAGGCCGGGGCGACGCAATACAAAAGTGAGCAAAGATGCCCGCCGCCGCCCACGCAGAACAGAACAATGCGATACCTGATCAGAGACGCAACTAAACAAGCTAGCTTAGCTAATAAGGCACGCAGGAAGATATGGAGTACTACCACTACAACACAACTGCCAGCAGCCACAAGTCCCGCCGGTTGTACTGCACCGCCGGAAGGGCGGTGTACTTCCGGTACTAGCGTACTACACCGCGAGGCCGGGGGCAGGGGCAGGTCAGCTCAGGCATCTTGGGCAACAGCAACAACCACTGTGCCTTTTGAGCTTTTTCTGGCTCTCATCCGAGCTCGCTTTGTGCGTGCTGTTTGGTGCGCGTCCACCCACCGGTCGCCGGCTTTCTGCTTTCTTGCTACGCCACCGCCGCGGCTATTTATGGAGACCCCGATCCATGAAGCCAGGGCACACGCCGACGCCGATCGATCTCCCACCGACCGACCGACTTCTTCCAGTCCCTCCTCCTCCCCCTCCGCTGCTTCAGCTTGGGTTAGTTCTTCTCCGCCGAGATCCGTGAGAGCCATGGCCGCTGAGGTAACCAATCTCCTTCATCCCCTGTCCCCGATCTCTCACATAGCGATCTATTGTTAGCAAATGTTGAAGGTTTCCAACATATGGGTTTTTGATTCGTAGAATTATTAATATGATGGCCAAATTAAGGATTGCAACCGGAACAAACTACACGAGGAGAACATAATTGATCGCCTCATGTTCTGAGTTTCAATAGATGTAGAATGACACATTGGAGTTTCTAGTAATTGATTGTTGGTAATGAGAGCTAGCTAGCTTCGTTATATGATGTTTGGCTGGTCTGATTATCTTCGTTTTCTCTGAGCTCCAGATGTAGAAGAACATTAAGAGTCCCTGATTTTTGTATTGATGGTACTATATGTGAGAGCTTGATATGATGTTTTCCTAGCTGGTCTGATTATCTTCACTTGGCCATGCAGACTGTTGTCCTCAAGGTTGCTATGTCATGCGAGGGTTGCGCCGGGGCAGTCAGGAGAGTGCTCACCAAGATGGAAGGTTAATTTTGTTTTCACAGCAATTATATAGCATCTCTTACCAACAAAGCCTAGCTTGTTGCCAGCTTATGGGAAACTTACCAGTAAATTAATCACTTGATCTGAGGCGGAAACCCTAATCTGTCAAAATGTTCAGTGTTTATGTACCACAAGTTTACCACCCATGGATATGGGTGATCTGCAGCTCATTGCTTGTTCTTCTTGAATCAGGAGTGGAGACCTTTGACATAGACCTCAAGGAGCAGAAGGTGACAGTCAAAGGCAATGTCAAGCCTGAGGATGTCTTCCAGACGGTTTCCAAGTCGGGGAAGAAGACCTCCTACTGGGAGGGCGAAGCCACAGCCCCGGCCGCTTCGGCTCCAGCAGCAGAAGCAGCTCCCAGCACTGCAGCAGAAGCGCCTGCGGCGGAGGCTGCACCAGAGATAACCCCAGCCAAAGCTGACGCTTGATCGTCACATGTGATGCTGATGCTGTGACCCCTAAACCTTACTTTAGAACCAGCTGGGAAAATGAGTTTTGTGGGGTTTGCGTCATGTTGTTGCCACTCTAGCAAGTGATTACGAATTATAGAATAAATGATAAAACCCAGTCTGTATGAATTCAAGGTGAGCACATCCCTTGCAGGATTGTTGCTCGCTACATTTTACTTTTACCATTGCTTTGGAGTTCCCCCTAAACACTTGTCCAATACTTCTCTTATAGAAAAGAACATGAGCGCAGTCCATGTTAAATCTTCCAGCTTGACAAATCTAGATTCAAATTAATTCAATTGTTAGATTAATTGGTAATGCATCATGTCGACTGGCGAAAATAACTTAAAGGTCGAAACTTCTTGAATTCACTTGTTCACAAAAACTATTGGGTTCGTTACTTGATTTCAAAATTCTAATAATGATGCACTTAATACTTGATTGCAGAAATAGCATCCATTCTACATTCCAATGACTCTTACCTTCTTGCACAAGAGACTGAAACAAAATGCTACATCCGCTATTATGCAGTTCGGTGAAATACACATATAAAATTCGACTTTATTAGCAAAATGATTTAATATAAGGTCTGGACAAACTTCATCATCTATTTATTTTCAAGCCTGAAAATCTATGTCCAATGTCCAGTGCAAAGAGCTTATAGTCTCACCAGATGCATCGGGATATATAATGGACTTAAAGCGGACAAAGAACAATACTCTTGATGACTTCTGTCACTATAACCATCAAGAGCTTCAAGAACATGTCAGAAACATGATATCATAAGAAATTCCTTGCCGTTGTGGGCAGCAATTGGGTGGTTTCAGAAAGTAATTACTAGAGTACAGAATTCATGGAAGCACAAAATTAACCTAACATTTTAGCCACCAATGGAGAGCTGGACGGCTTTCTCAAAAATTTACTGTAACTTGATATCGGTATCAAGTTCACAATTTCCTTAGCCTACTTAAATAGTTGCACTTTTATTATTTACAATAATCCACATATGATCAACAAGACCCAACCCAACAAAGGGATGATAGGACTGCATAGAGTTTGAGGAGGGGATTCATTTTGGGCATCAAACATCAAGTGCAACTGAATCAAGGAACTATAAAGAAAAATAAATAAATAAGAGAATATCGAAACGAGGATGGTGGAATGGTATATGTACCATCCAGGATCCATTCCCTTCTGCCTCTCCCTCTCTGTGCGCGCGATTCATCGGCGTCGTCGTCATGGAGAAGAACTCGCTGATTTCCTGAGGCTGCGCTTCCCACGAGATGCCCTGCCGGCGGTGCCGTGCAAAGGCGATGAAAAAAAAAACTGCTATCGCCGTGCCCTGGGCCTTGTTTAATCCGGGCTGGCAGCCCAGAAGGTATGGGCCAATTTTGTGCAGAGATAGTGGAGAGCCCACGTGCACCTTATCCCCCTCGTCGTCCTCCTGGCCACTCCATTCGAATCGTCGTCCCCTGAATTCCGATCGCAATTCTCATCGCAGCAGCCTCCAATGGCGCCTCCTCCTCCACACCTGCTCCCGCGCTCTTCTACCATCATCAGCAGCGCCGTCAACCCCGCATCCCCACACAATGGTATCCACAGGTCCAGCTCGTCCATCCCAAACGCCGCCACCACTCCGGCCGCGGCGGCTCAGCTCTCGCTGCTCCGCGCCCACGCGCGCGCCGGCAGGATGCGGCCCGCGCGTGAGGTGTTCGACGCAATGCCAGCGCCGGGACGGTCGCTCGTCGCCTGGACCGCGCTCATGTCCGGGTACGCCACTCATGGGCCGGCCACCGAGGCGCTCGAGCTGCTCCTTTGCATGCTCGGCCTGCACCTCAGGCCCGATGCTTTCGTCTTCTCCGTCGCGCTGCGTGCCTGCGCTGCCGTCGGGAGCCTCCGCCTCGGCAGGCAGCTGCACGGCGCCGTCGCCAAGCTGGGCTACGTGGGCGCCGACCTCTTCGTGGCCAACGGCCTCGTCACCATGTACTCGAGCTGCCAGTCCCTCCGTTGCGCCGAGAAGGTGTTCAGTGGCATCGCCGCGCCGGACATAGTTTCCTTGACCTCCATGCTCAGCGCGTACACCGAGAACGGATGTGACGCCGAGGCACTGATGCTGTTCATGGAAATGGTCTGTGATGGCGTCGCGTGTGATGCTTTCACTCTGTCGGTAGCACTCATGGCAGCTTCAAGTTTGGGCCATGTTGGATTGGGCCATCAGCTGCACTGCTGCATGATCAAGATGGGGTTGGTCGGCAACGAGTTCTTGGATAATTGTCTGATCGGATTCTATGGGAGGTCCGGTGAACTGCTGCTGATGCGAAAGGTGTTTGATGAGATGGATTGCAAAGATTTGGTTTCTTGGAACACCATAATCCAGAGCTATGCAGGAAACTTGTGTGATAAAGAGGCGTTAGCTCATTTTCGTGCTATGATGTTTGAATGCGCAGAATGCGATGAGTTTACACTGGGCAGTATTCTGCATGTTGTTACCAGAAGAGGTGCTTTTGATCATGGTATGGAAATACACGGCTACCTCATCAGAGCAGGTTTGGACTCAGATAAGCACGTCATGAGTGCTCTCATGGATATGTATGTCAATCGCGCCACTCTTCATAAGCGGCACCAGATGTTTCCTTTGAGGATGTTAAAATATTATTTGTCAGCCCAGGGAGAGCTTGATCAGTTCATCGTGGCAAGCAGTCTGAAGTCATGTGCTTCTGATCTAGATCTGGCAGCAGGGAGGATGTTGCATGCCTGCATTTTAAAGTCCAGTATGAATCCAGATTCTTATGTTACTAGTTCGTTGGTCGACATGTATGCTAAATGCGGTGCTCTGGAGGAATCAAATCTTCTGTTTTCAAGAACCAAGAATCCAGGTACGGCTGCGTGGTCTGCTGTTATCGCAGGAAACTGTCTGAATGGTCAGTACGGAAGAGCAGTGCATTTGTTTAGGAGGATGCAGGCGGAGCATGTGCAGCCTAACGAATTCACATACACCGCCGTACTTACAGCGTGTATGGCTCTTGGAGATGCTGTGAGTGGTATGGAGATCCACAGCAACTCGATCCGAAATGGTTATGGAAGCAACACCTCTATTCTGAAAAGTTTGGTCAACTTTTACTTGAGACAAGGTCGGTATCACCAGGCTCTGAAACTGTGCTTATCACTCTCAAACCATGAGGTTTCATGGGGCACATTGGTTGAAGCATTTTATCAAGCTGGCGATCACGTCGGAATAGTTAATCTCTTTCATGTTATCCAATGTTGTGGGGTGGAGGTTGACCACCATACTGCACGTCTCATCTTGAGTTCCTGCGGAAAACTGGCACTTCTTGAGGAAGGGTTGCAAGCACATGCCTACATGACCAAGCGTGGCCTTGCTTCCACAGCCTGTATGAACACCCACCTTATCAACATGTACTCCAATTGTGGTAGCCTCAGACATGCGTTCGATGCCTTCAACTATATGCCTGACAAGGATGCATCTTCCTGGACCTCAATAATCACAGCGAACGTCGAGAATGGCTGCCCGGAGACCGCCGTTCGCCTGTTTTCGCAGATGCTCAGTAAGGAGAAGTATCATCCAACTTCAAAAGCATTCTTATCTGCGCTGAAGGCCTGCGCGAAAACCGGCCTTGTAAGTGAAGCATTCAGGTTCTTTGTATCCATGACTGACGTCTACAAGATACAGCCCTCGGAGGGGCATTACTCCCACATGATCGAGGTGCTGGGTCGTGCTGGGATGTTCAAAGAGGCAGAGCACTTCATTGACAGTGTTGTTCCTTCTGAATCCTGTGCATCGGCCAGGAGTTTGCTTTGTGCTACCAGACAGAACGGAAATGATAAGACCGTGAAGCTTGAAGCAGACAAGCTAGCAATAGCAAGGCTGGTTCCAGGTGCGCGTTGAGCAATTGAGCAAATGCTCACTTGGAATGATAAAACCTGTCCATCGTCTACAAGTCACTGTAGCACTACTAACACAAAGAAAGGAGTATGCTCCTAGCACTGACACATGAAGTGAACATACTGTAACTGCAGATTCGGTCTAGTACCTTTGTAAATCTAAAATAGAGCTTCGTACATGATTTACTGGAGTAAAATTCTCTTAGCAGTCCACTTGTTCTACAATCAAAAACGGACCCTCGGCGTGCGTGATTGACGTTGACCACGTTAGACGGGCATGTACTGACTGAAAATTTAGTTTTTGCGCCATTACCAATGTGAAGCTAGTACTAAATCACTAGTTTTGACTAAACTAATCCTGCTGGCCCGGCTGATAAGTTACCGTGCATACGAGATCTGTTATCATGGCTAATGGCTTTGAGTCTCGGCCAGGCCAGGTGGACAGTTACCACGACCAAACAAAAGAAACTACCGCGCCGTGGAAGCCGTCGATCGAGTCTCCGGTGACCGGCGACGACGAAGAGCTCGCTGGACCTCGGAAGTCTCGCCGTGCCGCAATTATCTCCATCCCATACCCCAAGAACTCATCAACAGTGCGGTAAAGTAGAAAATCCACTCAGAAAAAAAAGAAGAGGACCAGTGGGAGATTAGAAAAAAGAAGAGAAAATTGTGACGCTGGGCCTGGCCGAGAACGAGACGGCCGCGCGCGCTCGCCTTGCCGGCCCGGGAAGACGTGCGGGCACGCCCACGGTCCAGGCTTCCAGGCACCGGCAGAGTGGCGGACGCGACGCCCGCACGCCAAACGGCACCGCTCGGGCGCACCATTTCTCTCCACCGCGCCGCTACTAACCAGCTCCGGCCGGCCGGAGCCGCGCGAAACCAAACCCGGGTCAACGGCCGACAGCCCACTGTCCCAGAAGACGAAACCCATAAAAAAAGAAGAGGGGGCTCGCAGCCTCGCGCACCGCCTCCTCCCCCTTCTCCCCCATCCTCATCCCCGACCCCACCCAACCCTCGCCATCGCATTCGCATCCTCCGATCCCATCTCAATTCCCATTTCCCCGCTCGCCGTCGCCGCAGGCCGCACTCCATCGCGCTGCGCGGTGCCGCTCCGCCCATGTGACCTGCGTGAGTCGCGCCCCCAGTCTCCTTCCCTCTCTCCCAGCGTCCCAGACCGCAATCCGCGGCGGCCGGGCGGGGAGCCCGGGGCGGGCAATAAAAATCCGGAGTGGGGGAGATTCCTCCGTCCTCCGTGGCGGGGATGGGGCAGGAGGGGATGGGGTACAACAGCAACAAGGGGGGCGGCGGTGGAGGGCTCCCGATGACGGCGCCCCGACCGCGGGGCGCGTCGCCGCTCCACCACAGCCGCTCGCGCAAGATCCACCGCACCTTCAACAACCTCAAGATCACCGTGCTCTGCGGCCTCGTCACCATCCTCGTCCTCCGGGGCACCATCGGCCTCAACCTCTCCCTCCCCTCGCAGCCCAACGACGCCGAGGCGCTCGCGGGCGCCAAGGCCGTCGAGGACATCGACCGCATCCTCCGCGAGATCCGCTCCGACTCCGGCCCCGACCCGGACGACGAGGGCGGGGAGTTCAGCGCCAACGCCGGGTTCAACGCCTCCGCGCTCAGCGCCGCCGAGGCCGCCGCGGCGTACGCGGCCGCCGCGGGCAAGTACGCGCTCGGGCCCAAGATCTCCGACTGGGACGCGCAGCGACGGCGGTGGCTCGCCGAGAATCCGGGGTTCCCGGCCACTGTTGCCGGGGGGAAGCCCAGGATCATGCTCGTCACTGGCTCGCAGCCGGGGCCATGCGACAACCCGCTCGGCGACCACTACCTGCTCAAATCCACCAAGAACAAGATGGATTACTGCCGCCTCCACGGCATAGAGATCGTCCACAACCTCGCGCACCTCGACACCGAGCTCGCGGGGTACTGGGCCAAGCTGCCGCTGCTCCGACGCCTCATGCTCTCCCACCCGGAGGTCGAGTGGATCTGGTGGATGGACAGCGACGCGCTCTTCACCGACATGGCGTTCGAGCTGCCCCTGTCGCGCTACGACGGTCACAACCTCATCATCCACGGGTACCAGGACTTGCTCTTCGAGAAGCACTCCTGGATCGCGCTCAACACCGGCAGCTTCCTCTTCCGGAATTGCCAGTGGTCGCTTGACCTTCTGGACGCGTGGGCACCCATGGGTCCCAAGGGGTTCATCCGTGACCAGGCCGGCAAGGTACTCACGGCGAACCTCAAGGGCCGGCCAGCATTTGAGGCTGACGACCAGTCGGCATTGATTTACCTCCTGCTCTCGCAAAAGGAAAAGTGGATGGACAAGGTGTTCATAGAGAATTCCTACTACTTGCATGGCTTTTGGGCTGGGCTGGTGGACAAGTATGAGGAGATGATGGAGAATCACCACCCGGGGCTCGGCGATGAGCGGTGGCCTTTTGTGACTCACTTTGTTGGGTGCAAGCCGTGCGGTAGCTATGGGGATTACCCGGTGGAGCGCTGCCTCAAGAGCATGGAGCGAGCGTTTAATTTTGCCGATAACCAGGTGCTTCGGCTGTATGGTTTCTCACACAAGGGGCTGGAAAGCCCCAAGATTAAGAGGATCAGGGATCAGACAAGCAAGCCAATTAACGATGTGGAGAACTTAGATATGAAGGCCAAAATATTGACAGCTTCGTGAAGGTTCAGATGAGTTGGTGGTATGGTATTTGCATACTTTCTTTGGCTATCAACAAAGTCAGAGTATTTTGTGATATGGGGATACTGTTGTTCTAGTTTCCACTCCCTTTCTCTCTCTTCTTCTTTTGTTCAGCAATCGTTATTGTTATGTAACAGCTAGAGAT
The DNA here is from genome assembly GCF_005286985.2 of Setaria viridis. Taxonomy (NCBI): domain Eukaryota; kingdom Viridiplantae; phylum Streptophyta; class Magnoliopsida; order Poales; family Poaceae; genus Setaria; species Setaria viridis. The sequence continues at coordinate 25,571,121 of NC_048263.2, read as the reverse complement.
TGCAACCTTTGTTTGTTATGGGGTTAAACATGATAGGAGATCAAATCTGAAGGAAATAGCCTCACTTTTGTACTGTATTGCATTTCATTTTTGGTGCTAGGTTCTAGCTGAACAAATATCTATGTGGAGTTTGTGCATTGTAGTAGTTATTGTTCTCATTAGTCTTCACATTCCTTGTTTTCCATAGTTGAATTTATGAAGCATATTGATCGCTAATTAAATGTCCCTGTGTCTACTTTCTGCCAGTATAGCTCCTTTTGCTCCAAACTTCATTACTTATTGCATTATGTCAAGTATGATGTATCCTGATTTAGCGTTTCATCTTCATTTGGTGGCATCTTTAGCAATGTCATCTCTGGTGCCTTATTAAAAAATGACTCGTGGTTTGGTAACTTTTGTCTCATTTCCCATTTAAACTAGAATTAGCATTCTGATAGTTATTCTGAAATAGCAAGTTAGTACTATGAAGGGAAGGATGGACAGTGATTTTGTCAAGTCAACACCTCATCTTGTTTGTCTCCAGCAGTTCAACTTTGTTGGTTTCTTTCATTATTCCTGAACCCTAAACTGCAACACAAAGGTGGAAATGACCATAGCATCTTACAGTGCCTGTTATTATAATTTCTTGATGTGACTTTACTGTTGATAGACTGATTGACTCACTGCTACATTTTTGGGAAATATTTACTTTTTTCCATTCATACATTCAGCCTAATAAGCATACTATGGTTTTCTTTCGAGGGTCCAATATGTGGTGTTATCATGGTCATTTATAACAATTAATTTTATATGATGCTTCATCATGTGTGACTGAAATGAATATTTCGACCCTTAAGATGTTACACAGGTTGCTAATTGTAGGAAACTAGGAATGCTTCTACTGTTGAAAGCATTTTCATGTGTTGTTTGATTATACTATTTGTAGTGCTAGACATTTGCTTCGCTCTGATTTAGGTTGGAAAGGTGATGAAAATGTGGTTGCTCCATTAGTAAATTCAGGTATTTCAGTATGCACATATATATACAAGTATGTACATACATGTACATGCAGCCTTTGCCTTTCTAAACATAGGGATTTGGAGATACATATAGCTGCAAGTCGCTACTTATTTCCGTCTGTTAAGATTTGGAGAAATGCTCTGTAATTTTTTGGACACTGCCTGATCAAGAGCATTTGTTAGACACCCTTATTACAGAGGAGACAATGTCTGCAGATTTTGAAGCAACAATAATATGGATATCTTTTTGTACCACTTTACTAGCAGTCATATTACTTACCATGTTTACTGATGTTTCATGGACTTTTGTTGTAGTTTTTAGTTGTAATTCCTTTAACTGGAACATGCTATTAAAAGCTTAAATCAGGAAGGATTATGTACCATTTTTAACGAGGAGATTTTTCATTGAGTAGTTTGGAACTCATTAAGGATTTGAATTATGCCGTTTCGAAACATTGCTCTGGATGTTTAGAGGGTTACTGCTGGTTGGGTTTCGCTTGATATGGGGTTTGCAAAATTCAAATTTAAAATGTGTTTGTTTTTGCTCGCTTTGCAAGACTCTGTGCTTGGGACCTGACCATGGCCTGAAAGTCTGATGCAGGACTTAGTAAACTGTACATAAACAGACTACAGGAAGTATAGGAGCATAGGAAGAAGCGATAAGGGCACGTCAGCAGTCTTATAATTTGTCTCATGCAATGCCGTATGAGAGTTATGAGAGTTTGGCTGACGTGGAAGAGAGTTTGGCTGACGTGGAAGAGAGAGAGCAAGGAGAGAAAAAGAGATTAATTTAAGGTCCTGTTTGGGAAGGGGTGTTAAAGTTTAACATCCCAATTTTAACACTTTTTAACACTTTTCTATCCAAACACTTGTGTTAAAAGTGGGGTGTTAAAGTTTAACATCTCATTTTTCATAAACATATGGAGGGGGTGTTAAACTTACTAAAGATGTTAAAAGTGGTCCTCCTCTCCACTTTTTTCCAGGTTACCCCTTTTCTCTCCTCCCTCTCTCTCCGCCGGCCATAAATGAGGGGGTAATGGAGTCATTTCCCACCAAAGGTGTTAAAGTTTAACACATCATCCAAACACCCCAATGTGTTAAACTTTAACACTCTATTTAGAGTGTTAAAACTTTAACACTTGTTAAATTTTAACACAGGGTATCCAAACAGGTCCTAAGACTATGAGACCACTACGAGTTGTGGTTGCCGTGCAACTTCCAATAATCCATTTCTAGCCACAAATCAAGAGATTTGAAATTATTATGAGATAATAAAAAAGAGCAACCATTGTAGTGGGTGTCTCGTAGATCATCTCAATATTATACGTTGATGCACGAGACCGCTTGTAAGACAACACTAATTCATGTTTTTCAAGCATTTAGATGAATTGGGCAGGGTTTTGGAAACCAGACAGCACCTCAGTTTGTTGCTGCTCCTGATGATCCATGAAGTGACGATTGGATTAGGCTTGAATCGTGCAGGCCACCTGTTTCCTTTGGATTGACAAAATTAATCAATGAAGATGGCTGATATGATCATGGACACAACGTGGAATGAACGATGACGATGGAAAGTTAATCGATTAATCAAAAGAACTAGATCAAGATCTGGTCATGCTCTGCAACTACTGCTGTATAAATGTTTTCTTTTACTTGAGGTTTGTCCGGCTGCAGGTATATCCTCTTTGTCATGGAGTTTTGGGACGTGGATCTCAAGGAGCATTGATTGTACGATCTGTGAAGACCTGACCATGTGCGGCTCTATAGTCCTGTAATGTTGTCCTACCAAACCGGTGCACGATCTGAGAAGACGACCAGACCATGTGCGGCTCCATGAGACTGATAAACTTGTACCATCATAGATTACAAAGGCATTTCACTTGTGACGTGGAGCATTCGCAGCTACTTAGATTACTCCCTTCATCCTAAATTATAGAACCACGCAGCTACTTAGGGGGTGTTTAGGAGACAGGGACTAAACTTTAGTCCTGTCACATCAGATGTTCGGATGCTAATTATGAGGACTAAATATGAGCTAATTACAAAATTAGTAGCAGAACCCCTAGGCTAAATCACGAGACGAATCTATTAAGCCTAATTAATCCATCATTAGCGAATGGTTACTGTAGCACCACATTATCAAATTATGGACTAATTAGGCTTAATAGATTCGTCTCGCGATTTAGCCTAGGGGTTGTGTAATTAGTTTTGTAATTAGTCTAGATTTAATACTCCTAATTAGTGTCAAACATTCAATGTGACAGGGCTAAAATTTAGCCTCCTCCTCCCAAACACCCCCTTAGATTACTCCCTTCGTCCCAAATTATAGATGGTTCTGATTTTTTTAAATTTATAGAGTTTTCTATACACTTAGATATACATTGGGATGGAGGAAGTCAAAACGACCTATAATTTGGAACAGAGCAAGTACTACATAAAATATTTGTGTTCATATATGAATTAAAAAAAGTAAAAAATGCATCGGCGGTGATGGACGTAAGAGCAACTCCAAAAGTATCCTAAAAAATTCTTCCCCAAAACTATGTATTGGGAGTTCTCCCAAAAAAAATTTCCCCCAAAAACATATCAGTCCACAGCAGATTGCTAATAAATAGCCTCCAATATTTCAAACACAGGCCACATCATCGTATTGGGCCCATCGAAAGGGACGCGCAGGCGTGCGGGAATCAGGATTGGGGGAGGAATGCTAACGCTAAAATATACACGGTGGCAGGCTGTTTTGTAGCGTCGCTAAAAAATTAGGGAAGGTTTAGGTGGATTGTTGGAGTTCATTTTTTCTCTCTTTTTTCCTAAAAAGGTACTGTGGGTAAGATTAGCCGCCTCTTGGAGTTGCTCTAAGCGGCGTACCCTCACCACAAGGTTAGAAACCACTTGTGTATTTTACTCACTAAAAAAATGCTGGGGCTCTACCTTCTCTGATTGCAAATAGTATGTTGTTTTAGACTTGTGCATAATTATTAAGTTGGCCAATAACTTTATTGCCCTTCATTTATGCTACAATCATATTCTGCCCCTTCAAACACAGAGATTAAGGGTGGGAATTTGTATAGTTGCCACTGATGTTTGTCAGTTCAAAATTAGCAGAGCACAGGGGGTGCCATGGCCCCTGCCCCTGCCGGCACTCCCCTACTCCTCTAGCTACGTCCCTGCCTGACCTGGAGTCAAGGGTTGGACGTCCTTGTCACGGAGTCAGCATATATGTGTTGTGTTTGAAGCAATACGAATCTCTATGGGACTCTCTATAGGACGAAACTTGCGGACGAACTCTGGCTCATCATTGGGTCCCTTGCCGCGGTCGCCGCCACGTCCCCCGTCCCGCCTCTGCCCGCTCCTTTCTCTGCCTACGCGCGTCACGGCCCATCGACCGTCCGTCCGGTCCAGACTCCATCCCACAGCGACGGCACCCACCGCGCGTACGCTGCGACGGCGCATACCTAGAAAGCGCCGAAGCAGTGACGCACGAACGGGCAAAAGCGGCGTGGGCGGAGATACCTGTGGCAGCGGTGCAGGTGCTCATCACGAGCGGTAGCTGGTGCTGCATCTCATTCCATGACCATCTTCTATCTCAGATGCAGAACAGCAGCGCGACGTCAGTTTTGAGTTTGAAGCCAGAGCCATGGTAGCGCCTGCTCTCCTTCTCTCTAATCCAACACATGCTGCTGCGCTCTGGTCCTTCCAAATCCACCTCCGCAGCAGAGCACAACAGATTTGATGCTATGGCTTCGATGGAGAAGGAAAAAGGCAGCCGCTGATTCCGTCACGTTGGAGCCGAGCTAGCAGACCGCTCTACTGAGCTAGCACCTTCAGGCCATGGTGGCCTGGCCGTATCCCACCTTTGCATACCTAATTGGAGTTTTTCTCAGTTAAGCAGTAGACTAACTAGTACTACTTACGTAGTTACATCAATCTCCATGGTTTGTTTTCCTGATATAAGATCAAAATGATACCGTTTCCCTTCATTTTTCTCAAATCCATCAGTACTAATGAAATGGCTATTTTCAAAATATATCATCCTGTATATATATACAAATACTTCCTTTTTTGAAAATGTTCAGGATCTTCTGTTTCTTTGCCTAAGCGAGTTTGAATAGATTTAGCTGACTCTTGGATTCCTTGGTTGTCCTGGCAAGTTTCTTTTATTGCTCGTAAAATGTCCAGCTAATTGTGTAACTTGAGTTTCCAGCATCTTCATCGTGTTCATCACTTGGTGATTCGAACTTTCGACCTCTGTCACCTTGCTATCAATATTTTCAAGAACTTTGTCCATAGCCTTGAACTTAGTGACAATATCTTTGTTAATCTTGCCTTATATCTTTGTTAATCTTGCCTTGCTCTTCCATGAACTGCTTCAGCTGAATGCGTAGAGGCACTGTGTTCTGAATGGATGAGCTTGCATTAAATTGAGGTCTATTCCATCCATATCAATAATTGGATAGGTGAAAACCACTCTCCCTTCTTCATATATTTGCAACTTTGCTTCCTCTAGACAGTTCTTCCCGACATGGTCGTAGTCACCACACTCTTCACATGTTGATCTTGCTTCTGCTGCTTCAGGTTTATAGCTTGAGCTTCCTTTATCTCCATCTTCTCCAGTCTCATCAGCGAGCCAATCTTCCCTTCAAGTAGTTGATCATTCCCCACTTGCAACACACCTTGACAATTTCCAATCGATTGAGCTAGAAATAGGCGCCCAGATGACGAACATGCATCGTTGTCTGCAACCTTCTTGAATAACTTGAAAGCTTGAGTTGGGGTGAGGTCAATGATTGATCCTCCAACTTATGCATCGAAGATCACCCTTGATGCCGGTGTCATCCCTTGATATAACTTCTGAACTAGATCTTCCCTGGGGAACTTATGATGTGGAACTGCACGGACGTAGTCATTGAAGCGCTCATAGGCTTCAGCAATGTCCTCAGTAGCATACTGAGCAAAGGTGGCAATCCTGCTTCTTAAATTCTGAATCTTGGCTGGCGAATAACATTATGCTATGAAGGCTTTCATCAACTCATCCCAATTCTAAATTGTTGCTAGCGGTAGAGAATAAAATTATTGAAGCGCTCTTCCAAGTAGAGAGTAGGAAAACAACCTTGCTCTTAGTTGACCCTTGTTAACTCCATCCATATTGAAGGTGTTGCATAGCTGCGTAAATGCTTGTAGTACCATCCTTAGTCTTGAAGTATCAATCATAAATGGTCGCCCAATGCCATCCAACTCATGGATAGGTAAATCAGTGATGTTTCGGATGCACAGTTCCCCGATAGTGCGCTCCGCCTCAGATTGATCTCCTATTGCAGGTGTTTCTAGTGCTACTGGCGCAACTGGTGCCCCTATTGGACTTGCTGGTGGTGTCGACTTTGAAGTAGACGATGATGATAAAGATGTTTCCGACACTTCCAATTCTTTCTTGACAGCTGAAGCTTACTCTATCTCTAGCTTTTTTGCTTGTGCTTAGCGCTCCCTTGCCTGTAAAATTTTTCTGGATCATCCATAAAATTTTTTGGTTTGTTGGAGAGATAGCCATCCATCTCCTATTAGCGTTAGTGAAAGCAAACACATATATACAAGAACTAGATATGAAATTTTGATTGAGAAAAGATTAAAAAGAAAAGACTAAAAAATCATGAATAAAAAGTTATATCTACAGAAGAGCTTGTTGTCGGCTATTAGCATGCCAGTTTGAACCGCAAGTGTACGAATCTGTTGTAGCTTTTCACTTACAGTATTCCCCCAAGGTTTATCAATCCGTTAAAAAAAGATCACAGGATCTAGACTAACTAAGCATCAGGAAACATGATTCTAGTTGCAAGATAATTATGAATAGGCATGAATAGACATGGATAGACAAGAAGCATGAGCAGATATGAACAAGAGGTAACTCATCTAGAGCAAAGTCTAGATTATGCATATGTTGTAGTTCTAGCTAGATGGCAAGCAAATACATGGTTCTCATACAAAGCATCTTTAAACCACCACCTCTGGTCTGACTCCCAAAACCCCCCGCATTACACAGTATTAGATCCTATCACAATCCTACCTATCAGTGGAAGCAGTCTAAGAGCATGAACATAAGGCACATGTCTAGCTGTTATGATAGATCACACATGTAATTCTAGTCACCATGACTAAAAGAACACCCTATGCAATCTACTATGTAAATATATTGGAATAAGCAAACTCATAACACAAGAAATCATAAAAGGAGGTATATGCATCGCTATTGAATCGAACCAATCTATTACTTCACCATGAATGATTGTTTATCACAAGATCTCCATCGAGGCCATACTCGCGACTTGTGAATCCTAGCTCTAGAACTCCAGCGTGGATCTTCTTCGCAAGGTGATCATGCCAGCCAGAGGGTGATCACAGCCAGAGGGTGATCATGCCAGCCAGAGCCTAGCCTAAGCTAGCCTCCGGACAACTGCACGGCCCTTAGCTCTCTGTAGATGATTGTCCCTCAAGTTTCTCAGCTTCTTCTGCTTCGAATCTAAACTCCAATCAATGTGCTCGATGGAAAATTGGGGTATTTATAGTCTGGAGGACCCGTGGTTTAAATTGGAAGGCGAACGGGAGAAGGAAAGGGCTAGGCCGATCAGCCTAGGGGGGTTTAGGCCGATCGGCCTGGCCCTTCCTTTTACCCCTTCGTGTCCAGCTTCATCACCAAGTCTTCTCTGATGTTCTGGAAACTTATTTTTACTTGCATGCGGGCTTGGCACATCGATAGCCTTGGGATAAGGGTGGATCTTGATATCTTTTCAAAGTCCTGCTTGCTTTCATCTTTGATCCCGAAGTGAACTTGCCATATCTTGTGAAACTTAGCCCTAAATCTTCTTGGAGGAGTTCTCGCCAAAGATGAGCATGAATGGGCTGCATGGGACCCTAGGCTGATCGGCCTGGGCTCCATAGGCTGATTGGCCTAGGCCCTTTTTGGGGCCTCTGGCCTTCGTCTTTCTCTAGGTTGTTGCTTGTCCTGATCCTCATCCAATTATGCTCCAATTAAGTCCAATTAACTGTGAAAATAAAATATCCTCTAAAATACAATGCATATACGAAAATGGCCCGATTATTGAGTATGATCAATAGTTATGATATCATTTGTATGCCAATATTGAAGATAAATAGGGGTAAAAGTGTGTTAATAACTAACATCAACAATCCCCCCATTCTTAAACCTTGCTCGTCCTCGAGCAAGTCTTCAATAGAAATCAGCATTGCCATTCAGTGTTAACCCTACACTTAATCATACATAGCAAGACATGGCGCTCCATTTAGATGTTCAATTAATATTCACGTTGTAGCCAGCTTATCATTATGGAGGATAGACATTTTTCAATGATGAACAAGCCACAAAGAATTTAGAACAATGCTCTCAAATTTAAATCAACTTCAGAACTTTTTCTTTCAATGGAGAATAATTTTCAAAAAGGAGCTAGATCAACATCAACAACAAATTCTTACAGTTACTCATTGGAAACTCCTAGCTCATCAAGTCTCTCAAATCATGTGCTAGAACATTATCAACCTATTCTACGCATATAAATAAATGGAAGGCTTTATCTAGAACTTGGTAGGTAGGAACAGTCCTAGCAAAGTATTATATTCAGAATATTAATTATCAAACTATGAAAAACTTCTATTGGGTTTACTGAGACTTGTCAAAAAGGTCATGGAGAAATAATTTCTTATGGAGAAGGCGAGAATGGAACACACACTTTTTAGATAGGTGGCAAATGAATGATCCCGAGGCGCAAATGAGGTCCTCGTTATCGGAATACACATGGTTGGAAAATGAGTATGGATTAACATTTGGGGCACTGGAAATTTTATGAAGCTAAAAAAACTGTGGGGTATTTTTATTCTCATTTTTCTTCACCTTTCTTTCTTTATTTATTTTTGCTCTTTTTCTTATTTTCCTCATCTCATCATTTTTTCTTTTTATGTTTTTTTCTTTTGCCTCCTCAGAACTTTCTACAACACAATACTTACTCAGCAGTAGTCAGAGATGATGCAATGACTCCATCCCCCAATGCTTGAACGACGCTCGTCCTTGAACATGAAAGAGAGAATAAAATGGTTGCTGGTGTAGTATAAAATCTTTTGGTCTTCTGCAGAAAATTATTTGATTCTCCAGGGAGGTCATCCACGCCAAAAATAAGAGCTTCCAGAGGAGGGAACCACCTAGGTTGATCGGCATGAGGGTGTCCAGGCCGATCGGTCTAGCCTTGTATTGCCTCTATTTCCTTCAATTTTTATTCCGCACACGGCTGACGGCCTCCAAATCTTGTTTATCATGAAAAGGTGCCAATGGATCTTTTGAATTGACGTCAAGAATTTATTCCATACTCATATTGGGTTGTGGTCAAGAAGGGTAATCACAAAAGATATTTGGGTTTTTGGTTGGATGCCCAGCGAGGTTTGCGAGACTTCCATTGTAGAAAAGTCACAGTGCATGGACAAAAAGGCTAGCAAGAAAAGGTTACGCAAAGGAATGATTGCTTCTAAGTCTCGTACCATAGAACCTAATCCAATTCATCTGAAATATAAACTTGCAACCTAAGGTTTATCATGAAGGCATAAATATGGCTTTGGATAGGATAGAGCTCTTGCAAGAATTATTACTGAAGTGACTAGCATAAAGAATTTATTTCATGAAAATAAAAATAAGCCTTCAGTAAATTTAAACAAGAGAGCAACTAGAATTATGTGCGTCTTAATTTTAACCTCAACAAAAATTTAGCTGGCATTTAATTCATTTTAAATCATATTCAGGGAGCTCCTATCGAGCTATCCATAACTAAATACAACAATCAATAAGGCGGCAACATCCATCATATTTCATAAGGCATAAACAATATCATCAATATTAATCATATGAAATTAAGCTCAATGTGATGAACATTTTATTCGACACGGATGCTAAAAACAAAATTGAAAACATGCTGACACTACCACAACTTGTGCATATGAAAAAAAAGGAAGGGAGAAAGATATGCAAACCAAAAGTGTGATGTTTCTATTTATTCCATCTGCTTCTCCCTTCTTTCAATGGGTGTTTTGTCCGTTACCGGGCTGTCATTCTTCCTTATCATGTCCTTGTGTCAACTCGAAGAGTGGTTTGGCGCTGATCCTCTGATTGTGGACTTTCATGACGTGCTCTTCGTCATGTTCTTTTCCTTGTTCAACATTCTTTTCATGGTTCCTGCAAAGAGCACAAATAGAGAACACGCCGGGGTTTCTTGCCGACGCGAGGATCCAAAGCAAAACCAAAGCCATGGGTCAAAAATGATCAATGCTTGGTCATGGTTCAACATGAAAAATTCATCTCTAATCTAAAAAGTAAAATCTTGCACAATGCAATCAACGAGCCATTATGTAAATCAAAGGTGAAGTTCATTGTCAAAAACCAATGCAAATCAAGAATTCTTGATCAGATTAATTTAGGTTAAATCAAAGACACTTACTCTATTGAATCAGACTAAATAATATTTAATTTTTACCATGCATGGTTATGGCATTAGGTTCTTTATTTTGGCTAAAAACATAGAGATAGTTTTGAAAGAAGTAAAAATAAAAGGCTTAGAAAATTCTAACTAGAAAAATCAGATTTTCAATAAGCATAAACTAAAAGAGATTTTCAATCTAATTTTTCACGAGCCTAGCACGCGTATTCTATAGAAATAAATCATGAAAAATAATACGCATGAGGTACTCAAAGATGGGGCTCTGGGTGCGCAAAAAGGTGTCACGCCGATTGGCTCATGTGGGAGCAGGCCGATGGGCCTGAAGGTTTTTGGCTCTTCTGGTTCTGATTTTTCAAGGGTGATAAAAAGAAATAAAAATAGGATGGGTTATGTCACATGTTTGGTTAAAAAGGTTTGAAAAGAAACAAAATGTTAATGACCAAGCAAAGAATCATGCATCAAAGTGTTCGACAAAAACATCCATAAGATCAAGAAGTGACTAGTGTAGCAAAACTCTAAAACTCAAATGGCTCAAAGAAAAGTTGGGTTGTCCTCCCAAAAGCTTATTACCTAACTCGACATTCAGGTTGCCTCCCGCAAAGTGCTTTGTTTATAGTCTATAGCTAGACCTTCAGGTTTCTTCTCTTCCCAGCATCCTGTGGTGGTGCTGCAGTCTTATTCTTCTTTCTTTTATTTTCTCTTTTCCAAATTTTTTTGTACTGGCTTGCATTCTCCTCTGAGCTGTGCAAATGGCTTCTCATCTCTAGCTTCTCCATTTTTCTCATCAACAGGTTGACCTTGGCCTCCATGTTTTCATTCTTTTTCATCGTTCTTCGCTGCTGCCTTTTCTTCATTGAATTCCTCTATGTCCAGAATAAAATATGTACAAAAAAGTTTCTCCACTGCACAGTGCATCAAATTATGTTTCCAAGAAGTGGTCATTCACCAAAAACGGACTCTAGATGAGTGAGTTATGCCTCTTTTACTCCGGCACTACGTTCTGTCCTGAGTTGATTTCAGAACATGTAGCGTTGAAAAATTTTATAGTAACTCCTTCTATGGATCTTCAAAATTTGTAATTCTTGATGTGTTGGAAAAAAGACTTGATGGAGCTTTTGAATATCTAATTTTATTCTGTTGTACATCTCTGTTCATGGGCAGAAAATTGATCACAACAGCAACGTTCAACCTGAGATGTTGATGATCCAACATGCTCCACTTCTAGCACGCCTTTTTCCTTGCAAACAGACTAAAGTTAAATGTTTCCCGCTGGTGCCCAAGCATTGTTATTACCAACCTTCTTGAACAAAGCATTAGCCTGAGTGAGAGTGAGGTCAGAAATAGAACCTCTAACGGATGCATCGATGATTGCACATGAAGCTGGTGTCAACCCACCGTAGAACTTCACAACTAGGTCCCCTCTTTGATATTCATGATGTGGATAGGGTAGTCGCTGAAGTACTCAAACACCTCATAGGTTGTCTCCGTAGTGTATTGGGTGAAGCTTCATATCCGATTGCAAAGAATCTGCATCTTCCCTGGTGAGTGATTCGAGAATCCAAAGTATCCATTCAGCTTGATGTTATCTTTTGTAATCCATCGTGATTTGCTTTTAGCATCTCCTTGCGTTGAATGTCTCCTGCTTGTGTCTTCATTTGCCAATGCTCTAGAGGTTTTGTTTCTATTCTGAGCTTTTGAATTTGATCATGTACACTTGATGAAAGCATTGTCCAAACTCCTCTTTATAGTTGTCATCTTCATCTCCTCCGTCTTGTTCTCATCACCTTATTGCTGCCTCTTCTTCATGGATTTTCCCTTGCGTACAGAACAGAACATATACTAAAATACAGATCTATTTATAAGTTTATGAAATTACCTTTCCAACGAGTGGTCATTCATCTAAAATGGAGTTCAAATGGGAGAGTTATGCCCGTTTTATTTCAGCATTGTGTGCTGTCTAGAACTAATTTCAGGACGCACGACGTTCAATGATTTGGCCATAACCACTTGTAGGAATCTCCGATTGCTTTGCTTCTTAATTAGTTGGAATGTAGGTGCCTCTTAATATCCAAAAGTATTCTGTTATTTTCTTCTGAGGTTGCGCAAAATCTTGATGACAATAGTAGCTTCTTGTGAATTGATCCGGAGATGTTGATGATCTTAATCTTGTGGTCTTTGGGGTATTATGTCGCGCACCCTTCGGCTTCAAGGTTATCACCATTGCTGCACCAGCGAGCAGCATGGTGGCAATGATGCATCTTCTCCATAATTCTTGCTTTAGCCAAGGTGCCGGGATTAGAGGAGTCTCCTACACTTTGTATCGATGATCTGAGTATTTTTCTTCCTTGGTAGCTTCACTCAATCACCATTGAAGGTTATGAGCATCACACTGGAGAATGTTGGTGGTGTCATGGTGCCCCTAATCTTATTTTCCTCCAGTCCTTATCACCTCGAGATCATCTCATTTTGTGCAGAGAGGTTCTCCAATCTTCCCTCTTTTCTTGACATGGCCACTTACAATACATGTTGCTTGAACAAACAAATCTCCAGAAAACATTAGTTCTAAGAAATAATTGACACAGGGGCATACCTCATTTATCGATTCTCGAAAATTTCTTGCACCAGGCTCTCCCAATTCTAGACAGTTGATGCTTGCAGAGTGTAAAACCATTGAAGTGCCTTGTCCAAGAGCAAGTATGGGAAAAGTCTTGCAAGTAGTTGATTGCCATTGATGTCGTCCAGTTTTAAGGTTTTGCAAATCTGTATGAAGGATTGCAAATGGAGCTTGGCATCCTCCTTACCAGTGAATGTGTGGTGCTGCACCATCTCAATGATTGAAGTGCTGATCTCAAATGGGCCTTCAACTTTAACTATGTTCAGGATCGGCACACCGTTGATGTTCAGTCTCCAAAGCTTGCCAAGCTTGCGTTCGAGTTGTTCTCCCATTGCTACTTATTGTTGACGGAGTATGTGTGGTGGTTCTTCGTCATTGACTGTTGATTTCCTACTACAGCTGCTCGCTTGATTTTGGCTGCAATTTTTATTTTTTTCCATGCACAAAAAGAAAAGAAAATATTTGTTTGTTTTTTCGAGGGGCACAAGTCCATCTCATATTAGGGTTAGAAAAACATATACGAGAACTATACAAGATCAAGAATATACAAGAAAAATATTCATAGAAAAATTATGAACAAGAAAAATATTATAGATGCAAAAGTTAATCTAAAACTTGATCACTTGTTTCCCCGGCAACGGCGTCAGAAAAGCTTGTTGATGGCTGTTATCACGCCATTTTGAACCGCAAGCGCATGTTTGAACCGCAAGCGCATGGATTAGTTGTAGCTTTTCCCTTACAATATTCCTATAGGGTTTATCGATCCGTAGAAACAAGGTCACAGGATATAGACTAACTAAGTATCAGGAAACATGATTCTAGTTGCAAGATGATTATGAATAGGCATGAATAGACATGGATAGACAAGAAGCATGAGCAGATATGAACAAGAGGTAACTCATCTAGAGCAAAATCTAGATTATGCAAATGTTGTAGTTCTAGCTAGATGGCAAGCAAACACATGGTTCTCAAAAAAGCATATTTAAACCACCACCTCTGGTCTGACTCCTGAAACCCCCCACCTTACATGGTATTAGATCGTAGCTCCAGAACTCTGGCATGGATCTTCTTTGCAGTGATCACGCCGGCCAGAGCCTAGCCTAAGCTAGCCTCCGAACAACTGCACGGCCCTTAGCTCTCTGTAGATGATTGTCCCTCAAGTTCCTCGTCTTCTTCTACTTCGAATCTGAACTCCAATCAATGTGCTCAATGGAAAATCAGGGTATTTATAGTCTGTAGGACCCGTGGTTTAAATTGGAAGGCGAACGGGCAAAGGAAAGGGCTGGGCCGATCAGCCTAGGGGGGTGCAGGCCAATCGGCCTAGCCCTTCCTTTTACCCCTTTGCGTCTAGATTCTTTCTAGGGCTCGGTGGTTTTTCGAGGTATTTATAGTTTGGAGAGAGCGTGGTGAAAATTGGAAGGTGAGGGAACAAAGGATACCCCTAGGCCGATCGGCCTGGGTGGCCTTTCCTTTGGCCCCTCGCGTCCTGCTTCATTCCCAAGTCATCTCAGATGTTCTGGAGTGTTCTTTTCACTTGCATGTAGGCCTAGCACGTTGATACCTTCGGGATGAGGTTGATCCTTGATAACTTTCCAAATCTCCACTTGATCCTCTTTTATCCCAAACTGATTATTGCCATATGTTTACAAACTTAGCCCTTAAGTCATCTTGGAGGATTGTTTGCCAAAAACGAGCTCGAGAGGGGGCCCGGGAACCCTAGGGCAATCAGCATGAGCCCTATAGTCCAATCGGCCTAAGCCCTATAGTCCGTTCGGCCTAGGCTCTTCTCGGGTTCGTTGGCCTTCGTCTTAGTCTAGTTCGTTGCTTGTTTCATGCTTTATCCAAAAAAATACTCTTTTAGATCCAATTTCCTGCGAAAATATAATATCCACCAAATTATGTTGCACATGTGAAAATGACCGGTTTATTAGGTGTGATCAATAGTTTAGGTATTAAATTCAAGTCATTATTGAACATAAACAGGGGTAAAAGTGTGTAAATAATGAGCGTCAACAATTTGCTCTTCGGAATATGGAGGACATTATGGACACTTCAGAACTCAAGCAAAAGGTTGGGCAAGCGGATTTTATTGGCTAGAGATTCACGAAGATGCAAAGAGGTTTGTTGCTACTTTCCCAGAATACCAAAGAACAAGAAATATTTTATGGGATCTATTTGACGTTTCAACTGCAATTGCAAGTGGATCTATTTGACATTTGGGGTATAGATTTCATGGGACCGTTCTTAAATTCACATGGATATGAACACATCTTAGTCCTGGTTGACTACGTGTCTAAATGGGTTGAATTTATACCATGTCGTAAGGCGTTAATAGAAGAATCAATTCATATGATCAAGACGGTAATATTTCCTAGGTATGAAGTGCCCAGAATTTTGATTAGCGATGTAGGATTGCACTTCATGGCAAAGGATTTTGGCAAATGTTTACTAAAGCTGGGGATTGAACAAAGAGTATCTACAGCTTATCATCCTCAAACAAATGGCCAAGTAGAAACTTCGAATAAGTAGCTCAAGGATATCTTGAAGAAGACAGTAATCAAAGGAGGGAAGGATTGGTCAAAGAAGCTAGACGGAGCGTTGTGGGCATACAGGATGGCTCATAAAACACCTATAGGTATGACCCCATATCAATTCGTCTATTGAAAAACATGTCAGATTCCCGTTGAACTTGAACATAAAGCTTATTGGGCTATAAAAGAGATGAATCTTGATTTTGATGCTACGAGAGTAAAAAGAAGGGTTCAAATAAGTAAATTGGAAGAGATGAGGCTTAAATCTTACCACAGTGCAAGCATTTACAAGAAGAGAATAAAGAGATGGTTTGATAAAAGGCTTCACAAGAAAGAATTTAAAGGAGACAAAGTGCTATTGTTCAACTCCAGATTCAAACTCTTTGATAAAGGAAAATTGATGAGCAAGTGGGACGGACCATACGTGGTTCATTCTGTGTCACCAACCGAAGCGGTAACAATCATGGACGTCAAGGTAGATCAATATGTTGTGAATGGAGAACGACTAAAGGTATTCTTGGAGCATAATGTTATGCCCATCAATTATGTTGGTGACTACATCATGGAGGAAGAACGAAGATGTCGAGCCTAACGACACTAAAACAGGTACCGTGTACATACTCTATCTTAATTCTGTTAGTTTTCTTTTGAATTTTGAGTGGGACTCGACATAATTAGGAATATTTTTAGACATTTGCACTGCCATGAAAAAATGGGAGCTGGAGGGGCCAAAACCCCCCTAGGTCGATCAGCCCAATGACCCCCAGGCCGATTAGCCTGGGTGGTTTATGCCTCCGCTTCGGTTCCCCCTTTCCCATCTTTGGTAATGACGATATATGGAAGTTATTTTTGTGGGAAGGGGCAAGGAAATTTGTGGAAATGTGTGGATCCTTGACCAAGAATTCAAGAGTATATAATGGGGGGCCAATTGGAGGAGCAATTTCGCATCTACACAAGCAATTCAGAACCACCAAAACAAGAAAAAAAAAGCACAATGGAGGTGACCAGGAGCTCGGGAGATGAGAGGGGGGTGCTGGCGGCCAAGGAAGAGGCTAGGCTGATTGGCCTAACCTCCCAAGGCCGATCGGCCTAACCTCCCCAGGCCGATCGGCCTAGCCCCCTCTAGTGGCCGGCGGCGATTCCCTTTGGATGGAAGCTAACAGGTGTGATTTGGGTCCCAAAACTCTACCAAGGACTTCTCGCAATGCTCGCATCTACGTTGGAGGCAAGGCACCATCTGGAAAGCTCGCGGATCGCAAGTTGTTTATCCTCTCAAGCGAAGATGAAGCACCCAAGAAGAAAAAGGAGGTCGTCGTCACTCCCAGAAGGCGTTTAGCAATGCTCCTCATGATCAGGCGCAAGAGCTACATGGAGAAGACGCCCGAGTACACGCCGGCTGACTATGGAGGCGATAACGATTGGGAGGACAATAGGAGCCCTGGACCGTGGGGTGTTGCAGGCCGTGGCGACGACGAAGATGACAACATGTATTGGCGAAAGACAAGAAGTAGAGCAAGAGCAAGATGGCCACCGTCAAGGCAAGGCCAAAGAGAAGGACCTTGAAGATGACAAGCTGGAGCTGGAAGAACACCAACATGCTTGCTGCCCTGATGGCAGGCAAAACATCCAGTACCTCTTCGATGCCGTGGATGACATCGTGCAAACCATCCAAGAGCTAGATCACAAGGTGGAAGAGAATGATCACCTCCAGGAGGATGACTTCAAGTTCTTGCAGAGGAACATTTGGGAAGCTCTTCAGGATGTGCGGCAACATGAGGAAGAAGAAAGCCCATGGAGAAGGAAGTAGCAACCACCCCATGTGCAAGCAATGTTGGCAACATCACTAGTGCGTTTACGAGTATCTTCCCTTTGTACTTTATGTGGTTACGATGAGGACGTCATAGATTTTAAGCGTGGAGGGGGAGGATCATCGCTCGTATGGAGTTTTTAGATCTAATTTGGTCGAGTCAAGTCGTGTGAGAGTCTAAATTAGTGTTTTTATTTCAATCAAAAGTAGATAAAGTAATAGTCTTCTTAAGCTTCTAGGAAGACTTAGGCCTAGATTGCTACTTTAGCGTCTTTGTGAGAAGAAGCATGAATAAAATTCAAGGATCGTGTGAGTGTTTTTAGTGTCTACCTTTGCTTGGTTATCTTTTACTTTGCTTTTACAACATTGGATCATGAGCCTTGTCTTGAATTTCAAATCTTTGTTGTGGAGTTTGGTAATCGATTTGTTTATGCAATACCCATGCTTTATGATGATCTTGTGCTTTGGTTTTGATTATGCTCTATGAGTAAGGCTTGAATTGGAGGTGAATTAAATTTTTATTGCTTATCTAAAACCCCTGCAAAAATAAACAGGATTGATCAAGTTTTCTACCAGGTTGAGAGTTTTACCTATCCTATCCAATGCCTATAAAAATTTTATCGTACCACCATCCGTGGTGTTGATGTTTTGAATTAAGTTAGGATCACTCTCTCTTGGTTTGCTTTAATTCTGAGCATTGATCATACCCTTTTACCATCTTTGATTGCTAGCCTCGTCAATATTCAGTAATGAGAGTTTTTCATTGGAACAATCATGTTCTCTACTCAATTCCTAAACCCGAACCAAAAAGTTCTCAGTTGACATAAATAACTAATCATCTACAAATTTTCTTAGCTATGGCAACAACTCGTTGACATAAGTAACTAATGTTCATGTTGCCTGATTGAATTGGTGAAGACTTGGTATTCTCTTAAATTCGGCTTGTTTTAAGGAGAGAGTTCTTGTTGTGTTCTTGGATGCTCATAGTCTTGTACATGCCGTAGCTATGAAACTGATTGGAAACCAAAATATTGGTAACGATATCAAATATGAAGCTTCTTCAAATGTTCATTTTCTATTAGTTTAGTTCTAAACTAACATATGCTCTTATTTCTTTTACAGTGCAATAGATGCTTATAATTCTGCATGAGAATATTAAATATGATACGTTCGAATCTTATTTATTTGCTATTTTTGATTTATCACTATATCTTATCTTCATATATGTCTCCTCACACAACTTTACCCGATATTTAAACTACTCAAGATGTAAATTCAAAAAACTTTCTTACCCCAAATTAAAAAATCAATTTTAAAGTTACAAATTGCTATAAATTTTTAGAAGCACATGCAAATAAAAAGTTTGTCCAAGATGGTAACACTATCCCGTACCACAAAATGGTGTGGCAAAGGCGTGCCAATTTTAGTAATTTGCTATTGCTCCCATGCACATCCTAACTGTTGTCTTAATGAGATAGTTTCTTTAAATTTTTCCATATGTAGCAAAATGCCAGCCATAATTCAATCTATTTTGCTTTTTATTTGTGCACTCAAGCACACAAGATTTATTTTCACAACATTTGCACTATTGTCTTGGTCTCGACAATCGAGATCTTTGTGCTTTGGCAATATTGGGCTCTACTACAAGCTACATTGGGACTCGGAATTTTTTCTACTTTCGATACATGTGGAAGTGGAACACAACCACATCACATCACTCAGGCTATTTTCAAGTTTAGAGAAATATGTAAGTCTTGATATCATTGGAATGAACTTTTTTATGCAATGGGAATGGGATATTGTACTACCTTAAAAAGGTACCAAGATATACCCCTCAATATAATGAAGTATAAAAATTGACATCTAAAGTAACAAAATTTATACCATTAAGTTGTAGGTTTAGTACCTCTCTGCTCCCTTTGTAATAAAAGATACCTACATGAAACTATGAGTTAAGCATAGTATAAAAAATAATATCTTTTGATTTATCGTAGGTATACTACCACATCTTTAATTTTGGATGGGGTCTCCCAAATTCTATAGGTAGGCTTTGCATATTGATATTATATTTCTAGTATTATCTTGGATATCATATTCAAACGTCGAATTGTATTTTTTTACCATTGAGAAGATATTTTTGTGTTAGCATTGTACATTCTTGAAAAGTTCAATTAAGTCAAAGATAAACCATGAACAATAATATAAAACACAAAATGTGAAGAATGTAGCCTTGCAAATATGCCGGCTACAGTTGTCTATGTAATTTTGAAACACATAGTGCTTGGAAAGTTTTCTTTTTTGCTATTTTAGCTTCTGTAATTTGATGCGTGCAAATTAAACTACTTGTATTTAGTAAAGAATGTTGTCCCTTCTTATTTAACATGTCATTCTTTGTTTCAATTTTAAAGTTGATGAAACGCAGGAGATTTGATTTAGGTGCAAATGGTGTTTTGATCACAAATAAGTGGCATATTAAACTTCGACTATAAATTACTAGTCATGTGTTGAGTTTGGATATTCCAAAATCATACAAGTACATTTGTTTCTAATTTAGTTTCATATAGTATTATATTCATTCTAGATTTTTTGAATATACAACAAAAGTTCATAGTTAAATTGTGTTTTAGCACTAGTAGACAACTAACCTTCCATCCAGGTGCTTTTGTCTCGGTTAACATTGGATCCGTGACTAAAGTGCCTTTAGTTCGAGGTCAAAAATGTGCCACCGAAGCCCATCGCGGGAGGGGAGCTTTAGTCCCGGTTGTAAAAACCAATCGGGACTAAAGCCCCTTTAGTCCCGGTTGTAAAGGCTACAAAAATCGCACCGACGCCCCCCCCCCCTTCCCGGTTGGAATTTTCAACCGGGACAAAAGGTTTAGTCCCGATTGGAATTCCAACCAGGACAAAAGGGGGGCGGGGGGTCTTTTTCTCCTCCCCTATAATACCAGAAACTCTTCTTCCTCCCCCAGCCAGAGCCACTCCACCTGATCGAGAGCTTCATCATCCTCTCCATGGCGAGCAAGCAACCTTAGGGGAGGTGCTGCTCAAATTTTTTTTCCTTATTTCCATGGAGATTTCACTCATCCAAAGTGTTGTGAAGGTTAGCTACTTCATCCTCCCTTCATTTATTATTATTATGCTTCTTTTTATGTTTTAGAGAGGGAGAAAAATGAGTTTTTTTTACAATGAGGGAGAATGGAGAGAATTTTTATTTATACATATTTTTGAGCTAGAATTTGATGGATAGCTTGCTTGTTATATATGATTCGTTTTAGTTAAAATAACTTGATCAATATTAGGTATGTGTGAAAAAAATAGAGTAAATGTATTTTTAATATTTAGTCATTGCAATAAAATTAAGGTAAATAAATTATAGGTGTAAGAAATAGAATTTGGTCATTACTACAATTTTTAATGTCATTGTAATTTAACAATAATTGTATTTATTTGACCAATAATTTATTTATCTCATGTTTATTGCAAGAACTAAATATTATAAACACACTTACTCTATTTTTTCCCTATCTAATATTGATCAAGTTCTTAATGTAATATGAAGCTCTATATCCATTTTCCACATAATACGATACAGATGGACTGGCAATGGATGTACCACCTTCGTTCCTCCAATCCCAGAGAACAGTGTCTGCACATGGCATAAATGTGCTTACACTATTCTCTACATATAACTCAATCTTCTATGAAGTCTATGGAGAGTCACCTCCTCTACTCCAACACCAGAAAATAATGATAGAACAGAAGAGCTTCGAGTTTACAAACTCAGGCTAAATCATAAAATAATCTTGAAATAGTATTCCAAACATCTTTTGGAGCCTAATTCTCATAATAGAAGTATGCTGGCCCAATATCCTCTTTAGGCAAAGATCTGTTCACTGATCTTGACCTAGCGACTTTTGGTTGGTATTGGCTTGCCACCATGGGCCATGCTCAGTGAACAGATCTTTTTTTTGGATGGGCTATTATGTGTGTGCCATCATACTTCTATTATGAGAATGTGGCACCCACTCCAAAAGATGTTTGGACCATTATTTCAAGATTCATTTATGATATTCAGCCCGAGTATGTGAACTTGAAGATTTTCTATTGTACCATTATTTTATGGTACTGGATATGTGGAGGTGACTCTTGATAGACTTCGTAGAAGATTGACTTATGTGCAGAGATGGCTTGGAGGACGAATATTCTGCTTTGTTTTACCATTAATTTAGGATAATTGACTACGTGAACTCCACTATGGAGCGTCTATAATCTTTAGTGTATATGTATCTTTATTGTCTTGCTACGAGTGTAATCTTTATATGTATCTTTAGTGAATGTTATGAATGTGAATGGTGTAATTTTCATGTGAAATATTTTTATCTTTATGAAGGTTAATTGGTGTAAATTATTAATATTGATCAAGTTCTTTATCTAATACGAAGACCTATGTCCATTTCTCACGTAATAATTTATTTATCTAATGTTTTCTGCAAGGACTAAACATTATAATCATATTAACTCTATTTTTCCACTACCTAATATTGATCAAATTCTTTATCTAATACGAAGACCTATGTCCATTTCTCACGTAATACGATGCAGATGGACTAGCAATGGATGTATAACGCGGATAGACGGACCAAGGAGTTTGTTGATGGCTTGCATTATTTTCTCGAAGTGGCCAAAGCCAACAAGCCAGAGAACGGATTCATATGTTGTCCATGCTTCCAATGCAGTAACAAGAAGGACTACTCTTCCCAGGGAACTATTCACAACCACTTGTTTACATACGGTTTCATGCCTAACTATTTGGTTTGGACCAAGCATGGTGAAAGAGGGGTTGTAATGGAAGACGGCGAAGAAGAGGAGGATGATAACAACATTTTGGACTAGGCTGCAGGCTAAGCTTTTGCAGATACTACAATGGGCGAGGCTGATGAAGATGAGTTTGCAGAAAACGGCCCTATTGATGATCTTGGTCAGGTGCTACGGGATGCATACAGATATTGCAAAACTGAGAAAGAATCAGAAAAATTTCAGCGCATGATTAATGATCAAAAAAAATGTTGTACCCTGATTGCAAGCAGGGCATAAATTGCAGATACTACAATGGGCGAGGCTGATGAAGATGAGTTTGCAGAAGACAGCCCTATTGATGATCTTGGTCAAGTGCTACGGGATGCATACAGATATTGCAAAACTGAGAAAGAATTAGAAAAATTTCAGCGCATGATTAATGATCACAAAAAATTGTTGTACCACACTAGAACTGCTGCAATGGAAGGTAAAAAAAATGGTGTGTCCGATAAGGCATTTCAGGGGATATTGAAAATTGTAAAGAACATTCTTCCCAAGAATAATGAATTGCCGTTCATAACATATGAAACTAAATAGATTGTTTGCCCTCTGGGATTGTAGGTTCTGAAGATACACGCATGCCCTAATGACTGTATCATCTATCGTGGTGATGAATACGAGAAATTGGATGCTTGTCCTGTGTGCGGAGTGCTGCGGTATAAGATCAGGTGAGATGATCCTGGTGATATCGAGGGAAGCCTTCCAAGAAGAGAGTTCCTACGAAGGTGATGTGATATGTCCCTATATACCATATTTGAAGCATTTGTTCAGAAATAAGGCGAATGCTAAGTTGATGCGATGGCACAAAGAAGAATGTAAGCAAGATGAGATGCTGAGACACCTTGCGGATGGGGCCCTGTGGAGATTAATTGATAGAGCATTCCCGGACTTTGAAAGTGATGCAAGGAACATAAGGTTTGGTTTAAGTACTGATGGATTCAATCCATTCAGTGAGTTGAGTAGTGGTCATAGTACTTAGCCTGTGACCCTATATATGTTCAACCTTCCTCCTTGGCTGTGAATGAAGCAGAAGTTCATTATGATGCCGGTGCTTATCCAAGCCCCAAAACAACTCGGCAACGATATTGACGTGTACCTAAGACTGTTGGTTGATGAACTTTTACTGCTCTGGAAGGAAGAAGGTGTATGTGTGCGGGATAAGGACAAACAAGAGAGCTTTGACCTACGAGCATTATTGTTTGTAACCACAATGATTGGCCTGCACTGAATAACCTTTCAGGACAGACAAACAAGGGATATCGGGGTTGCACCCACTGTTTAGACAACACAGACAACATGTATTTGAAACACTGTAGGAAGGTCGTGTATATGGGCCATTGTTGATTTCTTCCTGCTAACCACCCGTTAAGAAAGAAAGAGATGCATTTCAAAGGGGCGCCAGATCATCGTAAAAAACCTAGACACCATAATGGAAAGCGTGTATTTGAGATGATAAAGGATGTAAGGGTAGTCTTTGGAAAGGGTCATGATAGCGAACCTGTTCCGAACAACGATAACGGATGTGCACCCATGTGGAAGAAGAAGTCTATATTTTTGGAGTTACCTTATTGGGAAATCCTAGAGGTCCGCAATGCAATAGACGTGATGCACCTGACGAAGAATCTTTGTGTGAACGTGCTAGGCTTCATGGGTTGTTATGGAAACTCAAAAGATACATTGGAAGCATGACAGGATATGAAACGTATGAAGCAACGAGATGACCTAAATCCGGAAAAGAGAGATAACGGGCAGCACTACTTACATCATGCCAGTTACACTCTCAGCAAGGAAGAGAAGGATAGCATGTTTGAATGCATGAATAGTATCAAGGTTCCATCTGGGTACTCCTCGAATATAAAGGGAATAATAAATATGAAAGAAAAAAGTTCACAAATCTCAAGGCCCATGACTACCACATGTTGATGACCCAGTTGCTTCCAGTTGCACGGAGGGGTATTCTACCAAAGAATGTACGATTGGCGCTCATAAAGCTATGCGCGTTTCTCAATGCAATTTCGAAGAGGGCAATCGATCCAACCAAGCTAGTAAGGCTACAGAACGATGTGGTACAGTGACTTGTCAGCTTTGAGTTGGTATTTCCACCATCCTTCTTCAATATTGTGATGCACCTCCTGGTTCACCTAGTCAAAGAGATTACTATTCTCGGTCCAGTATTCCTGCACAATATGTGGCCTTTCGAGAGGTTCATGTTAGTCCTAAAAACCTATGTTCTTAATCGTGCCTGTCCAGAAGGAAGCATCATCAAGGGATATGGAACAGAGTAGTTCATTGAGTTTTGTGTTGATTTTATTGACTCAATTAATTCAATTGGGGTTCCAACATCACGTCACGAGGGGAGGCTGCGGGGAACGGGCACCCTTGGTAGGAAATCAAGTTTAAGCAATGATACTAATTTGTGCCATAAAGCACACTTCACTATTCTACAATAATCATCCTTTGTGGCTCCGTAAATCGAGAAACACAAGCAGATTCTATTTTCCTAATACCCGACAAAATCCGATACCTGGATTATATATCATCACGTGGATGCTTTTCCCTCTTGGTTGCGTCAACACCTTATGGGTAACTCCGCGATTCACGAACTACTCGCTTGGTTAGCCAGGGGACTTTCTAGCATAATCGTGAAATTCCAAGGTTACGAGATAAATGGTTATACATTTTACACAAGAGCCCAAGACCAGAAAAGCACCAACCAGAATAGTGGTGTCCGCATAGATACCATAGACAGCAATGGGAGCAAGGACTCATATTATGGTTTCATAGAGGAGATATTGGAACTCGAATACGGACCGCTAAAGATCCCTTTGTTTTGTTGCCAATGGGTGAAGCTAACTGGAGGTGGCGTAATGAAAGATTAGTATGGAATGACAATAGCGGACCTGACCAAGATCGGATACAATGATGAACCATTTGTCCTGGCCAATGATGTGCACCAGGTTTTCTATGTGAATGACATGTCTAGCAAATCCAAGAAAAATTCAGAAGATAAAGAAAAAACATGTGAGCCAAAGTGCCACATAGTTCTTCCAGGTAAAAAAAGTCATGGGAGTCGAGGACAAAATAGACCAGTCAGATGATTATGATCAGTTTGATGGCATGCCTCCATTCGTTGTCAAAGTTGACCCAAGCATCATGCTAGCGAAAGAAGAGGCTCCGTACTTACGCCGCGATCATGACCAAGGAACTTTCATCAAGAAGAAAATTTTTAACGTTACATTGTAATGCACTAAATATGGTTCACCTTTATGTAATGCTCTATGGCCATCAGAACCTTTGAATTATATTGTAATGCTCCAAGGTGAAGATTTATTCGATCAATATAAACAATGTTAACCTAACCACATACATCAATTGCATTTTTTGCGCGTTGAAATTATTTAATTGAATAGTTTGTTGATGATAGTGATGCATTAAATAATTATTTTAGAAACTTAAACAACTACTATAGAATTAATGACTGATTCAAACTTATTTTAAATATACTTGCTAATTTAATATATTTTTGCATGTTCAAAATATGTAAAGTTTTTATTTTTTCTTTAACAAAATTAGTGGAAAACATATATAAATTGTAATTGCAATGAAATAAAAAATCCCACTAAAGGGTGCAATTTTTCAGCTCCCGCTCGAAAAGAACCCCTTAGTCCCAGGTGCAAATTGCAACTGGGACTAAAAACACTTTAGTCTCGGTTACAAAGTCAACCTGGGACTAGGGGGATTAAAGACACGTCCTTCTTCCCTGTGCCTCTCATCTCCCACACTTGGTCGATCGGGCACGGGACTCACCGTCCGCTGCCCCGTCGCCCCATAGTCACCCTGCCGTCACGCCCGTCCCGACCGCCGTCGTCCACCCGCGGCGTCTCCCACCCCGGCCTGCCGTCATCCACCCCGCTATTGCCCTGCCGTCATCGCCCCGTCGTCGCCCCACCATCGATCACCCACTGACTGGTACGCCCCCCCCCCCCCCCCCCCCCCGCGCGCTCGAACTGCCGGGGCCCTTGCTGACGCAAGGGCCCCTTTTTTATTGTTTTATTATACATTAGTATAGTTTAGTATACATTAGTATGATTTAGTATAAATGATTAGAAAATTAGTAGAAATTAGTACAAATTTGTAGAAATGCTTAGAAAATTAGTATAATTTAGTAGAAACTTGGTAGAGGTGTTGTATATATAATTAAATGATATTTTTTATGACAATATACAAGTAGAGGTGTTGTATATAATTGCGTGATTTTTTTAATGTTTAATTTCATGTAAGTTTCATGTAATAAATTGTACAAGTTTTATTGTATATATGATTCCATGTATATATATTTATAATTTAATGTATGGTTTCATGTGTATATTTCAATCAAATTCTTTTATTTCATGGTTGTTCTATGATTTCATGTTTATACATTAATTGTACTACTTGATACAATTTTTAATTTAATGTATCTATAATTTCATGTGTGTTTAATTAGCTGAGATAACAGATGAAGAGGATGCAAGATATTTAATGGAGCAGATTATTGATGGTGGTAGTGGCTCCAACGTTCCAATAACGTACACCGAGGATGAGGGTAGCCAGGCGGACATGTTCCTCAACATGTCCGGTGATGGCAATGATGAGCCCGAGCACTGCGTTGATGACAATGCGGAACAAAACCTTGCCATGACGGAAGGTTCCGGCGAGGTATATATCATTTTCATTATTTTACCCTATCTATAATTTCATATTCATTATTACTATGTACTAAATAACAAATCTTGAACTATTAGCCCTCTGGATCGACGAAGTGAAATAAGCTCCAAGGTTGTACAAAGATAATGGAGGGAAGGTTTCACATCGCGGAAGTGACAGAAGAGGGCAAGCCAATTGCTCCCGAACATATGGCTAGAAAGTTGGTGAGTCAGATCACGGCTATTATAAGGGACAACGTGCCCATCGGTATTAGAGAATGGAAGGGTAAACAAGATGATCCATACGTGCTCCCGCAAACACAAAAGAATATGTTGTGGGCAGATTTCAAGAAACACTTCACACTTCCTGAAGGTGTCGAAGAAAAAGATGTGAAAGAGTAGACGCTGAAGAAGATGGCAACCCAATTCCAGACCTTCAAAAAGAATCCGGATGCCAACTTTATCAAGAATGGCCGAAGTCCAGATTTCAATGAGTGGCTAAAGTTAAGGGACCACAGGAACTCATTTGTTGAATACAAGATGAGCGAAGGTAGTGCGAATAAGGTTCGCGTCAACGTTACCAATGCTAGCAAGAAGGAGTACCATCATCGTCTAGGATGAGGTGGTTACATGAGTGCAATTCCCAAATGGTGCAAGATGGAACAAGACCTATTCAATCGAGGTATCGTACCAGCAACTATTGACTGCCCGATTGATCAAAAAATTGGCATTATGCTCATAGAGGAAACCTGAGCCAAGAGGATGGGACACTTATATTCAATGAAACAATATATCAAAAGGCCGAAAGGCTTATCAAAAATATTGAAGATCCTAAAGCTGGGAAGTTGAAAGTGGATAGAAAGAACGATGAGCTCACATTGGCGCTCGGGAATCCTGAACACCCAGGACGTAGCCTACGGGGTCGTTTCGTGGAAGTTCGCTTTCCGTAGGGACATCGACTCGTACAGAAGCTGCAAGCGAAGAAAGGAACAGCAAGAGGAGAGCTGGCGGCGCATGTTAGATGCCAAAGTGCATTCACAAAAAGTAAGAATGCAAGAAGAAATTAATTATCGAGTGGTCCTGGCAGTTACTAAGATGGTCCAATCTGGAGCACTACCGGATCCCAACGTCGTCAGCCCTTCTCAATGCCGAAGCAGCTATGCTTCCACAGTGGTCCCCGATGAACACATGCCAAGATTACCCGTAGACAACCAACGATACCTTGTGGGTGACATCACACAGCGCACCTCATGTGAGCTGCATAGACCGTTTGGCAACATCACTATTAAGGTATACATATGTATAATTTATGCAATCTTCTCAATTGATCCACGCCTCGGGAGTTTAATAACTTCTTTATTTCTCCTATATGTACAAGTGGCGTACGGGAGTGCTTTACCAATCCTGCCAGGGCAGACAAGCCATGGCATGAAGATTCCACCTGGCGCCTCCAGCGTTGGCCTAGAGCAGATTGTTGATAGTCAATATGAAGGCCTAGAGCTCGACCTTCCGGGAGGTGATGGAGAAAGGACACTAGAAGATGCACTTCACAGGATCATTCTATGGCGCAAATGGTACATCATCATTCTTGATAAGGAGGCATCATTGCTCCCTGTAGATCCCTCGCAGCAACCATCTCCTCAAAACTCAAGACCATCATCTCCAGCACATCCACCTCTAGGACTGTCGTCACCACCGGGACCGTCGCATCCTGCTCGATTACCATCTTCATCTCCATCAAATCCTGGTGGTATGAGCGACGACGACCACAACACCCCTTCCTAATCACCGTCGCTGGGACTAAGACCCGCAGCGAGCAAGGAACCTGCAGAACCTCTAAAGAAGCTGCGACCACTGCCTTCCAAGCCAAGGCAGTCAAAGAAAACAAAGAAGTCTGAACCCATTCAGAAGCTACTGGAATGACTACTGAGGAATTGTGGGAGCTATCCTAAGCAATGGTGAAGGAGTTCTTTAAAAAAATGCGCTGAACAAAGAAAAGTAAAGGAGATGGAGCCAAAGCCAGTAGATCCAGCAAAATTAAAATTTTGTATTAGCATGTCAAAAGAAGCAAAGAGGACTATACTATCGAACTACAAGCGTTCCTTAGTTAAGTCTAATGAGAAGAAAAATGGCGAGGAGCGTCATCTTCGAGTTGTACTATCCCCCAGCTCGGGGATCTACCAGATAAAGATGCTCAAACTATACAAGCAATGCCTTTAGAACAACAAATCAGAGTCATTAGATTTATGCAAGATACAGGTATATCTCTTGCTAAAGTTCTAGGGCAAGTTGAAGTGCTAGCTCCAAAGCCAATTGTACCTAAATGACCCTTTGAGATAGGCAAGCCTCTAGTAAGGCCTGAATTGGTACAGAAGCTCTCCACGAAGATGTACGAATAGTACATGGAGCAGTCTGCCAACGAGAGGCTCATGTTCGCTCTTTAGGTTAAACCGATTAATTTTTTCGATGAAGATGAGAAACTCATGTGGATGGAATTCAAGGATATATATATGAAGTGTACCATCAGGATGCCCTTGACGTCTCTCTCATCAGCGCCTAGGTTCTATAAGTGTCTATTTATCAATATGTAAATTTTGGCTCATATCATTATTTTTTGTGTGCGCGTCGCCCTACTAACTTCGTCTTCCATTTTATGTGGGATGCTAATTCAGAGGTGTCGCAGAGAATTGTACTTCAATATTGGCTTCATGGATCCATCGCTCGTTAACCAAGCTTAGATATGGGATCAGGCAAAGAAAACTTTGAAGGTAGTATACAATTTCTTGGACAAACAAATTATAAGCATACAACTTTAAGTAAGTGTGGGTACCGTCTATTTTTATTTTCCTTTTTCTTACCTAATTAAGATTAGTTAGCTCTAATATGAACATTTATGTACACAGTTCCCACTGGATTCTTATAATAATTATGATTGATAAAAGCCACGTTGTTGTGTTCGATTCATTGAGGAAACCACTAGTGGAGTACCAAGATATTCAAGACATGCTAAACTCGTAATAATTCTGGACCTTTATCTCTATGTAAAAATTTGTTTCCTAAATTTTCACCTAACACTGTATCATTCATTATTTTAATCTGCAGCATATGGAAATGATTCCTTAAGACTCACTGTGGTCCATTCAAAGAAAAACTTACATTCAATATAAAGTTCTCAGTACGTATAAAGTTTGCACATTTTGTATATTCTATAACACGAATATTTCATAACTTATTTTTTTCCTACCGAAGTGCTTGAGATAGAAACAAGGCAATAATCTATGTGGATACTACATCTGTGAGTACATGAACAATTTTGTGCATCACAAGGTGCTGTTGTTGCATGATATAAATGTACGTAAAATAAAATTATTAATAATTAATTGTTTTCTAGCTTCTTATATTTAATTGTTCGTGTAACATTCACATATTTTCAAATTACAGATGTTTGATATTCAACAAAAACTATTGGAGAAGGAGATAATTTTGGCAATATGTGAAGGTCTCATAGGATTCCTGATTGACGAGGTGATAAATCCTGTAGGAGAATTTTATTATGACGGACGTTCAATAGCCGCACCGAGCAACACCACGGCAGGAGTATCCTAGGAATGAAGAGGACAAATTATTATATATATATAGTAATTGTATAAATACTAAGAATTATATATATATATATTACCATCATGAAATATATATACGACTTGCATACAATATTAATATGGAAAAGAGTTTGAAAAAAAAAAGTCTTAAGTACTAAAGGGGTAAGTGCATGGGGCATGCAGGTGCATGTACGTAACCCCTTTAGTCCCGGTTGGTAAAACCACCAGGCGCAGCACTGGCCCCTTTAACCAACCGGGACTAAAGGAGATCTTTAGTCCCGGGTGAACCCCCTTTTATCTCGAAAATGTAGTCCTGGTTGAATTTTCAGGATCTATGTCCTATCCAATCCAACCGGGACTAATGCCGCGTTTTCCACCAGTGTAGGATTGTGTTGATATTTACTTATCTATGACCGAATGTAGTAGTCATTTTCTTATTATTTTTTTCGTGAATACGCAGGAGAGCTGCATATCTTTGTATTAAGAAGAAAATAGTTTACAACACGGGTCTACCCGGACGCACGCACACGATTTTTGTTCATCGTTTAGGTTTGCAACAAAAGAAAGGAGCACCGATGACAAAAATCAGAGTTGGTGATCCGGAGCTCCTGTCGGTGCCGGCCAGCCTACTGCCGCTAAATGTTTGGCTCCGGAGGCGCACCAGAGCTGCCCTTCTTAAGTAATTTCAGCTGGCAATTGCACGGCGTTCTTCGGGGATGATCTGACGAAAACCCAATCATTGGGTTCCTTCCACAGCTTCCATAAAACCAACATGAACGCCGAGTCTAAACCCTTTCTCTTGGCCGCGCGTATGCTCTTCCTCTTGTCGAGCCACCAGTCTAGAAGTTGCACCTTGCACGCCGGGACGGCGTTGTGCAGATTGAGCATTACACTGACGCTGTGCCATACTTGCATTGAGAAGGAACACCTAGAGAAGAGGTGATCGGCTCATTTTCTCATTATACTTCCGACAATGTTTAGTTTCTCTTTTACCCGCAAAAAATGTTTAGTTTCTCTTTGACAGACAAACATACACCGTTGATCAGCAAGAAAAAACTTCTTTTTGTTGAACAAAAAGTCTGCTCTCGATATAATGGAGAGCAATACACGTTACAAGCAGACAAAACCCTGTTAATCAAGCCACAATCTGTATCCAGTTGGGTATTTTTTTCTATTGTCGTGCTGCAAATCTAGTCCAAGAAATGCAAAGCTCCCCTGCCACGCTGTTTGAGGCGGCCTACTTGGCGGCCAGCTTGCGCGCACGTTGGTTGGCTCCCTTCACCCTGGAGTTGAGCTCGTCCACGTCATCCTGCAGATGATCCAGCGCTTCGTTTTGCCTGAAAAATGTTAGCCAGCACGATGAGACAGTTCGACAGTACTCGTAATAGCATTGTTGCCATCCAAGATTCCCGATTGGTGAGACGATAACACAATCCTGCAGATCTTGCTATCGTTCGATAACTCAAGCAGGCGACGAGCTCACCTGTCTAGCTCGGAGCCCATGTCGACGGCCATGCCCTTGAGCTGGCCTAGCACGCCGCTGAGGTCATCGAGGGCGTCGTCCTGCTTCTGCTTCTCGATCTGCCGGACTCACAAATTAAACATGGCTGCCGATCAGAATCAATTTCTTTTTCTATCGGCATTGCCACCGCATTTGCGTGCAGAGCACTAACGAACCTGAACTTTGTCCATGGCGCTGTTGGCCTCGCCGTAGTGGCGATTGGCATTCTTCCCTCGGGGGCTCAGCCCCAGCTTGTCCCTCTGCTCCATGCGGCTCGCCTTCTTCTTGAAGGAGTCATCTGATCCATTATTCCATTTCCAAGTTGCCATGAGCAGTGAGAATCAACAAGAACCCACACACTTACGGATGCATGATTTTGTTGGGCACTGTCAGTGCAGGATCATAATAAAAAGTACCTCGAGACACCATGGCGGGTCCCTTGATCTGCCTCGTTTTCTTGGGCTTCCATGGCTTGGAGAAGAACCCTCCAAGGCTCCCGAGAAGAGACTCGCTCTATTGAGCGAAACAAAAACAAAAATCAGAGACAGCATGAGCAGATCGAACACAAGAGATTCCATTGCAAGCAAGCCACATTCCAAATAAAGCACCTTGGTGAGGTCCTGGTCGATCTCGACGGCCTTCTCGTGCGTGCGGCTGATCTGCTCCCCCTGCTTGTGCAGGGTGATGAGCGTGTCGGAGGCGTCCTTCTTGATGTCCTCGGCGATGCGGAGGCACCCGGCGAGCGCGTCGGTGGTCTCCTCGGCCTTGTACGCGGCGTAGTGCTCGAGCTCCTGCACCGACTGGCTCTCCAGCCCGCCGGTGTCGCGGAACCCGTCCTTGTACCGCTTCTTGGCGTCGGCGGGGGCCTGGTACGACGACGCCCCCGACGGCTTCCTCGCGGGCTGGGACTCGGAGTCCGAGTCGGAGTCGAAGGGGTTCGGCTTCGACGAAGCCGCGGGCTTGGCGCCGCGTGGCATCTTTGCCGTCCGCAATGTAAGGCTGGCTAGAGGCTGCCCCGCTTCAAAGAAAGGGACAGGTCCCTAGTTCCTGCAAATTCAGAGAAAGTTAATTTGCATCATGTAAAATTCACATGAAATTCTTTCCCTATGGCTTGCTTAGCATTTTTGTCAATTGGGCATTGGCTAGTACATGCAGCTCGGAATCGTTGAAAAGACGAGAAAGAACTCTAGAAAAAAGAGAGACCAAGAAATCATCACAAATCCAAGAACCAAAACAGCATGGACATATCATTAACCAGGCTATGGATCAAACCAGATAGATTTGGCACGGCTTCCTTCTCCTCCTCTTCCTCCTCCTTGGACAGTGAAAGAGGAGGCAAGAAATGTGCCTTTATTTGGCAATTGGGAGGTGAACTTCATTTGCTTTGCCATGACTTCTCGCTATATATAGAGCGCTATTTACTACCTTTTCTATAAAAATTAACTGAAATTGATGTTATTTTTGGGAAGCTTACACGAACCATTCGCTGGCTGAGACACGGGGTAAATGGAATTACAGGATTTTAGAATGAATATTATCATGTTGTAATTTCCCACGTGTTGCAATGATCATACAAATATGTTTGGAAAACCACATATATTCCTCAGGAGCTGTATGTCCTTTTTCCCTCCTCTTCTTGTTGTTGGAAGGTGTTTTCCTCCTCTTCTTGCTGTTGGAAGGTGCAAATCTTTATCCCCCGCACGTTGCTTGGATTATGTTTGTTTTTCTGAATTTATCAATTCGTGTGAATTTTACCTTTCTTAATGTGTATCACTCCAAATCATGAGTAAACCGAGAAACTAAACACAGCACAAATGTGACAGAAACTCCGCTACCTCCTGGCCTGCCATTCTATGATTTTGTCTGTATTCAACAACATGCATGCTGAACCGTTGCTATGAACTTTGTTTCAGTCACATATATGATGTGTGCTTTTGGAACTTAATATTTCTCTTTGCTAGGATGCTTGGAATCGGTCAGAAAATGGAAGTTTATCATGGATTTAACTTCGCGAGGATGTTAGGGATCAGTATAAACAAGAACTCATGTTTATCATCCTCAAATGATGAGTTTGCATAAAGAAGTTTGTTTTACTGCTTTTCAGACAGGTATTGCGTCAGCTGAAGGGGCAAACAAACCAAGATGGAAATGAACCCTCAACCCTATGTAACAGGGCTATGTGCAATTTGGTGACAATTCATGCATTACATATATGCCAGTGATATCCGGACAATTACAAGAATGGAGTAATTCGAGCAACCAAAGCTATATTGCTATCAGGGTAAATGCAAACTTTTGAACTCTGGTCAAACGAAGAGTAAAGTAACTACATGACGCAGGCCTAGTATACCAAAAATGTTGGAAGATATACAATTGAGGAATGCTCAAGCAAGTGCTTTCTTGCAAAGCCAGATGCATCCACAATAACAGCATCCAACAGCAGGCACCCTCCTCCATCAAAAACACAACCTTGTTTAAGTTTATATACAGGAAAGCCGCTTCCTATAACTTACTATGCTAACTTAGGTCATTTGATGGAACTTGCTTTGAGAATTCAGACAATGTATGTTTTCTTCAACACTTTCTTGCCCCGTTTTCTGTTCGTGCTCAAAGCATTGAGTATTTCTGCATCCTCGTCGTTCCACAGAATCCTAGCAGCATCAGGCTTCTCGATTAGTAGCTTTGCTACTAGGAACCCAGCAATAGACCATGTTTGGTACAGCCGGGACTGTTTCCCGATGAATCGTGCCCGCTTGGTGTCATAATATTCAGGCCATTTGTCCGTAGCAATACGCCTCTCAGCTACTTCTATTGCTTTCGCAGCAAGCTCAGGTCTGTTCATCTTGATACATGCCACTGTGAGCTGCACATAAGGATAGCCATTGCCCAACAAAAACAATCTAGTAAGATTACATGATGGAGGTGCAGAGCAGAAAAGAAACGAATAGATCACCAATAAACCCCAGTTAAGGACTCATTGTCCCTACAAACTGCTACGATTTATCAAGATAAAGAAAATGCCACCATGCTATGCGCACGGACAATAAAACCCGATTCAACATTAAGAGGCTATGAATCAGTACTAAAAGAACACATAGTCTTCAAGAATGTTTAGAAAATGCAAACCTGCCACAATAATGTTGGCCAGGACCCTCCATTGTGGTACGACCAAGGCCTGTTTCAACAGAAATTGTTTAGAAAATGCAAATGAACTGCAATATGATCCAGGTAGAAAGCAAGAAATTGAAAATATTATTCTAAGACTCACGTGTTTTTAGGGTCACTGCCAGTGATGATTTTCCATTCCTGGTTCTCAAGAGCCGGATAACATATCTTTAGTGGCATCTCTGCCACTAAATCAGACCACTTAGATTCAATAAGATCTAAAATAGCATGGGATTGTTGAGTCGTTGCCAAGCTGCTAACTATTGACCATAAATTTCCCAGTGAAAAGAACCGGAAGTCCATATGAGCTGGCTGGAGGTTTCCGATAAAGTAGCCCCCTTTAGGAGGTATCCATTCAACAAGCCATGGAGGAATCTGATCTGGGTATATGTTAAACTTGTTGACAGCATCGTAAGAATATTCTTCTGTTTTATACCGATATATCTCATTCAATTTTTGCATGTCAACCCAATAGTACTCCCTGATATGAAAGGACAGTGCAATAAGTCTGTTATTGAGGGCACGGATTAAGTCAGCCGATCCATCTTCTGGAGTCAACATCTCACGTGCACACAAGAGAGCTGAATAGAAGAGTGCCTACACAGAAAACAATGTGTGAGCTAGTGTTTATCACACAAAAAAAGTGGTATGCGCTATTTTGTCCTGTTTTTTTCAATCAAGGTGTCAGCAGAGCTTGAATTGAGATTTTCATGGTTACTGCCCTTGTAAACTTGTTCATGCATACAAAACCCTATTGAGGCTTGACTTGTATTTGCTTAAGTTAATGAAGATTAGCCATGTTCAGTCAATTAAATTTCTCGGTTTGGGTCGAGGTCAAGTTTTTTAGTTGTTTATAAGGCAAGTAGTGCATGTAAGTGTAGTGTGTGTGTGGTGGTGTTTGGGTTTCCAAACCCCTTCACCTTAATATAATGATACACAGCTCTCCTGCATATTCGAGAAAAAAAAATATAGTTCTCAATTGCAAACACTATAGCAACTACTATGCCACCACTATCCAGATCACCAATTTTATCTGTGGGATCCTAGTTTCTTCTCTGCATTAAATTTTTTTTATGGTTTTACAATCCCCAGCACTACTCATAATCATCCTTTTCTGGATAATGTAGGGATAGTCAGCCTACCTATCCATGTCTATCAATCCTGAAAGCTCATTACTTCAGTCCATTTTCCAACAAGAAATCAGTCATTCAGTCCCCCTCTTAGAAATCCCAATAGTATCCATGTTTTATTGAAAACTAGACATAGTAAAGAGAATACCTGAATTTCAAGTGGATGTCCATGAATTCCCATTCGACGATCAATCATGCATGAACCATCAGTTACGAGTAACGTAGGGAACATGTCGAAACCATCAGCCAAACAAAGCTTCAGAATCATTTTCATTCCAGTCTGGACATCAATTCTCTCCTGTACTGACAGATCCCCTGAACATTTTCCATATGCCCTAAGCAATATGATCCACCATAGACCTGATGCCCATTATGATCAAGTACCCAATTAAACATTAGGGAATGCTGAGTAACCAAAAACAAAAAAAAAACTAATTTCATGAGCAGCAGCAGTACCTGAATCCACAGGTGCCACACGTCCTATTGCAGCCTCCCCAAAATCAGGATCCAAGACCTCCTCAGTCACATCCTCATCACCATCAAGTGGAATTGTCCGCACTTTAAAGCTGGCAGGCATTAAACCTTGACCTGGACTGTGGCAATCCATTGTCTTCTCCCAGCTCTACAGATCAATTCAAGGTATCAGACAAACTAGCACAACCTAAGGGAATAATTCAGGATATGTCACTCAATCCACATGTCATTGAGACAAAGGCTGCGGTTGGTGCAGCTTCAACTCAGCTCCAAGACAGTTTTAGAGTTTAAAACTAAATAAAGCGTTTTAAATATCTATTTTTAGTCTAACTTCAAATCAAAAGGATTTCCATAACAGTGTCGTTTAGAGTTTATAAACTAAAACATCTACTTTTGGTCTAACTTCAAATCAAAAGGATTTACATAAACAGTGTGAATGTAGCCCAAGCCCCAGCTCCAGCTCCATGAAAACTAGGAACACTGAGCTCAAGAATTCTAGAAGCTGCAGCTGTGCCAAATGGACCCATAAAAATCACAAATCCTGAATGTCACTGAATTGAGTGCCACATACGGAAATTCCCATCTTAGGCAGTGCCTGCAGTTATAATTTTTTTCCTG
This sequence comes from Setaria viridis, assembly GCF_005286985.2. Lineage (NCBI taxonomy): Eukaryota > Viridiplantae > Streptophyta > Magnoliopsida > Poales > Poaceae > Setaria > Setaria viridis. The sequence continues at coordinate 25,533,657 of NC_048263.2, read as the reverse complement.
CTTAAATAGTTAGACAAGCAATAAATTTATTAATTTATAGGATGCTGATTTTGTCCACCTAGTTTTGCAAAAGTCTATTAACAAAGTTCGTGAATGTCACTGTACATCGACTTTTGCAAAGAGGTATGTGTAACCTTATTTTCTGTCAACAACTCAACATAGTCTGCAGCTCCTAGGTGGAACTCTTTGCCACTGGAAAAATTACTTGCTGAAATTTGAATGGGCCAAGACAAATTCTATATTTCTATGTTAAAACAAATACATCTAAAGCAACATACTCAAGTAAACACGGGTTCAAAATTTGAACTTAGCACAGTTAGCTTCCATGTAATAATTCTTTTGTCAGTTCATGCATATTACATAAATATTCACTAACATTATCATAATAGATACGAGGACCTGAACCTAAAAAACAAAAAAATAATATTTAATAGCAAGACATAACCAGTACCTGAAGCTGAAGGGTGTGTAGAATGAAATTGCGCACAATTTCGTATTCCCCCTTCAATAGAAAAGCAATGCCTGATGGTATGAAGTCTCGAATAAACACCTGATCATAGTTCACTGGATCACTATCATTTGGATCGTTGGCAGCAATCGTCCCGACAGGACTACCACAATAGTAAACCATCGACTCCTGCAGAAGTTCCCAGGCCTCATCCTCGACTGATGACGTCTTCCACATCTTAGGTGGAGACTTGACAGCATTCCCATTTAAACCTCCATTGCCACCTACAGCTTGATCCCGTGCGCTCAAATCGCCAAGAACCTGGCTGGCATTATTCATAGCATCCGTGGCCCAAGTCCCGTTCCCTTCTGTGACCTTTGCAAGGTCGTCTATCCGCTGGCACTGCCGCCTAACGGACCTCAACCTCGGAATCTTTAGGAGGCCTTGCAGTGCCCTGGCGTTGGGCACCAAGTTGGTGGTCCTCTTCCTCCTCCTAGCGTCTGCCCCGATGGACAAATTGGATGCCGGGGAGTGGGCTGCAAATGCCCCCGGCATGGTGTGGAGAGCCGCCTCCGCGATCCCCATTGGCGCCTTGTACCGCCAACCCGCGAAGCGTCTGCAAGAAGCCGTGCAAATCCAAATTAGATGCGGCTGGTCACTAGAAGAAAGATCTAATCGGGGGAATTCAGCAATAACCGAATAAATTCGAAGTAAGGCGAAGCGTGGCAAGCCATTAATCCAAAACTTTCAGCAGGAAGCAGCACAGGAATCGCTATGAAGGAGCAAATGAACAGGGGCAGCAACTTTTTTTTATCTCGTCCAATGAGTATAGGATCAAACAAAGCAAGTAACGGAAGGAGCAGCGAACGGGGAAAAGGATAGGGATCTTACCGGCCGACCACGACGCTATTGTTGGGCCGCGCTCGCCGCCGGTCGGCGGGGGAGGCGGAGCGGGCGGGGATGGAGCGTGGCCTCTCGTGAAGGAGAAGGCCGCGGCGCGGAGGAGGGTGGAAGGAGGAAAGGGGCGGGGAGAGGGGAGAGCAAGGGCAAAGGGGATAAAACGAGGAGGACCGGAGACGAAACGGGGAAGGCCACGGTCCACCACCCCCACCAGCCACCTCTCTCGCTCTCCCCACGCCTCTTTCTACTATTTTTGTTTTCACACTCTTCTTTTTGTTTTTTCCTGTTTCTTTTCCCCTTGTTTTCAAGGTATTATGCCGCTCATCTTCTTCGAAGATACATGTCTCGTTATGGATGAGCATTACTCGTTATACTAAAATAAGTTAAATTAGCTCCTCCGATAAATCAGAAAATTGTGAACACTCGTACCGAATCGACAACTCAAACTTGAATGAAAATGTTTCACCATGAGAAAACCTACATTTAGTGTATACACTGCAGTGACGCCATCCATATTGAAGACGTGTCCAGTAGAATTTAATTTGACGTGGAGAGAGAAATAAGAGAGGAAATTCTTATAGACAATATTTTTCTAAAAAAATATTTTTCCATCCCTTAAATTTTGTAAAAGTGTAGCATTCATCTCTCATATTTCATTTGGTGCAAATCAATCTCTTAACTAACTAAACCAGTGCATTTCCATTCCCACCTTAGTTAACAATGATTTAGTATCATATAAAAACATTTTTGTCATGTAATCATCTTGATAATCACTGCTTAACCACATCTCATGTCGAGACCATCGCTAATAACAGTTCGCTGTGAATCTATTCAACTAATTTTCCCTAAAAAATTTATAGGTAGCCATTTTAGAAGATTTTGAATTTTATTATTTTAACTCATTAAATGCTAAAAATTGATTAGTTAGATGATTATGTAGCATAAACCGTTATTAGATGACACTAATACAATCGAGGTGGGGATTACTTAGTGTATCCATATAATTAGTTAAGGGATTAATTTGAACCAATTGAAATATTAGGTCCTGTTTGGCATGGCTCCAACTCCAGGTGGAGCTGCTCCACTCCAGAACTCCATATGGAGCCAGCTCCGCTCCAAAACTCCAGAACAAAAATGAAGTGTTTGGCTAGATGGGTGCTCTCAGCTCCAAAAAAGATCGATTTCAGTGTGGATTGCCATTGTTGCCCCCCAATTAAGGCCCCACTTGTCATCCTCTCTATCTCATCTTCTTCTTCCCCTTTTTCCACTGCACTGTGCCGCACCACAGGCGGCGGGGTGGGTAGCGACGGGGCGGCGGGTGGCGACGGGCGATGACGGGCGGCGAGCGGCGACGGGCGACGACGGGCGACGGGCGGCGAGCGGCGGCGGGCGGCGACGGGCGACGGGCGGCGAGCGGCGGCGGGCGGCGACGGGCGACGGGCGGCGAGCGGCGGCGGGCGGCGGCGGGCAGCGACGGGCGGCGGCGGGCGCGGCGGCGGGCGGCGGCGGGCGGCGGCGGGCGGCGAGCGGCGACGGGCGACGACGGGCGACGGGCGGCGAGCGGCGGCGGGCGGCGACGGGCGACGGGCGGCGAGCGACGGCGGGCGGCGACGGGCGACGGGCGACGGGCGGCGAGCGACGGCGGGCGGCGACGGGCGACGGGCGGCGAGCGGCGGCGGGCGGCGGCGGGCAGCGACGGGCGGCGGCGGGCGCGGCGACGGGCGGCGGCGGGCGCGGCGACGGGCGGCGGCGGGCGCGGCGACGGGCGGCGGCGGGCGGCGACGGGCGACGGGCGCGGCAGCGGGCGGCGACGGGCGACGGGCGCGGCGGTGAGCGGCGGGCGCAGCGACGGGCGGCGGCGGGCGGCGACGGGCGGCGGCGGGCGGCGACGGGCGGCGGCGGGCGCAGCGACGTGCGGCGACGGGCGGCGACGGGTGACGGGCGGCGGGGCCGGCCAGCCACGGGGGCGGCGACGGGCAGGGCTCTGGCGGCGAGTGGGGCTCGGGAGAATAGAAGGGAGAATAGAATGAAACGTTTTTTTGTGTAACCTAATTACCCACCAACTCCACGAGAAGGTTCAAAAGAGAGGTTTCTGGAGCAGCAAAAGAGGTGCTCCAAAACTCCACCTCCATTTGCACTACAGCTCCATGGAGTTGGCAACTCCATGGAGTTTTGGAGTTGGGGTGTTTTGCTGAATTTTTTGATGGAGTTGCTGGAGTTTAGGAGTGGAGCTGTGCCAAACAGGACCTAAGGATGAATATCTGTTGACCTAGATTTTGGTCACCAAAATCCCATAAAATTCGAAGATCGGCTACTAGCATGCATCTGCAGGATTCACGGGTAACGATGAGAAGCTAGTGTGTACGCAGATGACGATCGGCTCGATATGTGTGGTGGCCAGATACGGAGTATGTGCTCTGATTTATTTGCCTAGACTGCATGCACACGTGGAAGACATGTGGTTGCCTGTGTTACCGTGACCAACCAAGTCCAAAGCTAAACTCGTTGGAATAAACAAAAGTATATATATGGACGGTCCTCAAGGAAGCAAATAGAGCCGTGGGATTTGACGGAAACAGGAACCTGATGGCAATACAAGGAAGCTTAAGGATTCTACGTAAGGAAAATTAAAGCACAATATTTTCTTTTGGTTAGATATTAATTGTTAGGCTTGTACGAGTCATTAGTATTAGTATAGTTGGTCAGAAGTCATTAGTTTAGGGTATAAATATGTACCCCTGACCATTGTAAAGGATATCTCTCGATCAACATATCAATACAATCTACCTTTTTCGGCCTAGCGTTACCCTTAGGAGTAGGAGTAATGTAGCTTCTCAACGAGTTTCTTCTAGCAAACGGGGTTGCATCGACTTCGATCTCCGGTAAGCTCTAGGATCTATCTCTACCGGCGACTTCTTCAACAAACATGGCTACGTTGCCTCGACCTCCGGTTGGCCTGCAAGCGTCGCCATTACCAGATGTTCTAGGCTTTAACTACCAGACGCATCGTTGTGGTTTCTAGATTCATCTACCAATTATCTTGCCTTGATTAAGATCTATTGGTTAGCTTATCTTCTAGATCCGTTACATTGCTTTAATTGTCATATTATTAAGAGATTAACAGAGCATGCTTCAATAGCCGGTAGTTTCTTATTCTTGGTCCCTTGTATTGTTAGTCGTCGGATCCTTAACACCAAAACACTATCTATGAGAGCCGATGCTTCGGTTGGGTTTTATCCATATCTCTTGGTAATAGGATGATGTCACCGAGCCGATGGCTAAAGCATGTGAGACCTTACTACTCCTAGCGTGTCTGTCAGGTTATTGGGCTGAAGTTAATGCCCTCTTACTGTGTTACCTTGTCTAAGTTCAACTACACGGTCATAACATTGATTAGGATTCTATTAGAATCAGCTTGTAAGCGGTAGGCAAGAGATTCTTGTTTGTTGTGTTCTAAACTTTTAGGTTAAAGATTGATGCCAATGCTCTCTCATTCATGTTACCATGTCTAAGTTTAATTACACTTATCAAGACATTAACTAGATCTGTTAGTCTATCTGATGTGCACATGGTAGGCAAGGGCTCCTTTTATGGCTGCTGTTATTAATTCTTGCATCGGACATTGGCCATCGGCTCATTGCACTTCAATACTATCATCCAGCCGATAGGCCGTCACTACATCTTACTTGACCAAGTGTTGTATGGGCTCAGCATAGTGGTTCTATTAACTGACCGATACAATATCGTCGTATACCTCGTCAGTTGAATGGTCAAACTGACTGGCACGCCCCGAAACTCAAGAAGCTTAGGACCTGCACTGTGAGGGATAAGGGTACCTGCGGGTCCCCATCGACCAGGATACTGGTCAGTCCTGGCAAGTGGGCCCGCTTGACCGTGCCGTGGGCCATGGCATGAAGACACGTGGAGCACAAGTCAGGAGGCCGAGCGAATCAATTCAACCTAGATATCACGGGATACTTGTTGTAAACTGACTCAGATTGCTTTCCATGTAACAACTGACTAGGATTAGATCCTATTCGATTGTAACCCTAAATCGTCAACCTATATAAGGCGGCCAGGGGCACCCCCGAGGGTAACGCACATCAACTCTTCGCATCTCATACCAGCAATACAATCCACCAGAATACAAGACGTAGAATATTACTCTCCGGATGCCCAAACCTTTCTAAACCTTGCGCCCTTGTGTTACCATTCGAGCTCTTGGTCTTGCGATCTCCCCCGCCTACAAATCTACCACCTGGGTAACCTCTTGGTGGACTGCCGGTCACTAAATCCGACAACTGGAGTTAAGCAGATCTCCTAGGCCTTCGTGTGTGGTGCGCGAGGGATCGCCGGCCGATTTTTCACGTCAACAATATCACACTTTCAAAATATTTATGGGACGAAAAATACACTTTTTTCCCATTATTTAATCTTATGTCTGTTATTTATGGACATGGCATTCAAGCACTAGGTATTATAGAAGAAGCAAAAGTTGCCGTTCCATGTGCCAAAACCTTGCTAGGTTTCGTGTCCGTGAAGCTGCCCATATGTATAGAGTTGAGAAGAATCATGATTATGAGCGTATATACTGAAAATACCATTAGCTCTCTTTAGAGAGAGTGTGAGCTAGAAAGAGATAAGGTACCGTGAGAGAGAAGAGAGAAGAGATAAGTGCCGGGGAGAGGAGAGACGTGGAGAATTAAAGGCCGTGACCCTTTAGTACCATGTGGGAGCTCCACCCGATACTGATGGGTGACCTTTAGTACTAGGAGGAGCTCCCACGCGATACTAAAGAGGGTCACGGGAGGCATTTCTGGACTATCTATTAAACTAATGCTCACATTAGTACCGAGCCAATACACAACCGACACTAATCCTCGAGACGAATGCTCAGTTTTTCAGTAGTGAATGTATCACTAGTTGTTGGTCAAATTGCTGTACTAACTGAACGAGTCCTCCTTTTACTAAGGGGGGAGATTATTAACACTATTTTTTCCCAAAAATGCATCAGGATTGATATTAGTATACCCTTTGGTCACTAATCTGCACCTCTCATCAAGATCGATGGGACGAATCCCGATCCCAACCCCATGCTTTGACTAGAAAATAAAGATAATCAATCCAACCTATATCGTTTTAGAGGGCGTTTAGTTCCTTGAGCTAAAGTTTAGTCCGTATCATATCGAATATTTGGAGGCTAATTAGAAGGACTAAGTATAAGTTAATTATAAAACTAATTGTACAGATGGAGGCTAAACGACGAGACGAATCTATTAAGCTTAATTAATCCATCATTAGCAAATGGTTACTATAGCAGCACATTATCAAATCATGAACTAATTATACTTAATAGATTCATCTCGCCGTTTAGCCTCCATATGTGTAATGGATTTTGTAAATAATCTATGTTTAATACTTCTAATTAATATCTAAATATTAGATATGATAGGGGATAAAAATAAATAACGGGAACCAAAGCTTCACGGAGTTCTTGCATGGGCGCTTCTCTATCCAAAACGGAGGGTCCACCTCCCTCAACGTCAGGCCAGTCGAGACCTTCAAGAACTCGCCGGATGCGGTCGTCTTCTTCCTTTCCCCATCCCTACGACCCTACCGTCACTATCAGTCAATCACGCATGAGAAGCACACCGACATGTGGGCCTGTGGCAGTCCTCTTTTAACTGCATATCCTCCTCCGACGACCTCCACACATCCGATCTGCAATTGCACGTACGGCTGGTGAGATGCTCGAGTTTGTGTGTAACGAAGATCACGCAAAGCTAGAACCTCACAAGCGCTGGACGACGGATCTGATGAACAGCTCGCATGCGCATAGAACAACGCCATGTCGGCACCCTTGCTCTAAGCGATCGTTTTCGTTATTGTGAGTTACGATTAGTTAGTAACTGATCAACAACTAATCCATCGTCCTGGACTCCTGATAATGGTGAACGATAGCAGCGATGTTCACCTTCACATTGGATGCTGCTTATTTGGATTTTTCGCTCCCAAATACTCCTTCAAGTCTACCAACATAAATGAATGTTGTGCCAATTTCCCATTTCGAAACCGGAAAAAAGCTCAGAATCTTCAGATGAAAAATGAAAAGAAAAACTGTTGGACCATGATGCCCAGCCCGGACTGCGGAATTTCTTGGGCTCATGGGCCAAGGTTAGTCCTAAACACACACAGTAAGGCCATCACATTCCGCCCAAGAGCCCAAAATTGGTGGACTTGCCAAGCTCTGCTGTGATTCTGCCATGACAATAACTGATCCAAGTGTGGTTTCGAGCTTGGAAAAAGATCATCTGAAACCTCAATTACCGAGAAAGTTTGATTTTTCACCTGCTATAGAAAAATCAGATTCGTTTTCCTTTCTCAACTTTTGAAACCGTCCATGTCTCCCCTGAGTGTATTAATAGTGAGGTCAAATGAACCTTCAAATATTTTTTAAAAAATAATGATTTTTTTGAAAAAAAGAAAGTTTTAAAAAAATAATTTGCAGAAAAAACAGTGAGCGGCTCACTTCCAACTGTTGCAGGAGAAGATGATTGAGTGAGTGCAGGAGTGGCAAGCAGCGAGCGGAGATGCGGGAGCTGCCAGCCAAACTATTAGGGTGCATCTTTCAAAGCTCGCAGAGCTGATTCTCTACTGATTCAGTAGGAGTTCTGCCAAACATTTTTTTTAGAGAGAAGTGATTCTCTACTGTTTTTGTGAAGTGATTTTCTGAAATGAACTAAGAGGTTGGGAGCTTAAAAAGGTAGCTTCTCCTGATTCTGTAAAGTGATTCTCCATCCTGATTTTAAGTGTTTATGCTAGAGAATTATAGAGAATCACTTTCAGCTACAGACTCACTTCTCTCAGAGAATCGGCTCCCATAGAGAATCAGAATTAGATGGACCTGTACCAAACAAGCTCTTACTCCCTCCATTTCTGTTTATAAGGCGTGATATGACATGTCACAGTCTCCAAAATTAGACTCTAACCATTTATTTCTTATATTTTATTAATTATGGTTATAAATTTATAATCATTAGAGAGTATATTTGATTACAAATCCAACTATATCAAGTTTTTATTGCAAACGTAAAAATTGCTGACTAAATTATTGATAAAAATTGTAAAATTTGAATTTTGATATGCACGTGCGCCTGGTAAACAGAACGGAGGGAGTAGCGCATTATGGTTTTAACACCCCACGTCAAAAACCATGAACGGAAACCGGACGGTTTCAAAAGTTAAAGTAAAAAGGGAAAAACTGATTTCTCAATTTGAGGTGAAAGATCAGACTTCGTGGACAGTTGATGGGTTCAGATAGATTTTTTCCTTCGAGCTTTGAGGTCGGCATCTCTTTTTGCCTTGCGAGGACGGCACCTACCACCCAGTTCATATGTCCAGGAGCTCGGAGCATGGAACATTGGCCAGTCACCAATGTTCTCCTACGAGATCGACGTGGACACACACGCTGCAGGAGTACACGGTGTGCTGCGGGCATCCGTGCGTGTCCATGGACACACGCTTGGATGCGAGCCACGTATTTGTTCACATGCAACGGAAGTTGTCCGGAAAGAACAAAAAGGTCATGCACGCCGGTAGATGCGTTGCAACATCGTCTGCAGACGGAGTGCTAAGCAGAAATCCTGTAAGTGCGAAGGAGCGGGAATGCGGGATCCAGCGACTCCATCCAGCCCACAGCGTGTTCAGCCAGCGACAAAGCGTGTGGCCGAGTGAGCACAAAAAGGACCAACAGAAAGGCGTGGCACCCAGCGCGCGGAGCCGCAACGAGCAAAATGGCGCGCGGAGCCGCAACGAGCAAAATGGCGCGCGCGCCAGCAAGAGCCTCCCCACTGTTGGCTTGGCGCGCCCGCGAGCTCCTTCCCCGCGCGCGCAACCCACGCGCGGAGCGCTCCACCTGGCGGCGCTTGGGCCCCACCCCGCCTGGTACCTGGCACACACACTCCGCAGTCCGCACCCCGTCCCCGTTCCCCACCGAAAACCGAAGCGCGCGATCGCCACCGCCGAAGCAATAGGCCACCAGCCGCGCGAGCCACCTCACCACCACCGCGCCGCGCGTGCGCGCTTGGACCGACGCGCAACGGCCTCCCACACCCCTCCGCCTCGACTGCCCGTGCACGCCACTGCGCATGCAGCCGTCCGCACTGCTGCTCTCGTGTCGCGTGAACAAGCCTCTCGCTCCATTTCTCCCCCATCCGGCCACCCCGTCTCCTCCCCGTGCTATATAGCGCACCTCCTAATCGCAGCCTAGACTCCGCAGTCGCCCAGCGCAGCCCCGCATTTCACTCTCAGCGGTCGCAGGGGGTTTAAGGTTGTGGTTCGACCGATCCGATCCGATCCGATCCGGCTGTGCGGAGAGGCGAGGCGGAGAGATGGCGGTGGCGCCGGCGTTGGCGGTCTCCGGGGCCGCGCTCGGCGGGGCTGCGGCGAGGGCTCCCCGGCCCACCGGCGGCGGCGGGGAGTGGAGGCGCGGGTCGGAGCGCCCGTCGCCGTCGCTGGTCTTCGGCCGCATGGGCACCTTCGTCGTCCCTCGTAATGACCCCGCAACTCATAATCCTCTCCCCTTCTCTGCTCGCCCCCGATCAAGTGTTCCGCGCGGTGATTTGTACGTGAGTGATGTGGTGGTGGTGATGCTTGCAGGGGGTGCTCCGGTTGGAGGAGGTTCGCGGAGGCGCGGGGCCATGCGCGCGGCGGCCGCGTCCGGGAAGGTGGTGGTTCCCGAGGGCGAGAACGACGGACTTACGTCTTCGGCCGACTCGGCTCAGTTCCAGTCCGACGAATTGGAGGTTCGTGATCCACCGGCCCTGTTCCTTCAGTCCAGAATTCTGGCACGTTACAGCATTGCGTTGTTAACCTGAAACACGAGTGTACTGCAAATGCCGCATCTGCATGTATTTCTGATTGTTTCCTTTTTCCGCTTGCTGTTTGAGAAAAAAGACATACACCGATCAGTGAGAACTGCACCGATCGGTGATCTCCAAGAAAGGGTACACCGTTCGACGGAGTCACAACTCTCTGTACCACTATCTAGAGTTGTCTGCATACATAATCGACTTCTGAACATTTCGTCTGCCTGATCGTCTTCTGAACATTTCGTCTCTTGGACCCTTGTCTAGGTACCAGACATCACTGAAGATCAGATCGAGTCCTCAGAGACAATGCACGTTGCCCGTGAGGCTGATGCTCAAGCCTTGAACAGAGAGGTACTAGGATCAGCTCCCCAGGTGAAACCACGAACTGTTCCACCACCAGGAGATGGGCAGAAAATATTCCAGATTGACTCCATGCTGCAAGGCTATAAGTACCATCTTGAGTATCGGTATGTATTGCTTGCTTCGTTCTACTCCACACTTCAAGATGTTCCAGTCTTTCATAAGATGTAAATGGCTCCCTCAGCCCTCAAGGATCATGATGCTCTTGAATTTTATCTTAATTCTTGCATATGTAGTAGTTACTCTTCAAGGTTTTGCTGGAGGGTCATATGTAACATGAATCAATAATTAGGTTCGTTTGCACCTGGAAATTTTCATGTTGATTTGATGCCTAAAGTGTGCCATATCGTTTCACCTACTAGAATGCAATGGAAATGTCCCCTTTCAGGATAAGATATCTGCAGAAATGGTTGGCCAAACAAAATAGAGGCTTATAATTCTTTCTAGAGTCAGTATCAATTAAGCAACGATCTTCATTTGCATCACCTTTTTCATTCTTGTTAGGAAAAAGTCCATTTTACTCCCCTCACCTATTTACTTTGTCTGCTTAACCCCCTGAACAAAATTTAGGCTCACTTTACTCCCCCGAACTATTTCATTTGGTTCAATCTACCCCGTAATTAGATTTATCTTTTTCTGTTTCTTCGCGTAAAAGTTGAGTTTTAATTTCATATTTTGTCAGTTGACTTATAACATAATGCTCGACGTTAGAAAAATATATTAGAATTTTTGTCATGATTACTTTTCATACAATTTTATATATCTAAGTTCAATTTCATATTAAATATTCCTAACCTATGAAAATAACCAAGAAAAATTCTTAGTATAATTTTTTAACATAAAGCATCATGTTTTGTATCTGCTCACAAAATTTGAACTCAAAATTCAACTCATATATCATATAAAGAGAAACAAAAAGGAGAAATCTAATTAGGGGGTAGATTGGATAAATGAAATAGTTCAGGGGAGTAAAGTGAGCCAAAATTTTGTTCAGGGGGTTAAGCGGACAAAGTGGATAGGTGAGGGGAGTAAAATGGACTTTTTCCTTCTTGTTATTAGGACAACTCCTCTATATAGCCAATATGAACAACACTAGCAATCTCACTATGCCTTCATGAATAAAAAAACAGGTACAGCCTCTATAGGAGAATCCGTTCAGATATTGATGAGCATGAAGGAGGCTTGGAAGCCTTCTCCCGTAGTTATGAGAAGTTTGGATTTAATCGCAGGTAAAATTTCTTCAACATGCAAGTGTTTATCGTCTTTTCCTACATAGAAGCAAATAACTTTGTATCTTCTTCCTATGTAGTGCTGAAGGTGTCACCTATCGAGAATGGGCTCCTGGAGCACATGTATGCTCTTCTTCTAATCTTATCGTTTATCTTAATGCAATGCTAGTTCCATCTTTAAGTTGTTTATGGGAATGACCACTCTCACATCTACAAATCTATTTCAATCGTACGGACTTTTACCTTTCTAAATGAATATCTCATCAAACTCAGCATGTGCTATTCATAACTGCCTCCTGCTTTAATTGCAGTCTGCTGCATTGGTGGGCGACTTCAACAACTGGGATCCAAATGCAGACCGTATGAGCAAAGTATGATTATGGCTTCAAAATGCATTTTATATATTTTTTAATAGATTGCATATTGAATTCATTAGACTTGGTTTCTTCAATTAGCGGTTGTCATAAGTCCATTACTAGATATCAATGTTGCTGCTGCTGTAAACTCAATTGTTGCCAACTTATGCATGTTACACATATATTCTAATTGTCTAGATATCTTTTACTTATTATGTGTTCATATAATAGGAGGAATTGAGTACTCATACTTAACAATGCATGGACCTGGAGTAGGTGTAACTCTATATGATTGATAAATAGTTGCTGATGCTAGTAACTGATGTACTTTCAGAATGAGTTTGGTGTTTGGGAGGTTTTTCTGCCTAACAACGCAGATGGTTCATCACCTATTCCTCATGGTTCTCGCGTAAAGGTATTTTTTTTACTGCTTGGTCAGTTTTTTTTTGGCTTAGAGCATCTCCAAAATTAATCAATGGATGTTTTGACCATATATAGGTGAGAATGGATACCCCATCAGGGATAAAGGACTCAATTCCTGCCTGGATCAGGTACTCAGTGCAGGCCCCAGGAGCAATACCTTATGATGGGATTTATTATGATCCTCCTGAAGAGGTCTTCATTTCCCATGTTCTGTACTTATAATTCTGAATTTTCCTTCTTTGTTTTTACCTTGTGCTGGCAATTTTTTTTCTGGGAAAGTTATATATTGTTTTCCTTGTGAAGCCTCCCAAGTGTATTTGAACCCATCCTATTTGTTGTGGGATCTTAATTTTGCATTTACTAGCCAGTAACTAAAATACTTTACATGCTTATGCAGGTGAAGCATGTGTTCAAGCATCCTCAACCTAAACGGCCAAAATCATTGAGGATATATGAAACACATGTTGGAATGAGTAGCCCGGTATTGCACCTTTACATTTTGACTCCTTAGACAATGCTAGCCATATACAGTTTTAGTTACTTACAGGCGTCAAGGATGTTTTGGAACTTTTAACCTTCTTTTTTCTCCAATATGCAAGAGAGCTGAAGTATCATTGCACTAAGAAAATGATTTAGAAGTTACACAAACCACACACACAACACCCTTACATTATAAAGACATGCCTGCCACTGACTCTGAAAAACATGACCACACAACCATGCTACCAAGAACTAGCTGGTAGATACATCAAGCTGCGCCAATTGCCTAGCACCTGTAAGCACAAATGTTACTTCTGCTGCTATATGTTTCTATAGTTTTAAACATTATAATTACATTTCAGAACAGCATGCTTGATTAAACTAAATATATGTGTTCTCATGAGTGCTTTGTGGTTATATTTCTTCTACTTTAGTTGCTACGTTACTTCAGCTGCTATATGTTTCTTTAGTTTTTAACATTATATTAACATTTCGAAACAGTATGCTTGATTAAACTACGTCACTTCAGCTGCTATGTGTTTCTATAGTTTTTAACATAATATCAACTGCACAATATATTTACTGTCAATCTACGTTTTTGATAGTTACCATGTGGTTTGTATATACAAGTTCTTTAACTAATCATTATCCATTTTTTACTGGCTGGCATTTTGTTTTTGTTGGCACTTAGATAAATGCTAGAATCCTTTGTGATTATAGGAACCGAAGATCAACACATATGCAAACTTCAGGGATGAGGTCCTTCCAAGAATAAAAAAACTTGGATACAATGCAGTGCAAATAATGGCAATCCAAGAGCACTCATATTATGGAAGCTTTGGGTAATTTCTTGATTCAATTTTGTTTATCTTTTTTCTTGTATATACAATTTACACCGTACCTTTTAACTTTGAAAACTGTTAACTGCTTGGGAACTTCATTTTTCGTCACTCCTTTTCTAGGCGTATGTAACTGTTGTTTGTTGCTGCCTTTCCACTATTCCTTCTGTTTTGATTATTCTTAAAATGTAAAATTATGTTTGGTCTTCAATGATCAATTGCATTGGCATGCATGTATAGCAACAGGATTTACATAGATATATACCCAACTGTATGAACTAGCTCTGAATGCATGGGTGGCGCATGATACTATCAATATGGCACTTTGGCAACTCACTAGGATCAGTATCAATGCTTATTTGGCTACCTTTCCATGTTTCCAACAGAATAAATTTTGAGATAATATTCACCTCAATTCTTAGTTCTAAATGATGTTTTCTTTTATTTGATAAACAACACTACAACATAGATTTAATATTTATTACTTCTATTGCAGATACCATGTTACTAATTTTTTTGCACCAAGTAGTCGTTTTGGAACCCCAGAAGATTTGAAGTCTTTGATTGATAAAGCACATGAGCTTGGTTTGCTTGTGCTCATGGATGTTGTTCACAGGTAATTGAAAAATTCTTTGTTCTTAACTCATCTCCATATATATAGTTGCATAATTAATGCTAAAGCTGATGGTGTATGGTTCAGAACTTCAGAGTAAAGGCAATAGAATAGAATTGCACACACGGTGGAAACATTTAGTCCCACAATCTATCAGTCCTGGGCTCATGGGCTGCAACTAATCTACAACCTCTACAACATGCATAAATTCAGAAGAGGAGAAACAATTACTAAACCATAATGTGTGAATTCTATCTGGTTTATGAATGCGTGGATTCATCTTGAATTTTGGTGCCTATTTTCCTTGATGAAAAACCGCATAGTTGTTCATAGGTTGGATCTCTGGTCAATCTGGTTTATGAATGTGTGAATTCACAATCACATTTATGGTTCTAAATAGATTTTGCATGAAAAATGTTGCCAACCACTAAGAAATATAAAAAGATATGAGGCCGTTGCTTTGTAGTACCTATTTTTTAAATAAAAAATGTAGAGGGTCAAAATCAAAGGAATAGGCAAATTTACCAGATACCCTTGTTGATTTACTGAAACCCTAAGAATATTTAAAACCTATTGGTCATGGTTCAAACCTCTTTGACATTGGGCCCATTGGGATGAGATTGATCATTATCTGTCGGATACCCTTGTCCATTTACTGAAGCCTTTTGGGTTCATACCTTTGCTTTTATTTTATTTGCAGTCATGCGTCAAGTAATACTCTTGATGGATTGAATGGTTTTGATGGTACGGATACACATTACTTTCATAGTGGTCCACGAGGCCATCACTGGATGTGGGATTCTCGTCTGTTCAACTATGGAAATTGGGAGGTACAGAACAAGAATGCTCAATTTCCATTTATTGTGTTCGCTTTCATTCTTTTTGCATGTATGCCTACCAACATTTTTATCCTACGCAGGTTATAAGATTTCTTCTCTCCAATGCTAGATGGTGGCTCGAGGAATATAAGTTTGATGGTTTCCGTTTTGACGGTGTGACCTCCATGATGTACACTCACCATGGATTACAAGTAATTTAAGCTTGATATATGTTCATTTATCTTCACTTGCTAAATCTGACGGGATTAAGCCTGAGAATTAGCTACCTAGTCCCTCTGTCCCAGATTGTAGGTTGTTTTGGCTTTTCTAGGTGCATAGCAAAAGCCAAAACGACCTACAATTTGAAACGGAGGGAGTATTGCAGTATCATATTTGTCCTATTCTTCCTTTTTCTAAAGTACTGCTATTTATTTTAGGTAACATTTACGGGGAACTTCAATGAGTATTTTGGCTTTGCCACCGATGTGGATGCAGTGGTTTACTTGATGTTGGTAAATGATCTAATTCACGGACTTTATCCTGAGGCTGTAACCATTGGTGAAGATGTAAGTTATGACTTGGTTTCTCGTTCAATATGAATTCTCATACACATAGTTTTTTGTAGTCTAAGATGCTTTTTGTTTATCTTGACAAGATGTTCCTATCTAGTGATGAAAAAACACTTTGGGTTTTAAGACAAATTGTGTCCTAAGCTGTTTCTTAACATTATTCTTCATGTCTTCGAATTTCATAGTCAATTAACTCCATTTTTAGGGCTATAATATGACAACAATAGGGCAACAGCTCCACATAATTAGTTTAGAAACATAAGTAGGAAATTCGAATTTATCTAAAATAATGGGCAACTTTTCTATTGGTTACTCAAACAACTATATTTCTTTAGGTGAGTGGAATGCCTACATTTGCCCTTCCTGTTCATGATGGTGGAGTAGGTTTTGACTACCGGCTGCATATGGCTGTGGCTGACAAATGGATTGAATTGATGAAGTAAGTGTTACATATGGCTGCGTATGACTATTGTTTTCTTATATCGGGCTGCATATTGAAGTAATTTGTTTTTTTTGCATAACACTATGGGTACATGCACAAAACTGTAATTGCATGTGCCATTGCTTATGCATTTATTTTTTATTTGTCACCACTTTCATGGCTTATTCTACACGATTATGAAAATAATATGCAGTTGCTAACCTCTAGGTTTTTTCATAAGAGAATTGTTTTTACACGTGGCTCGAGACTGCTGTAAATTTTCAAAATTGAATTAACCAATAACCCACCTGCTACTCAATGTAGTATTGCTGAACAAATCTTGAAAGATTTTTTATAAGGTAGCATAGCACATGCATATACCAGCAAATGCATCTCGAGCCGTGGAGGTGCATATCTATTTCACATAATTAACATTATATCATCCACAGTGTTCATCTATTGTGTGTATACAAAAAAGTCTCTGTTCTTTGAATCTGGTATTCACATAATTTATTTAAAGCTTTCATTTTGAAACTGGAAAGCTCTATCTGTAATATGCCTTCCGCTTTTGTTTTGAAAAGTATGGTGAGTTTCAATCTTCTTTTATTTTATTTTTTACCATGTAGGCAAAGTGATGAATCTTGGAAGATGGCCGATATTGTGCACACATTGACAAATAGAAGGTGGTTAGAGAAGTGTGTTACTTATTCTGAAAGTCATGATCAAGCACTGGTTGGTGATAAGACTATTGCATTTTGGTTGATGGACAAGGTAACCACTCATTAATTTTCTTGGTACTAATTGGGACATAGATGATGTTTCACATATTTATTTTTCACTACGATAACTAATTCTCTTTATTTTTCTCAAGTTTCAAAACTATTCATAGTTCCCACGAAATAAATGTTATTGAAAGCACAATGTTAAGAGTTTTGTTAATTTGCTTCAATTTGGACCTGTGCGCCCTTCTTTTCTGTTATGTTGCTGCATTTATTTATGTAATCTCTTGCATTATTAATTGCATCATGATAGCCTGTAAGACCTCTGTCTGAGTGAGTTTCAATTCTTGGCTATCTCTGCGAGAACTACATATATTTAATACTTCATTGAGTTTATAGAACAAATATTGGCTATTTCTCATGCTATATTTTTTGAAAAATATATTTGGTATTCCCTTTCCACTGCTCTCTGAAAATACACAGAAAAAGTACTAAATAATGGCACTGGTTCAACTTATGCAGGATATGTATGATTTCATGGCTCTCGACAGACCTTCAACACCTACCATTGACCGTGGGATAGCATTGCATAAGATGATCAGACTTATCACAATGGGTTTAGGAGGAGAGGGCTATCTTAATTTCATGGGGAATGAGTTTGGACATCCTGGTGAGATTTAACTACTTTGTTGCATTCAACCTTCTTTGAATATTGTATAGCTGTATTTCGTTTAACAATTATGTTGCCATTTATCTTTTGTTATGCTTTAGGAATTTGTTTGTTTGAGGTTATTGATCTACTTTACATTTTGCAGAATGGATAGATTTTCCAAGAGGTCCGCAAAGACTTCCAAGTGGTAAGTTTATTCCAGGAAATAACAACAGTTATGACAAATGCCGTCGAAGATTTGACCTGGTAATGTTTCTTTGAGCTATTACCTTATATTGATAACTGCAATAACATGCCTCAGTAAAGTCCAATTCTTATTTTCTTTTAGTGCTTATTGAGTGTTTAAATCGATAGGGTGCCATTATAATAGTTGTTTTTGTTCATACTAGTGTTTTCAAAATTAGAATATTTACACTTCCACTAAATTTTGCTTTAATTTATATAATTTGTGTTTTTTGTACATTGTCAGGGTGACGCGGACTACCTTAGGTACCATGGTATGCAAGAGTTTGATCGGGCAATGCAACATCTTGAGGAAAAATATGGAGTATGTTCTTTTTTTTTTTGGGGGGGGGGGTCTGTAAATCATTGTTTTTGCTAACATCAAACTTGGTATTCATTCCCTCTATAATGTCATTTAGTTCAAGACCATTTTGCTATTTCAATGGACTAGTAATAATAAGCTAGGAAAAATCAGTAATGAATTCTTATATGTTGCATCACTAACTCTATTTATGGTGTCTGATTTTAACTATTCTTTTGCGTTAATCTATTAACTTGGCAAATCTTAGTTCCATGATCATAACAGCAATGAAGATTTTCTGATGAAATTGGCTATGTAATTGCAGTTCATGACTGATGATCACCAGTACATTTCTCGGAAACACGAGGAGGACAAGGTGATTGTATTCGAAAAGGGAGATTTGGTATTTGTGTTCAACTTCCATTGTAACAACAGCTATTTTGACTACCGTGTTGGCTGCCGGAGATCTGGGGTGTATAAGGTATGCAGCTATCTCACAAATATTTCTGATTATAGAAGTGTAATGTTTCTTCACTAAATTAGTTTACCAAATCTCTATCTACAATTTGTCAATTGTCATTATTAATCTCTTGTGATGATGAAGATAGGAGTAAGTTACTGGTGTGAGCAGTTCATGTTGTTGTTTAATCTCGAGAAAGTAGGCTATTAATTTTTGAGGTTTCCAATTTGATTTGGTGTACAAGCAGGCAAAGGAAGCAAAAATATGAGTGCCTTTCTACCCTGCTGGAACTGATTTTTCTGTGTTTTCACATGCTTGAAAAAAAAGAGTCGACTACTCCATCTGTTTATATTTAAAATGGACAGAGTACCTAATATGTGCGATTGCTTGCTCATTCTCTTGGCATCGTATTTGAATGCATCCGTACTTAGAAAATTACGTGGTGAAATTACTGAGGATCAGTACTCAATCTGCTGGGTACTTGGGTGCTGATAGCATCTGCTGTTTTTCTACCAGGTGGTCTTGGACTCAGACGCTGGACTCTTCGGTGGATTCGGCAGGATCCATCACACCGCAGAGCACTTCACGGTAAGTTTTGTGTCACATGAGACTGCTCACAGCATGGTGATGTAGACTCGTTCCTGACATATGTGAGCTAACTTTCGTTTGGCTCATACTTGCAGGACGGTTCGCATGACAACAGGCCCCATTCGTTCTCGGTGTATACACCAAGCAGAACCTGCGTCGTCTATGCTCCAGCGGACACAATCGTGCCAGAAAGCAGCGAGGAAGTTATTAGCAAGTAAAACATGCTGCCAGTACAGCTAGTTGCATGCATGGTTTGCTTTTTGTGCCTGAGATTAGGATGCGATTTGCATCCTCTGCCATTGGGTTGAATAAGGTTCTGCTTCAATCCATGCTGGCAAGGCCAGACATCTTGCTGTGTGTTGTCCTCTCAGTTTAGTAGGTCGTCGGTACCCTTCAGGATGTCGGTTAAACATAGCAATTTTGTTTCTTTTTCATAATGCTAGATGCCTGGTTTTGAATTCTGTTCTTCTGGTACGCAGCTCGTTATTCACCTCATGATCTTGTGTCTGCACTTCTTTCATAACGTTGAGCACTGCTGCTATTAGAGTTGATCAGCCTGCACCTTCTTCTAGGTCTTATAGGACTTATCTTTTGAATTGTTAAAAAGGGACATTTTGGGTTATGTTAGTATAGGAGTGTGTTGGTGATGTGTCAGACCACAGAGCAGTTAGCAATTCGTGTGCTTGTAGCCCTACTCTGCTTATTCTTGACTGCTTGAGTACCGTGTGTGTGGAGCCAGACCCAGACATATTCAGCCCTACGCCACTACCAGTACTCCCCAATCCTGAAGGCACTGCACGTTCCGGGCTTGGCGTTGCAGGTACGTATATACCTCTCCTGCCTGCCTGCCGTAGATGTTAACCCTATAACGATGGACGCGGAAACTGAAGGGGAAAAATGACTGCGAAGCCAAGGCAGGGGGCAGGGATGCACACTTGCCGTATCCTCGGAGAAAAACCGATCGAGAGAGCGCGTGCGCATGGGGGACACCAACCTGTGACAAGGAACGTGCACTAGCGCGCTTGCTCAGGAGTCACTTCTACTCGACCGCGCTCCGATCATCACAGGCCCTCACCTAACGCTTTGCACGCCTGGTACTTCGCCGCAGTTGGTCCTGGCACCAATCGATAGCTGTTGTCCCGCTCACATCGGTCACATGTACGCGGAATGATGCCCATGAAGCTTATGTGCTATCATTGCCATAAGCAGCTATGGGTTAGTATGAGTATGAGTGACACACTGCTGACAGCTGCATATGAAACAAGATAACCTCAGATAATTGAAGCATGCAATTAGTACAAATCGCCGGTGCTTGCTTGAAGGTTCAGACTGCGAGTAGCTAGGACACTAGCTAGTACTCAGCTCTCTCCATCTTTTGCAAATTGCAAAATAAACAAAAAAAAGGGGAAAAAGGCGAAGAAAGGAAATGAATACGCATCACCATTATTCAGCAAAGCTGGTAGGAGCACAAGGAAGCGAGGAGCGATAAATAGACGAGCGGTGGTTGGCCACCAGCTGCTCCTACTACCAATTTCTTACACGGGCTCCTATACTAGAGAGCCATCAGTTCGGTGAGCGAGTCGATTGGCACCGATCGAGGAGAGCTACTAGTTGGCAGTAGCTAGGGCGAGGATGCAGCAGGGGGATCCGACGATGGAGGGCAGCGGCGGCAACAAGGAGCAGCAGATGCAGATCGTGTGCGTGCGGAGCGCGTCGACGGGCGATCAGGAGGCGGAGTGGACGGCGGAGCAGGCGTCGTCGCGGTCGGCGCTGTCGCTGTTCAAGGAGAAGGAGGAGGAGATCGAGCGCAAGAAGCTGGAGGTGCGGGACAAGGTGTTCTCCATGCTGGGCCGGGTGGAGGAGGAGACCAAGCGCCTGGCATTCATCCGCCAGGAGCTCGAGGTCATGGCCGACCCCACGCGCCGGGAGGTCGACACCATCCGCAAGCGCATCGACAAGGTTAACAAGCAGCTCAAGCCGCTCGGCAAGACGTGCCTCAGAAAGGTACTGCATGATGATGTTACTGAGCAGCCGTAGTGGTTCTATGGGATTTTACTTTTGTTCAAACTGTTCGTGGTCAGACAGATAACGCCGATTGTGTGTTTGTTTTCAAAAAACATGATCGATCGAGCAGGAGAAGGAATACAAGATGTGCCTCGACGCCTACAACGAGAAGAGCAACGAGAAGGCTACGCTCGTCAACAGGCTCATGGAGGTGAGTGCTCACTTACTGATTACAACCAGCGTCCTGTACTTTTTTTAGAAACTGTTTTCTGTAGGTGTGATTTTTTTTTAAGGGAAAGTTTTCTTCCGGCCCCGTAAAGAATGATACACTTATGCCTTTTCGAAGTGGCTAGGCCATTGGATTTGGGCTTGACCAAAAAGGCCGGGCCCAATATTTTCACACGAAACTGACGTTGCATACTTTTTTCTTTTTTTTGGTTTCGCAGCTCGTAAGCGAGAGCGAGAGGCTGCGGATGAAGAAGCTTGAAGAGCTCAACAAGACGATAGAGTCCCTTTACTAGATCTGCTCTGCACGTCTCGTAAGCTGACGACGATCAGGTAGTCTGGTGGCACTGGCACCAGGGGATGGAGGAGCATGCATTGCTAGTTGCTACACGTGCAATTTTTTCTTGCGACGTGCATGCATGGTGATTGATGGAATTTGTGTTGTTTTACATTTGTGCTTTGTAATCGACGAGGTACCGTTGCACTCTCTCGGCATGTAATGTATGGCGCTGTCGCGGCGTCGCAGTTGTGTGCAAACGAACATTCTTAAACAAGATGTTCTATGAGGGGGGACTCGAACACTAAAACAAGATCAGAACTTCAACATTTTAACGCTTCTAGTTCGAGCTCCTTTGCCTTGTTTTTTGTAAGGACCAATCCCCAGCCCGTTCTTTTGGATGGGTTGGAATTTTTTTCGAGCATCGAGCATTTCCAACACAAGCCTTTTGGAACACGATTTGAACGTAAGTATGGATTTAAATATTACTCTTCCATTTCCTTCTATAAGCTTATGACATTTTAAGATTTAAATCTCATAATTTCAATAACAAAATACCTTTACAACAGATAAATTTTGTTATACAAAAGTGGCATCATTAGATTTGTATTGAAAAAACTATCTTCTAGCTTGAGTCCGTGTCAAGTTACACCATGTTTTATATTTTGAAATAAAGGGGGTACTTAAGAATGTTATTTGTAATCATACCCAAATCCATCCATCAAGACAAAAGCCCAAGAGAAGGCATGAAACTTTTTTCCCTTTTATACAAATTCCCCTATAATTCCACGTCACCCCATGAACTCAAGATTATCGGTTATTGTTTGGCATGGCTATTGCATTTGGCTTTTAAGTTGCAGTCAAAGAATGCAGGGGCTGGATAGAGCAAAATAAGTCTCCCAGCAGAAACTATGCAAACCGACAACATCTTCTATGTATAGTTTTTTATGTAGGTATATATATACAAGAACTTCCCATTGCAAATGACTCTGCCATTTTGGTTTTTAGGGCTTGTTTGGAACAAAGGATTTTCATAGGAATTTTGGTACGTTCCAGAGGAAAGGAATCGCATAGTTGCGTTTGGAACGAAGGAATGCAAAGTACCGTTCCGGAGGAAAGGAATCGCTCGACGTGCAAAACGCAGGAAATAAAACATCCACTGCGACCCAAGGGAAATCGTCGTCGCTCTGGCTATCTATCTCTCCTTCCCGTCGTTGCTCACTTCCGTTCTGTCTCCTCACTCGCACCATGGCTCCCCGCAGAAGAATGAGTTGAGGACTCACCTTTGCTGTAGCCGGCCTGTAGATCTACCCCATCATGTATCTCTCGATTTGGGCAGCTATACCGCTACCAAGTGGATGGATACGATAGAGAGAGTAGAGGGCAGCCAATTTTAGCCACCAGCTATGGAGAATGTGGTCAGAAGCGGCAGATTTGTTCGGATTATTTCTGTACAGGAGAGAGGAGGGGGAGGATGGAGGAACAGTGAGAGTGAGACGGAGGCAGAAGAAAGGGTTAATTCGTTGGGTGGATGGGTGGAAGCTAATTACAATGTGGGTCCCGTGACATATATTGCTGGTTTAATAATATCATAAATAATAATCTTATGAATCACTCCTAGAATTAATAAAAAAAATTGAAAAATATTAATGAAAAGGTTTTTTGTTGCTTAGGAGACGTGTGATGGCCAATTTATTTCCTGCGATCCAAATAGCTCAGTTATTCCTGCGTTTTGCAATCCCTAGTTTTTCAGTTTCCACTCTTCCTGATCCCTACATTTTTTCCCTATTCCTATGTTTTGCAATCCTTTGTTCCAAACAGGCATTTACAGGCATTTAATGGACGAGTTCTGGCATTGTGCTTCGTCAATGCCTGCGGCCTCTATTTAAAATATCAGACGTGGTTTGATTTTCCAAGGTCTTTAAAATTATATTTTGACCTACAATTTCTCTTAAGCTATATTTTTTTGTAACAATAAAAATCCTTTTTTAGAACTCGTACCAATAATATAAAATCATAAACATAAGATAGCACTTTCAATACAAAACTGATTATACCACTTTTGTATAACAAATTCTGCATCTTGTAAGGCTAATTGTTGATTAGGTCTAAATCTTAAAGTATGTGC
Organism: Setaria viridis; assembly: GCF_005286985.2. Classification (NCBI taxonomy): domain Eukaryota; kingdom Viridiplantae; phylum Streptophyta; class Magnoliopsida; order Poales; family Poaceae; genus Setaria; species Setaria viridis. The sequence continues at coordinate 25,509,737 of NC_048263.2, read as the reverse complement.
ATGCTTTTAAAAAAGAAATGGAGAAAGTACGACCATGTTTGACTACAGCTTTACTCTCTCACGATGCGTGCAGTCTCAACACTTTTAGTTTTGATCATCAATATCTCTTTTAATATTTCAAATCAACTTTTGAAAAATGACATGGCTAGATTTGTTTTTTTAAGTATTTACACATTTGCTATTTTAAATGCTTTTAATACAATTAATTTATTGTCAAAGTAGTGCCTTGATGATGTCGCTGTTTGAAACATCACAGGAGATAGTAAAACCTTGGAGATTGAACAATAAATTTCATCAATTGAACTTGCAAATGTTATTCTGCAACCGAAAGTGCGAGTTAGTCTCTCGAATGTGCTACTTCCTCCGTCCTAAAATAAACGTACATCTCACTTCTTGAGAAGTCAAACTTTTTAAGTTTGACCAAAATTTATACAAAAATGTACTACTATTTATGATGTATAATAAGTATTATTAGATTGAGCATAATAAATTTATTTGGAGATACAAATGTTGATACTATTTTCTATATTTTTAGTCAAACTTAAAAATATTTGACTCATCGAGAAGCGAGATGTGCGTTTATTTTGAAACAGAGGAAGTAACAGGGGTAGGATTGCGTGCGTATATTTATAGGGTTGAATTTGCGTGCGTTAATTTGAGCATCGCGTCTGTACTGCGTTAAAATAGAGGGCAATGGAGGTTGGCGGGCAAATACACTCGCCATCTTCTCACTAGCTATTCCGTAGAAAAATGGTTCCCGTTAGGCCCGTTACAAACTCGTGCATTTCACTTGCCATGCCGTGCCATCTGCTCCTCCGATGGCGTGTAACAAGTTTATAAGCACATGGTTTGCCGGGGCAGGTCGGCCACGGCCTGGTCTCCAAAAATAAACAAAAAGGTGAGGACGGTCGGTCACAAGCGGCCGCGGCGAAAAAAATCGACACGGCACGGCGGGCACCCCCACCGCGCATCCACCAGCGCATCACTCCTCCAGCGCATCGCTCCTCCAGGCTCCATCAGGCCGGTCACGGCGTCTCACCAGAGAGAAGAATTAACAACGCGGCGGGCGGGGCAGGCAGGGGGCACCACCGCGGCTTCCGGGGTGAAAGCGAGAGGCTTTCGCTTTGCTCGGCGGGCAGCCGGGGCCCCTCCATGATTGACTTGCTAATCGCGGCCCCTAATCTAACGACTGCGCGCATTAACAATGGCATTAGATTCCCCCCCGCGGGGATATGATTTGATCACCGTGCCCTCCGCGGTCGACAAGTGAGCACGGATTATTTATCGCCATTAGGAGGAAGCTAAAGAAATTAAACAATTTCCCATAGGCGCGGCCGGCGCAGGGCACACTCGCCGTCGCCATCGCCATGCCTGCCTCTATCCGCTATTCCTTTTCTTCTTCCTCCTCCTCCTCCTCCTCCTCCTCTTTAATTATCCGAGGAGAGCAGAGCAGGATGGATGGTTAGTGGATAACACAACAAATTTGGTTCCAGACAGTCGAGGAGGCGAAGCGGCCAGGGCGAGGAATTCGACCTAGCTCCAGGTATGCATGTTCTGCTCACAGAGGCGAGTTGATTTCTCTGATGGGAATATGGGATGAAGAAGCAGCAGAGCTTGAGTGGTTTGGCTGCTGCGCAGCGCAGAAGAGGGGCGCGCTGGAGTGAGATGCTGGAGCAATGTCATCGGCGGCGGATTCCAAGGGCGGCATGGGCGGCATGAACATGGTGACCACGGTGATGGCCTTCTCGGTCAGCGCCTTCTTCGTGCTCTTCGTCTTCACCAGGCTGCTCTGCGCGCGCCTCCACCTATCCAGGGCCGCCGCCGCCGACCGCGCCGCCGGAGACGCCTTCGTCGTCAACGTGAGGCGCCGTGCTTTCCCCCTTCCCCTATCCGCCGTGTTATGTTATCCTCCCCTGCTCTTTGATGGCAGTGACTCTTGCCGGGAATCAACTTTGCGTGCGGCCGTGCAGGTCGAGCGCGGGATCCACGGGCTGCAGCCCTCCGTGGTGACGACCTTCCCGACCGTCAAGCTGAGCGACGGCGGCCCGCAGCGACCGCCGGTGCCGGAGGAGTCGCAGTTAAGATACCAGCTTCCTCCTCATCCTCCTCTTCTCTGTTTGCAGCAAATCCGCTTAGTTCTGATCAGTACATCGTTCTCAACTACACATGCATGCTCGCTGCATTTTGCAACTTGCGATGACCAATTGATCATCACGAGATGGACCACGGACCAAGTCACCAAGTAAAGTTGCATTTCGCCACAATTTGGCAGCCTCGTTGTGTAAACCTATTACCATTTGTAGGGCATGGATAGAGAGAATTCATAAACCCCTTTTGCAGCCCACAGACCGACAGACAGAAGTAGAACCAACGTGGCAGCCTAAGGATTTTTGGATTCTCTAGCTAAATGTTGAAAAGGTATCTGCCTATCATACCCCTCACTCCCACTTTAAATACTTTTTCCCGAGAAAGATGAAGGAGGAGTTTAGTCTTTTATCACTTTAGCTGAGTTTAGCTGGGTTCAACTAGCTAAAGGAATCTTTTAGCTAGTTAAAATTTAGCTGGGCAAACAGGATCTAAAAGAAGAGGTTTTAAATTGTTGAAAAAAATAGCAATCTAGCTTCAGTGCATTCGCCGTTCTGAAACTGGATTATCACACCATTTGAAAGGCCATTTTGGTTGCCAATTTCGGGCTTGTAAAATTGAGGTTTGACGTGTGCACAGAGAGGCAGTGAAAGCAACCCTGCAACAGTGCTGCCATTTCTGTCGACCGGCTGTCTTAACAATCAACATGCGTACATAAGCTTAATCTCATGCAGTGCATGATTTCATTACACTATTATTAAGAATGTCAAGTCAGTTGAAACGAAATGAAACTGTCACTCTCAGTGCATAGTTTAATTACACAGTTTTATAGGTAGCCTAAATCATTAATTTCCGCGTTGTCCTATGACCAAATATGTCATGCCATGAAACCATAGCATGTTCAGTGCAAGTTTCGTTGGATTCTATTGAACTTGGTAACTGTGCCAAGTGAATTTCATAGGGATAAAACTTCCATCTCCTCTCTCCTCATAAATAGCTTGTCTCAATGACATAAAATTAAATGTTCACGAAACTTCCGTAACATTTCCATTGAGACTAGTCTGACGAATCAGCAAAAGAAGAAGTCTAATGCAGAGAATTTTCGTGGACTCACTCAGCGTCGTGCTGTGCAGGTGCACGGTGTGCCTGGAGGAGTACGAGGCCAAGGACGTGGTGCGCGTGCTGCCGACCTGCGGCCACGCCTTCCACGCGCCCTGCATCGACGCCTGGCTCCGGCAGCACCCCACCTGCCCCGTCTGCCGCGCCTCCCTGCGCGCCAAGCAGAGCAGCGGCAACCGCGCCACGCCGCTCGACTACAGCGTCCTCGTCGCCAGCGCCGCCGCCACGAGGGCGGCACCGGCGGCCTCCACCACCCAGGTCCCCGCGTCGTCGTCCGACATCACAGCCGCGTCCCCGCAAGCGGACGGCAGGCACCGGACGGACACGGGGACGGATGGCCGGCTGGAGATTGTCATTGAAGAGCCCGCCTCCCCCGGCGACCAGAGCCCTGCTGCTGCTGTTACTGGCGGCGGCGGTAGCCATTCTCCTTGTGGCGAGGCGGCGAGGCAGAGCGGGAGCGGCGCCGGAGCGTCGGAGCATTGCTAGGTAGTATTGCACGCTGGCACACGTTTTGTTTACATGGAATGGAACGGAACAGCGTGAGAAATGAGATCGCGACGTGTTTAGGGGATAGTCTTGGGAATTCAATCTGGTTTTACACAGGCTTCATTTCTGATTTCCTGAAGCTCATTGTCCATAGAGCTTGCTTGTACAGTCATAGTTGAATTGATCGATGCACTTGTTCTTACGTGATCAATAAATAGCCTGAAAGCCACCATGCTCGCGCTATGCCTTTTTCACTCCTGCAGGCTGCAGCTTTCCGCAAAGAAAATCGGTTCAGAACGGGCGAGAACGGACAACTCTAAATTCGGCCCGAACACGGAGGCCCACTAACAAATCAGCCCACGGAAAAGCAAAGCGCGCGGACTCGCAGAGAGGCAAGGCAAGGCAGCGCGCTCGGTGCGAGCGTTTAGTCCCACCTCGGCAGTTCGAGGAGGGTAGGACGGTAGCGCTAACTCTAAAAGAAAGGCCAGAGACAACGTCCTTCCATGTTTACCTGGACGGGCTCCATGCCTGATCATGAAGGGGCATGGCCTAGGTCAGGGGCCCACATGAAACATAAACTTGGAGGGTGCGCTGGCCTACCATCTCCCCAGCGGGAGAGTGGGTGCGTTCAAGCTGTTCCTGCCACTTGTAAAAATCTAAATTCCCCCCTTCGATCTTGCATTGGGTAGATTTTAGTTTCTGGACTTTGAGAATCTACACGAGTCCAAACTCGGGGCTTGAGTTTGAGTGAGGATTCCGATTCCGTGAGCACTCAGAACATAGCACGTTTTGACAGTCATGCAACCTTTAACCCCATTAGCCATAAAAAAGTGAGAAGTTATACAACTAACAAATGATTATTAATTACATTTTACATGTTTAACTAGAACATTTAAAATGGCATGTATTTAGTTGAGATGCATCCTCTTTGCAGTAAAATGCCCGATCATGAAGGGGCATGACCTAGGTGAGGGCCCACATTGCACTTCGTGAGTGTCGTACATACATCTATGAGCCCACCAGGAGGTTTGGACAATCCTAAATATAGGACTGGACACCGAGACGCAGAAGGTTTGGACAATCCTAAATATAGGGCTGGACACCGAGACGCAGAAGGTTTGGACAATCCTAAATATAGGGCTGGACACCGAGACACATCTGACATGGAGACTATGGTGCAGAACGGCGTAGTCTACATGAAGAGATAGAAACTAGTTGAGGATTAGAAAAGTACTCGTAGTAATAAGAGTAGAACTCGTCTAGTCGAATCCGACTAGTATTTTTGTAACCAACCGACCTGTAACCCTGCCCTCTAAGGCGAGGCAAGGACCCCGCCAAAGCAACTCAATCCAACCAACACACAGGATGTAGGGTATTACGCTATTCAGCGGCCCGAACCTATCTAAATCATGTGTCTGCGTTTACCTTCGAGTTCCTAATCTCGACGAGCCCCACTAACCAAAACACTACCTCGGGCACCCCCCTCGGTAGGTTGCCGGGTCTAAACACCGACAGCTGGTGCGCCAGGTAGGGGTTCTCGTCGAGAATCCACTGGCAAACTCGATGGCACAAGTCATAATGAAGCCAATCGTTGTGTTTGGAGCGGGCACGACGTTCATCTTTGGCTCCTGGGCTTGCATCGCAGACGGTGCTAGTTAATTCCACCGCCACATTGCGCCAACCCTGGAGAAGAAGCAGCAAACTATTAAGCTCCAGCACCAAGCTCTGGAGGATCTCGTCAAGAATTTTAGTGAATTTTCAATTTCTAACCTAGTTAGAGGCTGGCGGACGAGTCTGAGTACAACTCAACTTCTTCCACCGGCCGGATTGACCTGCACGAGCCGACGCATAAGCCATCGTGCGAGTTATCACGATTCCCGTTTGTACTCCGCAACATGACCACTAGTTATCACGCTGTCCTGTTCAGATCACAATCCGATACGGATACGATCAAGGACCTTGACTACTATTCGGATTCGGATGAGGAGACTCCTTTGTCAGATCCACAGCAGGACCTGGTAATCACATCAACACCCCAAGGCAGATTCACCTACTGGCCCAACATGAAGCCACCCGCTCTCGCCAAAAACCACGATTCGCGATTCATCGCCTACCTTGACACTCTCCCGTACCAAGAGGGGACTCCTCTATCACTCATCTACGAGGAAGGTGACACCATGTAGGTTGTCACTTCAAGCTCGGGAAGCTATTCCTCAGAACGAGAACTCTTCGCTCTTATTACTGGACAAGAGGACGAAGAAGAAAAGCAATGGGATAGAAATCTGCGACATGAGCGTCACCGAGATGACGCCTCTCAGGATGAGCTCACCGCCAACGTTGTCAGAGAAGAGACTGAAGCTCAAAGAACTCGATGACAAGCAAGGAACACCGCAAGAGTAGAGCGCCGCTGTCGCCGCCTTGCAGCGGACCTACCAATCATGAACTTGGATAATGCTTTTAAAGCAATTCAAACGCTTCACCATCGTACTCCCCTCGCCACCATCACGTCTATTGATCTCATCACCTGCACGATGCCGCAGAACAAGTACACTAGACAGTTGGCTGAACTAGCAGAACGTGCGTACGAACAACTCGATCAGCAAAATCCAATAGTCAGTCCAACGCACCGCATCCCAGCGAAGTCAACATGGCAGCAGCCATAGAGGCCCTCCGTCCAGACCAAGTCAACTCGGAGGCGTCAGACCAAGCTAAGCTGGAGCTGAAGGTAGTCAAGCAGGACCCTCGGGAGGCCGTGGCCACCGTGGGGCTAACCCAGAACCTGAACGCTCAATAGAAGACCTCCGCAACAAGATCAACGCTAGTCGCGATGCCTGTAAATCATCAACGGATGGCGCCGCGAGCACGAGTAAGAAGTCGAACATCCAAGAGATGATATTGACTTATTCCCTATCTTCTCAAGACGTGTGAGGAAGACAACTCTACCCGAAAAGTTCAAACCTCTGGGTATCACCAAGTACGATGGCAAGTAGGACCCAGTCCAATGGCTCCGGTGCTACTTGCTGTCACTACAAGCAGTCGGGGGAAACGACGACACCAAAGTCATCTACTTTCCCATCTGCATGGAGGCGGCGCCACTCACGTGGCTCGAATCATTGAACAAGAACTCCATCGACTCATGGAAAGACCTCAAGATAGCATTCACCAACAACTACGCAGGGGCAAGGCAGCGTCCTGGCAACATGATTGACTTGTTCCAGGTCAAGCAATAAGAAGGTGAGACCCTGCGGAGCTACTTACATCGCTTTTTCAACAAGAAGGCCATAATCGTGGATATCACGGAGCGCGACATCATTGACTACTTCCAAAATGGCCTCCACGACCGCCGGATGTTCCAGGACTTCGGCAGAAGATGCCCCGCTGATGTCAAATCCCTCAAGATCATGGTACAGACGTGAGTAGATGAAGAAGACAGGGAGATCGAAAGGTTCAAGTCCAATCGTAACAAGGGTCAGCACAACAACAAATATAACAATGGCCAACGCAATGACAAGAACCATAATGATCGCTCCAACAATGACAACCAAAATAACTACTCGGGAGGTCACAACCGCAAGCGCAAGCCAGACAATACTGTTGTGGCAATTTCGCAGTCGTCCAAGAAAGAAGGCAGAAAGAATCAAGATAGACCCTCATTCAACGAGCTCCTGAAGAAACAGTGCCCATGGCATCCATACCACAAGCATTATGTGATAGATTGTTTTAGCCTACGCATAGTCATGAAAGACCTGCCAGAGTCATCTGGCACTAGGGTCAAGGGCAAAGCCAAGGACGACGAAGTTGATGGCGACAATGGCAAGTTTTAGAACCCATCCAACACCATCAACGTCATCGAAACCTCGGGTACTGCTACTAAGAGGTCCCAGAAGCTCACTATTCGAGAGATAATGTCCATTGAACCTGCGACACCAACGTTCCTCAAATGGTCCGAGGTGCCAATTACCTTCTCCAGGAAGGACCAATGGAGTAGTTTCTCAAACCCAGGATGGTATCCTCTGATCCTGGACCTAGTTGTCGCTGGCTCCAGACTTACTAAAGTACTCATTGATGGCGGTCCCGTTCTCCAGACTTAGGAAAGTTCTCAAACACTGAAGAAGATGGGCCTCGACATCACCGATATGCTCACCCCAACAAACTCCCCATTCGTTGGGATCAACCCGGGCAATGCAGCTGTACCCCTCGAACAGGTGGTTTTGCCAGCTACCTTTGGAACCAAAGAACACTACCGAACATAATACATCCGGTTCAAGGTAGTGGATTTCGAAATATCATACCACGCCATCCTCGGAAGACCTGCATTGGCCAAATTCATAGCCATCCCGCACTACGTGTACTTAGTACTCAAGATGCCGGGATCCAAGGGAATACTCTCCCTACGCAGAGACTTGAAGAGATCGTATGACTCAGACATAGAAGCCGTGGAGCTAGCAGCAACTATCCAAGTACCAAACTCTATGATGCAAGTTTTCATCGCATCCAAGAAGCTGTCCCTGTCAGAACTCAAAATCCCAAAAAAGAATCAGGGGCAACCAAGGTTAAGCCAGCAAGTGAAATAGACATCAAAGCCATTAACCTTGAGACTGGTGATAGCTCCAAGACAGCCCTGATTGGCACAGGGCTGGATCCTAAATAGGAAAGTGTATTCGTTAACTTTCTCCAAGCCAACCGAGACAACTTCGCGTGGAAACTAGCGGACATGTCGAGGGTGTCCAGGGAGTTGATCAAGCACTCACTCAATATGAATCTGAGAGCTACACCGAAAAGGCAACGCCTACAATGATTATCCCAAGATAGAAGGGAAGCCATCAGGAAAGAGCTGGCCAAACTACTCACGACAGCCTTCATAAAAGAAGTCTATCATCCAGAGTGGCTTGCCAATCCCGTCCTGATGCGAAAGAAACAACAATGAGTGGAGGATGTGTGTCGGCTACACGAACCTCAACATGCACTGTCCAACGGATCCCTTCGGACTTCCTAGGATCAATTAAGTCATCGACTCCATAGCTAGATGTGCCCTCCTTTGTTTCCTCGATTGCTACTTGGAGTATCACCAGATAGCTCTCAAGGAATAAGACCAGATCAAGACCGTGTTCATCACCCCATACGGAACTTTTTGCTACACAATAATATCTTCCGGATTGAAGAACACAGGCACCACTTATCAACAGGCAATCCAAGAGTTATTCAAGAAGCAGCTGCACTGCAACGTGGAGGCGTACGTGGACGACGTGGTTGTAAAGACTAGACCGACGACCTGATTGCGAATCTAGAAGAAACCTTCGCAAGTCTGCGAGAATTCTGGTGGAAGCTCAACCCGACAAAGTGCGTCGTCGGTGTGCCTTCCGGGAAACTACTCAGGTTCATCATTAGTCATTGAGGTATTGAGGCTAACCCTGATAAGATTTCTGCCATCACCGATATGCATGCCCCATCAGGCATCAAGGACATCCAGAAGCTGACTGGATGCATGGTGGCTCTCTACAGATTCATCTCAAGACTTGGGGAATGGGGATTACCCTTCTTCAGACTATTCAAGTGGCAAGACAAGTTTCAGTGGACCGAAGAGGCAGATAAAGTCCTACAACAGTTGAAGGTCTTCCTATCAAAGCCACTGATCCTCACAGCTCCAAACCTCAACGAAGACTTGCTGCTGTACATCGTCGTGACTACCAACATCATCAGCACGGTGATTGTGGTTGAAAGATCTGAACCAGGCCATGTATACAAAGTACAGAGGCCTGTTTAGTTTGTCAGCGAAGTGTTGTCCTATTCGAAGGCCAGATACCCGCCAGTCCAGAAATTGCTATATGCAATATTGCTCACCTCACAAAAACTACAACACTACTTTCAGGAGCACAACATCTCCGTCATCACAGATTTCCCTCTCGGAGAAATTCTCCACAATCTGGACGCAACAGGAAGAATATCTAAGTGTGCGGTGGAACTCGGAGCATTGTCCCTGGAATTCAAGTCAAGGACTGCAATCAAGTCCCCGACCCTAGTCGATTTCATGGCAGAATGGTGGGAGAATCAACTACCAACACCAGCAAAGTATCCAGAGCATTGGGTCATGTATTTCGACGGATCACTCAAGCTTAAGGGTGCCGGTACAGGAGTACTCTTGATATCTCCCAAAGGTGAACAACTCAAATACGTCCTACAAATCTTCTGGGAAGTATCTAACAACGAAGCTGAATATGAAGGACTTCTGCATGGGCTCCGCTTGGTAGTCTTACTAGGAATCAAGCGATTGTTTGTCTACGGGGACTCACTAGTGGTGATCAATCAAGTCAACAATGAGTAGGATTGCCGTAATGAGAACATGGATGCATATTGCCTAAAAGTACACAAGCTAGAGAACAAATTCTCTGGTCTGGAGATTCCACCATGTAGTTCGTGCCAACAATGTTGCCACGAACGTCGTATCCAAGCTTGGATCTACTCGTGCTCAAGTTCCAGTAGGGGTTTTCGTCCATGAGCTACACAAGCCATCCATATTGGAGTCAGCACCATCAACAACCACTGATCGAGGTCCTACCGCACCAAATCGGGAGCTTATGATGATCGATGCAGACTGAAAAGCTCCCTTCATCGACTACATCCAGGAGCACAAGTTACCCTCAGACAAAATAGATACCGAGCAAGTCTTATGACACAACAAGAACTATGTTCTAGTCGGAGACAAGCTTTACAGAAGAGGCGCAACATCATGAGTACTTATGAACTGCGTCATACAGCAAGATGGCAAGGACATACTGGAGGAGATTCATAAATGTGTTTGCAGCAATCATGCGTCTTCATGCACGATCGTGGGCAAAGCTTTCAGAGCAGGATTCTATTGGCCGACAGCTCTTGCTGACACCGAGGAACTAGTCCGCTGATGCTAAGGATGCCAATTCTTCGCCAAGCAACAGCACATCCCTACCTACAAGCTGATCACCATACCATCCTCTTGGACCTTTGCATGCTGAGGGCTCAACATGATTAGCCCACTGCCCACGGTGCTTGGAGGATTTAATCGAGTACTGGTGGAAATTGACAAGTTTACCAAGTGGATCGAGGTAAAGCTAGTATTCTGCCCCAAAGCAGACAAAGTACTCGACTTCCTTGACAAAATTGTCCACCGCTACGGCTTCCCCAATCGTATTATCACAGACCTGGGCTCCAACTTCTATAATAACGAGTTCTAGGAATACCTCGAGATTAGCAGGATCAACGTCTGGTACGTCTCTGTTGCTCATCCGCGGGCCAATGGCCTGGTTGAGCGCGCTAATGAGATGGTACTCGAAGCTCTTAAGAAAAGGTTGCATGACATCAGAAACACGAAAGGATGCAAGTGGCTCAAAGAACTACCCAATGTCCTCTGAGGGTTCCGTACATAGCCATGCAAGCCTACAAGGCAATCGCCCTACTTCCTGATCTACGGATCCGAAGCTATCCTACATGCCGATGTCATGTGGACATCTCCAATAGTCGAGCAGTACGAGGAGGGTGCAGCAGAAGAAACAAGGCGTCTTGACTTAGACAGCCTCAAAGAAGCTCATTGTGCAGCACTCGTCTAGTCTGCAAGGTACCTTGAAGGAATCCACTGCTACATGATCGCAATATCAAAGAACGTTCATTCAATATAGGCGATATAGTCCTCAAGCGTAACCAAGACACCAAGGGGCTGCACAAGCTAAACTCACCATGGGAGGGACCGTTCATCGTCTCCAAGGTCACCGGACCTGGGTCGTATAGGCTCCAACATCCCTCTGGTGTAGATGTCGACAACTCATGGAAAATCAGACAACTTTGTCGATTTTATCCCTAATTTAGATCCGCTTATTCATGCAAATCGGCCATCGGCCCTAGTCATAGATTTACAATTCAATAAAGCAGTCATATTTTTTGTCATAATTCGGCTACTTATTTCTGCCTTATTGCGACTTGCAAAAGCAAGTTTGCAGAGCTATTCAGCTCCCTGGGCAAAATCGCCCAATTGCGATTTGTAATAAGAAGTCTGCAAAACCCCAACGAGTTGTTCAGCTCCCTAGGCAAAAATTGCCCAAATACGTCTTGTATTAACAAGTCTGCAAAATTCCAACAAGTTATTCAACTCATTTGACAGACTCGTCCAATCGCGGCTTGTAGAAGCAAGTTTGCAGTCCACAAAAAAGGTTATTAACCTTACTGGGATAAATCTGTACAATCGCGCCTTGCAAAAGCAAGTTTGCAGCTAGTGAAGGAGTTGTTTAACGCTTGACGACAACCTATTGGACAACTCTATCTAATGCGGCTTGCAAAGATGAGTCAGCACTTCATCAGGGGTTACCTAATCACCTGACAAACTACTGATTAGGCTATTTAGCCTAGATCGTGGCTTGTATAAACAAGACTGTAGTTCCAGGCTTTCTAGAGCGTAACATTGATACAACTCAGAGAAGTTGTAAAAGATAGGATCTAATCATTGAAACCCTGAGGAGATTACTAGCCCAGTGGTCTGCTACCCAGATACCTTGAGTACTCATGCTCCACAAAAGGAGGCACATCCTAAGTACTCTACATCGTGTATCCGATGAGGTTCATCAAAGAAGCCTTGTGCGCAGACACTTACATCTACCGTACAAGCAAATATCAGGGAAGATTGTAAGATGCACAAAAAAATAACAAGTCGAAAGCAGCAGAGATTGCATTTATATCATGTTTTTAATATAGAACTAATGTTTACTTTAATACAGAGCTACTCAAGGACCAGATGATTGGCTACTTTTTCTGCAATAGGGTCCATCTCCTACAAGTACTCCTGAAAGAGTTTGTTAGAGCAGTCCTCTGCTATGCCCTCCGCAACAGGAGCCAGATCAGCTTGAGGGTAGAAAGACTTGACAAAGCTCAACAGTCTGAATATAACTAGCGAATTTTCCTAGCACGTCCTTGAGTACTTCAGATAGTGGACGGGTCTCTACACCCTCAACTGGAGGCTCCACCATATCTGCTATTGGTTGAGCCGCTTCAGATATCTCCTTTAGAGCAAGTTTGGAAGTTTCCAGCTCAGCTTCACGCTCTCGGATGGTCTTCATGGCATTGAGCAGATCAACCTCACCATCCTCACGCATCCACGTCTCCTTCTCCAGATCATCCTCCAACTTCTCAACATGATGCACCGGCTTGTCATGTTGATCTATCATTCAGTAGAAAGCATTCTTCCAATCGGTGATCGATTCTTGAAGCTGTGGTTCCAATTTCTTACATTCTGTGCAACATTAGCATGGGGTCAGTAAGATCATCAGGCAATCAGTAGTCGAAAGACATCAAAGGAGAGGAGACTACCTTCAATTTTTTGATTGAGAGACTTATTGCGAGCAACAAGATGCTCCTTTACATCCTCCAGATCTTGGATTCTGTTCTGGAAGGTCGCCGTCATGCTGTCATGCTTCATCATCAAGCGAGAGGTATACAATTTTTCCTTAGCAAGCTCTTTCTCCAATGCTTCAACACGAAGTACGGCATCACCATACCCTTTGAGCATCTCTGACTTGCGACGGGAGCGATTGATCAAGTCCTGGAAACTCAAAAATTAGTACTCGAACCATCAAATAAGTACAAGCTAGCAAATATTGCGGCAGCAAAGCAAGGCAAATTCAACTCACCTCCGCATAAGTACTGAGACGACGGTGCATCTCCATGATAGTAGCTATCATCTTTGGGTTCAGTAGTGGATCATTGATCAGCTGGATGTCCTCCAGAGTCATCTTCCTATCAGTGCCAGTCCTAGCTTCCGCGCTCACATGAGGGACCATCTCAAGACTTGTCGACGTCCCTACCTAGGAAGATGCATTGACGACCATGGCATCAAGAGCTGTCGCTATCTCGACTAATGTCTCTGGCTCGGGGGTCTACATCTGCAGCCATGGTGCCAGAGGTAATCGTCGTTTCACCAGCAATCCGTTGCTCCAGGGCTACAGAAGTAGTCGCTACGTCCACAGCAGCTGGTGCCTCCTTGGGTACTTGATGCTTAGAGGTCGAGATATCAACATTGGTTAGCGCACCAGAAGCAACCATCACCTCTTTGGGTACTTGTAGCTCGGAGGCTGGCACTACAACGTCATTCAAAGATGAAATGACATCTCGCATCAATGCTGCTACAAATGATATAGCACCTGGACTACTTATTGTAGCGGGGTGTTCCTCTGGCTGCATGCTTGCTTGGCCCGGGGCAACGTCCTGGACTGAGAGGCTACCGCCATCGGTCACGGGTCTCAAGCTAGGCCCTCCAAGGTACATATCAAAGCATTTCCTGCATAAAACAAAGCTTTAGTGACACAACAAGTCGATTTTGAGTTACAATTAGTACTTAGACATAGCATAAAAGATTACCTTGACAATCTCCTCAGCTTCAGCATGGGTTCGCCAGACAACCGTAGCGGCTTGACAGCTGGAGACGATGCTTTCGGCATGGCTTGCACATCCACAATAGGATCTTGGCCAGCTTTGAGCTCCGCCTCTGCTACTTGAATTGTATCTGTGACAGTGGGGTTCATCACCTAAGGATTACCCTGAGCGACATTGTCGTTGTCGAGATTAGAGGATCAAGACTAAGACTAGTAAATTTTTTTTATGTGCGTAAGGCTTCGAATGGTGGTGTGGGAGACACGGGGTTTAGACTGGTTCGGGAAAGGAAGAGCCCTACGTCCAGTATCGGGAGCTGCTCGTGTTGCCCACGCGGGATCTGTAGTAGGGGTTACAGGAGGGCGAGAGAGGGAGCTGGTCCCAAGTCTCTTGGGTGTGCACTGATGCTCTAAAGGAGAGTGTGAGTGTGTTCTGTTGGCTTGAGAGAGTCCCCCGTCTCAGGGCCCCCGGTTCTCCTTTTATAGCGCAAGGAGGACACCGAGGTTACAGGTGAGACCGGGTGTAAGGAGAAGTAAAAGAGATAAAATAAGTTAAGTAAAATACAACATAAGGAGAGGAACCAAGTTCCAGGGCCGCCTCCCCCCCCCCCCCGCTCTGGCCTTCGGCTCCTGTCAGCGCGTCCGTCGAAAGAGGGCCGCTACCTTCGGATCCTGTCGACGATCTCCCTGGTGGCCGTGGCCGCCATGCATGATGATGATGTTTGGTCATGGCATCTGTGCCCGTCGGGGAAGGCGGGTGGTCCTGTTATCTTGTTGATGGCCCGTGGGACGTGGATGTTGCATCCCTGTCTCTGGATGCGCGGGGCGCGAGAACGGGCGGGGCTTCCTCATGTGCCGGGCGGCGCAGGCCATGAGCGCCCTACGGCAAATCGGGGAGACCCGCAACCACTGTAGCCCGTGCTGTGTGGTCGTGCATGGGTACTTGTGATGGGTCGCGTCGGGGGTGCGGGTGCCTTTCTGCGCGCCAGAGCCGCGACACATTTATGGCGAGATCGATAGGGGGGCCCACGAGATCCGCGCTCTTATCCTCCGATCTGCGCCCGAGGTGGATTCTTGTCTTGTGGCCCCGGGTGAGTCCGAACCCCCATGCCCTGGGTCGGGCGAGGCAGAATCTTGCGGCAAGGGGTCGGGCGCTCCCGACCCTAGGTCCGTGGGTCAGGCGAGGCAGAGCCTGTCTGTCAAGGGGTCGGGCGAGGCGGAGTCTGGCCATCAAGGGGTTGGGCTCATCCTACCCCGGGGCACTGGGTCGGGTGAGGTGGAGCGGGGCTCTCCCCTCCCATGTTGGGCTGACAGCAATCTTCAGTACCTCAGGTGAGCCTGGGCCTTCACGATTGACGTTTTAATGGGCATTAGGAGGTCATTAATATTTCCCCCAAACAGTAGTCCCCGAGCCTGTGGTGGAGCGGGGACGCTCCTCCAGAGGCTACTATCGTCGTTCGTAGGAGATCCCTGTTCATCGTGCACGCTGCACTTAATCAGGGACGGGAAGTGTTGTTTGTTCGGCCTGTCCGAGGAGGTTGATCAGGTGAAGCGTCCTGTGGGCGTCTCGGTGCGGGAGGATTTCTTGTTGTTCCTTAGGGCACCTTCCATCTGAAAACCTCAAGTCATGACCATTCGCGTGGTCATTGGTTGCGAGGCTAGCCCCTGAGCCCCCGCGCGTTGCAGGGGACCGGTCGGGAGGCTAGGTCGACTTTTGTATGTTACCCCTCAAGCGTCCGTTCGCTGAGATGGAGGGGGTGAGCCGTGCCACGCTATCCTCGCTTGATGAACCGTGGTGCTCATTGAGCTACTGACGGGTTGGTTCGAGTGGGGTCCCGGTCCCCGTTTGGGAGGGTCCGGCTCGGGCCAAGCTGGTGGCGTACCCCAGGTTCCGATCGGCCAGTTCATATAGTTCCCAAATCCGTTTGGTTGGATTCGGGGGCTCGTTGCCTTTCCTCGGGGAAAAACCATGAACTTTGATGCCAGACCGGACCCGAATGTGAGAATAGGATGCCCTAGGCTGTCGCGCGCCTGGGTGATGGCTGCTAGCGGACCCATCTCCTCTCACCCCTCGCTCGGGGGTGTCCTGGGGCGGCTGTCAAACCCGTAGTGGGCCAGCCTTCGAACCCCTGGACCGTAATGGGTCGTAGGGGCGTTTTCAGCCCCGTATCCCTTTTTTACCTTTTGGTGGGCCTCGGGCCGGACGTGAAGGAGGTTGTGCCTTGGGCCGGACGTGGAGGATGTTGGGCGCGCACTCTCCAGGAGATGAAATGGTGGAAGACGTTGACCCACGAATCGTGGGAGGAGGGGATGTTTCCTGCAGCATGTCGTGCGCACGATTTCCGAAAAAGGGACGGGCGTGACGGGGCGTACCTGGCGCCGCATTTATTGCGACGGGGGAGTCCGCCTCGCCGGTTCCGCCCGCTATCTGCCCCAAGTCTTTTCACCTCTTCACGCGCCCTTAGCTTTCTTGCACGCCGTTCGTCTTCCTCCGTCCAGCGCCGCAACCTTCCTCTCCTTCCGCCGTCGAGCTCTTCTCCCCTTGGCGATGGGATCCTAGGCGCGCACAAGCTTTGGCACCTCGCGCGCCGACGGCCTCACAAGGAAGCGCCTCCTCTGTGAGAAAACCGAGAGGGGTGAATGGCAGTTCCCCGAGATGGAGGAGGTGCCGAATCTGCCCGCCGGCTACGTCGTGTCGTTCGCCCACTTCCATGAGAGGGGGTTCGCGACCCCACCGAGCCTTTTCTTTCATGGGCTCCTGCACTGCTACGGGCTCGAGCTGCAGCACCTCAATCCCAACGGGATCCAACACATCGCGGCGTTCGTCGCGCTGTGCAAGGGGTTCCTGGGCATCAAGCCTAACTTCTTGCTGTGGAAGTATTTCTTCGCGGTCAGCCTGTACCAGAAGGCCGAGAAGAGAGGAAGCCAGCAGCGGGCAACCCCGGTGCCGATAGGGTGCGCCGGAAACCACCTCCGCCATACTCGTGCCAAGGAATACATGGCAATGAAGACCGCGGCATCCCACAAGGGGTGGCATCAGCAGTGGTTCTACATGAAGAACTACTCTAACTCCCCTCTGCCGGAGTTCACCGGTCGCATCATTGAGGCGGCACCGGAGCTATGGTCGTATGACCTGGTGGAGAAGGAGAAGAAGCGGATCGCTGGCTTGCTCCAGGCCATCGAGTACCTGAAGGGAAAGGGGCTGACTGGGGCTGGAGTTATCGGGGCGTACCATGCTCGAAGGGTGGCGCCGCTGATGCTCTGGGTCCGCTCGTTCGTCGAGATGACCCCCGGCGTGCCGACCGAGGGCACCGTCCTCGCGACGGGTGCGCTCGCCGCCTCCGAGATCCGGCAGCGAGTCCGGGAGGTACTGGACGACAAGGACGCCGATTACCCGGTGCCCGGCCACCCTCCGATGCGCCCGGACGAGAATTTCATCAACCTGGTGAGGACTCTGCGCGCCTGTTTCTTTTTCCTGTGTTTCTTGGTTCGTTGTTCCGACGCGGAGTTTTCCTTCAGGGCAACATGACTAGCGTCGTCGACTCGCGTCCGCCGGTGCTAGAGGACGCCGAGCGGCGGCAGTAGAACCGTCTCCTTGCCGAGAAGCAGAAGCAGCGCAAGGACAAGGAGACGGTGAAGAAGAAAAGGAAGGCCGCCAGGGTGTTCCAACGGCGGCGGCGGGGCCAGGTCGTGTCGGACGACGACGACGACGGCGACGAGAAGGAGGAAGAGGAGGAGGAGTTCGTTCTGACCCCTCGGTCGGGCGCGCTCATTATCCGGGAGCCGCGCTCCCAAATGGCCGCGGGGGACAAAACGAGCGGGCCGTCCGCCCGGGACTCAACCCCGCAAAGCTCTGGGGCCGCGCCCCAGGGGTCGGCGCGGAGCAGCCCTCGGGAGTCGACAGAGCCGACCCCCGTCAATCTGCCTGCGGCCCAGGAGCAGAGGAGCAGTGGCAAGCGGCCGTTGCCAGATGCCCCGGGGTCGGTGTCAGGCTCGGAGGTGAAACGCACGCGCCGTCCTTGCGCTGGGGGAGTGTGAGTGGAAATTCCTCGCGAGTCTCGTTCCTTTCCAGGCATCGAGTGGTTTTTGCTGATGTTGTTTGTTGTTTCGCAGTGCCACCCCTCGAGGCCTCGTCCCGCCACTAGCGCCGAAGAAGGCGCTACGGGTGTCGTCCACCTCCACAGGGCGGACCCCGACCCCGCCGGCAGCGAGCGGCGGTGTCGCCGGGGAGACTGCGAACCCTACCGCGGAGGTGGCTCCTGCGGCGGCAACTGGTGGAGTGGCGCCGCCACCGGGCACGGGGCAGGGTCTGACCTTTGATCTGCCCTCTACTTCCTCAGCCAACCCCATGGGACAGGGTATTGCCCCTGGGGGCCCTCTGACCGAGGTGGTGATAGACCTCGACGACGAGGCGGAGGAGGAGCGTGCGGCTCCGACGGCGGTGGCGGAGATGGGGGCGGTTGCCCCAGCGACCGTGACGGGGACAGCGGTGGCGACGGAGGAGAGAGAGTCTACCCCCACGGCCACGACGGGGACAGCGGCGGCGGGGGAGGCGAGGACGTCCACCCCGGCGGCTGCGACAAAGGTAGCGGCGGCGACGGATGCGGGGACATCCGCCCGGGGAGCCGCGCAAAGGCAGTGGCAGAGGTGCCTGCTCCGGAGGCCACGACGGGGGCGGGGACGCCTGCCTTGGTGGCCGCGACGAAGGACGCGGCGGCGACGGGCACGCCCACTCCAGCAGCTGCGACGGAGACAGTAGCGGCGGCGGACGGATCAGGACGCGCGTTGGCGTCGACGACGTCCGCGGCGACCTCAACAAGGACAGTGGCGCGCGTGCCGGGACCGTCGGCGAGGCCGGCGGCATCCGGGGTGACGGCGCCTGCCCCGGCGGCAGCGTCGGGGATGGCGGCGCCTGGGGCGGCCGGAGCGGCCTCTACCCTTGCTTCGGTCAGTCCCATTCCCAAGGCATGGAGTGGGGCTACCCTGCGCTGGATGTCCTACGACGATCCGCATAGGCCCCTCTTCACACTGGATGACGCCGAGGAGTGGGGCAAGTGGTGGGCGGTGCAGGGTGGACTTGCAAACGTCCGTGCTGCCATGTCCTCGGTGATGGGGGAGCTGGACGGCGTCGTCGTTCCCGGTGGCCAGGTATGATGTTCTTCCTGGTGGTTATTTTTCTCCCGTCGCTTTGTCGCTGAGTATATATCGTCCTGTAGGCCCTCCAGGAGTGCAGCCGGGGGAAGTCCGACTTCCTCCGGAATGAGCGGGAGCTCTAGGACCGCTTCTCTGTGGACCTACGAAAGTCCGACTTCTCTATGGGAAGTCCGACTTCCTCCAGGAGCTGACCGCGCAGGTTGCCGCCGCCCAGCAAGTCATCAACGACCTGCGAGCGGCAGAAGGCCTGGCAAGACCGGGACTTCAAGGTAGCCCAGAAGAACGAGGCCGAGAAGGTGGTGGCCGAGCTTGGGGCGGAGGTCAGTCAGCTCCAAGTGCAAGTGCAGGAGCTTCAGACCTCCGTGGCCTAGGGGCTTGACCGGGAGCACCAGCTGAAGGCCCTGTCCGAGGGTAAGGCTTTTTTCGTTCCTTTCTTTTCTTGTTGCTTTGTGATGGTTTCTGACTTGGACTTTTGCAGACGGTCCTTACAGACGAAATCACCTGGCTCAGGGAGGTCCTCGACACTGAGCGCGCTGAGCACGGCAGCCTGCGGGACACGGTCTGCGTCATCTGCGATGGCCTCGGCATGGTCCAGGGGGAGGGGACGAGCTCGCTGGCGACTCGTGCCCTCGGGACGTACCGGTGGACCCGCGAGATCGCCCTGGAGGCGCTCCGCGTCGGCGTGAGGCTGGCCTTCGGTGTCTTCGGTTCCCACTACTCCGGCATCAACTTCGCGAGGATGAGCGGGGGGTACGCCGCTGGCTACTCCGACGCTGAGCTGGACGAGATCGATGTGTCGGTGCTCAACCCAGCGGAGGCCTTGGCGAAGCTTCTAGAGGATGAAGCCGTCCCGCCCGAAGACCCCAGGGCGAGTTAGCTGTATCGGGCTTAGGCACCCCAGATGTAAATACTTTAGTTTGATTTTGAACTTGTCTTTGTGATGGCCACAAAGGCCTTTTCTATAAATTGTCGAAAGAAGTTTCGATCCTCTTCCTTGTTTTATGGATTTGGAAAGTTTAGAGCGCGGGTTGGGCATGTTAGTAAGTATTGATGGGCGAAGGTACTGTTCGATTATGACGAAGGATTTGGCACGGCGTGCTATCCTACGTGCCTCCGTCTTGTTTGCCGAGAGCGTGTCGCGGATGAGGTAGTCAAGGTACAGGGCTCTCCAGTCAGGTGGGGGGTCGGGCCCCGCTGCTGGGTCTGCATCGATCTCCATGACCTCAGGGTCGGAGGGGTTGGCCTCCGAGTCTAGGGCAGGCGAAGCGTCGCCGACCTTGTCTGGGTCGGCGCCCGAGCCCGGGACAGGTGGCGCGTTGCCGACCTCTCCCAGGTCGGGGCCCGAGTCCGATGCAGGTGGCGCGTCGCCGACCCTCCTCGGCTCCTGGTAACGGATTGAGAGCTTGAACTGGTCACTGACGAAGACACCGTCGGGTACGGGCTTTCGGTCGGACGCTGCCTTTGCCAGCTCGTCGGCTGCCTCATTGAAACGCCTTGCGACTTGGTTGAGCTCTAGTCCGTCGAACTTGTCTTCGAGCTTGCGAACTTCGTTGCAGTAGGCTGCCATCTTGGGGTCGTGGCAGCTCCACTCCTTCATGACTTGTTCGACGACTAGCTAAGAGTCACCTCGGATGTCCAGCTGCCGGATACCTAGCTCGATGGCGATGCGAAGCCCGTTGAGGAGGGCCTCGTACTCGGTGACATTATTAGATGCAGGAAAGTGGAGGCGGATCATGTACCTCATGCACACGTCGAGAGGAGAGACAAAGATGAGACCCGCTCCGACGCGAGCCTTCATCAACGATCCATCGAAGTACATCGTCCAGTACTCTTGCATCTCCAGCGTCGAAGTACAACTCGGTCCCTTATATGAATGCATTAAGTCTAGGAGTTGATTGAAACCCATTCTTGTGCATGATCTTACCTTGTTTTAAGGACATCTTTGCCACTTGTTCAAACAATTAGTAAGTAACCCAAGTTTAGAAATGCTTAGATGCTTAAAGTAGCTTGGTTACCAAACCTTAAGGTGAAATGTTGAGTCACACATGCTAATTATGGAAAGGTAGCTTGGAAGTTTGAAAGGCAGACAGAAGCTAGAGATGTAGTTCTGCCTGCTAGATTAATTCGGTTAAGGCCCGATCGTTGTATTAACCTTTGATCAAGTGATGTCACCTGGTTGCTTACTGGGTATGGGACCAGTAAAGCCCGGTAGTTTAGTAAACTCTCTGATCGGGAATATTTCGTACCCGTACTTGACGTGCTGGAGATTGGCAGGGGCGTAGCCTGAAACTCACATGGAGATCGGGCCAGACGTGGGGTCCCATGTGCGGGTGCGTCCCTGGGTTTGGGTAGTCTTATTCCCAATCCTTGAGTTTGCTAATCGAAAGGTCGTTACGTACGGCCCGGACAGTCGTACATAGCTGGTGATCAGGGTGCTCTCCTGCAGGATGTAAATTGATCCGGATCGCCGCAATTCTCGGTTATGAATGCACTTGACATTGTTGAGCATCGTAGTATAACCTCATAAATGCAATATCTTTCCAATAATAATTTGTTGTATGACTTAATTCCCTACTGCTTGCAAAGGTATCTCTTTGTCATCATTTAGATTGGTTAGGTAATAACTTAATTGAGTTAAAATATAAAGTTAAGGCCTCACTTTTACTAAGCTATTTTGGCAAAAGGTGAGTCAGCCAGTACACTAAACAGCTATCATGTAGTTCCAGAAAAACTATTATATTGGTTAGTCGGGTAAGCCTTGCTGAGTACCCCGTACTCAGGGTTATCCCTTGTGGCTGTTTCAGAAGCACAGCAGGAGTCCGCAGAGGAGGAAGCCCCAAAAAACTAGGGTATTGTTACGAGTCTCGCAATACCCTAAGAAGAAAAACTTAAATGTTCATCTCTCACTTGGACCAGTTTATGTTTTAAACTCCTAGAATCCCTCTAACCTGCACTGTTAAGTTTATTTCAAACTATGTTCTGTAATACTTCGCACCGTTTGTATGTATGTAAAAATGTAATATTTGTTGATGCTTTCCCATCGTTGAAGCGATCCTGGTGTATGGCTATGAGACGTGACGTGGATCTTTCGAGGAGTCCTAGGGACACTTGACAGACTACCAGAGTTATACTATTTTAAGTGCGTTTCGGATAATTGTTGTTCCGACAGCAATTAGGCGCATTTAAACCAGTTTAAGTTGGGCGGTTCCGCCACATTAATCTCCTCCTCTTTCAAGGATGACCACTTCCAAGCGCAAGCGGGAGTTGGCAGCGCGGTCTGATTGGTTTTCCCGTACTTGGGCGCCGGCAACTGAAGATCTTTTCCCTTGCCAGATCCTTTTTTTCTCTTTTTTCGCCTCGGCAGGCTTGATAGCAGCAGCCTTCCTCCACATCCTTGATGTCACGAGCTTCTTTTGTCGCATACGCTCGGGGGCTGGGTGGTGGGGGGTGGCGGCGCTAGTGCTCGGAGATTGGGCAGCAGCGGCGCTAGGGCTACAATGTGGAGATTAGAAAGGCAACTGGCAAAGGTGAAACGAAAGCGATAACTTCCTCCGTTATTTATCACTGTGCACAGTAACAACGGCGCAAATAAAGGGATTTTAGGTTTAACGGATCCACGGATTTTGAGCATCTGAATTGGCAGTTACCTTTATTTTCGGAAGAGATAAGATTTCCTTTCAGAGATGGTCACGTTGACCAGAGGTTGACCCTTATACCCACCAAACTAGTCGATAAAAGGCTCGGGGGCTGGGTGCCACATGTCCATTGACACAAAAGTTTTTTCTCTAGGTTTTTAAGGGAAATGTGATGCAAATTTCAGATTGATCCTCAGCCTTATTCTTCAATTCAACCTAAGGCTCAGGGGCTACCCCATATAGAGTGCGACTTTCGCGGCACTTTCATATAAAATTCAAGGTTGAAAGATACAAGACTAAAGTTAAATGATGTTTGAGTACATTCTAGCCGTATAGCAGTCTTTGGGTACCTTTGAAGATTCAACCAGATGAAGTACTTGAAGAGCATCAAAACTAGTCGGTGAAGTCTGCAAAAGTGCTCGAAACTGCTGCATTTGACTAAAAAGTACTTGGGGGTTTATCGTACATACATCTATGGGCCCACCAGAAGATTTGGACAGTTCTAAATATAGGACTGGACACCGAGACACATCTGACATGCAGACTATAACATAGGACGGCGTAGTCTACATGGAGAGATAGAAGCTAGTCTAGGATTAGAAAAGTACTCGTAGTAATAAGAGTAGAATTGTCGAGTCGAATCCGACTAGTACTCTTGTAACCAACCGACCTATAACTCTGTACCTAGCAATATAAGGCGAGGCAAGGACCCCCTCCAAAGCAATTCAATCTAACCAACACATAGGACATTGGGTATTACGCTATTCCGTGGCCCAAACCTGTCTAAATCGTGTGTCTGCGTTTACCTTCGAGTTCCTAATCTCAACGATCCCTACTAACCAAAACACTACCTCGGGCACCCCTCTCGGTAGGTTGCCGGGTCTAAACACTGACAGTGGGTGTGTTTCCTACCATCTTCCCTAGTGGGAGAGTGGATGTCATAATTTGTGGTAGAAGGGGTACGCGTTCGCATGGCCCGGGACGTATCCTTCATTTAAGCATGTGTTTGGTTTTGGAACGATGTGGGTTGGGTCGAAGCTGACCCACTTTTCTAGATTGCACGGATGGGTTGGACCTAGTTTTTTGTTTGGTTAGATGGATGCCATTTTAACACCGTTATCCATTGGATCCCATGTGTCATTCTCTTCTTCTTACTTTTTTATTTTGCTTTGCCTTACCTTCTCGCAATGCACAGCCTCCACCACCCCGAGCACCCTGGCGGCGGAGCTCTCCGGCGCCGGCCGCCGCTCGCCCCTCCCACGCCCCGGCAGCGAAGCTCCCCGACGTCGGCTGCCACACGCCCCTTCCTCTCCTTGGTGGTGGAGCTCTAAAAGGATCTTGATGTCGCCTGGAGGGGGGTGAATAGGTGAGATCACAACTTCTTTTAATTTCAACCCACTCAAAACGTACTGCAAGGGCTGACTAGTCAGACCAGTCTACCAGACCGGTCAAGTGCTGTGTGGCACACCAAGTACTGTGAGAGTCCCTCTTCAACTTCTAGCACCAACCAAACTTGGAGAGTAGCTTCTGTAGATAATTTCCGGTAGGACAAAGCAATCCCTACACACAAGAAAGGCACACCCAAGTAGATCGAAGCGGAAGCACATATTATGCAAGAAATTAACGAATGAGGCAAATCAAAGGGAGACACGAGGATTTGTTTCTCCGAAGTTCAGATTCACCCTTATGAATCCTATGTCTCCGTTGAGGACCTTATTGGAATATGAATACGAGTCTATTTCAACTCCCTTCCAACAAGCTGGGTTGTCTTTCGACCACTTTCCTCGTTTCCACTAGTTGATCTTTTTCCTTGCGGAGGCAAGATCACAGCCCTCACAAACTTGCCACTGCTCACCACACCTTGGGAGCTAACCGACGACGCCTAGCCGTCTAGGAGGTATACCTCCAAGAGTAACAAATGCTTCAATGCTTTCTTGACGTCAACCACAGGTGCTCAGGTTATGGATTGCTCTTCTTATCTCACAATTACTCTCAATTGGCTTCTCTCTACCACCCAACTCACAAGATCTATCAAGGATCACACAACCTCATAAAGAGGGGTTGGGGAGAGCTTTTCTTGGATTTGGTTTGGCTTAGAATAGGTAAGAAATACTTCAGGAACTCCAAGAACAATAACCTCCAACTGAGAAGGTCGTGGGGTATAAACACCCCACTGCCCAAAAAACTATCCGTTAGGAACACTGGCTAGACCGGTCAGATCGGTTGCTCAGACAGGTCAGACCGGTCTAGTTTGAAAAACTAGGCGTTGGGTCAAGGTTCCGGAATTTTCCGCAAGTTTCTTCAAAAAACTCCGCAACTTCCGAAATATTCCAAAAAATCTTCCGAAATAATCCAGAGCCCTTAAGTTAGCACTACCTAGAACACCCTGACCGGTCAGACTGGTCTGCCAGACTGGTCAGAATCGGTCTGGCTGACTCAGTCCCAAATCTCTCAAAACTCACTATTGATCCACCCATAGGTTGAACCAACTGTTGTTAGCTGATGTGGAACATTTAGCATACTCAAGGACTTTTCTCAAGGTTAAACTCACATAGGTCAACTAAGAGCATTTTTGGGTGTTGTCAATTAGCTAATGTTGCATCCCTCTTAATAGTACGACATACCTATACTTAAGAATAAATATAAACACTATATCATCCACTTGAGCTTGTAAATCTTCATTCACAATGTACTTTAATCAATAGTCACTTGAGGGCTTTCAATATAGCTATCCTCTTGATCACATCCATCTTGAGCTAGTGACTTAGGATTTTTCCTTATTTATGATAAGATGTACTTTAATCCTTAAGCCACTCCATTTTACCAATCACAATAGATTATATGCATTGCATTGCTTCTCTCGGTAAGGCTTGACTTGATACCTCGAAATCCTCAAGAGATGGCCACTTCACCTTAGCAAAGTTCATGGCTCAAATCACCACTTGACCAAACCTTGCTTAGTAACTCGTTGCAAATCCCTTGCTTGATTTCTTCATCAATTCATATCATTTTGAGTTTAGCTTTGCTTTTGACATCAATAATAAGATCCTATTTGGATTCTGCTTCAAATGCTTGTTCTTCATTGATAAAGAATCTCTTATGAGCTGCAATCTTCCAACAACAAGACCAATAAGTAATCCAAAGGCTCATGTCATTTTTATTATATGCACATGAAGTCTTGCAACTATCCATTTGTGAATATTACTATTCTTTTCTTGATGATCCCTTTACTTTGTCGAACAAGCTATCATATGATTTGGAGATTTATAGATCAACCATCATAGAACATATCCCCAAGTTTCACTTTACTCTTACTTGTCATTGATCTTTTATTTGTATCATGGGATCACACACTTGTTTGCTATCTTCATTGTGAGCCATATGATACTCATTCACCACATGAATCTATCACAATATTAGTATAAGAATAGAACCCTGCTCACAATATTAGGCAAACAAGTTAGTCCTTTAATCGTTTTGTCATTCATCTAACCAAAACCCACTTAAGGGTCTAGATGCACTTTCAAGCTCCCCGATGCCGGCTCCCTATCCCCGACGGTGGAGCTCCCCGGCGTCGAACGCTACTTGCCTTGGCTCTCCCCCAACCACGGCCTCTGCTCCTCACCGCCGCGAGCTATCCAGCTCCGGCTGCCCCAGCGCCACCACGGCCTCTGCTCCTCGCTGGCCATCACAACACCGCCTCGCCCAGGCTCTACCCCAGCTGGCCAGCGCAGCTGTTGCTCTTTGAGCCGATGGCCAAACCTCACCCTAATCTGCTCCTGCTTGAGTCTGCAGGCTCGCTCATCGCACGCACTAAGATGGAGAAGTGATGCGTCCATCTAGCTTGGGACGGTCCGCTCATTTTGGAGAAATCCATCCAACCTGCATCTACGTGGAATATTCCATACTGGAGCCACTCCAACCCACATGTATTTCCAACCAAATAAGGGGCCAACTAGGTCAAACCCGTCCCAACCCACTTCAACCTCCTATCCAAACACATGCTAAGGGTGTGTTTGGCTGGTTGTATCATTTTATTCATGTATGAAATTCAAAATAATAATGATCCTTTTGTTTGGTTAGGTGAATTGTACCAACTCATCCAGAACGAGGCCATCCTACTTAATACATTATTTTACTAATTAGAGTGAATCATATGGTACAAGCAAATTAGTTGAACCACCCCATCCAGAATCATCCATTCATGCATCATGTGGTGTATGCAACCAAACACATCCTAAGTTTGGTCCCTAGTCTTGCGTTTAAGTCAAAGAAGAATAATGGTTCCTGTTAGGTAGATGTAAAACATATTTTTGCAACTTTTAAACTAAAAATGTTTGCATAGTATGTTACTGTATTCGTATTCAGGGTCAGCCATAAGGCCAAATATTCAGGGTCAGCCATAAGGCCGAATAACAAAAACGACAATGCTAGGACGCAGGCGTCCGGACGCGTGTCCCCCGTCCGGACGATCACGTGGCAGGTAAGCCTTATCCTCTTTCACGCTGTCTCCTCTTCTCTACCACTCGTTCATCTCTCTCCTCTCTAGGCTGCGCCTCTCCTGGAGCCCGTCGCTCCCCCGCAGCCAGGGGGCGAGTCGCGCGAGGGCTGCTGCTTCCTGTGGCTAGGGGTGCGTGCGCGGGGCTACCGCTCCCTTGCACGGTGAGGAGGAGGTCTAGCGCGTGGAGACCCGCGGCTGCGCAGGTCAGGAGCGGGTGACTTGAGGAGGAGGCCGGCGGGGATGCCGAGGAGTGGGTAGTGGCGGCCGCGCGGGGACGCTGCGAGGTGGAGCGCCGAGGCGGCGTCCAAGAGGACAGCCCGGAAGGTGAAGACGCCAAGCCACTGCTAGCCCACGACGTCGCTGGGCGCGCCGATGTTCCCGCACCCCAAGCTCTCCACTACTCCCCTAAGCTGCAAGATGAGGAGGATGTGTCGTGCCATGGGAGTAGAATGAGATGTGGATCCATGTTGCAGTAAAGATTTGAAGATGTTGCAAAAGAGATTTAAAAATGTTGAAGTGTCACGTTGTAGATGTTTCAATAGATTTTTTTCTCTCGATGTCACGTCATGATTTTTTTTATGTTGCAATAAGTGATTTTCCTTGTTGCATTAGCTTTTTCTTGATGTTGCTTGAGATGTTCCCCCACCGAGACAATCCAGGTACTCCTCGTCAGAGGAATGTTGAAGTTTCCCATCTGCTAAGCTCTAATAGTTACTCATGTTGCGATTGATTATTCTGAATGTTGCAATAGATGATTATAGATGTCGCAGATTCTTAATGTTGCAATTTTCATGTTGTGGATGTATCTTGGTTGTTGCAATATTATTTTCTAAGTGTCATAGATGTTGTTCGTATCTTTTGACGTTTGCACTATTGCGCTTTCTGATGCTGCAGCATATCTGTTTGCCAAAGTTGATTTTAGTTGTTGCAAGCTACATTTTAGCATGTTATTGAAGGAAATTTCTAACGTTGCATTCGGTATTTTGGAATGTTACAACAGACTTCGTGTTCGATTGAAAAGAGATTGAATGTTACATGCAACATCGTATACATGTTGCAGTGGGAGTTTTTTGGGTGAGGCCACTGTCCGATGCTACGCTCGGATGTCGGACGTCCAGGCGCTAGCAAGTCCGTAACAAAAATAATTGGCTTACATGGACACCTGCAAATGGAATTTGGCCCAACCCTACTAAGCCCCTATTTGGACACTAGGGGTTAAACTTTAGCCCCTCTCACATCGGATGTTTAGATATTAATTAAGATTATTAAATATAAGCTAATTATAAAACTAATTGCACAGATGGAGGCTAATTCGCGAGACGAATCTATTAAGCCTAATTAGTCCATGATTTGACAATGTGATGCTACAGTAACTATTTACTAATGATGAATTAATTAAGCTTAATAGATTCATGTGCCCAATTAAACTAGAGCTTTCGCTAAACTTTGGCTCGGATCAAACACGCTCTAAATGAGACCGGGCTAAAAAATATAGAAATCGATTCACGTTGGGTCTTTGCTTGCCTTCTCCGTTCTCTGATAGCCGCCGTGGCCATTCTCGCCGTCCCGCACATCTGGCCGGCTGCGCCTTCTCCCTTCACGGTGGAGAGATCCCGGCGGCCGCACGATCTATTTGGACAACTTCACATCTTAGTTATCGAATCGAATCTCTCAGACCTGGCTCGCTACCTCCGGAAGGAGTTGGTGAGCTCGACGGAGCTGAAGGACCCCAGGTTCTTGTATGGCCCCGGCGAGAGACCGTCGTCGACGTCGCCCATCTGCCGCCTCGCATCCACGGCGGTCCGCCGCCTGCTGTCCCACACCTTGTACGCCCCGAACGCAGCCGCGCCAACCACCGCGGCGACGCCGACGGCGAGCAGCACCGCCTTGACCCTGCTCGCGCCGCTCCGCCCGCGCGCGGCTGCCTCGTCCTCCAGGCTCCTGACCTTGAAGTAGCCCACCTTCCTCTCGTCGCCCTCCACCAGCAGCTGCGCCGGGTAGTCCATGAGGTAGCAGTACCCTGTCCCGTTGCTGTACACCGCGCCCCAGCAGCTGCAGTTGCGCTCGCACCGCGCCTCGCAGTCCGCCGCCGACGCCGCGCGCTCGAACCCAAGCAGCTCCTTGTTCACCGGCTCCACGCCCTGCCGCCGCACCGCCCGGTACAGCCCGCCGACCTCCCCACCCGTGGTGCCGCACAGGTTGCCCCCGACGGAGGCCGCCGGGGCGGCGGCCGTGGCGCATCCCGAACCGTCGGTCGCGTTGGCCAGGCACTCGCACCGGCCGCTTGGCTGCGCCCTACAGACGCTGTAGGCGCCGCAGGTGGTGGGCAGCTCGCACGGCTCGGTGATGGCGGTGTAGTCGAGGGCCCACCGGGTGCCGTCCAAGTAGTAGGCGCGGAGGTTGCCGTCGGGCTCCAGGGTCATGCGGCGGAACGCGCGGACGCCGCGGTTGAAGGTGTCGAATGAGAGCACGTCGGCGGGCGGGCCCTCCTTCTGGTACATGGCGAGGAAGCCGTCGGGCTCCACGCGCGCGTACGTCGGCCCGCCGCCGGCCACGATCTGGGCCTTGGCCTCCAGCGCCGTGTGCTTGAAGTACATGGCGGCGGCGACGCCGCTCGACGACGGCGGCGGCGGCTCGATGTACAGACCGAAGTAGTTGCTCCCCAGCCGCATGGCGAAGCGCCGGTCGAAGGTGTAGAGCGCCGCCGCGGAGGTGAAGTTCTGGCCCTGGACGATGGTCTCCGACGGGTAGTCGAAGCTCTGCCACACCACATCCGCTGAGCTGCCGCTAGCGCTTTGGATTTGGAGGTTGGACGTGTTGAGGAGGAGGACGCGGTCGCCGGCCGAGGCAGAGGCGGCGGCGGTGGACCAGAGCACCTTGTTGACCGCGTGGTCGGTGAGGACGAGGCCGCCATCGAAGGAGAGGGAGGCGGCCGCGGACCAGGGCGCGGGGCGGTCGGGAATGGCGCGCCAGAGCGGGAACGCCGACGGGAGGTGGAGGACGGCGAGGTCCAGCATGGTGGTGTTGACGCGGAGGAAGCCGAGCGCGAAGGCGCCGGTGGGGTCGCTGAGTACCGGCTGGAACTGCGAGTAGGACTGGTCGTGGGTTACCGAGAAGCCTCGCCGCAGCTCCTTCGCTGTTGCCGCCGCACCCTCGCCGGCGGCGGCGACAAAAGAAGCCATCAGCGCTGCCGCTGCCACGCACAGCACCAGTACAAGATTAATCCTTGCCATCACTGCTTCCATGTTGACCTTGTTGATCTGTAATCACAAGCTTGGATTCTTGAAAAGTTGATGAATTTAAGAGAAGAGCTGACAGCATAAGGCGGTGGCTGGTGGTGGACAAAGATCATCAGTCATCAGTGACGGACGAGCAGGAGCAGACAAAGAGCCCGGAATATTTATGATTCGTCCGTGGCGATGGTGGGGGTGCCCGCTGCGAGCTACACCAGGGAGTGAGAGTGATGCGCAGCATCATCAGCATGGCCGTGTGTGCGGATGGGGAGTTTGGTCAATGCGCATTGAGCACCGAGCACACCGAATAGATTACTGCTGGACTCTTCCTCTCCATGAGATTACGATCGGCAACTCTGAATTGTATATTCCGGTTGCCTACTTGCAGTTGGAAAGCGGAACTCTTCCACCGATTACAAGATAAATAAGGCGCTCAAGGAGTGATCAAGAGTCCAATCCATGTGGGATGGACTTGCCCACCTGGGCAGTGGCTCGCCTACTATATTTGGTGAAGTCACCCCTTTTCCACTCCAGTCCTCTTCCTGTACACCCCTGATCTAAATATGGCTCATTTTAGTTTCGTGACCGTTTGGCTGGCTGAATCAGTTCCGATTCTTGTTTGAATAACTAAAAACGCTGCCAAACGGTCACAGAAGGGATCGGTTCCAGCTAGAAATGTTTCTAGTGTTTCTACTTTTTTCTACTTAGATCAGAATCACCACCCAGTTAGTTTCTCATGATTCCGATTCTTGTTGTCCTACCTCCCATCTAATCTATAAACATTTCTATTGGTCCTTTTTAAGCGCAACAAGTTAAAATGGGTCACATTTTAAACGTTCGTCACTAAAAAAATCAATATTTTGTTAAATATATCAATTTCTATAATTTTTTGTGTAAATATATTGTTTTTAAGTGCCTTTCAAGAATCCGAATCTAACCAAACGATTCTACGAAAGTGATTCTGATTCATACGAGCAACGTTTTCAAAGAGAATCTGGATCCGAAACGTTTCTACAAGAATCTTGATCCCTACCGAACGCGCCCTTAGACTTGCATACACAAGAACATCAGATAAGCTTGTTGATTATTGTTTATACTAAATCGGGTAAGGTGTATTCCCTTCATTTCAAATTATAAGTTGTTTTGAATTTTCTAGATTCATAGATGTTTGTATGCATCTAAACATACATTACATTTAGATACATATAAACATCTATACACCTAAAAAAAGTCAAAACGACCTATAATTGGAACGGAGTGAGTATCATTTATTTATGCTAGTTATATGATTTGTCAAGCAAAGACAAAGAAGAAAAAGGAGGAAGGAAAAAGTGCATAGAAGTATTACATTTGGACTTTGGAGAGAGTAGTTGAGAAGGCTAAAACAATCTACATTTCCAATAGGATAAAATCGGAAAATGACCCTGGTGAAATTAGTGATCTAAGTCAAGTGCTGAAATTAGTATCAAAAGTCAAATGGTGAAATTACAAGTTAGTGATCTAAGTCAAACCATCCGCACACCAGGGTAATCTGGTTGCTCAACCATCGAGCAGGATGTTATGTGGCACTATCTCATCTTATCTCGGCCCTAGGATTTGCGAAGATGTTTCATACTTTCAGCTGAAAGCCTGTCCACTCGCCCTGTCTTTTGAATTATCTTATTGTAAACATGTAATCATGTGGCCACGACGGACAATTATACTCGCGATCATGTTCATACCGACCGTGCGGAATGCATTGTTTTCGTTGACTACCCGGCTGTTGCACGTAGCCAATTTGAACAAGGCTCCTTCATTTGACTAGGTTTTTTCTTTTCCCCAATTTTTCAGTGTCCTCTTGAACTATAAGCACATCACAGATTCACGGATCAAAATCCTTCCGATGATGCGAGATTTGGTTACTAGGGTTTTCGTATTTCCTTTGTCGATGCTTTGCAATTCAGTGGCTTTAACTTTTATTTAACCGTTCCTTCCAATTTCTTTTTCCTTTTCTACAGCTAACTGGTTGCTTATTCATCATGCAAATGTTCAGACAGGTGCCTATTTTATTAATTGTATATTTTTCATGATTCGCAGTGTTATGCTAATGGAAATTAGGAGGCATGTTTTCTCGATCAGTTCTTTGGTAAGCACCTTCAGTTCAGGAACAATCAGAAGTCAAGGCAAGCGTGCGTACTCACTACTCAGTAAAAATTATCATCTTAACTTGACAGTGACATTAACTGTCATCATAGTATGACGTTTGGCTGAATGTGCAATGCTGCGTTGCAAGGATATTATTGGTCCAGTCCATGATCTGCAAAAAGATTATGGTTAGTCCACACCCCACAGCTATGGAAAAATACAGCCGTCGTATTTTAAGTCTTCAACTGTGCACGGTGTGCTCTGTCCTCCATTTCCCTTCTGGCAAGTCTGAAGAACAAGAACCTAACCAAAATTTCACGCGGTTGAATTTACTATTATTCTGTTGTTAAAGAAGTCTTATGCTATTTTTTTATTTTAGTTATCCACTCTAGTCCTCTTCCGAATAAGTCAAACTTCTGGAACTGTCACTTATCACCAACACATGCAGAGAGAGGAAGCCCCATGCCACGATATCTGCTGCAGATCCACACATTATTTGGTCAAAACTGAGAAGCCACTCTGCAGCTGTGTCTGCGTTTGTCAACTGCATTTTTCTAGAACTGGTCTGCATTTGCACGCTGAAACTTCTACTGACTAGGCTGTTTGGACACGAGATGCTAAGATCCTATCGGATGTTCAGATGCTAATTAGAAGGATTAAACATGAGCTAGTTACAAAATTAATTGCATAGATGAGTCTAATTCGCGAGACGAATCTATTAAGACTAATTAATCCATCATTAGCAAATGGTTACTGTAGCACCGCATTGTCAAATCATGGACAATTAGGCTTAATAGATTCGTCTCGCAAATTAGACTCCATCTGTGCAATTAGTTTTGTAATTAGACTATGTTTAATACTCCTAATTAGTATCAAACATCCAATGTGACAGATGCTAAAGTTTAGCGGGTGTTCCTAAACACCCCCTAAGGTTCAATGGCTGGCTGCTCAAGTTGCATCATAAAATGTCAGCTCACCTGTGCAATTTGCACTGGCAAGGTTGGAGGTTGCAGCTCCAGCGGTTGAGCCGCCAACTGCCTGACGTGCTGTTGATTCAGCCTCGGTTGGCAGGTGAGGTAGGCATGCCTGTTCTTCACCCTCGCCATTGCAGTTGCAAGCCGTTGGCTGCGTGATCCCCATGACGGATCAAACATAATGGTGCTCTCTGAATGAGGTTCAGTTTTGTGGTGAAACCAGTGCCTTTTGCAGTTCATTGTCTTTCTGACGAGGCAGTGCTGTCGGTGTTTTTCTTTTCCTTTCTCGCGATTGCGTTGTCGAGGATGAAGCTTTTCCAACAAAAAAAAGGGGTGCTCTCATCTGCAACGTTGACTATACTCCTTCCAAAGTGGGGAAAAAAAAGAAAGTGGGTGTTTGGATACCATGTGTTAAATTTTAGCAGTGTCACATCGAATGTTCGGATGCTAATTAGGAGGACTAAACATGAGCTAATTACAAAACTAATTGCACAGATGGAGTCTAATTCGCGAGACGAATTTATTAAACCTAATTAATCCATCATTAGTAAATGGTTACTGTAGCACCACATTGTCAAATCACGGACTAATTAGGCTTAATAGATTCGTCTCGCGAATTAGACTCCATCTATGCAATTAGTTTTGTAATTAGCCTATATTTAATATTCCTAATGAGTATTCAAACATCCGATGTGACGGGTTAGCTCTGGCCCACTGGCACGTTGAGCAAAATGTTGTGGTGTACTGGTTCTGTTTGACACGATTAGAGATTGTGCAGAATCCGCTTATTAGAAAAGGCCTGTGAACGTTAGCAATTCCAGTGTTTTTTTTAACATCCTTTCCATTTTCAATCGGTGCACTTCCTCACATGTTGACATCTTCCGGACAATTTTCTGTACGTGAAGATCCTCTGCTCAATGTCAGCGGTGTTAAATGTTTTTTTTAGGTAAAGCGGTGTTAAATGTTAATCACGCGCCCGCGGAGGTTTTTGACTTGCTTTATATCACCAAACGTTTTGTCAGTCGCATCGTTAGTTCGTTACCGAGGTTGTTGGAAATTAAACTTTCAAGTACGGCGCACGACAAGGTAGACTCGACACTGAGAGCGATGCCTTTTCTTCGATCTGAAATGTAAAATCGTAGACTTTTTATTCCGTTATTAAGCTAGGTAGAGCGCTAGAGACAATCAAATTGAAATTGCTGGCCTTTGTCCTCCATTTTTTTGGATGAAATCATGGAAACGTTTCAATATATGTGTTCTATCTAGCTTAATAACGGAATAAAAAGTGAAATCCTAGACTTTTTCTTCGATCTGAAATGTGAAATCCTGAGAAAAACATGCATTTGGACCTGGCCCATTGGATTTGCCAAGATATCTGGGCTGGTTTACAACAGCCTATGTGCTTTGGGCCATTTCCGGTCTAGGCTAGGATTAGAACTTCAGCCCAAAAAAAAATCCACCCACTGTTGATAAAACTGTGAACTTATCTAAAAAAACCTCTAAATTTACTGAATAATCATGTGGAGATCCATGAACTAAAGTTTTAGTAATCTTAAACATATAATCTTCGAATTACATATAAGAAAGAATATTGGAGGTGAACAAGATATCGTAATAGTGATAAAATAATCTCTCCGTTTCACATAGTTCGGAGGTACAAAAGCTGGGTGATTTTCTACAGAATTGGATTGTCTTTCCCGTTATTAATCGGCTGTATTAGGTACACTTATGTGATGCTATTTCAATAAATATTGCTCAAATATCATATCATCTCTTTTCTTTACACAGGGCGTATAAGAACGGGCAAGGTCAAACTTTATAAAGCTTAAGGAAAAAACTAGTCAAATTATATTCAGGTTTAGTTTTTAAAAATTGTGCCACTAGTCAAGAGAATCGGATAAAATAATAGGAAAAAGCCCCTCCCTGTTCACTTTGTCCATCCCTGTGGTGAACCGCCTAAATTAACATGGCTAAAGCACACTTAAGTCGCTTAACACGCGATCATGTACTTTAAACAAGTTGAATTTGGTCGTCCGTCGGATTTCATCCGATAAACCACTTAACTCAGGATCGAGAAAAGCAGAGCTCACACGAAGGTGAGTGGTTTCAGAGATTACAATAGTCCATTTAGATTAAATAAGTGCATCAAATTATTACAACATCGAGTTCCAAATTCAAACATAGTTTGTAGAGTTTCAAGCAGCAGAAATAAATAGGCGGAAGCTAACGTCGTTGCCGGATATCATGACGAAGCCGATCATGACATCAATGATCCCGATCCTCGTCGTCCGAGGAGGGATCCCACTCGACCGTCCACCCAGGAGGAAGCTGGGGCGGCCAAGTGCCACTTGCAGCAAGCTCAGCGGCGTCAGCATCACCTGAAAGAGATATGCCACAACAAGGCTGAGCGACTACGCTCAACAAGACTTAACCGACCGGTAGTACTATTCCACCAATACCTAGACATGCAAGCTTTTTTGGCTAGAGGGGTTTATTTTTGCCAAAAGCAACTAGTGTAGATCCTTACTTTCATATTTTAGTCACAAATTCTACGTTCATTTACCAGTCTAAGTTAACAACTATACTAAACAAGCATAGTTTCCAAACAATTAGTGCAGATAACCATATTAGATCATCATCATCTTTCATTTTTACTCAGTGTACCATAGCGATCAAGTAATCCCAAACGGTGAGAGGCAGACGAATTGATTCGAATTTCTTAACCATGCATGGCGAACCTAATCCCACGACATCCGCGCACCACGAAGGGTCGCTTCATTTGTCACCCGTCCCCATCAATTCCTAGACCCGTGTCAGGCCCACTTCTCTTGGTACATGGCTCCAAAGACCCGGCCTCTGCCGTCCTATGACCACACTTGTCACCACATGCGGCCGCAAGGGAACTCCGTTCCGAAGACAGTGGAACGATCCGCTCACGTTCCAGTTCAATCAGGTACTAGGCTTCCCTATCCCATACTAGGTATGAGATTAGTACTTTCAAACACTTGATCACGAACACTATCACATCTCGACTTTAGTCCAATTTCATGTAGACAGATGGGGCAAACCACCGAGTACCAAACATAAGCCTGACCCCGTCCATCATCCTTATAGTTAC
Source organism: Setaria viridis (assembly GCF_005286985.2). Lineage (NCBI taxonomy): Eukaryota > Viridiplantae > Streptophyta > Magnoliopsida > Poales > Poaceae > Setaria > Setaria viridis. The sequence continues at coordinate 25,472,923 of NC_048263.2, read as the reverse complement.
AACATAAGTAAAGCAATCAACTCCTATAACTCGCGAGTGATAGGAAATCACTCGACTTTTACCGAGTCCTATTAAGCATTGCAACTACTCGGCCTATCATACTAGTGTTCAGATCAAAGGACACCAATTCATGCATCTACGATTTCAAGCAATTCCTATAAATGTAAATGCATAATCAAACATTCAAATATGTTGCAAGTAGTTAAAGATAGGAATTTATGCTCCGGCGCTTGCCTTCACGCGGGGAGGTAGCAAACGGGTCTTCGGCTTGCTCGGGCTCGGCTCCGATGGGCTGCAGATCGGCTACGGCTCCTTCTGGCGTCAGGTGAAGCTCGTAAGTCTTGTCAGCGAGGTTCAGCTCTACACGATGCAATGCATCAAGTTAAAATCCCAAACTTTCTCATAGGATGCAAAACACGAGTTAGTACTGAAGAAGAAGTTATATAAGGGCCACATTCACCTAAACAAGGTTCTACACCTTCTTTATTTGCATAAGGAAGGTGGGGTGTGGTACAAGTCTGGGGTTGTTTTGATGACGATTGTGTACATATAAACACTTACTTTATTAAACTTTAGATTAGAAAGTTATCTTATTTATGAATGTTCTTTTGTACCTCTTCCAATATTACCTTTAATACCTTAAGGTAGCATATGCTTAAATATTTTATAATAGAAACCATAATGAAACTGGTCATGAAATTTTAACAGTGAGTTATAGGGGTGATACAGATCCTTTGATGAATTTTTCACAAGTTTTAGTGAAGGGCATTTTTTCTATACATTTACCATATTTATTCTTCCCTAAACAGGAAGGTGATTTCTCTTTCTGTTTCTGGTCAGTTCCATATTTTTCCGCAAATGATATTATACCACTGACTTATTCCAAAAGGTTTCATATTTTTATCATTTCTGGTTTAATTATTATGCAAAAAGGCAAAAATAAGCTTAGATTTCCATGGCAAAACTAAACAGAGAATTAAACATCTGATCTGGGCTCCAAATCATTTTTCCAAGCTTCTACTATCTGAAACAAACACTTGAGGGTTGGATTTAACTTTTAGCATTTTTCTATGATTTTTTATGATTTAAATAGCTTAAATAAGAATTAAAACACATAACATTAATTCTAGAAGTGACATGTCCCAAAAGTATTTTTATTAAAAACTACACTTTATACTGAGCCTTGCAAAATTGGTTTGACATGTTTCTAATTTTCTATGAGTTTTGGTGAATTTTCAAAGTTAAACATATATTCAGCCGATATAAAAAGATAAACCGCAGGAAACTTACGGTCTAGTCCCTGGGTCTACGGTTTAAATGCGCAAAGGCCCCTGGTTTTTGCACTAAAACCCCTAATTTGATTTTCTCAATCGCAATCGGGTCCTTGGGTGTGGGCGGCGGCGGTCGGCCAAAATTCCGATGACTCGCTGGCGGCCTTGGGGTGGTAAGGGGCCGGGAAGGCTTATGGGCTCACCTTGGGCTGGTTTGAAGCAGTTGGGGGCAACGGGGAGGCTCGGTCGAGGTAGAACGCGGTGGCGGATAGCGTGCGGCGGCGGTGGCTAAGGGTGGCGGTGTTCCGGCGGCGGTGGCACTCATCGTGGGCAACAAGCAGGCTCTAGAGCTGCGGGAGAAATAGGCGAAGCGGCTGGTGGTGTCGGCGAGGTGCGGGGTTGAGCAGAGGTGGGGGCTCCATGGAGGACCGAGCGACGAAAGCGAAGAGTGAGGACAGGGGAGCTTCGGCGAGGCAAGGGCGAGCGGGGAAAGGGCACCGGCGGCGCTGGGCTTCCATTTATAGGGCTAGGGTGGAGCGGCGAACGAGGCAGGGCCGTGGCTCTGGCAAGTGGGACCGGAGGAGAGTTGGGGCGCTGATGCGGCCATTAATGGCGGCGACGCCATTGGCGGACAGAGGGGAGAGGGTGGCGCGACAGGCGAGGCGTGCAGGTGTGGGCGAAACGAGTAGGCGTGCGCAGCGACATCGGCTTTGCCGGGACGCGTCACTGGCAAGGTGGGGAGGAGTTGTCACGGTCGGGGCGGCGGTTGGCGGAGGTGGCGGCGCTCTGGCAGGCGGGCGTGGGGGCGCGCATTCGACAGAGCAGCGGTGGGGCGTGCCCTTGGGCGGAGCAGGGCGCGGCACAGGCAGGGCAGGGCGACCGCGCGCTCACTGGGTGCGGGAAGGCGCGCGCCTTCCTATCGCGGCTGGAGACCGGCGAAAGCGCTGCGCCGGTGAGCGGCGTCCATGCGGCGGGCGGCGAGCGAGGCGCGACGCGCGCGTGCGTGGGCACGCTCTGGCCAAGGGATCCGTGGGATCGTTTCGCCGGGCCGATTTCTAAGCGCGAGATGTCCCAAATCTTGAACCGCACAGCATTAACTCCCTTTTCAAAAGTTGTAGTTCTCAGACCAAAGTCCAACTTTTGAAATTGAACCAAGTTCAAATTCATGATAGATTCGGAGATACAAAGTTCCAAAGTTTGGAGGAACGCTGGTTTTTCGGACTTAGAGGAAATCTGCGGCCTGGCTATTTTTAAGGTGTTTGGCTGACTTGAGCTTCAGTTTTGAAAAGCTTCAGAGGCGAATTGGACTAGATTCCAATTGACAAAGTTGTTGTATAAGCTTAGTTCTCAAACTCTTATAAAGGATTTTTTTGATGTTTGATTCAACTTTTGAGATATAAGTTCATGCCAAGATGTAGGTTTGATCTGATTTCTAAACTTAGTCTAGATTGCAATCTTGGACTGAGTTGACCAAACTAGGTGACTTTGACCTCAATTTTGAAGGATTTTGGGGCAGATTTAGAACTTACTCCTTTGATAAAACTTTAGTATAGGGCTCAGCTTGAGTTTATATTGGACATTTCAAAATAAAGAGCCCTAAAGTCGGGACTTCAACTGTTTTTCTTAATTTAACACAGATTCAAATTTTAAGTTTTTGAAGGACTTCTGCTCATATTCAAGAAAAACACCAAAATAAAAGTTGTTGGGAAAGTTGAGTTCTACAACTCTTAGTTGGACTAATTTTTAAGTTCTTAAGCAAAAATTTAAGTTACTGTTTAAATAGCGGTTTATCTTGTGAGGGGCAAAATTGTCTTTTCACTTGTCTTCATCACTGTCAAAGATCTTCTTTAAGTGCTAATAACTTTATTTAAGATTTAAACATGGCTTAATTAAGCTAGGTTGTTACATCCTCTAACGTAAAAGTTGGCTTAATTTAGTCCCTCGTTCTATTGATACCGGATCGATTTAACCCCTAAACAGGATTCACATTTGATTTTGCCTAAGTGGCATGGTTTTAACCGATCTCTAATCGTTTTGACCGCCATGTAATCTAGAGGCTAATAGTGTGACGTGGAAACGCTGCACGTTGTGTCCCAAGCCAAGCCGATCGGAGCCGAAGCGTTGTCGCACGTCTGAACTAGCCAGCGCCCATCCGTCACTTGCGCACCATTCGAGCCGAGCCTGGTATCACGGGCTCACAACCGTGGATGCATCTCGTTAGTTGTAACTTGTAAACTGGAGGCTCAACCGAGCAGGCTCATACTAACGTGCAGCTGCAATAAAAAGGCAAACAAGGACAAACTGAGTAACTGACCAACCAGTCTTAGCTATTCTACATTATTTTGCATTTACAAAGAGCCACACAAAACCAATGAAAAAGCACCATTATTCCTTTTGCATTTAGAAATTGCCAAACAGATACATAACTTCTTAATTTCTAATACACTTGTGAAACATCATTGTAGTGCCGTCAGTAGAAATAGGAAAACATGCAGTATTTTAGTGCTATCAGGTTAACACTCTTAGACAGCACACCAAAGCTACCAAACACTTAGGAGGGATGTATAGAAGTTCAAAATATCACAAAACAAATTACAGTTTCTAAACCTAAGTCACTGTCAGTTCACGGCTTCATATTTTGGCTTCCAAAACACTATCACTTTCAGTTGATAGCCTTCGGTTGTCATTTTCACCAATAGCTATCATATTAATATGAGGCCTAACACGTACATAAGTGGGAAAATGGTAAAATGATCGTAACTTTAAAACTTTTGGTTAACGGTTTTGGTTGACTTCTTCCTTTGTATGTGCTCCGGTCTATTAATTGTTTAAGTAATATTGCCACTCAAAGATAACGATGAGAACCATGTCCACAATGAAACCTTAATGCCAACATACATGGAATATTGTAGTTACTCTCAAACACTTTTCACTTGCAGCATTTAGTAGTTGCATTCTTTCTTCTCTTACTAACCTGGCACAGCAAACCCATCATAGTTAGTAGAGAAACAAGGCAACAACAAAAAACAGAACAAAAGTGAACAAGAAACAAGGCAACACAAAAAAACAGAATATTGTAGTTACTCTACTCAGTTTGCTATTGATCAAGAACTTAGTCTAGTCTAATATTAGTTTGGCAATGTTTATCAGCTTTGGCTGCCAAAAAAGGAAGAAGAAGATATAGTAGTACCAATGACACTAGTATCATAGTATGAAGTAGCATACAAGATTCAGGAAAGATCACTAATCATCCAAATAAACCTACAGGCTGTACCAAATAATGTACTCTGAAGAAATAATGCATGTGCACATACATGTAATTTAAGTCGATCGAGTAATTGGCATCTACATGCATGAAAATTCACTTACCATCAAGTAACTCCACTATTGATGTTAGCAATTCGAGAAATTGGAATCAGTGATTACATTAAGGAAAGCTAACAAGTTTAGGAGCTAACTAAGAGCAAGACTTGCGGTTAGTCGATGGCCATATGAAGACCGACAAAACTAAAGAAGGTGTTACTGACGAAACTGAATTTGAATCTCTACGAACTACATTCGTGATAACTAGGATGGCAAATTTGCAAAAGAATCTCAGTCAATCCATCCCTCCAACAAATTAGCCTACCCACCATGCATTTGGAACCCTACATAATCTCAATTAATAATCAATCTCATGAAGAACTTGCCCTACCCACCATGTATTAACAATCCTAGCTGACTGTCATCCAATATTGCAGAAAAATCGGCACCTAAATTTCGGATCACTCACCTCAATCCTGTTGTAGTCCACGATCCATCGGCGTCGTTCCCATGGTCCAGTTCCTTTGATGGTGGAGACGATGAGCAGCGAAGAACAGAACCAAGCAGGGAGAGATGGGTGCAATGGGATGTGGTACTTGGGCGGCTCACATCTCGTAGGAGTTGAGGCGATGTGCCTCGGCTTGGTGATGGCTTGCGCAAGCCGTTTCTACGTGTTAAGCAGTGACAAAGCAAAACAGCTCAGCTCAGGCACAAACCTACTACGTCACACACCCAAACGAGTTTGACACCGGTCAAAATCACGCCACGTAGGCAAAACCGAGCGTGAATCTGCTTAAGGATTAAATTGATCCGGTATCAATAGAAGGAGGGACTAAATCAAGGTAACTTTTACGTTAGGGGCGGGATGGACAAAGTTAATATACGTGCAGCAGATCCACGTCGGACATAGTGCCACGGATCGCTCACCGCCCGCCCGGACCGGTTGGCAAGTGCAAGTGGCGGGGGCTTGGAACACGGCGGACGATGCATGCACCTGACGGTTCCGTCGATGATGGGCACTCCCGCTAGCCCACTCCCCGCCGTGTGCCCGTGTCCACCTGCCGCATCGCCCGGCCCCGCCGCCGCCCAAGGCGGGCCCCCTCCTCTTCCCTTTCGACATGCTCCTCCGAGAAATCCCACGCGCGCCGCACGCGCCGCCGCGTGCCCTGCGCTGCGCTCCACCCGGCAGCCGCTCCTCGACGCGACTCCGCAGTCCCCACGGGGCACCCCACCAGTCCTCCCTCCGTCCATCCGCAAGTCAGCGTCCGCCGCCCCTCACATGCGAGCTACTCGTAAAAAGGCTAGCAAAAAGCACAGGCAGCGCCCGCACACCACCAGCGATCGACAGATCGACGACCGACCTGCGCCCCGCGCGCCGCGCGAGGTGGTGATGAAGGACGCGAAGTGGCCGCACGCGGCGGTGGGCGATCGACGACCGGCCTTCGCCCCGCGCGCCGCGGGGGCGTCGTACGCGCTCCTCGCCTCCTCCCCGCCCGCCAGCGTCGGCAACAACGACGGCTGCTCGCCGCACTGCCCTCCCGCCCCCGCGTCCGACGACGACGGGGGGCCCGCCTCGCTCGACGCGGCCGTCGCCTCAGTCAGACCGCCGTTCCAGCAGCAGCAGCCGGCGCAGCAGAGGAATAACGGCGGCCCCCAGCTCGGCGTCGCGGACTGGCTGCTGCTGCAGCGGCAGTCCAGCGGGAGCAGCGTCGGGGGCGACGACGGCGAGGGGTCCTCCACGGCTTCCACCCTCGCCAACGCGGCGGCCGAGTACAGGGACAGGGGCGACGCGGACCGGCCGCCGCCGAGCAGCAGCAGCAAGAGCTGGGCGCAGCAGGCGGAGGAGGCCTACCACCTCCAGCTCGCCCTCGCGCTCCGCCTCTGCTCCGAGGCCTCCTCCGCGGCGGACCCCAACTTCCTCGACTCGTCCTCATCCACCGCCGCCGCCGACCACCACCTCCAGCACATTGCGTCGCCCCAATCCCTCTCCCACCGATTCTGGGTCCGCACATCTCTCTCCCTCTTTCAGTTACCACATCGCTGTCGGTAATGTAGCGAATGCCTGAGTGATCCGAGTCACCACCGCGTCGTGCGCAGGTCAATGGCAGCTTGTCCTACTCCGACAAGGTCCCGGACGGCTTCTACCTCATCCAGGGGATGGATCCCTTCATATGGACGCTCTGCAACGACGTGCACGACGGCGGCCGCGTCCCCTCCATTGAGTCTCTCAAGGCTGTCAATCCCACCGAGTCTGCCATTGAGGCCGTCATCGTAGATAAAGTGGCGGACTATGAGCTGAGGCAGCTGATAAGCATGGCAATGGATGTTTCTCGGAACCGTGCCGACTCCAAGGAGATTGCCACTCGTCTCGCTGGCTTTGTGTCCGCAAGGATGGGGTGAGTAATGCAACTGCCCGTCTCATTTGGTATTGGTACACTTGCTGTCTATCTTACGGGCACATTTCCGTTGAAGGGGATCAGTAGCAGCTACTGAGGAACACGAGTTGGGTCCCCGGTGGAGAGAGACTGTTGGGTTCCTGAAGATTAGCTCAGGGTCTGTTGTCCTTCCAATTGGAAAGTTATCAATTGGCTTTTGCTGCCACCGAGCGTTACTGTTCAAGGTGATCTTGTTTTGTGCTTATAGATTGTGTGCTGAATAGATGTTGACATTTCGTTACATTCTTCATCTCCACTTGCAAGAGTTTATGGGATATTGGGAGGAAATTGTTCTTTTCTGTGATGGAGTTGCTATTATTCCTTTGCCTTAAGATTTTAACAGATCTTGTGTGTCATCCTTGCTCTCTCTGTAAAAGCTCTTATTGTTATTGTTAATCAAATTATATTGATCCTTTTATAGCTGAAAAGATGCCCACCTTGAAGTATCTTGTATCCATTTTGTATACTTCACCATTTCATTTTTCATCACCCTATTTGTTCCTATTTCGTTTTCTTCCACTGATCCTGTCTTCGATCTTTGCCATATAACAAAAAGACCCTGGCGGACTCCATCAATCTCCCCTGTCGCATTGTGAAGGGATGCAAGTACTGCAAAGCTGGTGCAGCCACATCTTGCTTGGTGCGCTTTGGCCATGACAGGTTTCTATCTTGACAAAAACTCTACATTTGGTTTACAAAGATGAGGATACAAAATAGTTTAAGTGAAAGTTATCCTGTTCTTGCGCACATGGTGATACTTCTCGTCAAATATATCTGAAAATATTTAAAATTATGATCTAAATGATATACATAATGCCTCTCCCCTATAACTTTCTTTTGTGAAACATAGTCCAGACACAACCTGTGCTGTAACTTTGGGTTTCTTTAACCCTTCTCTTCTTAATATATCGATACGCAGCTCTCCTGCGTGGTCGAGAAAAAAAGTCCAGACACAACAGATGCTGACATACATGCACGCGCACTCACTTATAACTGATTTTGCAGAGATACATAAGCATGAAGCTGGTATGCTGATAGTATCATACTCGTTCTAAACTGCTTTAAATTTTTGATGAGAATGTGAATACAAAAGCACAGTGGGCTATGCATTCTACAAAAGAAATATAGAGGGATATTCTGCATTTTTTAACTGAAGTTAGCTATTCATTGTTTAATTCTGTTTATATTCCAGCTATTAGAAGATGTAAATGGTGCTTAATCAGTTCTTCCTTTAATTTATTTCCTGATGACAGGGAATATCTAATTGATTTGATAGGGAACCCAGGATTCTTATCTGAACCAGACTCCCTCTTGAATGGACTGTCATCTATCTCGGTTTCTTCACCATTGCGCCCACCAAAACATAACTCAGTTGATATTGCCGACAATTTCAAATCGTTGGCCAAGCAATATTTCCTTGATTGTCAATCGCTAAATCTCATGTTCAGTGATCCAGCAGCTGGTATCTTTCTGCACACTGAACAATGTAAGATTCAGGATCTCTTGGAAATGTCATCTGATATATATTTTATTATTTTAGGAACAGTTATCGACTTAGATGAGGCTATGGGATCAAATCTGGGTCCAAACACATCACATGGAACAAACAGTGATTGTCAAGCTACCTTTCCTCATCTTAATGCTGGTGCACAACTTGGTAGTCAAGATGAAAATTTTATGATGCAAAGGAGGTAGGCAGCTCAGATTTCTGTCTAAAAGGAAAGTTTTTTTTTTTGTCATCCAAAGTTGATTATATTAAAATCTTTTTCAGTTTCCCAGAGGATACTCAGTCTGGACTAAGTGATCCCTTTAGTGATATGTCTCTTGACATAGAAGACTTGATCATCCCATGGAGCGAGCTTGTTTTGAAAGAAAAAATTGGTGCAGGTGTGTCTCCTGTAAAATTATGTACTTACCATCTGTATTTAGGTTTTATTCTCCTTGTTACAGTATAATAACATGCAGTTTTCTATTGCATTATGCAACTCTTTTGGCCAAAATTTAGCACTTCAGCTGAGTTGAGGTTTTCACGTCCTGTATTCCTACAAGGGCATGTCTTGACAATAAAAAACATGTACAAAGTCCTCTTCATCAAAATTTAAATGTTTTTGTATTTATACTAATGAGAGAAACTTCCAGGTTCTTTTGGTACTGTGCACCGTGCAGATTGGAATGGCTCGGTATGTATTTTTGTCACTTATCACAAGCATGGCGTTGCAGTTGGGGTTAATGGATATTCTCTATATCTCTGTAAAGACATAAACACAGTATTTTATATGGAACATGTTAATTATGTTGGTTACAAACTTAGATATTCCTGATGTTTCAGCTGCTATTAGCCATCATTTTAGCATTCAGGACACCAAAAACCTTTTTTTCTCATTAAATCAGACAAGGGTGGAAGAATTATATTAACATGATTACTTTGTAACTCAGGATGTTGCTGTAAAGATCCTAATGGAGCAGGACTTCCACCCAGAGCGTCTCAAAGAATTTCTGAGAGAGGTATGAGAGGGCAAGACTGCATCTTGCATACATTTGAATCGCATAATTCGCATTGGACTTCATGGCTATCTCTGCAGCTAACAGAACCGATTAAGATGTCAGAAACAGCATTCTGAATGTGTCCCAATATAAATAGATTGTGCGATATACCCTACGTATGACTAGATGCTTATTCGGAATTTCAGAATAATTTTCTCCTTTGAAACTAATGTCCAGTGTGTCCTTTGAATATTGAATGCTTAAGCTGTTGCCTCATTGAAGAATCATAAATGTACATTGATGTAGTAATAAGATGTTTGTTTGCCATTTACTGTGTTGGGAATTCTCCTTTGTAGGTTGCAATTATGAGAAGTTTGCGACATCCAAACATTGTTCTTCTTATGGGTGCTGTTACTCAACCACCTAACCTTTCAATTGTGACTGAATACCTATCAAGGTGTGCTAACTTCAAATATACCATATGTTGTGCTCTTACAAGTAATCTTAAGACTGCAGGACTTAATCCGTTTATTTTCTTTGTGCAGAGGTAGCCTGTACAGGCTTTTACACAGGCATAGTGCAAGGGAGAATCTGGATGAGCGGCGGCGCTTGAGTATGGCTTTTGATGTGGTAAAAATTATTTGCAAATAGCATCTAGTGGAACTGTGGCTACATGGGAAAATGTGGTTTTATAATGACAATCAGATTGCATGGTCTTGGTTAGGTTCGCATAGCTATCAATTTCATTTTTTATATCTGAAGTCCGTGGGTAATAATTCAAAATGGAATATGGTCAGAATATATAGCAAAAGGATCATATATGAAATCTGAAATGTATTGGACTGAAGCATGGCTACATATGGTAAGCTGTTAGCAACCATAAAGGGTTGTGAAACGGTTATACTTATACCACTACAGCACCAAAATTGTGCAGCAGCAGTTGCACTGCTGCCACTAGCCTCAGTCAGCTATATGTGGGCTGTGGCAGCATGCCTATTCGAAACAGCGGATGAATCCATAGATACTTTCTTCAATACATAATTTACTTTTAAAAGAATGATGAGTTGATCTATGCTTCGCATAAAGCTGAAAGTTGACATTTCAATTGAAATTGAAGGAACTCATTTTTTAATGTTCTTTACCGTGTGGTCTTGTTTGTATAGGCAAAAGGGATGAATTATCTTCATAAGCGCAATCCTCCAATAGTCCACCGGGACCTAAAGTCACCAAACCTGCTGGTTGACAAAAAGTATACTGTGAAAGTATGAACTTTCTGTTTTTCTTTTTCTTTCAATAGGACAGCATTTGTCTTCAATTACTTAAAATGACATTTTAGTATTAAAATTTCAAACCTGATGATTCCTCATTTGTTTCCTAATCTTCCTGCTATAAGCTATCGTATTCTGTTTATTATGATTAGGTTTCATCAGAGGAAAAAAAATATACTAGAATAAAGCTGATTTTATTTTTTATGGCCAACTTTCTAATATAATCATTGGCTACCTATCTAATGAACATCTTCTCTTGGGACTTAACCAAAGTAACCTTGCAATTCTGCAGGTCTGTGACTTTGGTCTCTCCAGATTGAAGGCAAACACTTTTCTGTCATCTAAGACTGCAGCAGGGACTGTAAGTTTTGAGTTTTTATTTGTTCCGTTTCATATGTTTTATTTTGGTTAATCAAACCCATGTGGTCAAATGTTTTTCTGTCTTATCCAGCCTGAGTGGATGGCACCAGAAGTTCTACGTGATGAGCCATCAAATGAGAAGTCTGATGTTTATAGCTTTGGTGTTATCCTATGGGAGCTCATGACATTGCAACAGCCATGGAGTAATTTAAACCCAGCTCAGGTTTGCATCCCTTGTTTTATGCATCACATGAGTGTTTTCTAGATTCAGAAATACTGGATTGAGCGAATCATGTTCCATTCTACGTTTTTTTTTTCAAAAAAAAAACAACACTCTAGGTGGTAGCAGCTGTTGGTTTCAAGGGACGAAGGCTTGAGATTCCAAGTAGCGTCGACCCAAAAGTGGCAGCACTAATTGAGTCCTGCTGGGTCAGGTATCTAGTAACATACTTGCTGTTACTTATCTTTTCAGAACTCAATTGATCAAAGTTATTTTGATGCATCGTGTTATTTTTATTCTCAGAGAACCCTGGAGACGACCCTCTTTTGCCAGTATCATGGAATCCCTGAAACCACTCATCAAGACACTGCCACCCAATCAACTACCGGAGGAATAGTTGCAGTCCTGATGACACAAGCTTCTGACATCTTAGCCAGCAAAGGTGACTGGCTTATCCTACTTGTTAGGCGTAGAGATTCCGATTCTGGTTATTATAGTTATGTTTGTGTTCTGAAATTTATTCAGGTTATAGATCACTGGTTATTATAGTTATGTTTGTATTCTGAAATTTATTCAGGGTATAGATCACACAAATTGCTGCACTGGTCATATTCATCAAGAGCAGCGTGGGTTTTCATGACAAGATATGTAACCATACTACATTGTAATGTACATAGAAAAATGAACAAGCTCTGAATAAATTCCACCAGTTTAGTCCCAACATGATCTTCACTATTGGGCATCGCTTGATTTCCTACCTCCTTGCCACGCTAAATTTACTCCCTGTGGAATCTTAACTGGTGCAAAATGTATGGCGCGAGAGAGTTTTATGAATAGGTATCATTCTTTGCTTCGTGCGGTGGACGTTTGCTTGATATATTTTAGCTCTTTATTATGTCAGTGACTTTGTAATGATTGATGTATAGACAGGCTGGAATATTTTCTTGTTCCATCATCTGAAAAGTATCAGCCTCTGCTGTGGATCACACATGTGATTTGTTTGCTTTACTGTATGGCTGTAGTCAAGAATATACGACATTTTTCACTAATCATTTGTAATGATCTAGATAAGATATTTTTTCAGATATTGATAATAAAAGGTTTGCCATACAAGCGGGTGTTTGGATCTTTAGTTCTGACTAAAATATATGTCATATCGAATATTCGGAGGTTAATTAAGAAAATTAAATATGAGCTAATTATAAAACTAATTACACAGATGGAGACTAATTCACGAGATGAATCTATTAAGCCTAATTAATCCATCATTAGCATATGTTTACTGTAGCATCACATTGTCAAATCATGGACTAATTAGGCTTAATAGATTGGTCTCCATATGTGCAATTGGTTTTGTAATTAACCTATGTTTAATACTCCTAATTAATATTAAATATTCGATGTGACAGGAATTTTAGGAGGTGCTAAAAAACAAACACCCCCTAATAATTGTTCAAAAAGAGTGCAATTTTCTCAACAATATATAATGTGCTGGTTCAATCTGCCTTCCTTTTGTGGGCATCGGCTTTCGAGCTGATTGGACAGCCGGTTGCCCTTGCACTTATTACCACGTCTGGTCGGAAATACATGACATTTCCAACTGGAGGTTTCAGCTAAGAAGCAAGCTAATCAAGTTGGTCGAAACGTCATCTATTACCGACTGGGTGGAGTACGTTTTTATTTTTTAAATGGACTGAATGACACATATGGAGCATATAATTAAGATCAAAATGCATATTGATTTGACGTTAAAGGGGAAAAAATGGGCCCATATAGCCTTAAAGGGAAAAAAATGGGCCCAAATCCAAGCACTGCTGAATCATTTGCAATTTGGCCTGTACGAGATGTGAATTAGAGTATTAGACAAAAGGGAGGCGGCGATCCTTTGGGGGGCCGAGGCCGATTTAAAATGCGGGTGTGACCCAAACGACTTCAAAATGTCACTTGCTTTTCTTCTCCTTTTGCGAGAACAATGTCCTAACAGCAGCTGATAGGGGTTAAATTTGAGGATAAAATAAAACTAAAAGCAACGGGTAGAGTTCAATAGTGCGATCGCGCCAGCTGGGCATTGTGTTTTGCAACTTGCAAATTATGTCACCTCTAGAGCATTCTGGTTTTGTTTAGAACAGACGGGACCCTCAAACCATTAGCTTCGGCCACTTGTTCCCTGTTGAGAAAGTTACAAAATTACACTTGTCACAAATGGGTTGACACGATTGAACAATCTATGGCTGCTTTGATGGCCAAGGTTCAAGTAGATCCTCAGAGACTATCATAAATTGAAATGTCTGTGGATTTGCTAACTTTTCTAATGTATTTCTAGAACTAGGCAAGCTGTAAAAAGCCTTTAGAAAAACCGTGATTTGTTGAGAGAGACTCTAGAGTACCTCTAAAACTAGGCAAGGCGCATAAAAACTTTATAACAATCTCGGTTTGTCGAGAGAGATCGCCAGAGCATATCCATGGCATGACCTTGTGACCAAAATGGCTACCCTTAACCCTTTCCCATAAGAGATTCTTGAAAACACTCCCTAGAGCAAAGTAAATTAATTTGATGCCCAAAATCTCTAAGAACAATTGCAATTTCTTGAGAGATATTGGTAGGACCCTAATGGTAGAGCTACCTTGGAACTAAATAGGACCTACCTTTTCCCATGAGATATTTTCATATATATCATTTTTATAGATCGCTGAGATGCTAAAGAAATTTAGATTTGCCCTAAATTACCCAATCATTGTGCTAAACATCTATATAATATCAATGATATATAGGATGAGGTGCATAAACTGGTCGACGGAGCAGAGAGAGTGGAAAAAAGTGATTCATAATATTTATTTCTTTGCCCACCTCTATATTTCTTTTTTAAAAAAGTGAACCACACCCAAACTAGAGTAGACGTATTTACATAAGAAGAAGAAAAAGTTCACCTCTATTACTTTCCTGTGGCTAAGTGAAATTTACTAGAACTAGTGTTGTCTGCCACTAACAAAGAGTATGATATAGAAAGGTAAACGTAACTAATAATCCATAAACTGTTTTCTACGTACTTATATTTTATTCATAATACTTTATTAATCCTATAGTTAAAGGGAATTACTAAAACTAGTGTTGTCTACCACTCATTAAAAAGCGGTAGTGCAGTTGTAGTTTCCTCTTTGGGTCAGTCCTTGCGTCATCAAGCTTGGCTGTCCCACCTTTTCCTGTCTTCTTTCTGCACATCCATTGGGGGCTTCCCCACCCCCAAGTCCCATCACTTGTAATCTAACCACCTTCTCCAAGGTTCAGGATGAGTCTAGTATTAGGCATGATGTCCTTTTTTTCGCTTTCACCGTGATTCTTTGTCTTGATGCTATACTTTAAGATACTTTTTTTTCTTGCAATTAGTATAAGCATCACTGTGCTAAAGAATACTAGTCAAAAGCATTATGCAGGCCCACCATAAAAGTTTGATTTGTAGTTATTGTAGCGCTTGTTGCAGACGAGAGGCAGATCCCGCTGTTTTATCCCCCGCCAGGTGTCGGATGAAGAGGCAGAGTTCCGCTAGTGAACAGACATGAAATTAACCAACTTACACGTTGAAAACGCCGATGTAGCTGCGGAGCACTCCTTCCATTTCTAAATTATAAATATATAATGTTAGGATAACCTAAATAGTTTTAAAATAAATTATTAGGCTGTTCAAACGTTATTAGGCCGATGTATCTTATTTGGAAATAAAAAAATTACTTGCTCGTTTTATGGTCGCGTATGAATTCGATGCTACTATGCTAGTGAATGTGCCAATATTGAGGTGGTTTCCACTCCTCCACCGATGCTTATCTTAGGACTTCCCTTTTTCACTGGTACTTTTAACTTTATTATTCAATGTTTCACCATTCATATTTTCTGCAAATAAATTCAATTACACCTGTTTCAATTTATATTTGAGCAAATTAGTCAAGATGTGAACAGTAAAACAAAGGACAATGAAACACGTCTTGTTTAAAGATCAGGGTGAACATGGATGATTTCATCTTTTATCAATGATCTATGGAGGGGGTTGCCACTTTTGATTCTTCAAAGAAGTTACAAAATTATTGGGAGATAGTGATTCGAATAAATACACCTACATTTAAAGTACAAAATCGGACATGGAGGGCCATCCAACTGCTAAAACTGGGCAATTTTGACCCTTAGGGTGGTTTCAAGAGTGGTTTTGCATTTTCTAGAAATTTTAAAAGTTTAGATCTAATTAAAAAAATGCATAAATAATTTATTTCAAATCAGAAAAAATATCAACTTGGTGCTAAAAAATTTATGAAAATGTAACCTATCTGTTGGTGTTCTATTTGGCATCATTTGAATCTTAGTTGTTCATGTTCTTGTTTTTTATTAGGAGCTATAAAACACTAGGAATAGTAACAAATATGAAGTAAACAACTCTAAATAAAGTTGTAACAAATAGACTACATTTTTAGAAAACTTTTGGTACCAACTTCATATTTTTTGATTTGAAATGAATCAATTATGAATTTTTTGATTGAATAATTTTTTTGAATTTCTAGAAAATGCGAAACCACCCTCAAAACCACCCAAGGGCTAAATTTGCCCGGTTTTGATAGTTGGATGGCCCTCCCTACCTGATTTTATAGTTGTTGGTTGAAAATTAGACTTCAGCTATATATAGGATGGAAATTGGACTTGTTTTCTTAAAAAATAATCGTGTGTACATTGGGAGGGAACTCTTCTGATCCTAACAAACCTGGGAAAAATTCCAGGAATCAATTAGATGAGATGGTTCCCGTGCAGTTGCAGGTATGACTGCAACTTAAGCAGTCGCCAGAGCAGAGGAGCGGAACTGTTCTGCACGCACAGTAGGCGTACTGTTCATCCTGGTACTGTTTGGCACTGTATGATACTGTAGCAGATGATCTAGTCCATTGGCAGGGAAGATGGATGGTCCAGATTGCGTGCAGTCACTAACTTGCAGTTGCAGTAGTGACTGCATCTGATCTCGGTGCACAATTCGTCCACCAGGTTTATATCAAGAACCGATCGTACCGTTGGGTCGTGGCCGTTCCTGCCGCGCTCGTTTCATCGTTTGGGAGCGCCGCGAGTCGGCGTCCGCCGCGGCTGACGCGCTCGTGACGCGAACCGACGACGACCGCTTTCCACAACTGCCCCGGCGCCGGGCCGCTTACACGCGGGCCCCACTCCCCCGACCTGACCCACGCCCCACCTGAGCCGGCCGCCCGGCCGCAGCCCGAAAATATCACGGCCTCTCTTCGCCCGCAAGCAAACTTACCCCGCGTTCCCCTGCGGCCTGCGCTGCGCTTTCTCCCCAGATATTTCCGGCCGCCCCTGTCCTGTAGCTGTAGCGCGCGCGCGGGCAGCCGGGCACCGCCTCGCCGTGCGGTCCGCGGCCGCCCGGCCCCGCCGCCAAGTGGCCCGAATCCGGCGCGGGCCCCGCCGCGATCGCTTCGCCCGCCCCAAAACCCACTCCGGCAGCACACGGCCGTCTCTGAGCGAGCCCCCCCCCCCCCCCGGCTGTCCACGCGGAGAGCCCGCCGCTGCCCGATGGCCGGCCACAGTATGTCGGTTCCGCTCCCACCCGAAGCCTATAAATTCCTCGCCGCCCCGCCCCTCGCCGCCCATTTCCTCCTCCTCCTCCTTCCCGCTCGACGCCGGCGAACCCACGCCCGTCGTATGCCGCCATGGACCACACCCGCCCCCGCGCCGGCGCTAGCGGTAACCCCGACGCGCCCTACACCGCGGCGGCCGCGCTGCTGCTGGAGCCCAAGCTCGAGGACGAGGAGCTGCCGCTGCAGCAGCTGGCGTCCCCGGCCCCCTTCGTGTCCCTGGACCAGCTGATGCCGGCAACGGGGCCGGCGCTGCCCGAGCCGCCGCGCCCGCTGGAGGCGTTGCTGCAGGGCCAGCAGCTGCCGCCGTTCCTGTCCAAGACCTACGACCTCGTGAGCGAGCCGGCGCTGGACGGGGTCATCTCCTGGGGCGCCGCCGGGAACAGCTTCGTGGTGTGGGACCCCTCCACCTTCGCGCGCGACGTGCTGCCGCACAACTTCAAGCACAACAACTTCTCCAGCTTCGTCAGGCAGCTCAACACCTATGTGCGTACAGAATCCTTCCTTACTTTCTCCCCTCCCCCCTCACAGTGAGTCGCTCTGTTCTTGACGTGCTATGTCACTCTGTTCGTGATATATACTCTGCTTGAGCCTGCAAATCATGGCCCCTTGCTCTGTTATTGATGATCTTGGATGCCTAAGATTCCTGCTCCGTGTAGATTGCCGATGATGGAGGTGTTGCTGCCGATTTGTGTCTCTTTTGTGTGGTGCTTTTGGTTATTGGTGTTGTATCGTGTGAACCTTGTAATAATCTACCCTGTAAATGGAGCGTGTGTATACTTTTCTTGCTTTGCTTTGTGAGCGGAATCACAACGTATATGTAATAAGAAACTGCTCGAGTGATAATATAAATTGGAAACAATCCTGAGGAGTAGATCCTGTGATGGGCAAGCTTAATCCGTTTCGTGGAATGCGACGCTCTGGAAGGTAAGCTTCACGATCCACATGTGCATACACCCCTCTGTTGCCATTCGATTCTTTATCTAGGAGTGTACAGCAATAGGCTTAGATTGCACTTTAGTTTCCCATTTCTCCTGTCAAGCGCTGCAGAATGTGTTTGTTGGTTGTTTGCTACCCTGTGTGGCTATATGCCTTTTCTCCTAAATACTCTGCCCCGTCTTCACAGTTTACAGGTTTGGTGCAGTGAGCTTATCAATGTTGCCATGTTACTGAGATAATTTTGTGCTTCAGATATCTTCTACTTTTGCATTACAATACATTTGATGCAGTCTTTGGCTTAGAGAAGTTAAGCTCCTGTGTATTAGTAGGTCTGGTATAGGATAATACAATAAATAAGCATGGGCCAATTTGGTTTCATACTCTGTCCTATCTTCTTGATTCGTATTCTTTTTTTTTTTGAAACGAGCCTGCAGGATAGCTGCAGCTATATTAAAATAGAGGAAAGACCCTGATGGGGCAATCTTCTTGATTCGTATTCATGAAACCTAGAACGTCAACTCCTCTTAATACTACTGGAGGGTACATGCACTATCTATTTGGGGGTTAATTGCCAGGAGAGGAAATTATAGTCACTTGTATTTCTTTATTTCTTGGGTCCAACTGGGATGAAAACTAGTTTCTCAGTAGTTGACAATCAGATTTGGGGCACTTAGTGGTTATTCTTAATGGTAGTTTAGTCCCTTTTTTTAGAACATCGAAAAGTTACAGCATGCATCATAGCATGCACTTAGCCTTTGTTCATTGTTACATTGTAGCAGCCAGAAAAAAGATGTTAAGTTTTTGATTAGTGATAAATGGAAGCTAGCTAGCTTCTTGGTGTAGGTTTAGGTGTAGAGGACTACATAAATGAGGTTTTGGCATATTACTGCATCAAATGGAATTCAGTTAACTATTACACTCTGAATAATCATAGTGGAGCTTATTCCTTTTCTTTTACCGAATTTCTTTTTTTTTCTGGTAATTATAACTGTGTGTACCTTAATATTTTCAGGGTTTCCGCAAGGTTCATGCTGACAGATGGGAGTTTGCTCATGAAGATTTCCTGCGAGATAGCAAGCATCTGTTGAAGAGGATTGTCAGGCGCAGGTCCTCCCCAGCACAACAAAGCAGCATTCAGCCTGGCTCTTCTTCTGGAGAATCCAGCCTGGACCCTGAGCTACACACACTGAGAAGAGAGAAGAACGCACTGCTTGAAGAGGTAGCCAGGCTGAAACAGGAGCATCGTCAGACAATTGAGCAAATGAGCACGCTGAATCACAGGCTGGAGTCGGCGGAGGACAGGCAGAAGCAGATGGTCTCTTTCCTGGCCAAGCTCCTTCAGAACCCAAGCTTCGTGAGGCAACTGAAGCTGCACAGGGAGCAGAAGGAGATTGACTCAACCAGGGTGAAAAGGAAGTTTCTGAAGCATGTACCGCATGGCAGTATAGAGTCAGGTGAGTCCAGCTCACAGCATGGTGGAGAGAGCGGTTCACATTTTCCTGCGAGTTCTCCCATGGCTACATGTGTGCAAGATGACATTGCAGAACTTCAGAATTTTCTCTTGGAAGACGATGACCTCAACTTTGGTATGGATCCAGACAACATTGGGCTTGACAGAGTCGAGGCACCGGATGACATCGGGGCACTGGTTCAGGGCTTCGATACACAAGAAGAACTTGAGCTCGGCAGTGGAATTGAACTACTGGAGATGCCCCCAGCTTCTGGTCCTCTTGGCCAGGATCCCACGATTGGCAGGTCCAAGGGAAAAAGTGTGCTGTGTCCAGGATTGGACGCTACCTCTTCTGAAGCCAGCTACCTCGGATCAATATCAGACACTATGGGGGTGCTTTCACCAAGCACCATGTTAGGGACAGCAAGCACAATGATGGACGCTGACGAAGAGCAAATGTGGGGCGTGGATGCTTCAGCACCTCTGCAAAGCACTTGTAGCGGCTCTAGCCAGCAAACCTTCAGTAGCCTTGCCAGTGATCCCTATCTGATGGACATCGGCAACAAGCCTGAGAAATTCTGGGACCTTGATTTTCAGACACTAGATCAAGAAGATCTGCAGCTGGACAAGTGTGCTATTGATGACCCTACTCTTCAACAGCAGCAACGAAATATGAAGAAGCCCTAGATCAATTGCCATATGATACTTGTCGACCTAGTAGTAAAATCATATATGGACATTGCTGTAGTTATTTTGATATTTAGGAGGCTACTAAACTCCTAGATATGCCCACTATGGCACTTAGTAGCAGTAGTATGTTTTCGTTTCTCATTCATTCACCCCTAGTGTTTTTGAATGGAAACTTCTATCCTATGATTTGTTCGGAGCAGCTGCGACTGATCGGGCCGATTCTTTTTTTTCCCAATTATTATTGGTTTTTTCCTTGCGGATATCTTGATGAGCAATGGAATCTCAACTTTTTTCCATTGTCAGAGGGTCAATCATATTGTAAGTGTACTGCCGAATGCCGATGCATTCTTCTGTCTTGCGTCCATTTTCTTCTTCATCAGATGGCTAAATATTACCTTCAGAAGGAAACGTACCAGTTCTGTGACTGCTGGATCTGCTTTGTGCCTGTGTATTGCATCAAATGTGCTGTGCTGTGCTGTGGTCTGATCATACGATGTGTGTTAAATTTGTGATCCTGCTGCCATTATCCTGGCGAAACCAGCGACGACTTCTTACTAGATCTTTCTAGATTTGTCCTGATGAGTGAACAAGTAAGCACAATACAGGCCAAACTTATCCAGGATAAGCGGAGCTGAGTTGGATTATTTGGTTGATCCGAGGCCTCTGAACTTGTGCAGCCTACAGATGGTGGTATGTTGTAGATTTGCAGTGTATCAACCTCTGGCGCAGTCCAGTGACAGTAGGCTATAGAAGCACATGATCACAATCTATCGACCAAAAAGAAAAAAAAATGAGTTTTTGCTCGCGCTGAAACTCTCGTTGCGAATTGAATTCACGTGGCCGTGTCGACGACGGGTGGCCGAGCGGGAAAAATACTGGAGGAGATTTCACCACGGATGTACGTGCTGGATCAGCTCTTCGGCAGAGGTGGAAGCAGTGGGTAGGATTTGAAAGTTGGGTATTCCTGTATAACAAAAAAAAGTTCACAGTAAAAAAAAATCCTCAGTTCACATTGTGTCAATACTGATAATCGAAGAAATAACAGTACAAACTATTCAACTCTAAGATAACCATGAAATAAATCAAAGTTACAAAATACATCAAGAAGATTTCATGGTAGCTCTAACTTTCTATTTCGGTTCCTTCATGGTCAGGAAGAGTAACATTAACTCTGCGTTCCTTCATGGCTTGAAAGCGGTTTATAATTTCACATTCCTTGACTTTTAAAAAGAACTCAAGCTCAATAAATATGACCAAGCAATCATTCAAGTATTGATCCCCCATCTTGTTTCTCAATTTATTCTTCACATAATTCATGGCGGAAAAGATCCTTTCAACACTAGCTGTTGCTACTGGAAGTACTAGCACCAATTTGAGAAGCTTGTAAACAATCTCGTGTCTCTTATGCAACTTTGTTTTAACAAGTATAATGGAAAGCTAAGCAAGACTTTTCACTTTTCTGAACCTTTCATCTCTACGCATCTCAGTGAGGAAGAGTTTCAGTGCTGATGGAAGATGGTTTATCTCTGAGCTTGAGAAATCATTAGGATAAAACTGTGCAAGCTTAATCAACTTATCTTTGTCCCAACTAGCAAAGTTATCTATAGGACTAAATGCAGCGATACAAAGGAGTAAATCCGTATTTACCTCATCAAACCTTTCATTAAGCTCTTGTAGTTGTCTATCAATGATACTTAGAAACATGTCAACATGGAAGCGATGCATATTCTTGATTTTGATAAAGAACCTCCTATCTCTTCCAACTGGCTCATAGTAGAAAGAGTCCATATTAGGGAGTTTGATCTTATGCTTGACACAAAATGATTGCACTTCTTGAAGAAAATCATCCCATCCAGGATCCTCACGCAATTGCTGCAATTGAAACTTTGTCAATAAAATGAGTTCTGCTGCATTAACAATATCTTGATCCCTCTTCTGCAAAGCATGATTCAAGTCAGCTGTGAACCCAAGTATTGTTTGCATCAAGTGTGCCATGAAACAAACTCAAATAATTGGAATATTGTCAACATTGTTTGTGCATTTGCACATTCTGCACCATGAGAGCGATCATTGCCAACCATTATAAGAACTTTTCGAATTGAAGGATACAAAGATAAGATATGCATAACAGTTTTATAGTGAGATCCCCAATGAGTATCTACCGTCCTACCCAAACCCATTTCTTGATTCAAACCCTGTCCAGTTTCAATATCACCCAAATCTAGTTCTACAATTCTTTGAGCCTGTGCAACTCTAAGCATTTGTGTCTTCTTACAAGAATTCCCAAGAAGATTCAGCAAAAATCTAAGTTGCTCAAAAAACCAAATACAATCTGAGTTTTCCTTTGCAACAACCACATGTGTTAATTGGAGTTGATGTGCAAAGCAGTGAACATAATAGGAAGAAGGACACTCATCCATAATCAGTTTCTTTAGTCCATTAGCATGACCCTTCATGTTACCAGCTCCATCATAGCCTTGCCCACGGACCTTGCCGTGGTTGACATGTCCCTAATGCAATGTATCCCCTTATCACAGAATTTCGTTCATTGACATCATATCTTTTGATTGGAATCCTCCTTCTGGGATCATAAGAAAGTAAATCAATGTCATGAATAGCTTCATCACTTGAGTCCTACTCTGTCTCTTCATCATCACCATCTCTGATAAGAGACCAATCTCCGATAGGAGACCAAGTGGAAGGATCAGGTTGTTGTTGCTCATGCTCATGCTCCTGTTGTGTCACTGATGCTGCTATGTTAGGATCATTGCTGGCTACCTCTGTTTTAGGTTCTGTCACATCTCTTGCTACATCACTGGCTGCTACCTCAGGCACAACCTCAACTGGAGTAATTTGAATCTGAACTTGACTCTCATTTGCATCTGTAACCGGCTTAACAGAAGGAACACCTGGAACAGCTTCACTCTCAATTGTAACCGGCTGTGCTATTGATGCAGAACCTGACCCTACCTTTCTAGACTTTGAATGTCTATCCCACAGTGTCTTCAAATCAATCGAGTGCTTCTTCATTTTGAAAGCTCTTCAATCTACAGAACATAATAACTTCAATTTTATTTCTATAGAGACTAGAGGTCAAATGAGTGCATTGAGTGCACACCTGTCTGCAGCTGTGCTAAATGCTTGAATGCAGAATGCCTGGCGCCGCTGAATGTGTTGGACTGGCTCGGCTGGCTGCTAGCTTGTCACCGGATACCGGCCACCGGCCGGCAAATCGACCTGGCAGGCAAGTGGGCGTTGGCCGCGCACGCCGCTACCGGCAGCCCCCTGGCCGCCACGGCAACGGCCTCCCCCCTCCCGCGGTGGCGCGGTTCCACCGCCCGGTCACCACAGGACGTCGCCTAGGGTTTGGGATTGGGGTGCCAGTTTGGGGGGAAGCGGCGCGAGTGACGGAGGGGGAGCAAGAGGGGGTCCGTTCGGGGGGGGGGGGGGCCGGGGCTGATGGGAGAGAGGGCATTTGGAGGTGGAACAACTGATGGGCCGGTCTGGTGGGAGGAGGTGACGCAAGAGGCCTGGAATCGATCGTTGGGCAGTGTTTGAATTGAAGAAACAAGGATTTAGGTCCACAAGTATATGTACATGTGTATAAACTTGAAGTATACTTATTTTTTTTAAAAAAATTGGGTATTCCCGGGAATACACAGGCATCACTGTAGCCCCACCCCTAGGTGGAAGAACCCTAGTTTGACAAGTCAGTGGAGGATCTGGACCCGGTTCTTCTTGAATGACATGATGATTGGCATGATTTGCTTCCATCATTTTAGTTTGACTTCAACCCAACAAATCTGCACATGTTAATGATTGCTCACAATTTGCAATGAAAACCTTTTCTTGCAATGAGACATTATATCATGGCAAACCCCGCAACAAGCTTACAACCTCTCAACTACTGTTGTAAACAAACATGGGTACATGAGTCTATATAAATAACATGCATGGTCATGCGGGATTAATGTGTTTGATAAGTATGTGCAAGTTTATTAGAACTTATGGATGAAATAAGAGAAAAGACACCAAAGCTAAACACAGTGAGGATTGAGTCTCAAGTTAGTTGCAAGTGCTGGATGGTCCAGGGCTCAATGGTTTGTACACGTCGGAGTATTCCTCCTAGTGTGGATTTACACACATGACATGATTGTTCAGCACTTAGAAGTTGGCAATACCTGTGCTTTTCTGGGATGAAGAAGTTAAGACTTAAGAGCATCTCTAGTAGATTGATTTTTCCCTTTCCCCGGGGAATCCCTTTCACAATTTTACAATTTTAAGGAGAGCTGCTACAAACGATCCCCTTTCCTATTTCTTCTCTCCAGACACATGGGACCCACCTGTCAATGGGTAAAACCCTTTCTTCTTCCTCTTCCTGTCTCTTCTCTCTCTATGCTTGTGGAGGTGCAGCCGCAGGTGGCGCAAAGGGAGGCCGGTGGCAGGGGCACTCGCCAGGACCGGCAGGGGCGCCCAGCTGGGGCCCATGCCGGCATCATTGGCGGGCGGTAGCAGTGGTGCTGGAGTGGGGAACCGGTGGACGATGGCGTGCAGGTGAGCAGCGGGCGGCCTGGGGTGGAGGAGGAAATCTCATCTGCAGCAGCAGACGCTGGCAGCACGCACGGAGCTCAAGGATGGCTGCCAGCGGTGTGGAGCTTGGGGACGGCTCGGCTGGTGTGGAGCTCGACCGTGGGCAGCACGGAGGACGGGGTCGCTAGGCCGGCGACGTGCGAGAAGCTCAGGGACGGCTGCTGACAATGCAGAAGGTGGCTGGTGGTGGCGCGGGTGGCTGGCAGTGGTGCAGATGGTGAGGCAGCCGGCATGGTGAATCGAGCGGCTAGGAAATCACGCAACCTGTAGATCATGTGGCAGGAGATAAAGAGAAGGAAAGGGAGATGAGTGGATTCCCCTTTGTAAAGGGGAGAGGGAGAGAATTAAAGGGGATTGAGAAAAAAGAAAGGGGAAAGAGGAATAGAAAGGGGATCTGCTGGAGAAGTTTTTTCTCCCCAAAATCCCCTTTATGGCTGGAAAGAGGAAGGCGAAAAGGGATCTGCTAGAGATGCTCTAAGAGGTTGTACTTGTACACATTGAAAACAAGTATAAATGCTTTAAGCATAACACAAAATTATCGATAATAACTTTATCCTAGATCTAGTACGATCACTAGAGATAAATTAGAGTAAACCTTTTTTAGTAAATTACTTGAAAGTAAATGCAAAAATTAAATAATATACATAACACAAGTAAATAAAAATGACATAATTGAAGTATTGCAAAATGAAAGGTATGAGAGAAACCATACCCAGACTTTTGAACGCGAGTCCATATTTTTACCTCTAATTTGTCAACGGATCAGTTTACCTTGTTATTTTATGTCTGTTTATAGATGTAGAGGTGGGTATGCTCATGTGCAAGGTGGCATAGCGGTGCTACCATGATAACCAATTACATGGTTGCAACTAGTGTTATTTGAATGGAGTTATGTTCACTTTGTTTAGAGATACAAGTGGGGTGTTTGTGGGCAGCTCACCAAATGTCTACACCAGCCGTAACAACGTTTGTGGGCATGCAGATGTGGTAGCCCGCACGGGATCATGAGATGGTTGCCTGCACTAGCTTACTATAAGCAGTGTCTGCTTCACTCGCTAAATGTGTTCTCTACTATAGAAACATATACAAAAGTTTCAATTGAAAACCCTATTTTCAAGCGAAACTCAAGAAAACATATTTTAAACCAAGGATCAAGAATCACAGAAATGCGAATCTTTTAAGTATATAAGTGTCACACTTGAGCAGTGCCATGGATCATATATTGGACCCATTGCATGTAAAGTTCATCAGTCCAAGTTAGAGCCCAAGATCAAGCCCATGAGGGGAGTTAGCTCTATACAACAACAACACCAACTCGCTGGAATAGCTATCCTCGATGTGGGTGATGATTACGCATTTGGGTGGCACACGGCGGTGGTGGTCTGGTGGATACCAGTGGCATGCTACAACAGTACACCCACTTGGGGTCGACTAACACGGTGCAAAAAGTAGTGTTGCGGATTGGCCTTGCATCCAAGGTGGCTGACCATGTTTGTGAATCTCATGACCTATCTGTTGAGGCAGAGATGCCTAATGTGACTGCCCACAAAATGTTTGATGATTTGCCTCATTGGGATGATGATGCAACATAGGCTAAGCAAGTAGCATTCAAGGCTTAAATGGTGTTGGTAGCTGCTACTCTTGAGTTGTTCGATGAGAAGACTCCTCCAGATGTGATTTGGGATGGGGAGTTGTAGGATGGCTTCAGTTCACGTGGCTTACTGGGACAACTAGTTCAAGAGATGGATGACCAGAAGTGCAAGCAGGGTGGTTTTAGTGCACCAGAATGTGATGAACTCAAGGTGTTTGATGAAGTGCGTCCTATAGTTGTAGTGTGGGATGAGCAATCGAGGCATGACCTTGACCTGCATGGCTTGTTTTAGGATCTGTTCATGGTGAGAAGATCATGGTGAGTGGTGACGGCAGTTACTTGCTCCAGCAGGATGTTGTTGAACCTAATGCCCCTCAAGTGTTTGTTGTAATGCCACAATAAGTGAGTGCAGACCATGCACCAAATGGAAAGCCTCATGTGAATGAGTTGTCCAATGGTAATGATAGAGAAGGCGAAGATGCCCCATGGTTGTAGGAGCTGTCACTTGCACGTGCTGCATCAAAGCTAGAAGGGTGTGAGGAAATCAATTTGGTTGTTGTGCAGGTAACCAACAATTTGCTCATTGAAGTTGGTTGTTCATCACCATACTTGGAACTTGGAGTCATTTGATTCAGGAAAAATGTTTAGGGAAATGTCTCATAAAGTTGTGGTATGGGATAATTATATGAGGTACTCGATGAACTGTTGTTTGGGATGAGTTGATATTGTTTGATCTTAGCATGCACAGTGGCTTATTGCAACAACTAGCCTTAGATGGAGAGTATTTGGATGGCGAGAAGATGATAGTGAATGCTGAGCACATGGTTGATGTTGTGACCTTCCATGCTAACGGCTTATTCCAATTTGTTGATGTTGACATAGATGCTACAGGTTAGGTGCCCAAGGCAATACTTGACGAGGACTCCAGCGATGTATATACATGTGTAGTATTTGTTGTTGAGGAGGCTAACATCCTGCTCACAAACGTCGGTAGCTCATCACTGATCTTGTGTTTTAGGAAATGCTCAAGCATTGCATGGCTTATGTAAACCAATTGTTGAATGGAAGGCACAACAAAAGAATAGGTGAAGAGTTGCATGGGGTACGCCATCACATTTCACTAGCCTCTGAAGAACAATATGTCATAGAGGGAATGCCTGATTTACTGGAGAAGAGGTTGGCACCTGCAAATTTCATGATGAGTGGCAACATGGCTGCCATTTGCTGAAGCTTCAAAGGTTTATGGAGCAGGGGTTTGGAAGCTTAATGGTTTTAGCATTAGACAAGGTGAGGTAGACAAAAGGAATTTAGGCATAGATCCTAGAAGGCAAATTAGTAATCAAGCTTTCAAGTCAACATTATTTGTTGGTGCTTACATGCTCCACATGATGAATAAGAGGGCCAACATTTCTATTAGGCAATGGGATCATGGTATCTTGAGGTATCTTGCTATGAGACTGGCTTGTAGGATGGGTACCATACCAACATTACTTCAGTTTATTCATAATTCTATAGGGCAGTTGAGGATGCAACTAGAAAATCCCTTTGACTATACAAATCATTTATCTCATTTGATGGAAGGGGAATGGATGGTTCTGCACAGGTCAAGGGACACTCAGTCCATTACTCAAGATGTTGTCATCATCACTGCTATACTTTTAACAAGGGATTGTGCATTTAGATATCTTGAATTTAAGAAGCGGGGACATACCTTTTCTTAGGGACAAGCAAAGTTTTCAGGGGTAGTAATGTCACGTCGAGTAGTGCCATGGACCATATATTGACCCATCACATGTAAAGTTCATCGGCCCAAGTTAGAGCCCCAGATCAAACCCAGGAGGGGAGTTAGCTCTATACAACAACATCAACGGCTCTCCGGGAGAAAGCATCAGAAAATTGAATCAGAAACAAAGGCATCACCTTCTTCCTTGGGAAGGTCCAGTAAGGTGAGTTCCTATATCTCCTCACACATCGATACTCACCGGCGGCGGCTACAGGGCGTGATAATAAGATTGCAATTCTTCTCCAGTTTTGTCTCTATCTCATGTACTCTTGTTGAATTGACCAAGTTAGGATTTGAAAATTGTTTCTTAGCTCTTTCTAACTCCAAAATAGGATTTGAAGACTGTTTCTCAACTCTTTCTTTATCTACCAAATTATACATTGAGTATGAGACTATTTGGTGACATCATAGAGTGGTTTTAACATGATAAATAGTCTATTTGCAATCTTCTAGTCCTCAATTGCAGGCTCACGTCTCTATTGCAGATCATTCTGCATTTATTCTCTCTTTCCAAATTGACAAATAAAATATTAAATTTGATACTATCAATATACAAGAATTATATTATACATTTAAGTTTTAAAACAAAATTTATAATATACACGTGCCCATATCCTCCACGAGACATTTGCCTATAAACTAACACAGGTCCATATCCATACTAATATGTAAAACAGAGGATAGACCAGGTCAACTGACATCGCGATGATGTATTCAATCTTCTCGTAATGAATCGGCCTTTTGGGTTTAGTATCCATATAATTGTCAAAAACTTGGCATCATATGCCCAACATCAATCAATAGGAGTGTGTTTCTCAATAGGTATGTCCACTTGTTCCATCATTGTCACAAATTTTTTCTTGGATTTTGTGAGCTCTTAATATATTTTACACTTTCTCTAACATTCTTGGTGGCACTACTAATGAACTTCAAATCCTTTTGAACATTATGATTAAACATATGGACATCACAATTTTTTCACAAAATTATTATTTACTCATGCATTGTCTAAAGTGATTGCAAATAACCTGCTTTCTATATTTCAACCTTAAAGAGTTATCAACATAGCATTGAACATTGTCCATCTTGAGGTGACTCTACTAGAATAGGCTTTATGATCTTTTTATTAATTATCCGATCGTCATTAATGTAGCGATAAGTCAGGCACAAATAGCCCAGATTTCAATATGACGATTCTAGAAATTGGTCTGAACCACAGATTTTAAGGCAGCCGCAAATATCCTAAACTTCGGATTATTGAGTAGGCTAAAAGCAATCCAAGCATCACTATCAAGTTGACTAGTTTAGCTACTTGATCAACTTCCAATCTTTTAAAGAGACATAGAACTCATTTTTTTTATCTAATCTATTTTTTTGGCATAAGTCTTCAAATGCCTACCACATGCAATTGTACCAATATCTCTGGTTGCTTTGAATGGTTGATTGCAATGAGTGCATTGAGCTTCTACTAGAATTCCATTATCATATATTGCCTCAAATTAATGTTGCCATGTATGTGAGCCATCATGTTAACTTTTCAAAAACTATAAAGTGAGCTGCAAAACTAGTGTTTTTTTTACAATGAGCACCCTGCACTACAAATACTACAAGGCTCACATGCAACAAGATGTTGTCTTGTTGCCCTCTTTCTATCTAATCTTGAAGTGTCTACAATCAATCCAATGGTCTGTGGTGCTCACTTTGTTCAATATGCTTTTCAGTACAATGTGCTTATTAATCTTGAAGAATAAAAATAAATTTATAGCTTATGAAATCATGGGAAACAACGTCACTCGACAACAAGGTGTGCATTTTGGTTAGTACAATCTACTATTTCATAACAGCACGTACAGCAAGATAAATATGGCTAGTGGTGTACTAAGGCAAATAGAGAAGGACGCCAGTGGTGCACTAATTTAGGGGATGTTTGGCAACACGCCACTCCAGAGCCGGGCTGCTGAGGCCGCACCGCCCGGCGGAGCGGCGCCGCACACGGGCCGTGCCTTGTTGCCCGTACAGACGCCGGCCTGCGGCGTCTGTGGAGTTCCTCTATGGCCTGTGGTGAGGCCTTCGGCCGCTAGTGGTGGAGAAACCTGGCACTCCCTCTCCCTCCTCGTGGGATCCGATCGAAGAACTTGTCCAATGTACACTGACACGTGGGTCCCACAATACAGGGTATAATAGACAATGCACATAAAAACATCATGTTCCTAGAGCTGGAGTCCTCTCATTTGCCAAACAGGTGCAACGACTCCATGTTTTCGTGGATTTGGTGGAGTGGAGCTGAAGGAAGGTGGAGTTGGTGGAGTGGAGCTATATTTTTTTTTGAAGTGAAGTGCTCCCAAACACCCCCTTAGGCAAGTTCATAACCTGCCTATGCATGCTAGATAATGAGAAGGATGGCACTAGCCGAGTGCACCCTCACTATGAACAAAGAGGTAGGGATCCTTAGATCCACTACACATCCCATAGTGTTGGTGTTTAAACCCGGCAACATACCGAGGGGGATGCTCGAGGTAATATTTTGGTTAGTGGAGCTTGTCGAGATCAGGAACTCGAAGGTAAACGCAAACACACGATTTAGATAGGTTTCGTGTAATACCTGCCATTTTTTTTAGTCATCAAAGTGACTTTGAAGAAATGGAAGCAATTCATGAAGAAAAGAAGAAGAAATTGGCCAAAAAACAAATTCGGGTCAAATTTGACCAAAAATTGAATTTTGAATTTGAAATTCAGAAAAATTCGGCAAAAATATGGAATGAAGGTGTAAGAGTGATTAGAACTTAAAGATCAAGGATTGGGACAAGATTTGATCCAAAATACCTCAAAAGAATCAACGAAAGGAAATGGAAATTTAAAATTACTGTTCATCGTTCGACAATAGGGCATTCAGAAAAACAGCCTCAGAGTCCATTTTGGAAATTAATTTCTGATGAATTTTTCAAATAAGTGGATCAAAACAACTACACCATATTAAAGTGTGGACTTTGGACTACTAGATTTGGGTGTTGTTGATCAGGAATAGTATAGGGAACCATTTCAAATGGAGGCCTAAAGTCGGCACTTTGTCACAGTAGGCAGCCTTGCTGAAAATGGCTAAGTCTGAAAACAGCAGTACATGGCCGACTTTGGAGTTGATTTTAGAAGAACGTAGATCAAAAGGTGTAGGTGTTTTTGAGCAAAATGGAATCCTTGAAGATGGTAGAACACAATTGGGAAGAAATTGGACTACAAGGAAAGGATTTGGATCACTGAACTCATTCACAAAGTGAGGTAAATGGCACTGTCAGATAACTGCCGAACTGAACTTTGAGTTCAGCGAAATTCAGTTGAAGCAGGAAGAAAAATTCAAATTTCACTGTGCTCGGATGTTTATCTCGGGGTAGAGCCAAAATAAAAGTTGAAGGATTCAAGTTTATCTACAACTTTTTTTAAGAGACTTGGGGACCGTCGGATTTGAAATCGGCCGTGGTGGAGCTCTGAAATTTCATTCGTCTGAAGAAAAGGGCGGGGGGGAAGAATGACAGAGTCGCACTCAACGTGTCGCCGCCGCCGTCGTCCACATCTCCACACATACCCCACCAACACCCCTAGCCACTTGTTGCCCAGCTTCCCCGCCGGCGTGCTAGAACCCGCCGCAGTTCCTGTCCGCCGTCGCCGCGCCTCCCGCTCACGGTGAGCACCCCCTTGCGTTTGTTCTCTTCCTTCTTGGGTAGCCATAGGCAGGTCCTTGGGACGCTAGGATGGTGTAGTAGTAGTCGTTGGGGTAGGTTGCGCCGTCGTTGCGCGTAGCCGCAACCGGCCGTAGGTGCCGCCGCCCGCCGCCGTGGAGGGAGTAGCTCCGGCCATCTCCCGAGGAGCTGTCGCCGCGCATGGGTGCGTAAGGGCACAGAGAAGCTTTTTCGGCCTAGCCCCGTCGCCGGTAGGGCGCCGTCCAGCGAGCCCGCCGCCCCCTGTCGCGCGCGGGATTTGGCGAGAGGAAGAAGAAGGCGCTGGAGCCTTGGGCCCGCGCGTCAGAAGGGAGGAGGAGGAAAGGAAGAGGCTGGGCGCGGGCGTTGAGTAGGCCGGAGTCCGGAAGCCCATGAAGCCCAGCAAGCCGATAGGCCGGAGGCCCAGGAGTAAGGCAGGCCGCACTCGCGAGGGAAGGGAAAAAGAGAAGCAGGCCATGGGCCGGTGCCGGTCCGGAAAAAGAAGAAAGAAAAGGAAGAATCGGCCCAGTAAGGCCCGGCCGGGGAGGAGTAGGTCGGCGGGTGAAAGAAATAGGAGAAGGGGTGGGTCCGCGCCGCGGGCTCAGCGTCAAAGAGAGGGGGTAGAGTCGAGTCGCGTGAGAAAAGTTGCCGGGGGAGTTTTTCGGGAAAAATTTAGATTTCCTTTATAGAATAATTAGTTTAAATCCGAATCTCACCATTTAAATCACAAAAATTTCTAGGAGTGTCCAAAATTAGTGAAACCAATTTTGTTAGGCTTGTTTTATTTTCCGTTATGCATTAAAATATTTATACCCTAGAAAAATAATAAAAATTTGGGTATTTATTTAATGCCTTTCTTTTAAGGTAATTAAATAAATACTTAATCTTTATAAAATGCATAAAATATGGGATAACATTTTCATAATCACAAATTATTCTTAACTCATAGGAAATTAAGTTTTCAAGTTAGAAATTAATTGTAACATTTTCTAAAAATAAAAGAAAGGCCTTAAGTAAGGTTAATTAAGGAAATAAAAATTGTGGGCTAATCTTTTCGGGTTTTTGTGTGTTGGCTTGCAAATTTATCATGAAGGAAAGTTGTATAGTCTTTTATTCAAAAATTGCATTCCTAACCCCTGCATATGTTGTGCTATAGACCCCGAAGCGCCAGAAGGAGATTACTCGGAATATTCAGAAGGATCTTCGGAGTTTGAGGAAATCTTCGAATTGGTCCCCTGCGAGGCCAACCCTTCGGACAGTGCTAACTTTTTAAGCGAACAAGGCAAGCCTCGGTGCATTACACCTATTATTTTGAAGTCAATATTTCATGTGTCCTGTATTTAGCTAGTTGCTATATGTATGCATTAGGTCTAGGAGTTGCTTGAAACCTATTCTTGTGCATGATCATACCTTGTTTTAAGGACATCTTTGCCACTTGTTCAAACCTTTAGTAGATAACCCAAGTCTAGAAATGCTTAGTTGCTTAAATGCTTGGTTTACCAACCTTAAGGAAAATTTTGAGTCATACATGTTATTTTTGGAAAGATGACTTGGAAATTGAGAAGCGGACAGAAGCTAGAGATGTAGTTCTGTCTGCTAGATTAATTTGGTTAAGGCCCGATTCGTTGTCTTAACCTTTGATCAAGTGATAATCATCTGATCACTTACTGGGTATGGGACCAGTAAAGCCCAGTAGGTTAGTAAACTCTCTGATCGGGAATACTTCGTACCCGCGCTTGACGTGCTGGAGATTGGCAGGGCGTAGCCTAAAACTCACATGGTGATCGGGCCAGACGTGGGGTCCCATGTGGGGGTGCGTCCCTGGGTCCGGGTAGTCTTATTCCCAATCATTGGTTTTGCTAATCGAAAAGTCGTTACGTACGACCTGGACAGTCGTATATATAACTGGTGATCAGGGTACTCTCCTGCAGGATGTAATATGATCCGGATCGCCGCAATTCTCGGTTATGAATGCACTTGAACACTGTTGAGCATTGTAGCATAAATTCATGAGTAACATATCTTTCTGATAATGATTGGTGTATGACTTAAATACCTTGTTGTTCGCAGTAATCTTTTCTCAACATCTAGAATGGTTAGGTAACATCTTAACTCAAATAAAAGATAAAACTAAGGCGTCACTTGTAGTAAGCTTTTCGGCAAAAATGTAACAGCCAAGTACACCAAAAGCTATCATGTACCTCCAAGAAAAACTATTATATTGGTTAGTCGGGTAAGACTTGCTGAGTACCTCGTACTCAGGGTTATCCCTTGTGGCTATCTTTTCAGAAGCACCGCAGGAGTCCATCAAGGAGGAAGCCCCGAAACCCTAGGGTATTGTTATGAGTTTCACAATACCCTTAAAAGAAGTTTTATAATGCTCATCTCCACCTGAACCGTTTATGTTTTCAGTCCTAGAACTCTGTCTAACACTGCACTATTAAGTTTGCTTCAAACTAAGTCTTGTAATAACTCGTACCTCTTGTATGTATGTAAAAATGTAATATTTGTTGATGCTATCCCATCGCGGATACAATCCTGATATATGGCTATGAGACGCGACGTGGATCTTTCGAGGAGTCCTAGGGACACTCGACGGACGACCGGACTTATACTGTTTTAAGTGCGTTTCGGATAATTGCTGCGTCGGCAGCAATTTGGCGCATTTAAACCAGTTTAAGTTGGACGGTTCCGCCACATTTGGATCGCTAGATTGCGTAATACCCTACGTCCTATGTGTTGGTTGGATTGAATTGAATTGGAGGGGGTCCCTGCCTCACCTTATATTGCCGGGGGCAGGGTTACAGGTCGGTTGGTTACAAGAGTACTATTCGGATACGACTAGAGGAGTTTTACTCTTATTACAATGAGTACTTTCCTAATCCTCGACTAGTTCCTATCTTTCCATATAGACTACGCCGTCCTGCGCTATGGTCTCCATGTCAGATGCGTTTTGGTATCCAGCCCCATATTTAGGACTGTCCAAACCTTTTGGTGGGCCCATAGATGTATGTACGACACATGGATCACAGCCGGTAACCACAAAAAAACAAATTGAAACACCAAATAACTAAAAATGTGCCTTATTTTGCTTCCTCCTCCAGATGTGCTATGGCAGTGGCGGCGGCATCTGAAGACGAGCTTGCAACCTTGAGCCTAGATCCCAACTGTGGAGGAGGACCAGCAGCAGACGATGGCAATGATGGTGACAATGTCTTGTTCATGCTAGGCACGGGTGTGGGTACCGACGATGGCAACAAAGCATTCATATATGGAGTAGAAGGTGGTGGCGACGAAGGTGACACATGCGGAGCAGGTATAAGAACGGGAGGCGACGATGTCTTCAACGATGACGATTTTAGCAACATTAGCGGTGATTTTAGCAACATTAGTGGCGGTTGAGCCAGCTCGGGGAGGGGGAGGGATGCTAGAGTTTGCCAATAACATGTGAAAATGTGGAGATGCACAATGCGGGAGCAGCTAAGGTTTTGTGGGTGCGAGTTGTGGTAGATGCGGGTTTTGCGGTGGAATGGCCTAGCCTGTAGCGGGTTGGCGGCATGGGCCTCCCTAATTCCAACCTCCATCCCTTGTGTTTTGAATATGCGTGCAAGATCGTTATATTCCGCTAGTTTTTGTGTGTCTATATATTTATATCCGAAAAACAACTTAGTTTTATAAAATGCAAATATTTAGTGCTTTTTCTATTCCTTTGATTTCCTTAAAAATACTAACATTCCGCTAGTTTTTGTGTGTCTATATATATATATGTATGTATTTATATCCGAAAAACATCTTAGTTTTATAAAATGCAAATATTTAGTGCTTTTTCTATTCCATTTGATTTTCTTAAAAATACTAACATGTGGATCCAGCTTGAGCCCGGTCCTGCCAGCCCCAGGTGGGCATCGTTGCCACCACTCACAGCATCAGCAGCAGATGCCTCCCCCAGACGCGAGCTTCTCCCTCCGCTCCACCCTACCCCACCCCACCCGACCTCGTCAATCTCCCGACTCCCGGGCTGTGTTGCGTGACAAAACGCCTAAAACCAACCGACCTTTTTGCTGCCCCAATGGCCTAGCGCCAATCCCAAATTTCCAATCACATCAGTTCACTGCTGCTGGAGAAGCCTCGGCAGACGAGGGCAGCGGACGAGCGGCGCCTAGCGCGTCATGTGGCGGTCGAATAGAATGGGATGGAAGTCATGGCCCATGGGACAGGGAGCGGGTCCCCCGTTTTCTTTACCACAAGCCGATTAGCCCCGGCCTAGCATAAGACAAGGCCACGAGTTCCCGCCAATTTCAAACCTCTCTCTACGATCAGCCAGTGAACACCAGCCACGACGATCGAGGTGCCATCTTTCTGCCGCTTCTTTTCCACAATAGAACGTGAGTATTGCCAAAGGGAACAAAAATGATGAGATTATTGTTGGGCTCCGATCGCCCGCCCACGTGACAGCGACCTACTAGCTCCGATGTGTCGAACGAGCAAGCACTAGCAGTGTGCTGCGCCAGGACTTTCGCCGTGTCGGACGGATCGATCAAGCGGCGTGCGATGGCAGCCTCTCGCCGTCTTACTTAAATCAGAGCCGCCGGGGCTGCACGCCTCACACTTGGCACCGTACGAGCCGAATGTTTTCCCCTCCCAAAGAATCCAAACCAATCACCTCGAGGATCCACCGCCAATGATCAGATCTTGCTCGTGTCTGTGTGTATATGTATAAGCTCCGGCCCCAGTCCACCTTCATCCTCCTGTCCCTGCAAGGCTGCAGAGCTCGGTAGTAGCAAGTGACCTGAGGCGCAGCTTCTCTTCGAGCATCCACAGATCATCCAGCCACCCGCTGCCTGCTCTGTTGAAGCCGATCGCTTCTGAATTCTGATCCCACGCCGCTCCGGTCTGGGAAGAAAGAAAGAACGATGCCTCCTCTTGCGCCGCTGGTGGATCAGAAGGCCGGGCCGAGGCAGCGGCACCCGGGGATACTGCCGGCGCTGGCGCAGCGGTCGGCGTCGTTCCACGGCCTCGGCGCGGCCGAGCAACAACAGCATCAGCGCGACGATCTGCTGAGGCAGCGGCTGTTAGATAACGTAAGTCCTTAGGAGTCTATCTTTAGCACAGATATGATTCACGTGATTATCTCCTGCCTAATCTCGGTTCTGTTTCTATAAACCGATTGATACGGCATAGAGTATCATGGGCCTCCGGCCATATAAACATGTACGTCCCTGTATGGTTAAATCATCGATAATATTATTTGTGTTATCATGGTATCAGACAGACTTCGTTCCCAAAACCGCTTCCGCTAATCTCTCCACCGCCGTACATCTGTGCCGCCGCCGCCGCGCCCTCTTTGAGCGCCGCCGCCGCCGACAGTTCGTCATCATGTCCGACAATACGGCCGACGCCGCCTACCGTGCTCTCGTCGCCCGCGTTGCGGCCTTTACCCCTGAAGAGCGCCGCGAGGCCGCCCGCCAAGAGGCCGAACGTCTGGAGACAGCTCGCCTTGAGGCCGAGCGCCTGGCTGCAGAGCGCCTCGAAGAAGAACGCCGTGCCAATGAGGCCCGCGCCGTTGTTCTCGCCGATCAAGCCGCAGCGGCCACCGCTGCCCTGCACGCCCAAGCCATGACGATCCTCAACATCAAGTCATTGGTACCCCTCATCCTCGAGCTTGCCTCCCCCAGCTTCAACCGGTGGCGAGGGCTCTTCATGAACACCCTCAAGCGGTTCGAGCTCGACGACCACGTCCTCTTCGACGACAACCACTCCGACGATGCTGCGTGGCTCCGCATGGACTGTACAGTCCTCTCTTGGCTCTACGGCGTCATTGCTCCTGATCTCCTCGAGATCGTGATGAACCGGGAAGATGGCCCGCCGACGGCTCGCCTTGTCTGGCTCGGCGTCGAGCAGCAATTTCTTGGCAACAAGGAGTTGCGTGCCCTGATCCTTGACGCTGAATTCCGTACCTTCATGCAAGGTGATCTGGGTGTTGATGAATATTGCCACCGCATGAAGGCCATGGCTGATCGACTCGGCGACCTCGGCGAGCCCGTTCGCGACAGCACCCTCGTCCTCAACATTCTTCGCGGCCTCAACGAGCGTTTCGGCTAAATGGCTGCCTTGATCCAGCGCACCCATCCGTTCCCGACCTACCGCGACGTCCGGAGCGATCTGCGCCTTGCCGAGATGAACATGAAAGACAAGGCTGCCGCTCCTGCACAGGCCTTCGCCGCGACCACTCCACGCTCCTCCACGTCGGCTGCTCCGACGCCTCAGCACCCGTTCAACTCCAACAACACGGGCGCCGGCGTTGGAGGCAACACCGGCAACGGAAATCGCGGACGCTAGAACCGTCGTGGTGGCCGTAATTCAAGAGGGACCGGTTCCCAGGTCAGCTCGCAGGTCGGCTCCCCTGCTGGACCCGGCACGCCCCCACGGCCCTTTCATGGGCCGCCTTGCTTTGGCTACCAGCCGGCCTTCGGCACGTTCCAGGCCTATGTGACTGGGCCGCCCGGCTTCCCTCGATTCCCAGCGGCTCCACCACGTCCCCAAGCCTTCTTCGCTGGGCCTCAGTATTCTGGGCCATCACTACCAGGGCCTGCGCCGCCCTTGGCCCCGCTGCCTCTTCCACCGACGGCTGTTGGGCTGCCTCCTGCGCCGCCTGCGCAGCCCGCGACTTGGATGCATCATCCCAGCGGCCTTTCCTGGAACAACGACGCTCTCGCCTCAGCATTCAACACCATGACGCTGCAGCCGCCCCCTCAATCAACTGAATGGTACTTCGATACTGGTGCTGAAACCCATATGACATCCAACTCCGGTACTCTATCCTCCTCCCATCCGCCTACATACTCTACTCCTTCTCATATTATTGTCGGCGATGGTTCGCTTCTGCCTGTTGAACGTTCCGGTTCTGTTTCGTTTCCTTCCACTAGAGGTCCTCTTCACTTAAATAATGTTCTTGTTTCTCCACAGCTCATTAAGAACCTTATTTCTGTGCGTCAGTTCACCATTGACAATTATTGTTCCGTTGAATTTGACCCTTATGGTTTCTCTTAGAAGGATTACAAAACCAAGAACGTGATCATCAGGTGCAATAGCTCCGGACCGCTCTACCCCCTTCTGTCATCAGTGTTTCGGCCGCTTGCACTCGCTACCAGTACCACTTCAGCTACTCTCTGGCATCGTCGTCTTGGTCACCTTGGACATGAGGCGCTCTCCCGCTTAGTTGCTTCCTCTGCTATTTCCTGTAATAAGCACGAGTCTGAGCATTTATGTCATGCATGTCAGCTTGGGCGCCACGTGCGTCTCCCTTTTAGTCCGTCTAATTCGCGTTCTGTCAAAAATTTTGAGTTAATACATTGTGATCTCTGGACGTCTCCTGTTCTTAGTGTCTCTGGTTACAAGTACTACTTGATTATTCTTGACGACTGCTCCCATTACGTATGGACTTTTCCACTGCGTCTCAAGTCTGACACTTTTGCTACTCTTGCTAATTTCTTTGCCTTTGTCTCTACGCAGTTTGGCACCACCATCCAGAGCATCCAGTGCGATAATGGCCGCGAGTTTGACAACTCTGCTGCCCGCACGTTCTTTCTCTCTCATGGCGTTGCCCTCCGCATGTCCTGCCCTCACACCTCAGCTCAAAACGGCAAAGCCGAGCGCGCACTTCGTACCACTAATAACATTATACGTTCTCTGCTTTTTCAGGCCAGTATTCCTCCGTCTTACTGGGTTGAGGCTCTTCACACCGCCACATATCTCCTCAACCGTCACCCCACCAAGACCCTAGCCTCCTCCACGCCGTTCTTTGCTCTTTATGGAGTACATCCGACCTATGACCACCTTCGCGTGTTTGGATGCCGCTGCTATCCTAACCTCTCCGCGACAGCTGCTCATAAGCTCGCTCCTCGCTCCACTGCCTGTGTCTTTCTCGGCTATCCTTCGGACCACAAGGGCTATCGCTGTCTCGACCTTGCCTCAAATAAGTTAATTATTTCGCGGCATGTCACCTTCGATGAGTCCTCCTTTCCTTTTGCCGACGTCTCTTCACCACCGTCATCTGACTTTGATTTCTTCTCGGAGTTGGATGTAGCACCTGTTATCCCTATTGGTACTCATTCTAATGTTTCAGGTACCACGGCCCCGACTACTTCGGTTCCTGCTGCCCCGGCTGTCTTCCCACAGTCGGCTGTTGCCAGCGGGGTCCTCCCACAGCGCGCCAGGGCGAGCACAACTGTGCCCCTGGCGGCAACGCCTCGGTCCGCCGCGCCCTACCCGTCTACTACCTCGGTCGGGTCGGCCTCTGACACAGCCCCGACAGCTGCGCCCCACCGGGCCCCGCCGAACAGCGCCTAGGACGCTGTTGCGTCCTCGTCCGGCGCCCAGAACGTGCCCCAGCGCACGCCTGCGTCCTCTGACGTACAGGACGCACCTGCGCCGCCCTCGCCTGGCGACCAGGTGGCACCCGGCTCTGCGCTCCGGTCTTCACGCCCGCCGAAGAATGCCGTGTCTGTTGCTCCCACCATCAACGACCACAGCATGATCACGCGCGGGAAGCGCGGTCTTCGGCAGCCGACGTCTCGGTTCAACCTGAGCGCTGCTGTCCTCTCCCCGGTGCCTAAGTCCTATCGCGGTGCGCTGGCTGATCCTAACTGGCGTGAGGCCATGAACGAGGAGTATTCTGCACTTATTGCCAACAACACGTGGCAGTTGGTGCCTCGCCCCTCCGGCACAAATGTGGTTACTGGCAAATGGGTGTATCGCCATAAGTTCCGTCCTGACGGTTCTCTGGAGCGGTACAAGGCTCGTTGGGTCCTTCGTGGCTTCACCCAACGGCCCGGCGTTGATTTCGGCGAGACTTTCAGCCCGGTCGTCAAACCGGCCACCATTCGCACGGTACTCACCATTGCTCTCTCTCAGAACTGTCCAGTCCATCAGCTTGACGTGAAAAATGCTTTTCTTCATGGTACTTTGGATGAGACTGTCTACTGTGTTCAGCCCTCTGGTTTTGTTGATAGCACCCATCCGGATTTTGTTTGCCGACTCAACAAGTCTCTTTATGGTCTGAAGCAAGCACCTCGTGCCTGGTACAGTTGCTTTGCTTCACACATTTTGTCTATGGGATTTGTGGGTGCTCGATCAGACAATTCGCTATTTGTTTTCCGTCGAGGGCATGAGACAGTTTATTTGCTACTTTATGTGGATGACATTATTCTGACAGCCTCTTCTGATGCTCTTCTTCGTCGAGTTATTATGGCTCTTCAGGAAGAATTCTCTATGAAGGACCTTGGACCTTTGCATCATTTTTTGGGGTTATCTGTCAGTCGTCAGAATGGTGCCTTCTTGCTCTCCCAGCGGCAGTACATTCTTGAGGTACTTGAGCGTGCTGGGATGACCGATTGTACGCCCTCCTCTACGCCGATTGACACTTGTGCCAAGGTTTCCACTTCTGACGGGTCTCCAGTTGCCGATCCCTCTCACTACCGCAGTCTGGCTGGTGCACTACAGTATCTTACATTCACTAGGCCCGACATTGCCTACGCAGTTCAGCAGGTTTGCTTGCATATGCATGATCCGCGAGAACCTCACTATGCCTTGGTGAAGCGGATCCTTCGCTACTTGCGTGGCACCCTGGATTTCGGCATTATTCTTCGGCGCACTGATATTTCCAGCCTGGTTGCTTATTCAGATGCTGATTGGGCTGGTTGTCCTGACACTCGACGCTCCACATCAGGCTATGGTGTTTTTCTTGGTGATAATCTGGTTTCCTGGTCTTCCAAGCGGCAGCCGACTGTGTCCCGCTCTAGTGCTAAGGCAGAGTACCGCACCGTTGCCAATGCTGTTGCTGAGACTACCTGGCTTCGACAGTTACTGCTCGAGTTGCATATTCCTATCAAGCGCGCTACTCTGGTTTATTGTGACAACATCAGTGCAGTGTATCTCTCGAGCAATCCGGTACAACACCAACGTACCAAGCACATTGAGATTGATCTTCACTTTGTCCGTGAGCATGTGTCCGCTGGTGCCGTCCGAGTATTGCATGTGCCCACTTCGTCACAGTATGCAGATATCTTCACTAAGGGACTCCCGACTTCTGTCTTCACCGAGTTCAGATCCAGTCTGATCGTTGTCTCCTGTGGCTAGTCACGTTCTGACTGAGGGGGGTGTTAGATAACGTAAGTCCTTAGGAGTCTATCTTTAGCACAGATATGATTCACGTGATTATCTCCTGCCTAATCTCGGTTCTGTTTCTATAAACCGATTGATACGGCATAGAGTATCACGGGCCTCCGGCCATATAAACATGTACGTCCCTGTATGGTTGAATCATCGATAATATTATTTGTGTTATCAGCGGCCCCGGACGCACCCGGACCTGCTCGCCGGCGTCAGGGACCGGAGCTTCCGGCGAACCGGCACGGGCCGCGGCGGCGACGCTGCTGCTGCGGCTCGTGTCCCGTGGGCAGGGGCCGGCGGGAGGGCGGTGGCGCCGAGCAAGGTGCTGGTGACCGTGGCCGTGCAGCGGAGCATGTGGCCGCTGCACGTGATGGCGCGCGCCGAGTTGCGCGTCGCCGACCTGGTCGCCGCCGCGGTGGGGCTCTACGTCAGGGACGGCCGCCGCCCGCTGCTGCCGTCCGGCGACCCGTCGGCGTTCGGGCTCCACTACTCCCAGTTCAGCCTGCAAGGTACGTGTCTACGACGCCTCTGCTGCGCTCCTCGTTAATCCTCAAGCTAGTCCTATCCTATCCATTGACATGGCTCATGCCTGTTTTGAGAACGAACAGGCTTGGACCCGGACGAGAAAGTCGTGGAGCTGGGGAGCAGGAGCTTCTTCCTCTACCCCAGGGCTGCGGCGGCAGCCGCGGCTTCCTCGTTTAGTTATCCATCAACTGAAGCCAGCAAGACCATGGCCACCCCTGCGGAGAGGCCAAACATGCTACCACCATGTCTTGGCTTCATGCACTTCTGGCCGCTGTTGTAGCGTAGTCTTGGATCGGCAGACAGCACCTGTAAACTGTAATCTACCTACATAGATTCATAGATTCATAGATTGTATAGTTGTGCTTGGTCAGCTCATGGGCGTGCATATCACTATCTTCAGTGGTTGCTTGGACGCAAATGTTAGTCAGGAACCCGTGTTTCTTCTATTTTCTTAAAAAACTTTCTCAGTTTCAAGTAGGGGCCTTCTCCTTATCCTATTGGTATTAGAATAGCCTCTTGCACCTGTAGCCTATAGGTGTCGGCATTTGAAACCAAGTGGGGGGAATCATTTAAGTTCTGTAAGGTTATCTTGGTAGGAGCACGTCATCTTCCATGTTTCTTTCGGTTGCTGTCCCACTCAGTGAAGCGTCTTGGACTCTCGACAGCCATTAATCATGCTCATTATATGTGCACCATTCCAGAAAAAAAAATGCAATCTTTCTTCTGCCAACTCTCAAGTTTTGTTCATGATACATACAAAATTATGTGTACAACAATAGCTAAACGCCGGAAGATTGAAGATGGCAGCAGCAATCGGAATTCTTGCACTCGCTTTGCCTTCCTCTTTCTGCTTTTACAAAAATAATGCTCACCATCAGATCTCAACAGCCCTTTTGTTTGTCTCAAGAGAAAAGCATCTTCAGTTCTTCTATACGTGCCGTGCGGACTTCTTGATCTGTTAAGGCTCCTGAAATCATTCGCTGCTTACGCGCCTGCACGGCTTCCATTCGTTCTTCGACAGTGCCCTGAGTTGATTGCATCACATCAAAATAAATACATAATGATAATAGGAGACCATATGATAATATCCAACCTGGACTATGATGAGATTTTGAAAAAAAAAAGTACCTTCACAATGAATCTTTTGATAGAAACAGTCTTTGTTTGACCAATTCGATGGATGCGCATGACAGCTTGTTCCTCAACAGCAGGATTCCACCAAGGGTCCTGAAGCAAACATCATTAATAATACTCACAAGACGCTCATAGAACATGTAAACACAGACAAAAATCACAGTATCACTTCAGCATAAAAATACTAGATGTTCCAGCACACTATATTATTGTATAGACAAGCTATATTACTATGGGCGGGTGCAAGTACGGATGCAACTTCACCACCGGACTGCTGCAAAAGTTTCACCTTATGCTTAGATTAACACAACTCATTCCCTATTGTAGTCATATATATTTACAATGTTCAATCAGAGAAACAGATATATATCAACCCATCAGAGAGTGTTGAGGATTGCTCAAGTCTTGAGAACAAGAAGCGATTTAGAGAACAAACGTATTTAAGGCATGTTTGTTCCTAGCTGCATGTCACCACAATCAAAAAATTCACCACATCAGGTGTCTCTTAGATCATCATCACAAAAGTAGCAATATTCATTTTCTACATGCCAGGTCCCATGCACTAATGAACATGTGGCAAGATTATCTTTGCTTGCTAGAGTGTGGTGTTGATTTTGATCGCAGTTTGGCATATAAAGGGCACACATTGGCTACCTTAATATATGTTCCATTCAAACAAATTTTATGGCATGGGCTGGTGTGTGGTTTAGCAAGGCCTGTCACGATGCAATGTATGCATGACACTGCTACCAGCCCAGCATATTGACATATGTTGTGTAGGTTCAGCTTTGATAAACCAAACATAATTACAATGAAATTATTTC
The DNA here is from genome assembly GCF_005286985.2 of Setaria viridis. Classification (NCBI taxonomy): domain Eukaryota; kingdom Viridiplantae; phylum Streptophyta; class Magnoliopsida; order Poales; family Poaceae; genus Setaria; species Setaria viridis. The sequence goes on along the minus strand of NC_048263.2, from coordinate 25,428,578 downwards.
CCTTTATATGGTTAATTTGGTGATGATTGTCTAATATTAACAGTGAAGATTGGAGGCTGACAGACAGCAAAACTAAGGAACTCAGTGTGCCTTCTAGTTCAAAAATGATATTGTTTCGAAACTTTGCAAAAAGGTTAATGGAAATATACCATGACAAACGCATTAGATGCAGCAGTAAGGTTGATACCAACACCACCAGCCTTCAGAGACATAAGCAGAACCTGCATAGATCAAATGGAGTGACGTCCTAACATTTTTAACATCAGCTCTTTTAATTTAGGATGACACTAGTCTAGAAAGGAGTGATTTGAGCAACAGAAGGGATACCAAAATGCCTCTGTCCTCAGAGAACTCCTTGATTACTTTCTCTCTTTGCTGAAGATTCAACGTCCCATCCAGCCTAGCAAATGAGATGTTATTCCTGCCATGCAAAAACTCAACGATTAGTTGGTAATGTTAGTTTGGCAGAAAAAAAGATCTTACAGGTGGTGGCATGAAAAAAGCATAACATCCAAATATTGGCCTATGCAAACTTGATATTGATTCATAGAACCGAACACCATTTACCTAGAAAGAGGAATTTGCAACAGATCTAAAAATGCAGTCCACTGGCTAAACACGATACTCTTGGCACCTGAACTGCGAAGAACTTCCAACTCCTGCAGTAGAGCAGATATCTTGGAAGATTCAACCCAGTTTTTATCAACATCAACTTGAAAGCGGCTATCAGTTGGAGCAGTTATAAGATCTTGCTTGCTCATCGACTTCCTGCAATAGTATGATTAAAGTGAAGGACATGACAACATGGAAAAATGCATAGGCAAGAAAAATGTGTCAGAGACAGAAGAAGAGTGAAACATTGAATACCTACAGACAGGGCAAAGACCTGCTGTTGCACTCTGCCAACTAGATAAGAGACACTCTCGGCACAAACGGTGAGCACAGGGAGTTAATACAGCATCCTCAAAGGCTTCCAGGCAAATAGGACACTCCCCTTCACCTTTTTGCAATTCTTGGACAACCTCTTCGATGTAAGCTCTAGAGGGAAGGCAAGAATCCCCATTAACAGGACCATTACCACCACGCAGGAAACGCTTTGCAAGCTTGTTTAGGTCTGCAAACTCCTGTGTATCCCCACGACTGGCAACAAAAAAGCTCCCTCAACAAGGTTATCAATGACAAAACTTGAAATATCATGTCCAATTTTTAGAAGCTATTGCCCTTCATGTAACAATATATGAACCCAAATTTCAGGTACCAGAACAACCTACTATTCAACATAGCATTGCATGTAAACAAACCTCATAACAAGGAATGGATGGTCACAGCATTGACGAAGGCGCAAAAGTAACTCCAGAATTGAAGCATAGTTGTGCAGAACCTTTCCTTGCTCCACAAATTGATCAAATTTTACCTATAAACAACACAAGGCAATTAATTTATCTCTGAATGAACACGCTAATCAGTTGAAGTGCATTACCTTAGATCTCCGAAACAGAGCTTCATAGAAATCCTTCTCAGCCTCTGATAAATCACAATATTTTACTTCAATATTTGCAGGGGGTAAATTAAGGATTGGTCTGCACAAAAGCATGCATACAAGTCACGTGCCAAAAAGATTGTTCATATGCAAAGGAGAAAGTGCACCAAAGTTCATATGCAAAGGTGAAAGTGGTTTAATAGAGTGCAGGCTTTTCAAGTGCACACAGCCTGCTTGTATTTCTTCTTCTGAGTAGTTTAATAAAGGTCCTCTACCTCACAAAGGAGGGTAGAAAGATAAAATGCATCATAACCAAAGTTGAATGTACCTGCCCTCCTTGTCTGTGCTATTTTTAGTCCTTCTCAACATAATTGGCTTCAAAATGGACTGCACCAGCTTTAATCCTCTTTCATCACCTTCTTCATATGGTTTTTGTACAAGTTTATTCCACCTAAACAGAAGACAATCGAAAGTTATAGAAACCAGTTAACCATCAAAATCTGTTATAAGGTAAGAAGAACATAGCCAGACTCCAACAGCAAGACTAATTAACATACTTGATGTGAACAAAATAGAATATCAAGATTCGCGGAACAATAGTCGATTGTATAACCAGGTTCGCAGTTCCCGTTTTCAAGAAAAACAAGAATGTGGTTTGCATCTTGCAGTAATATCATCTTACATCTTGCAGTAATATCATCTTACAGCTAACAGATAAGTTTCTCAAGTCTCGTAGAACAGAAAACTTGGATGCAGACACTACAAAACAGCGCTGGAGGAATCTACCGTGTAATGTAGTGAGAAAATTTCTAACTGGTTCCTATTTAAGATTTATCTCTTCCAGTTTGGCTCCCTTAATATAATTTTCTTAGTTCTCTGCCACTACTATGAAACAAGTAAATCATCTACACAACCTAAAAAAGCTGCCGTTATGTGTACAATAAATAGAGAATGGTAAATAATGTCAAAACAACCCATAATGAATTTTCAACGGCCCAATTAATTTATAGTTGCCACGTTTAACAAGACCAGTCAATGAAAACGAATGAATGTCACTTACAAAGCCCAGTTCCTCCATGGTTCAACTCTCAGAAACCGGAAAAGGCTGTATAAATCCTCCAGATTGTTCTGCCAGTAAAGTGAAATTCATAAAATTTTAATGCATAAGCACATAATATGCAAATACATGCATGGAAACAAGAAGTATAATTTGCCTGCTCCATCATCCAGCATTAGGGTTAAACATGATCTGTTCACTGAATTCTAACAAAGACCCTACATATCCTCACCTGAATTGGTGTACCAGTGAGACACCAGCGCCGATCAGCAGTCAGAGCAGCCGCAGCTAGGGATATCAAACTTTTAGAAGATTTTATCATGTGTGCTTCATCAAGCACAATTCTGAACCAATGTATCGAGTACAAAGCCCCATTTTCCGTTGAACCCTACCCAAGCATATATCAAAAGTTAAGTCATGAATCAGATTGCAAAATCAACTAAAGATTAATAGCTTAGCCCCAGCGAAGTCCCCCATCATTACGTGCCCACCTTAGTCAATGTGCTTATCTTCTTTATACTTCCCCTCATACATGAGCCAAATTTAAGCAAGCCACTTATATTAAACGAGATTGCATAAGTATAATGAAATGTATACTCATGGCGAGGACAAAAAACAAACAAAAAGGTAATGCAGTATCTGTATTACTTTGAATTATTTCTTTTTAAAAAGAGGATACAAGTAAAATGTCAAAGATGCCAAATCCAGGGGCTATAGAGGTAGAAGTAAGCAAATGACCAGTCAGATCTCATGGGCTGGTGCTATCTAGGTTATCTTACAACAAATGAAAATATTTACAGAAGCTTGAGCATATTAAGAGTAAATTGAAATTAGGTACATGCTATGAGATCTCAGAGCTTACATCGATTGAAAATTCTGATGACACAACACCGTATGTAGTCAGGACAATATCACTCTGACCAATAAAGCTTGCTTCCTTTGGCCTGTTTTGTCCATAATAAACGTATACATTCACAGCGCCTGGCTTAGTATGAGCTTCTATCTCTGCCTATTATTCACAGTATCAGTTCTAGCATTCAAAATTAGTTGGAGTACATTTATAAATAAAATTGGTAAAGCAAGTCAAATTATGATCTCTTATCTTTTACTTCTCTGCAGGCAGCAAAATGAACATACATATAGCATAGCATAGACAATGGTGTGATGATGCCACTATTGGACTATACCTTCCACTGACTAATAAGTGTCATCGGGCAGATAATTAGATTGCCACCTCCAATAAGTGGGCCCTTAGGTGTCTTATGCTTGCTAAAAGAAAAAGGGTTAGCAAGCTTCTTCACAGCATCTTGCGATTCACCCAACCCACTGGCTTCTACAGAGATCCGTGCAGTATTCTGAGTTGTGATGCATCCTTTGTTAGAATCGGAAAGAAGAACAGCTATTGTCATAATAGTCTTCCCCAGTCCCATTGCATCTGCCAGAATCTTAAAATTTACCCAGTCAGTTAATAAAATGGATCGTCAATTTCAACCAGAAACTATAACTATCAATAGAATGGTAAAGACAAATGTGTGAAATGTTAAGAATATCCTTACCCCTCCTCTGGAAAGTTGTAATGTGCTAGGAAATTCAGTTGTAGCATCACCTGAAAATACATTCAAGTACAAAACTAGCTCCCTCCTAAAATAAATGCAGTAAAATGTGAAATGTTAATGTTCAACTATTGCTACCATGATCATAAGAAACGGCTCATACAACACATACATACTTGTCCTCAAGTCTGTATGCTTCCCAACAAGGGTGAAGGGTTGTAGCTGCATCCTGGGAAGAACTGCCTTTCTCAAGCTGCAGCATCCAATGAAGGGCCTGCTTTTGATAAGGGCGTAGATCACACAGCAGAGAATCAGGGGGATCCTTTTCCTACAAATACAAATTCAGAGTGCTACTAAAGTCAAGACAAGATCAAATGGTTGCTGACACTCTGAAGAACAATGTGTTATTCAATTACCTCCAGTGCAGAGCTGTCTGAGATCCCAATTATACCATCCAAATCTGAATCTGAAACAGTTTCTTCACCATGATCATCTTCATTTCCAGTAGAAGATAATCTCAAATTCTCGGATCTCAACTTTGTGGCAGGTGCTCCAATACTGCTCTGTTCAGGCAGATGAATGGCCAATATTTATTATGTTGATTGCATTGTAATGTATGAAGTACTAAACTATTACCTTTGTTTCAATTGGTCGCTTCCTGGAATAAAGGTCTTCTGGAGTAAATGCAGCCTGATTTGAATTTTTGTAGAATCAAATAAATCAGATGGTACTAACATGCTGATTCTGGTGAAAGAGCAATACTCATAATTGTCATGGACTCATTTCTTTTACTGTCTCTATACCATCCTTCACATTCCAAAATCATGTGCATACAATGTTGGGTAAAGATTTAAATGGTTTTCATACTTTTTAGTTCTTTGCTTTCAGTGTGTATCAATGAACATGTTTCAAAAGTATTTATCAAGGACAATTTCAGGATACCAAAGAGCTCCTAAGTACAAATTTTTCAGGTGCATATTTATCCATGATGGTTTCACCTGTACCAAGAGCTTTGAATTGATGACTTTTGTAGTGCATTTGCAATAATGATAAAACGAACAAGAGCAAACAGCTCACCTTTTTAAAAGGAGCAAGCCCAATCAATTTGAAAAGTGCAGGTAGGGGGTAAAATGTGGAGTCCTCTGGAGCAACCCGAGCTGCCTTGGGCAACGATTGCTTTTGATCACGAAACATTGAGCTGTTGATATATACACTGCAAAGTACAAACCAAACTCAAGATGGTGTAGGTCGTCAAACAATAGAAACCCTCAACTGCATATAAATGGGATGGAGTTAACGCTAGCTGCAATTCATATACCTCACTGACAAGAGGACAGTGTCCATAATGCTAAGCGCCTCGGGAGCTGATTTGCAGGAGCCCTGGACTTTTATCTTGTTCTCCTTGAGTAGGGGAAGCAGGCACCGCGCCCACTCGTTGGGGATGCGACCAACCTAAACAGCAACAAATCATTTACACCCGACGGTGTTGCGATGCAGTGTCAAGAATTAAGGTGGGCAGCAGTGATGAATGTACCTCCCCGTGGTTCGGGGTGGAGAAGCGCATGATCTCGGAGGAGCAGGAAGCGAGGGAGGGGCGGCCGGAACGGCTCTTCCCCGCGGCGGAGGCGGCCGCCGCGGCGTTGGGGAAGGAGAAGGTGACCGCATCCCCGGGGGCAATCCTCCTGCCCTTGCAGGTGGACAGCCCTGCCATCTCGGCGCTCCCAACCAGCCACCAGTTCTCGCCGGTGGCGGCGCCAGCGCCATTGGTTGTCGCCGGCACAGGCGCTGCCTTAGGTTTCTCTGCCGTGGGCTTGGGCCGGGCAGGGGCTTTGCTTGGTGGGGTTGACTCGGCGAGGGTTTTGGCGGGCTTCCCCGGCGGAGGCGACGGCGACGGCGACGGCGTCGGCGGGAGAGGAGGCGGGGGCGGCTTGTGGTCGAAGTCGAGGAGGATGTTGATGGCCTTGGTGGGGTCGTCGGCGGCCATATGGAGCGCGCGGATGATGTCCATCTCCGGCATGCCGTCGCCGAGCACAGCGCGCACCATGGCCACCTGCTCCTCCCGATCCCTCTCCTTCCCCATCCCCCCAGCGAGGCGGCGGCGGCTAAGGCTGCGGCTACGGCTCTGGCTCTGATTGCGCCCGGCCCGCGAAATTTTTCCCCCAAACTGAGTCTCGCTTTGCGCCGCCGCCTATAGATTTCGCGGGAAGCTGCAGGGCTGGACCGAGTTGCCCTCGCTGCTCTGTGGGGCTGGGGGGGTTCTGTGAAAAAAGAATGCTCGTGTGTGAATTCTGAAAAAAGATACAGAACTTGCCCATAGTTCCATTGGAATTATGAATCCTTGCTCTTGCCTAGAACTGGTAAGCAACTTTTTGTAACCAGCCAAGAATGAAGAAATTTGGTATGAGGTGGCCCAAATTAGGTCATAAGTCAAAACAAAAACACACATTACATGATTACAAAGGGTCCTTAGGGCATGCTTGCAACGTAAGAACTCATGTCAATCAGGAAGAAAAATTCACACAGAGACGGGCCCCATCAGGCCGATAGACCGGGGGCCTTCCATAACGTCAGATCCGACGACTATCTGATTTATGAACAAATTCAGAATTTTGACGCACATCCAAAACACCCATTCTACAGAATAAAATCGATGCAGCAGCTTGAATAAGAATCATCCATGTCTATCAGAAGTGCAAAAGATCCAGATGAGTTGTTTCTGCAGTAGAAACTGCTGCCAACAATTATTAAATGCCGTAGTTCATCACTACTTCCTGATTTGGGCATCCATTTGCCATTTCATATACAACCCCCACTTAATTTGCAAAACTTGCTCCCTCCAACCCCCCAAAAAAAAATGAAGTTATAGTGGAATAGGCTTCCATCAGAGAATGAGAAACAAAATCATGGGGGTTTCTCTGCATGGACCATTTCTTTTTCTTGGATTGAAACATTACATTTCTTCACTCGATTTTTCTTCAGTTTTCTTTTAATCTACGAAACATCCATGTCCAGTGGCAGCAGATCTGACTTGTTTTGTAAAAAGCTATCCTTTCTCAGCGTGAGAGATTAATAACATGTTTGTTCACTAGAGTACGAATTCTAGAAAACCCGTATTTCCTTGGCCATTCACACTAACAAAGTAAAAAAGTAATAAAATAGCAAGTGTTGATGAGTTCTTTTTGCGATTTAATAATAATCCTTACATTACTCTCTTCGATAAAATAGACCTTTATAATATATTTTACACCATTGACCTTCTATTATTAGGTCTGGGTTTGACTGCTATTTTGTATTGGAATATATTTACAAAATATAATAAATTTGTACGACATGAATGTTTTTTCCGAGACAAATCTGCACACATGATTCTTAAAAAAAGATGTTACAGTCAGTTTTTAAATTTTAAACCAGACAAAGTCGATAACCTATTAGCATGTGGTACCGCTGTGCATGCGCCGTGAACTCAGAATGTGCGTGTTTATGAGCTATTACGTTGAAATTCAATTGAACCACGGAGACGAATTTCGGTTTTGTTTCTGGTTCATCAGCATTTCCCTCTGCCGGCCCAACGAAAACCGGAGTCAAAGGGCCTGTCAACTTGGCACCACTGCACCAGCCTACATCAGAATCATCTATGCTGAACAGAAGTGCTGAAGATCCAGAGGAATTGACTTCGCAACAGAAACTGGGTCACGAGACCGTATAACATCATTCATCACTGCTTCCCTGTCCAATTTGGACATCCATCAACCCCAAAACGAAGATAAGCTTTCCCGCCCGATTTGGACATGCCACCCCAAAACGAAGACAAGCTAGGGAACCCCAAAAGGTATCCGACGATCACTGAAGCTTCAGTTCTGTGCAGTTTTCTTGCATCAAGTTAGCCGATCCTTCCTGTCTGGTCGACCAAAGTTCCTACATGATCTCCACACAATGCTCTGGATATGTTACCAGGCTCCAGCATGTTAAAAAGGACAACTGAAAACAAGTGCAAAAGTAGTTATCACATCTGGAGTATTTGAAAAGTTACCGGTCTTGAATACATACATGCATGAGACAGGGATAGTACGCTAACAGGGAATGTTGTTCTCCTCGCAAAAGCTTATTGCTTTGACATCCATTTCGCTGAACCTTCTTGCCACTAACTTCCGATACGAAATGTGTTCAGATTCTGCATCACCATTGCTTCCAGGAGCCCAACCATATAGAAATGTGTTCAGATTCTCCAGTTAAACCTTTAAAGGAGTACATCTGCGTTGACTGGTTAACAGTGCATCTAGTAAGATTTATATGCCACAAGTGGAGCTAAATTCCATGAAAAGAAAACAGTTTTTAAGAAACAAATTGTGATATTCATGTAGAAATGCTGGGTAGAAATAGGGTCTGGTACAGGAAGGTAGTTCAAAGAGATACCCTCAGAAGCCCTCAAGGCTGCTGCGCTGTCGGTTGTCAAAAGTGGATTTCCCATTGCAGCACCAATCCCTCCAAAGATAACAACCCTTCCTTTCTCAAGATGGCACATAGCTCGTCGTCTGATGTATGGTTCAGTAGCATCTTGCATCACCAATGTTGTCTGAACTCGAGCCTCAATGCCTATCTTTTCAAGCGATGCTTGAAGCAACACCGCATTCGTCACTGATGCCATCATCCTGAAACAATTTAAGTGTTCAGGCCAGTGTTAACTTCTAAGGGTTACATTTAATGCCAAACTATGGTTGCATCATCAGTCATCAAAGTAGTCGAATGGTAAAACAAATACTGCTGAGATTTTCCGAGCAGAGAAATGAACTAGCGGCATGCTAAAAGATGTTGTCTGAACGCCATATATGAAGATATATGAAGGGTGCTTTTTGTTAGCTTTTAGCTTTTAAAACACCTTCCTCTACTTTCAAATATTTTTGAGGTAAAAAATTACCCACCTCTGCCGCTGGTTACGAGAGTAACGGTTCGTTTTTTTCTTAGTTTTCTGTCGCGTGGGAGAAGCCGCCGCCGAGCCCGAGCTCCGTTCGCGCCGCCGCCGGGCGCGGACTCCGTCGCCGCGGGTGCCGCCGCCGGTGCAGGCGCCACCGGGCGAGGGCTCCGTCGTCCCCGTGCAGAGCAGATCAGATAGCGCCCCCGTCATCCCCGCCGGGCGTGCGCCTGGTCGACCGGATCCGCGTCTCGCCGGCGCCGTCCGATTCCGCGCAAGAGCACGTGCTGCCGCTCACCTTCTTCGATGTGGCCTGGCTCTTCACCAGCCCCATCGAGCGCCTCTTCTTCTTCCGCCACCCGGACCCGTCATCCGCGCTTCCGCTCCTCCGATCCGCCGACAGGAACTGATGGAACATGGCGTGCAGTCTATATCTCTGTCGTTATCCCGTTCGTCACTTGTTACTGGCCTGGGCGGGCTGGAAATTTCTCCGTTGAAACCACAAGCTGATCATACACGGAGGATGAAGATGAAGGACAGAGCCAGATGATGCGTCAGGGGTCAGGTCGTCTCACTCCTGTCTCCTCTCCTTGAGATGGTAGCTCCGCAATGAACCGGAGCAGGGAGCTCTTCTCCTGATCGGAGCACGGCTTGGCATGGGAGGCCATGGAGAGTAGCAGCACGGCGAGGGCGAAGCCGGAGAATGGCATGGCTGGCTGGTTGCCGCTGCTTCTTGTTCTTGCTGCTGATGTGAGCTGCTGCACGTGTTTCTCTCTTGAACCTTACCGGCATGGAGGGACCTAACGAGGCTTTGCTGAAATGCAAGCTGTTAGTTGTCTAGTTCTGCAAGCATGAAGGATAATACTAAGGGAGTAAGGGTATAAACAAATGCTGTCAAATCTGCTGATGCTAGACTGATGATTCACTGCTTCAAAAGCTTTGTCAGAATTCATGTCGTCTCCACATGGCAAGGAGGTCGAGAGATGTGATGTTGATAAGAGTACTTGGTACAGCATACAAGTAGCACGAGACAAACACAAGGAGATGAGAGTGACAGTGTGAAGAATGAGGATATTATGAATACCATTCATACTAGGATAGCTGATGCTTTGATTAGTACGAGAGGAGGACATTAATGTTGAGGGGTGACATCATTGTGTAAACTTTTTGATGGATATTGTTCTATTTATGTGGACCAAACACTTTGATGGATGAAGAACATAAAAAAAATTATTTTTTTCCTTTCCAAAATAGTTATTTATATGCGAATTAGTGAATACATTATTTTGTTACGAGCAATTTGCATATAAACACACCACAGACCTTTAGAGGCATTACAGATATTTCTTACACAGCTTACAGTTTCAAAGTTGTTCTAACCAAACAGTCTTGTGCTTTTCCCACGGTTACTTTCTCACAGCTGCTTTTCCACAGCCCACAGGTCACAGCAGCTTTTTCCAAAATCACAGCCCAACCAAACACACTCTAATGTTCGGAGGTGACCCGATTAACTAATACATGTCATGGATCACATGGGTTGGGTTGATTTTTGTACCAAAAAATACTCCTGTGCATTCTGAAATTGAGTCAAAATTATTTTCGTCAGATACGTTGTTGCTTAATCTCTCACAAATGATGCAGCAAGGATACATCAATTAAAAGCTAAAAGTATTCTGAACATAAATAGATTAGAATTACATGGCTCAATCATTTATTGTTGTTACAAAAGAAAATGGCTTCAATTTTCAGCAGCCATGTCCTTAGATGTCAAATGGAAAGGTAACACAATTCACGCAGATACATCATAAAAAACACATGCCAAGCTATTTCTTAAAGTTTCTCCTCCAGTATATAGATTCTGATATACATCCATAAAGGTACTTTTATATTTGAAATATTGGTCAAAAGGAGAGGTTTTAACAGCTGGAAGTAAGAGAACTATCAGATACAGAGATTTTTTCCTGGATCGATAAGTAATAATGATATGTAACTCATAAGTCACAAACCATCCAATATGGCTCTCGTAAGCAGTGACGGAGCCATATATGAAGGTCCATTTCCAATACCTGTGTAATGTGCGTAGGTAGTAGGTAAACCTATGAAAAAGAGTTAGGAAGAGTACTGAATGCAGTCTACTCAAAACAAACAGTGTGATGAAATAAACCCAAGAGAAGCTCTGCTCAATGCAGGCACATAGCATGTAATGTAGTTACCCTAAGCCCCCTAAAACTTACTACAGCCTATCTGTACATCACCTAGTTAATTCACACTGAAACGTTGGCACAGCCCGCAAGTAGCACGTAAGATCAGCAATGAGCATTTTTGATAAGGAGCACGGGCCATTACAGGAAATGACATTACAGAGCAGAGAACTAGCAAAATAAGTGATCTTGATCAAATTACCCTATTGGACATGCTGCAGCCCTTTCAATGCATGTTTCGGCCGCCCAAGTGCCGCCACAGCACAGCAATTGCTACCTGATAGTAGCCTTAATGGTCAGGTGACAAATAAAATAACATTCGATATCATTGACCCCACTAAACAAATTTCTTCTATCTACCTGAACGCCACGAAGGCTTGCGGCCTGAACTTCTCTAGCAATTAGCGGGATCATCTAGAACAGACATGCGCAAAATTAGCATCATCTAGCACGGAATTGTCAAACTATATAGGCTCTTAATAGGAACACACCTTTGGGTCAACATTTTCAGAAGCTGACCCTGCCAGCAAACTGCCCCCAATCTTCAAGAGTGCTCTTTTCCATCTCGGACACAAGAGAGGTCCCAATCTGAAACCAACAGTAGAAGGTGCACAACTGCAATGCGAATTATTTCCTCATCAGTTCTTGCCTCTGGTAGTGCCCAAAGTGAACAAACAAAAATTTACTCGTGCTTCTTCTACCTCTTGTCATTCTGTTGCTGCTGGTGCCCAGTTTTGACATATCGGCCCGAGAGTTCCCCTCATGCAGGTGCTCGAACCGCTCCGTGTCCTTGTCGAGGAAGCTAGCAATGCCCCCGTCGCTCCACTTCCTCCTACCGCGCTTCTGGTAGTGCGCCGCGCCCACGCCGCAGCCGTCTCTCTCCTCCTTGCTGCCGCTTTGGAGGTTGGGGGAGCAGTACTGTCATGGAATGCATCACTACGAGCCTAAGGCCGTGTAATAGAATAGCATTATTGGGCATGTGTGCTGACTCTGGGCGACCCAGCCCATGTATCTGGTAATTGTGCCGAGACGGCGAAGGGAGAAGAAACGAGAACTAAAACCTAAAATACTATTCCTCTCTCGTCTACCTCATCTACCTCCTGCTCGAGGCGTCGGCGCCATTCTCCCTCTGCTGTGCGTGACACCGGCGACCCTCTTCTCACTGTAGGAGCGTGACATCTAGTACCGAGCCTAGATTCCTAGGATTTGACGCTGGCGCCTCCTCCAGATACCTATCCGCCCAAAACCCCATCCAAATCATCCACCAACACCGTTGTCGCCACCAGTTCAAACCCTAGATCCGCAACACCACCACCACCACCTCCGCTACCGCAACATCGGCAATGAGGGAAAAAGGCGAGAACACCTACGTTGACGTTCAGGATGACGACGGCAGAAGAGAAGCTTGACCTGCTAATCTCCAAGGTGAAGGCTCTTCAGTCAACCCAACTCAAGCTGACCACCATGGTGAACTCCCTCAACACATGGAGCGACAATGTTGACAAGTTATCGGCGGGGTTGAGCAAAGAAATCAAAGATCTCACATCGCACATGAAGGCGTTGGAACCAGCCACCTCTACTGCTCTGCCATAGGCCCCGTCACGCGAGGAAGAGGGGCGGGCCAGTGGCCACCACGTCGACTTCCATCACCAGGGTGCTGATGTGGGGTCTCTGACCACCCATCCCACCCTGGTCAAGGGTGAGAACTAGTATTCCAAAATCTCTAATTTGGTTACTGATATCCCTGAGACCAATACTAGAAGAAACAATATGTTTGCTCATCACCATGAATCAAGAGAGTATAAGTTGCCTAAGATTGATTTCCCTAGGTTCAATGGAGAGCACCCAAGAGTGGGAGAGAAAAATGTGAGAAATATTTTACCATGTACAATGTTCCTGTTCATGTGTAGGTTCCTTTTGCTACTATCAATTTCACTGCTAATGCTGAGTTGTAGTTGCAAACATATGAAGCCCAACATGCCATTAATAGTTGGCCTGAGTTATGTGTTGCTGCAGAGAAAAAATTTGGGCAGGACCTTTATCACAACTACATGAGGGATCTCTTATCCATTAGGCAAACTAGTGATGTGTCAGATTTGAGCAAGCAAAACATAGAGTCCTAGTGCATAACAAGGAGATTGGTGAAGTCTTTTTTGTGCAAAAGTTTCTTAATGGCCTGAAGTACAACATTAGCAATGCCATAACACTGCATAAACCAAGAACGGTTGATGTTGCATTATCCTTGGCTCTTATGCAAGAAGAACTTTTGGAAGCATCAAATCGGACATTTTCATCAAGAGCTCGAGAATACAGCAGGAGTGTTGTCAAGAATACAAGTCACACACCAACCACTACAACTGTTGCTGGTGTCTTGGGTGGAACACCCACATCAGAGAAACCACAAGCAAAGAAATATCAAAACAAGAATAGATGGGACAACAAATATGAAGCATTGAGAGCAAAGAGGAGAGCCAGTGGGCTGTGCATGAAATGTGGGGAGATTTACAGCCCTCAGCATCGTTGTCCAAAACAAGTAGAGCTTCATGTGGTGGAAGAGCTCATGGAATTATTACAGCATGAAGAACTCAGTGAAGGAGGGACTGAGGTGGGCAGCTAAGACAGTGATGAGAAGTTACTAGCCTTATCATGTTTTGCTACAGCTGGTACACAAGGAAAGAAAACAATGAGAATTCAAGGGCTGGTGCGGAATCAAGAAGTGCTGATCTTAATTGATTCAGGGAGTTCAGGCACATTTATTAGTGAATCATTGGTCGCGGCTCTGAAGCTTCCAACAACTGCTATTCCAGAGACCACAATCAGGATGGCCAATGGCAACAAACTTTATTGCAACAAGATGATCAATTAGTTAACTTGGTGGGCACAGGGGAACACCTTCTCAACTAATGCAAGAGTCCTAGCCCTGGGCTGCTATGATATGATCTTGGGTATAGACTGGCTGGAACAACATAGCCCAATGTGGGTTCACTGGAAGAGAAAAAGAATGAGATTCAATCATCAAGGAAAAAGAATCACACTGAATGGAGTGAAAGACAACGTAACTCACTGCAAGAAGATAACAGGGAAGAAGCTCAAGGGCCTGATAAGGAAAAGAGGTGTGGCCCAGATCATTCAATTGGCACCTCATACAGAGACAACAACAACAACCTCATCAATTCCCACAGGTGTTTAGAAGGTGTTAGATGAACATTCTGCATTGTTTCAGGATCCAAAAGTGTTGCCCCCACAACGGAATTGTGACCATTCCATTCCATTATAGCCTGGTACCCAGCCTGTCAATGTGAAACCCTACAAATACTCTCCATCACAAAAAGATGAGATAGAGAGATAGATCAAGGAGATGCTGCAGCAAGGAATTATAAAGCCAAGCACAAGCCCATTTGCTTCTCCAGCGCTACTGGTGAAGAAAAAAGATGGTATATGGAGATTCTGTGTTGATTACAGGCATCTCAACAACATCACCGTGAAGAATAAATACCCACTGCCAATAGTAGATGAACTGCTAGATGAATTACATAGAGCTGAACGGTTCACCAAATTGGACTTAAGGTCTGGCTATCATCAAATCAGATTGTTGCCAGGAGATGAGCACAAAACTACATTCAAAACACACAATGGACACTGGGAGTTTCGGGTGATGCCTTTTGGGCTCACAAATGCCCCTGCAATGTTTGAAGCCATCATGAACAACATCTTTGCACCAATGTTGAGAAAGAGTGTCTTGGTCTTCGTGGATGATATATTGATCTACAACAAGACAATTGAAGAACATAATCAACATTTGAAGGCAGTATCCTCTCTACTGCAAGACAACCAACAGTTGTTGAAAAAGTCTAAGTGTTCATTTGCTCAAACCAGACTGGAATACTTGGGGCACATCATCAGTGCCCAAGGGGTAGCAACAGATCCTAGCAAAGTGAAAGCAGTACAAGAATGGCCAATTCCCACTGATATTAAATAGTTGAGCAGATTTTTGGGACTGTTAGGCTATTACAGAAAGTTCATAAGAAATTATGGCTCCATCAGCAAACCCTTATCAAACTTGCTAAAGAAAGGATCAATCTTCTCATGGAACCCTCACTTGTAGAACAATTTTGAAACATTCTCATGGAACCCTCACTTGCAGAACAGTTTTGAAACATTGAAACAAGCTCTTATAACAACATTAGTCCTGGCATTGCCAAATTTTTCAAAAGGGTTTCAATTGGAAACTGATGCATCAGACAAAGGCATTGGGGTTGTTCTCATGCAATCTGAGCACCCAATTGCCTATCTTAGCAAAGCTTTGGGACCCAAGGCACAAGCAATGTCCACTTTTGAAAAGGAGTGTATGGCCATATTACTTGCAGTCAACAAGTGGAAATCATACCTGCAGCACAAAGAGTTCATCATTATAATTAATCACAAAAGCCTCACCCATCTTTCTGAGCAGAAATTGACTCAAGGGTTACAACACAAGGCATTCATCAAATTGTTGGGAATGCAATACAAGATTCAGTACAGAAAAAGGGCCAGAAACAAGGCAGCTGATGCTCTCTCAAGAACTATGCAGTCTCAACAAGAAGTAGCAGCTATTTCCACTACAGTCCCCAAATGGTTGGAAACAATTGTAGAAGAATACTTAAATGACCCAAAAGCGAAGGTGTTGCTGGCTGAACTTAGCATATCGGGGTCCAATGACAAGGGATATACTCTCAGTGACGGAATCATTCGATACAAAGGAAGAATCTAGTTGGGTAATCATTTGGAAGCACATCAAGCCATATTGCTGGCTCTGCACACTAACGGCATTGGAGGCCACAGTGGAATAATAGCAACATATAACAAAATCAAGCAGTTATTTGCCTAGGCAGGAATGAAAGAGGACATCAGGAAGTATGTTAGTAACTACGAGGTATGTCTACAAGCCAAAGCTGAGCATAACAAATCCCCTGGCTTACTACGACCATTACCTGTACCACCAACTTCATGGCATACCATTAGCTTAGACTTCATTGAAGGCTTACCAAAGTCTAAACAATTTGACACTATCTTAGTGATAATTGATAAATTCTCAATGTATGGCCACTTCTTGCCAATTGCACATCCATACATAGCAGCATATGTAGCTAAAGTATTCATGGACAATGTGTATAGACTTCATGGCATGCCCCAAATCATAGTATCTGATAGAGATAGGGTTTTCACAAGCAACCTATGGCAAGAACTTTTTAAGCTATCTGAGACAACACTTAATATAAGTTCAAGTTATCACCCTCAGACAGATGGGGAAACAGAGAGGCTCAATCAATGTTTGGAAACTTACCTCAGATGCATGAGTCAAGCTTGTCCTCATAAATGGGCTCCATAGTTAGCATTGGCTGAATTTGGTATAACACTATATACCACTTAGCACTTGGCAAGTCACCATTTGAAGTGCTATATGGGTATCCACCAAAGCATTTTGGAATCACAATAGGATCACAGTGTCAAGTTGCTGAGTTGAACAAGTGGCTGCAAAACAGAACTGAAATCCATAGGATTGTGTAGCATAATCTGGAGAGAGCACAAAACAGAATGAAAATGCAAGCAGACAAGAACAAAAGTGAGAGAAGCTTTGAAGTGGGTGATTGGGTCTATCTCAAATTACAACCATATGTGCAACTGTCAGTAGCGAGAAGATCAAACCAAAAACTCAGATACAAGTACTTTGGGCCATATTTTATTCTACAGAAAGTCAGAGAGGTGGCATATAAGCTCTAGTTGCCTCCAACAAGCCAGATTCATCCGATCATCCATGTGTCACAACTGAAGAAAGGCTGCCACCATCTACGGAGGTAAGTGCTGATGCTGATCTGTCTTGCATATCTACTTCATCACAACTAGTTCCAGTTCAACTGCTCGAATCAAAATGGTGCAAGGTAGAAAATTGGGTAGTTCCAAGAGTGCAGGTCCAGTGGTCCAACTTACCAGCTTCCTGGCACACATGGGAGAATCTACATGCTTTGCAAGTCCAGTTCCCCGGATGCACATACCATAGTGGTGGCTAAGCGAGTTTCAGCATCAACTCGAGGACAAGTTAATTCTTAAGGAGGAGGGAATGTCATGGGCTGCATCACTATGGGCCTAAGGCCGTGTAATAGAATAGCGTTAGGCCTGCGTGCAGACTCTGGGCAACCAACCCATGTATCTGGAACTTGTGCCGAGATTGCAAAGGGAGAAGAAACGTACAACTAAAACCTTAAACACCATTCCTCTCTTGTCTACCTCCTGCTCAAGGCGGCACCACCATTCTTCCCTCTGCTGTGCGTGATGCCGGCGATCTTCTTCTCACTACAGGAGCAAGACAAGTACTCGCCGATGTCGCAATACTCCACCGCCGTGCCACCACCACCGTGCTTGGCCGTCGCTGCATGGTTGTTCTGGCGGCAGGTCTCGCAGAAGTGGGCAGCGGCGTTGACGGGTGGCTTCTAGGAGGGGTCGAAGCCCTACAACAGAGGAGGCGAATGGGGATCATCGTCGCCAAGGAGATTGAAGTTGTCGTCACCGAGGAGACTGAAGTTGTCATCACCGAGGAGGCTGGAATAGTCGTCGTCGAGGAGACCCAAGTAGATGTCGTCGCAGGTGTTGGACATGGATGGCTGTTGGCGGCTATTAGCATGCCAAGTTGTGAACCGCAAGCGTATGGATCAATTGTAGCTCTTCCCTCAGAGTATTCCCCCAAGGTTTATCAATCCGTGGAACTTATAGCACAAGATCTATTTCAACTAGCATTGTTAGTATTAACTTGGTGTTTATGAGAGATTCAGATCCAATCTACTAAGCATGTACAGACAAATAATAGATAGAGCAAGGGTAACCAATCTAGAGTAACCTAGACTATGCATATGTTGTAATTCTAAGCATGGATAGCAAAGCAACACATATATGATCTTAGTAAAAAGCATCTTTAAATCTACAGGTCCGGATCCCGAAACCCCCCACCTTACACAAGAAAGATTCTGTCACGATCACCTATATCAGCACAAGCAGGTTAAGGGCATGATCATAAGAACATGTCATACTCATCGGTAGATCAGGCATGCAAATCTGGTCACAATGACCACAAGAACACCCTAAGCAATCTATCATCGATTCATAGATTGAAAAGCAACCAAACCCGATAAAGTATAAAGCCATCAAAGGAGATACTTAGATCGCTAAGAACATGAATAAATCTATTACTTCATCATGAATTATTGTACATCACAAGATCACCACCGGGATTCTACCTTGATCTTAATGACTCCTAGCTCCAGAACTCCAGCGCGATCTTCCTCGCAGGGTGATCACGCCGGTAGAGGTTTGCCTACGCTAGCCCCTGATAACTGCATGGCCCTCGACTCTCCGGAGAGGTGTCCCTCAAGCTCCTTCTGCATCTCTACTGCTTCATATCAAGTACGTCATCTTCGATATGGGGCTCGGTGGATTTTTTGGGGTATTTATAGTCCAGAGAGCGCATGGCAAAAATTGGAAGACGAGGGGGCAAAGGTGTGGCGGAACACCTTGGATTAACTTAGCTAAAGCACAATTAAGTTTCCTAACACGCGATCATATGCTTTAATGAAGTTAACGCGACGATCCGTCGAATTTCATCCGATAAAACCACTATACAGGACTGAGTTAGCATGGCTCACCCGAAGGTGAGTGGTTCCAGAGAATACAACAGATCATCCACTTAAACAAGTACATTAAGTTCTTTCAACACTGGTTTGGAAATACCAAAGTTTTACAGAGTTCAAGCAGCGGAAAAAGATAAAATAGAACTGCGGAAGCTAGCGCCGGGTCGGATGTCCCTGATGAGGCCGATCAGGACATCAATGATCCCTCTCCTCGCCGTCCGAGGAGGGATCCCACTCGACCGTCCATCCAAGCGGGAGCTGGGGAGGCCAAGTACCACAAGTAGCAAACTCGGAAGCTTCAACTTCACATGAAAGAGATGCCAAAAGCAAGGCTGAGCTACTAAGCTCAACAAGACTTAACCGACCGGTGGGGAACTACTCCACCAACTTCTAGACATGCACGGCTCTTTGGCTGAGGGGTTTGTTTTGCCAAAAGCAACTACAATAGGTCCTTACTTTCAATATTTTAGCTCCGGTTCTAAGTTTATTAACCAGTCTACATTAGCAGCTTATGCTAAACAAACATCATTCCAAACAATATATATATATAGAACAAGCATCAAGTTCATATCGTCATCATGTTCCATCTTTACTCAGTGTAGCATAGCGATCAAGCAGTCTCAAACTGTGAGAGGCAGACAAATCGATTCGAGTTTCTTAACCATGCATGGTGGACCTAATCTCACGACATCCGCGCACCACGAAGGGGTCGCTTCCTGTGTCGGTCGTCCCCATCAATTCCCAGGCACGTGTCAGGTCCAAACTTCCCTTGGCATGCAATGCTCCACAGTCCCGACCTCTTGTCGTACTGTGACCGCACTTGCACTCACATGATGCACCATGGGAACCTCATTTCAGGGCTAGCAAGGGTATAAGCCACGCCCTAGTTCAATCAGGTACTAGGCTTCCCCATCCCATACTAGGTATGAGATTAGTACTTTCAAACACTTGATCACGAACACCAACACATCTCGACCTTAAGCAATTTCATATAGACAGACGGGGCGATCCACCGACCACCAAAAGAGTTCACAAGGCCCCTGCCCCGTCCACCGTCCTTACAGTTGTAACCAGAAAGACAACAACAACTCCTATAACTCACGAGTGACAGGAAATCACTCGACTTTTACCGAGTCCTGTTAAGCATTGCAACTACTCGGACTCATCATACTAGTGTTCAGATCAAGGGAAACTGAGTCATGCATGTATGGTTTCAAGCAACTCCTATAACGTAAATGCACATACATACAAATGAAGGCATGCGCAAGTTTAGAAAGATTGGGTTATGCTCCGGGGCTTGCCTTCGAGTGGGGTGGAAGCAAACTGATCTTCGGCGCTCTCGGCTTCAGCTCCTACGGTCGGCGGCTCAGCTACCACTCCGTCTTTTGGCACCGGGTGCAGCTCGTAGGTGCCGTCGGCGAGGTTTAGTTCTACACAAATGCAAATGCAGGGGTTAACACTTAGACGGTTATTTCAACAATGCTTGCAAGTTTTAGCCCAGGAACTGTAGCAAAACTACAGGAAGGGTGTGAAATCCTAAGCTTCTGTGGATAGAGAACAAGGTAAAAAGAGTCGGATCGGGAAAAACTTATGATCTGACCCTCAGACCTAAAGAATAACTGTACCGGGATCCTCAGACTTAACACAAAGAAGTCCCCAAATTTTACACAGATACCCTTGGTTGAATGAAAAGGATACAGCTGAGCCCTCGGGAGAGGCGGACAAGGGTCGGCGAAACAGATAGGGGTCGGGCAGAACGGAGAAAGGGGTCGGGCGATACGGAAAAAGGGTCGGGCGAAACGGACAGGGGTCAGAAGCTTACCTCTGGGCCTACTGGTGAAGTCTTGGGGTCGGGAAGGAACAGGCTCAGGCGGAGCGATGAAAGGTGCTAAGGCTTGGGCGGCGGCGAGGTCTGGGGTGCTCCGGCGGTGGCGGTGCTTCTTGGTGACAACAAGTAAGCTCTAGCACAGCGCGGAGGAACAAGCGGCTGGTGGGTTGGGAAAGGCGGGTGTTGAGCGGAGAGGGGGAGTTTCCTCAAGAGCTTATGCAGCCGTGCTTGAGCATGAAACAGAGGAAGGTGCGGCATGGCAACGATGGCGAAGGGAACTCCGGTAGAGGATTTGGTACTCCCTTTTATAGCTGCACGGAAGAGAAGGAGTTCAGGCAGCGCGAGGATGAGGTCGAAGAGGATGGAGTGCTCTGCCGTGGCGGCGATTGGTCGACGCCTCCATTGGCCGGCGAAGTGGAGCTTCGGGGATAGGGTCTTTGGTCATTGCGCATTGGAGACAGAGCTTGTGCAGGCGCGGTTTTGCCGGAAGGAAGGATTGGCGAGGGCGAGCGCGGGTCTGGTCGCGTCAAGCGGTGGATTAGGGGCGGCGGCTCGGCTAGCGTGCGGCAGGAAGGAAGAAAGGGGGCACTGCAGGCGAGGGCGCTGCAGGCGAGGTGACCGAGCGAGCGGCGACGCTAGCAGGTGCAGACCAGCGGCTTTGCCAGGGCACGCTACTGGTGAGGTGAAAAAAAAGGAGTTGTCTCTGCCGGAGCCGTGGTTGGCGAGGGCGGTATCGTCGCGGGGCGCGCGCGTGGGCAGCGCGACTGAGGGGCGACAGAAAAGCTGGAAGGCATTGGGACGCGCGGTCGGGGATCCGGGTGAGGAGATGTGCGCGGGAGGCCAGGCGGACTGGCGTGGCAGCGGCCAATCCTTGGTCGCAGCGGCGACAGGGCGCCTGGCGCGACCGGTGAGGTTGCGGGCGAGACGAGACAAGGCGGAAAGGGCCGCAGGGTGCTTCCGCGTGCGATTGGGAAGGAGGCGTGCTGATCCATCTTGTCGCGGCCGGCGACTGGGCGAGGCGGTGCTCATCGGGGAGGTTGAGCCACGCGACGGAGAGGCTTTGAAGCAGGGCGCACGATTGCTCTGGCGCGCTTGGCCCGATAGATCCGGGGAATCCTTTCTCTGGGTCCAACTTCCAGTCTCTGGTTCTCCCAAAGTTGGGAAGACACTGGTTTCGAGACTTAGAGAAAAGCTACTGTTTGTTGGGTTTCAGGGGTCGAGGCTGATTAAAACTGCAGATTTGGGAACTTGTCTCAAGATTAAGCTCGGCTGATTAAACCTAAGTCGTTATAGAAGGAAACCCCTAGGCTTATCGACCTAGGAGGGTCCAGGCCGATTGGCCTAGGCCTCCCTTTTGGCCCCTCGTGTCCTACTTCATCCCCAAGTCTCTGTTGGTGCTTTGAAGTCTTATTTTCACTTGCACGTGGGCTTGGCACGTCAGCTGCTTCGGGATGAGATTGATCTTCAATGTGTTTCCAAATCTCCGCTTGATTTTCTTTGTTTCCTCTTTGATCCCAAAGTGATCCTTACCATATCTTCACAAACTTATCCCTTAAGTCATTTCGGAGGATTGCTTGCCAAAAATGGGCGTCGGAAGGCGCTAGAAGACCCTAGTCCGATCGGCCTGGGCTCCTCTGGGCCGATCGGCCTAGACCCTTCCTAAGCCCATTGGCCTCTATTTTCGTCTGATTCGATGCTCGTTCAGTGCTTCATCCGAAAATACACTTTTAGGTCCAATTCCCTGCAAAAATAGAACATACTCCAAAATATGTTGCACATGTGAAAATGACCGGTTTATTAGGTGTAATAAATAGTTTAGGTATTAAATTTAGGTCATTATTAAAGATAAACATGGGTAAAGTGTGTCAACAGCGAGCGTCAACAATTCCCCCATGCTTAAACATTGCTCATCCTCGAGTAAGTCTTCAATAGAAACAACGTTGCCTTTCGGTGTTCAATCATGCACTTGATCACACACAAGAAAACATAACACTCTCATAGGATTTTTCAATTAATATTCAAGTTGCAACCAGCCTTCTCTAATATGGAGGGTAGAAATCATTTAAGAACATCCCATAATAAATTTATTCTTTTGATCTCAATTTTAAATAGACCTCAGCAGATTTTCAATAAAAACTTTTTCAAAAAGAAACTAAACCGAGATCAACAATTTAAACTTCATTGCAATTGCTCATGTTCTCTTAGGTCATCAAGTCTCTCAATCCTATGCTAGAACTTTTCCAATTTGTCATCACTCAAAAATATGTGTAAGGCTTTATCTGGATCTTTAGGAAGGTTAGTCCTAGCAAAAATATTATAATCAGGATAGTATCAAAACAAGAAAGAATTTTGATGAATCTTACTGAGACTTGTCAAAAAGGTCATGGAAAATAATTGTTTATTGAGAGGGAGAGAACGAACACACACATTTAGATAGTGGACATGTGCAAGAGCAAAGAGTAATCATGAGGCACAAGTGAAAGTCTACGTAATCAGATTGCACATGGTTGGAATAATGAGTATGGAGTAATCCTTAATCTTGAAAGCACTTGGGATCTCTATGAAGCTCAAAGAATTTAGAAGAATTTTCTTTCATTTCTTCTTTCCTCATTTTTTCTTTCTTTTTCCTTTTTCCTTTCTTTCTTTATTTTTCTTTTTCTCCTCAGAACTCTTTGCAACATATTACTTACTCAGCTGTAGTTAGAGATAATGTGATGACTCTCCCCCCATGCTTAGAAGATGCTCGTCCTCAAGCATGAAAAGGAAGAAAGATAAACTGCTAATGTAAGTACCAAAATCTTCGATCTTATGAAAAAAATTATCTTATTCCATTGGAGGGGCTTCCACGCAAAATTTCAAGGGCAACAGAGGGGGGGGGGACACCCCAGGCCGATCGGCTTGAGGGTGGCCAGGCCGATCGGCCTGGCCCCTTCTGGCCTCTATTTCCTCTGCTTTTTATTCCACACACTGGTGGTTGCCTCCAAGTCTCGATTTTCATGAAAAGACACTAAATAATCTTCCGAAACTCGTCAAAATATTTTCCATACTCAAATTTCATTATGGTTAAGGAGGTAGTCACAAAAATGATATATTTGGGTTTAGATTTGGATGCCTAGTGAGGTTTGTGAGATTTCTAGTGCAGAAATTCACAATGCATGGACAAAAATGCTAGCAATAAGAGGTTACACAAAAAGGAGTGACCAACTTCTAAGTCTCATACCACATAAGTAGATCCTGAATCAATTGACCCAAAAATAAATTTTGCAATCTATAGCTGATAAATATTTAGCTTTGGATGGGTAGAGCAATTTCAAAAAGTATCATTGACAAGGTCAGCATAAGTTGTAACAAAAAATAAGAGAGCCTTTGATCCATTTAAAAGAGAGAGCAATAAATAAATATATGGGTCCAAATTATCATGACCTCCACAAAAAGATAAGCCGGTATTTATGTCAATTTCAGCTCGTGTTAGAGAGAGCATTAGTTCAATGGTGCAATAACCAAGTACAAAAATTAAACAAAGCGGCAACGATCATCGTCTTCCAACATGATAAGAACTTAAACCATCACAATTAATCACATATCATTATGTTCAGGTGATGCATATTTTATTTAAGCATGGCATGGTGAAACACACGAACTAAAAATAAAGAGATAATAAAGCAAAAAAGTAAATAGAAAATCTTTTGCACACCCAACACACATATTGAAATAAATAAAAAGGAAAAAAAAGAAAGCTCAAACCACATGTGTGCATTTTTATTTGTCACCTTTAGTCTCCAATCCAGGTCACCTTGCGGTGGGTCATAATGTGGCTCTCCCTGCGGCGCGTCTCCTTGTTGTTGGTACTCGTGATACCCCTACTCGTAGTGCTCCTGCGCTCCACCTTGATACTGATCTAGAGGCACAATCCCCATCATGTCGAACTGATATTCGATGGTCATGTTGCTGTCCTCAATTCTAATCAGCGGCTTGTGTCACAGTACTTGCATCTTGTAAATTTCTTTGTATATATGAGCTTATGATGCGCGCACTTCTCTGTGGTTGTGGCAGGTGGCTGAACTGAGCAGATAATGGTGCATATGGTGGGGGTCCCTGAAAAAGAGGTGGCATGTAACCATGGAAAGCATATGGTGTTGGTGGAGGAGGTTGCGTCTGCTGCTGAAATTTTGGTCGTACTTATACGCTGGTTGCTGGAGATGTGGTGAATATGGGCCTTCTGCCCACGCTTCTACCGGCACCTCCGGTCACTGTTCTTGCTACCATCCTTCATGGACTCCCTCGTAACTTGGTGCATTCTGAAACTCCGTCTGCCATTAGCTTGAGCTAGGTGGTGGAATTGGTATTTCTGGAGCTGCCTGTGATGATGAGCCTTCTTCTATTCTTTGTCCTCTCTTATCTTTCTTTGCTGGAAATAAAATTCCTTCTTCCCGCCAATTAGTCTTGCCTACATAATAGATTCCCAGTCTTCGGTCGGGCAACTTGGAATTAGTGACCCCAAATGTATATCCTTTCTCCCCATCACCACCAATTAAGTGTGCATTTTTCATAGTCCTGGCATCAATGCTTTCTCCTTTAATGAACCAATCAAGGTCCCTTTCAATATCTTGATTCAAAAATGATGCGATCATAGTCTGGTAGCAACCTGAACCAACAGTTCCGGTCCCTGATGTAGCTTCAGCAAGCCATCTGTTTATCATCACCAAGGAGGGGTCAGTTAATTTATTTCCCACTACCGCACAATAAAGCCAGTTCATCTCGGAGTCAGTAATTTTGGTCTCCTTGATTCTTCCCGAGACATGATGGCTCATCCAAAAATGAAATCTTGCACTATTTGATTGCAAATATTTTTCTGTTGCCTATTTTCTTCCTTTGTAATTTTCTTCCAGAATTCCTTTAAGTCTTCTTCTTTCACTTCTCCATATATTGGGACTTTGGATTGAAACCCAACAGTGTTGTGATTGCTCCATATGTAATAATCTTTACTTCGTCCTTTATTCTAAAGGATAGGCATGGAATTTCTTCATTTGTCTCCTCGCTCCATTGCATGATCTTTTTCATGGTCATGAACATCTCCACGGCCACATCCTTGTATACACTGATGGGGCCATTAAGAGAGAATTGCATCCACGCAATATTTCTCAGGAGCTTGTAAATATCATTATGAAATCCAATATCCTGAAGAAAGTCGTTGTTGAAGTCATGGTTGGCAACGATTCTCCCTTCAATATTTTTCAGTTGCTCTTCCTCCTTGCTTTTTATCATGAAGCCGTATGCCGACTTATTTTTGGTGAAGCCCCCACGAGAGCGAGTTGCTCTCCTTGAAGTGTCCGGCGTGGCTTTGGGAATTCAACACAATACATTGAACCGCATGGGGGAGCTTCATATGTTCATCCCACCAAGCAACATACAATCATTGTGTGGTGTGCCATGTCAACGTCCATGCCTCATGGTGACTCAAAGACTGAGTGCTGCTACGGAGCACTTGATGTAGATGATGCTTCGGCTGATGAGCGAGACTTCCGGAGCTGCCATCAGGGGTCACACGAGTCCCTCCGGGACTACATCCGGCGTTTCTCCAGGAGGCGCACCGAGCTCTCTAACGTCGCGGACGCCGACGTCATAGGAGCTTTCCTGGCAGGAACTTCCTGCCGGCCCCTTGTCCACGAGCTGGGACACAGAGGCCGTCGAAGCAATCTTTGATTGTTCCAAAGGCAAGGCGAAATGGGAGGAGGACGCCGATGAAGGCACCTCCAACCGCCAGCAAAAGAAGAAGAACAAGCAGCGGCGCGAGGCTCCCCTCGTTGCCATTGCTGAGCGCAAACAGGGACAGCCGCCCCCTGAGGGCACCCCCGGCTTCTTCGACAAGCTGCTCGAGGGACCGTGCCCGAACCACGAGTTCCCCGCTAAGCACGCCTACAAAGGCTGCAACCTCATGAAGAGGTATTTTGTAGGCAACCCAGTGAAGGGTGACCTGAGATAAAAGCCCGAGGAGGAAAAGAAGGACGGCGAGGAGAAGGAAGACGGCTTTCCCAAGGTGGACGGCTGCTTCATGATCTTCGGCGGGCTGGCGGCTTACGACTCCAAGCGCCGTCGGAAGCTGGAGCGCCGCGAGGTCTACGCGGCCAAGCCCGCCACACCGGCCTTCCTCGACTGGTCGGGACCCGCCATCACTTTCGACTGGTTCGACCACCCGGGGCGCGTCCTGCAGCCAGGACGCTACCCGCTCGTCGTCGACCCCATCGTCGGCACGACGTGCCTCACCAAGGTGCTCATGGACGGAGGCAGCGGCCTCAACATCCTCTACGCCGAGACTCTTGACGCCATGGGGATCGACCGCTCCCGCCTCCGCCCCAGCAAGGAGCCATTCCACGGCATCATGCCGGGGAAGTGGGCGATGCCTCTCGGGCAGATCGATCTGCCCGTCACTTTCGGGACTCCTTCCAACTACAGGAAGGAGATCCTCACCTTCGAGGTGGTGGGTTTCGGTGGAACCTACCACGCCATCTTGGGTCGGCCATGCTACGCCAAGTTCATGGCCATCCCCAACTACACCTACCTCAAGCTCAAGATGCCGGGGCCCAACGGGGTCATCACCATCGGCACGTCTTTCCAAAAGGCGTACGAGTGCGATGTAGAGTGCTGAGAGTATGCCGCAGCCATCACCTGCACAAAGGACCCCACGGTCCAGCTCGCGCAGAGTGCCGAGGACCCGCCCGACTCCAAGCAGTCCAACACCTCCTTCGAAGCCACCGAAGGCGTCAAGGAGGTCCCCCTCGACCCCAGCAATTCCGACGGCAAGACCATACGGATAGGCGCTTCCCTATCTCCCAAATAGGAAAGCGCGCTTGTCGACTTTCTCCGCGCGAACAGCGACGTTTTCGCATGGAAACCCTCGGACATGCCCGGCATCCCGAGGAAAGTCGTCGAGCACTCCTTGAACATCAAGGCCGGCTCCAAATTGGTGGAGCAAGGCTGGCAACGCTTCGACAAGGAGAGGCGCATGGCCATCGCCGAGGAGCTTCAGAAGCTTTTGGCGGCCGGATTCAGCAAGGAAGTGTACCACCCTGAGTGGCTAGCTAATCTTGTTCTTGTACGAAAAAAGAATGGGAAATGGAGGATGTGTGTTGATTATACCGGTCTCAACAAGACGTGTCCAAAGGATCCGTTTCCTTTGCCACGTATAGATCAGATAGTCGACTCGACCGCAAGGTGCGAAACCCTTAGCTTCCTTGACGCGTATTCCGGCTACCATCAAATCACGATGAAAGAGTCCGACCAGCTCGCGACCTCTTTCATCACCCCTTTCAGCCCCTATTGCTATGTAAGAGGCCATTCGGCCTAAAAAACGTGGGGGCTATGTTCTAGCGATGCATGCTTAAGTGTTTCGAGGACCTCATCGGGCGAACCATTGAGGCTTACATCGATGACATCGTAGTCAAGTCCAGGAGGGGCGACCAACTCATCCCCGACCTTGAACTAGCCTTCGAAAGGCTAAGAGACAAGTGCATCAAACTCAACCCTGAAAAGTGCGTTTTCGGGGTTCTGAGAGGCATGCTGCTGGCTTTCATTGTCTCCGTGCGCGGCATCGAAGCCAACCTAGAGAAAATAGCGGCCATCAGCGACATGGGACCGATTCGAAACATAAAGGGAGTCCAGCGCGTCACGGGATGCCTGGCAGCCCTGAGCCACTTCATCTCGCGCCTCGGCGAATGGGGGCTCCCTCTCTACCGACTCCTGAAGAAGACCGACCGCTTTGTGTGGACCGCCGAGGCCCAGGAGGCGCTTGACCGCCTCAAGAACCTCCTGACGAAGGCCCCGATCCTGGTCCCGCCAACCGATGGGGAGCCACTTCTGCTCTACATCGCGCTGACCACCCAGGTGGTTAGCGCGGCTCTGGTGGTTGAGCGAGAAGAGGAGGGACACACCCTCAAGGTGCAGCACCTGGTGTACTTCGTCAGCGAGGTCTTATCCGAGTCCAAGGTGCGCTACCCGCAGATCTAGAAGCTCATCTACGCTGTCCTCATCACGAAGAGGAAGCTGCGCCACTACTTCACCTCCCATCCCATGACGGTCGTCTCGTCATTTCCTCTCAGTGAAGTGATCGAGCTCATGGACCAAGGCATCACCTACGCCATATGACGGATCGCGAAGTGGGCGCTCGAGCTCATGGACCAGGGCATCACCTACGCCCCCCGTACGGCCATCAAGTCCCAAGTGCTCGCCGACTTTGTTGCAGAGTGGATAAAGATCCAGACGCCATCGGTGCCGGAGAAGCAGGAGTACTGAACAATGTACTTTGACGGGTTGTCAATGAAGGCTCGCGCTGGAGCGGGTCTGATCTTCGTCTCTCATCTCGGTGTGCGCATGAGGTACATGATTCGCCTCCATTTTCCTGCATCTAACAATGTCGCTGAGTACGAGGCCCTCCTCAACGGGATTCGCATCGCCATCGAGCTGGGCATCCGGTGGCTGGACATCCTAGGCGACTCTCAGCTAGTCGTCGAACAAGTCATAAAGGAGTGGAGCTGCCACGACCCCAAGATGGCGGCGTACTACAACGAAGTCCGCATGCTCAAAGACAAGATCGATGGACTAGAGGTCAACCACGTCGCAAGGTGTTTTAACGAGGCAGCTGATGAACTAGCGAAGGCGGCATCCGGTCGAAAGCCCGTTCCCGACGGCGTCTTCGTCAGCGACCAATACAAGCCCTCGATCCGTTACAAGGAGTCGGGAAGGGTCGGCGACGCGCCACCTGCCCCGGACTCGGACGCCGACCCTGAAAAGGTCGGCGACTCTCCATCTGGCCTGGACCCGAAGGCCGATCCCTCCGACCCCGATGTCAATGAGATCGATGCAAACCCGGCAGAGGGGCCCGACCCCCCCCCCCCCACCTGACTGGAGAGCCCCGTACCTCGACTACCTCATCCGCGAGATGCTCCCGACGAACAAGACAGAGGCACGCAGGATTGCACGTCGCGCCAAATCATTCGTCATCATCGACCAGGAGCTCTACAAGCAGAGCCACACCGGCATCCTCCAGCGCTGCATCCCGATCGAGCAGGGAAAGGCGTTGATTCTAGACATCCACGCCGGGGCCTGCGGCCACCACGCCGCGCCAAGAACCCTCATTGGGAACGCCTTCCAACAGGTCTTCTATTGGCCGACGGCAGTAGCCGACGCCACCCACGTGGTGCGCACCTGCAAGGGTGCCAATTCTTCGCGCGCCAAACCCATCTGCCCGCACAGGCGCTCCAGACCATCCCCATCACGTGGCCGTTCGCGGTCTGGGGTCTGGACCTCGTCGGACCCTTCAGGAAGGTGCCCAGGGGCTTCACCCACTTGCGTGTCAATGTCGACAAGTTCTCAAAGTGGATCAAGGCGCGACTCGTCGCGCAGATCAAATCTGAGCAGGCGGTACAATTCTTCACCGACATCATCCATCGCTTCGGAGTACCCAAATCCATCATCACGAACAACCGCACGCAGTTCACCGGGAACAAGTTCCTCAAGTTCTGCGATGATCACCACATCCGAGTGGACTGGTCGGCCGTGGCGCATCCCCGCACGAACGGGCAGGTTGAACGGGCCAACGGCATGATACTCCAAGGTCTCAAGCCAAGGATTTTCGACCGCCTCAAAAAGTTCGGCGGCCGATGGGTCGCGGAGCTCCCCGCGGTCCTATGGAGTCTTAGGACAACCCCCAGTAGGGCAACCAGCTTCACCCCGTTCTTCATGGTCTACGGGTCTGAGGCAATCCTCCCCACTGACCTGGAGTATGGGTCGCCGAGGGTCAAGGCGTACGATGAACAAGGGAACCAGGCATCGCTCGAGGACGTGAAGGAGTTATGCGAGTTTTCCATTTGATCTATGTCCTAGTTTCGTACCCTTGCTGCAATGGTAGTGTAACGACATACTCCTACCGGTCGGTTTCCGCCATCGGAGTTACGTGATACACGTAAATCCAGTTGCAGTGAGCGAAGATCAATATGATTGGTCGAATCGAAATCCAGGGTCATATGCCAGACGCATTAGATGTGCAATAGTAGATGAGATCTACTGCCGGGGTCAGGATTTTTGCCGTATGCGTATGCTTCGGTAAAACAGCCGTAACTTTTCGGTACGATCTCGGATCGAGGCGAATTGTATATGAAAATTGATCTACAGAAAAAGTTACACATGATTACGACAGACTTTGTCGATTTCGGCGAAATTAGATTTCCCAAATTCGGCCTCTAAGATGGAGTTTCGGGCCTCTGAAGTTTGGAACGTTAGAACGCCTAACTCTGTTTTGCAGGATATGTATCTTGTGATCAGTATGGCCCTCCTTATGTATGTGTGTGTAACTCATTCGTGACCTGCGTGTCGCGCGTACGGCAACACGGCAGGAGCCATATGTGTTGTCACTTTATTGTATTTAATGGTCTGCGTACCAATCTGTGATCCAAGCAACTATGTAATCTTCATTACTAGATTCTTTACTAGCTATTAGGCGTAATAGCATGTTCTAGTTCTTGGAGGACTCATCACCAGGAGGATGGCGCACATGGAACATGGAGATGGAGATCACCATGGTGAACAGGTTCTATGGAGATGGAGATCACCATATGAAAACGGGTCATACTGTGTCACAACTGTGTGAATGCTATTCTGTTTATGTTTTACTTTCTGCATGCTGTGATGTTAGAAGTAGAACGATCCCTCACAAAGTTTAAGTTAGTATGCCCTCCCAACTAAAACTTGCACCGTCCCATATCTTGTACAATTAGTGGTGGGTCTATGAAATTAGGGTGCCACTAGTTTTCCTTGACTAGACGGGTTTGTGTCGGACACTTACACGCATAAGGGTTGGTTTGCAACAAGGTTATCTTAACGGTTAAGGACCTTGGGGCATAAAGGTTGGGCGCCGAGACATAGAGATGTCACCCAACAACAGAAGTCATATGTGATATGATTAGCAAAAGTTGCTTACCGATCTACCTTGTTTGCTAGCGGTGATGCTAAAGCTCACTAGTGGACTTGTTAGTTGTGGATCCTGAATCACTAAGTTTCAATAGAGGGATATTGATTTTAGTGGGAGTAGATTCTGTTAAAATAGTTTAATGTGATTTGCTCTATCATGGATACGTTTGTCTTAGTGTATTTTGCATTACTTTGTTGTAGATTAAATGGCACCTAGCAGCACTACACCATTTGCTTTGCGTTCGGTCCTTGAGAAGGACAAGTTGAATGGAACAAATTACTCGGATTGGATCCGTAACCTGAGAATTGTTCTCAGGGCTAAGAAAAAGGAAGATGTTCTAGACAACCCACTACCAGAAGAACCTGCTGATGATGCACCCGCTGCTGCTAAGAATGCTTACAAGAAAGCATGTGATGCTAACCTCGAAGTAAGCTGCCTTATGCTTGCTTGCATGGAACCCGAGTTGCAGATGCAGTTCGAAACAAACCATGAGGCGCACGATATGATCGTGGCGCTTAGAGACATGTTCCAAACACAGGCCAGGACTGAAAGGTTCAATGTGTCTAAGGCCTTTGTTGAGAGCAAGCTAGCAGAAGGCGCAACAGTAGGACCACACGTAATCAAGATGGTTGGTTACACTCAACGGTTGGAGAAGCTAGGCTTCCCACTGGGCCAAGAGTTGGTCACTGATTTCATTCTTTCGTCTCTTCCGCCTAGCTATGGGAACTTCATCTTGAACTACCATATGCATGGGACGGAGAAGGGTCTGAATGAGCTGTGTGGCATGCTTAAAACAGCAGAGGCTGACATCAAGAAAAGCGCTAGTACCAGCCATGTGATGGCTATATAGAACAAGCCTAGCTTTAAGAAGAAGGGAAATTCTTGGAAGAAGAACGGCAAGGCTGGAACGTCCAAGCCAAACCCAACGCCCAAGGTTAAAGCTGGACCTGGACCTGCTCCAGACAAAGAGTGCTTTTACTGTCATGAACTTGGTCACTGGAAGAGAAACTGCAAGCAGTACCTAGCTTCCTTGAAGAATGGCGGAAGTAAGAGTACTTCTACCTCAGGTACGCTTGTTGTTAATGTTATAGACAATATTTTTCTCGCTGATACAATTATTAATTCTTGGGTATTTGATACCGGATTGGTTGCTCATATTTGCAATTCGATGCAGGGAATGATAAGAAGTAGAAGCGTGGAAACAGGAGAAGTTGATTTCCGCGTGGACAATAATGCAAGAGTTGCTGCGTTGACCGTCGGGACGATGCAACTCCACCTCCCGTCAGGATTTATTATGGAGTTGAATAATTGTTATTTCGTTCCTAGTTTAAGTCGAAACATTTTGTCTCCTTCATGCTTGATGAAGGATGGTTATTCATTTGCGAGTAAAAACAATGGTTGTGTGATCTCTAAGAATAATATGTTTATGGCTTTTGCACCCATTGTGAATGGATTATTTTTTTTAAATCTTGATGGTTCACCTGTTTGTAATGTAAGTGGTTCCAGAGAATACAACAGGTCCACCATTAGATTAACAAGTTGTTACACACTTGGTTGTAAATCAGAGTTTAACAAGTTCTGAAGAACACAAACAGAACATAACAACAAGCGGAAGCTACTCGTCGGTGTCGGACGTCCCTGGTGAGGCCAACCAGGACATCAATGATCCCATTCCCCGCCGTCCGAGGAAGGATCCCACTCGACCGTCCAACCCGGAGGGAGCTGGGGCGGCCAAGTGCCAGCAGCAAGCTTGGAAGCTGCACCTTCACCTGAAAAGAGAAGCCACAACAAGGTTGAGCTTCTAAGCTAAACAAGACTTAACCGACGGGTGGGAAAAACTACTCCACCACTTCTAGACATGCAAGGCTCTCTGGCTGAGGGGGGTTTGTTTGCCAAAAGCGACTACATTAGGTCCTTGCTTTCAAGTTTTAGCTTAAATTCTAAGTTCATTAACCAGTCTACATTTGCATCTTACTCTAAGCAAACATAGATCCCACTTTATGTATATAAGCTCAACATCAAGACCATGTCATCATCAGACTCTTTCATTACTCTGTGTGACATTATGATCAAGCAGTCTCAAACTGTGAGAGGCAGACGAATCGATTCGAGTTCTTTAACCATGCATGGTGAACCTAACCTCACGACATCTGTGCACCACCGAGGGTCGCTTCCTGTGTTGGCCTTCCCCATCAATTCCCTAACCTGTGTCGGGCCCACTTCCTTTGGTGCAAGGTTTCACAGACCCGGCCTCTGTCATTCTGTGACCACACTTGCCACCACGTGCGTGTGACGACCGACCCCAAATCTCTCGAGTTAAATCTTAATCTGAGTCCCTAATCCCTTGTCTCAGCTTTCCCGAGTTTAAGTGCTCAACCCCAGTCCCGGTCCCGACCCCTGAGATCCGACCCCTCTCCGCTGGTTCCCAGCTCTGACCCCTGCCGACCCCAAACCCATGCCCCTGGATCTCCTAAGCCTCCCAATAGCAGTCTCCCTTCAATCTGAACAGTGGACCAACCGAAACTGACCGGTGGACCCACCAAATCTTTTCCCCCGATCTCCTGGTGCAGACGCACTCGAGTGGCATGCCCGCTTCAGAGCTTCTCCGCCGCGTGGCTCATTTCCTCCGACACCCGCCGCTCCGCCCCGTCGCCGGCCGCGACCGGATGGGTATCCGCGCCCCCTTCCCCAATCGCAGCGGAAGTCCCCTGCAACCCTTTCTACAGCGTGAGAATGGGAAAGTATATTATGGAGACCAACTTGTTGTACCATCCGAACCCAATCTGAGGAAGCAAATTCTAGATGAAGCCCACCTCTCCAAATTCTCAATCCATCCTGGCAGCAATAAGATGTACCTTGATCTCCGTCAAACCTTCTGGTGGAGTGGAATGAAACCAGAAATTGCCCGGTATGTTTCAGAATGTGACACCTGCCAACGCGTCAAGGCCAGCCATCTAATGGTAGCAGGCACTCTGCAGCCCCTACCTATTCCCTCTTGGAAATGGGAAGACATCAGCATGGACTTCATTGTTGGACTACCCCTTATATCGCAGCGATATGATTCCATCTGGGTAATTGTGGACCGCCTGACCAAGTCTGCCCACTTCCTTCCTGTCCACACCACCTACACGGCCAAGAAGTATGCGGAGCTATATCTTGACCGCATTGTTTCCCTACACGGTGTGCCTAGGACGATCATCTCTAATCGAGGAGTTCAATTTGTGGCACGCTTATGGAAAAAGCTACAAGCATCCATGGGCACCAAGCTCATCCGTAGCTCAACCTATCATCCCCAAACCAATGGTCAAACCGAAAGAGTTAATCAGATCCTTGAGGACATGTTAAGAGCTTGTGTCATCCATTATGACAAAAATTGGGACAAGTGCTTGCCCTTGGAAGAGTTCTCCTACAACAATAGCTACCAGACTAGCTTGAAGATGGCACCGTTTGAAGCCTTATATGGCCGGAGATGTCGGACACCTTTGAATTGGTCACAAACTGGAGAAAGACAAACCTATGGCCCTGACTTGGTAGTAGAAGCAGAAGAACAAGTGAGGGTAATTCAAGCAAATCTCAAGGCCGCCCAATCTCGACAAAAGAGTTACTCCGACAGGAGAAGAAGTCCCCTGCAATTCGATGTCGGTGATCATGTGTATCTTCGAGTCTCCCCGACCAAAGGAGTGCAACGGTTTGGAGTAAAGAGAAAATTGGTTCCCCGTTACATTGGCCCTTATGAGATTGTGGAAAATTGTGGACCCGTTGCTTATCGAATCCGACTCCCAGAACAGCTCTCGGCCATACATGATGTTTTCCATGTGTCTCAACTGAAGAAATGTGTCCAAGTCCCAACCGAGGTAGTAGAGCAAGGACAACTTCAGATCGAGCCCGACCTGACCTATACTGAGTACCCGGCCAAAGTTCTTGACCGAAAGGAGAGGCGCACCCGACGCCAAGTGGTAAAAATGTACAAGATCCTATGGAATAACCACACAGAGGATGAAGCAACATGGGAAACAAAAGAGTATTTGAACAAGCACTTCCAAGGCTTTCTTTCTCGTCAAGGAGGTAAGGACTGTGCACCCCCACTGGTTACTCTTACACCTGAATCTCGGGACGAGATTCCTTTTAAGGGGGGTAGGCTGTGACGACCGACCCCAAATCTCTCGAGTTAAATCTTAATCTGAGTCCCTAATCCCCTACCTCAGCTTTCCCGAGTTTAAGTGCTCAACCCCAGTCCCGGTCGTGACCCCTGAGATCCGACCCCTCTCTGCTGGTTCCCAGCTCCGACCCCTGCCGACCCCAAACCCATGCCACCGGATCTCCTAAGCCTCCCAACAGCAGTCTCCCTTCAATCTGAACAGTGGACCAACCGAAACTGACCGGTGGACCCACCAAATCTTTTCCCCCGATCTCCTGGTGCAGACACACTCGAGTGGCATGCCCGCTTTAGAGCTTCTCCGCCGCGTGGCTCGTTTCCTCCGACACTCGCCGCTTCGCCCCGTCGCCGGCCGCGACCGGATGGGTATCCGCGCCCCCTTCCCCAATCGCAGCGGAAGCCCCCTGCAACCCTTTCTGCAGCGTCTCACAGCTCGTGCCCATCATCACCTCGCCAGACCCCTGGCCGCGATGCCCGATGCCACCCGTCTCTCCGCCGCCTCTCCACCGTCGCGCCACCCCAGACGCGCTACGCGACGATTCCTCCTCCGCCAACCCCGGCCACAGCCGCGAAAGCTCCTTTCCCGCCCTGCCAGATCTGCGCCCCGACAGAATGTTGCTTCGCGCTCGCCCGCGCAATCGCAACCCGCCTGTCTTCTATCCTGTGCGCCCTAGTTTCTAGCGCCGTTCCCCCGGTCACCTCCATCAGATCCGCCGCACGACAACGCCTGCCTCCGCCAAATCTCAACCACTGGCAAAACCGCGCCTGCGCCGCCCTGTCTCCAGTGCCCAATGGCCGAAGGCATCATCTCTGAAGTCCTGCTCCGCCGCCCAGCTGCTCAATCGCCGCCCCGGCAGCGCACTCCATCGCCTCTTTCCAGTCTTCGTGCTGCTCCAGCCCCCCCTCTCTCTCTCTCTTTCTTCCCGCGCAGCTATAAAAGGGAACGTCTGAGTCCCCGCCGGAGTCCCCTTCGCCATCGCTGCCCTCCCGCCTTGTTCCCCTATTTCATGCTCAAGAGCTATCACCCAAGTTCGTGAGGAACTCTCCTCTCTGCTCAACGCCCGCCCTTTCCAATCCACCCAGCCGCTTGCTCCTCTGCGCTGTGCTGAAGCTTGCTTGTGTCCACAAGAAGCACCACCACCATCGGAGCACCGCCGGGCATCGCCGTTGCCCAGATCTTAGTGCTTCCATCCTTCCGCCCAATTCTGCTCCTTCCCGACCCCAAGTTTCACCTGCAAGCCGAAGGTAAGCTGCCGACCCCTTGTCCGCCTCGTCCGACCCTGTCTGTCCGCCCGACCCTATCTGTTTCGCCGACCCTTTCTCCGCCTCGCCCGAGGGCTCGGCTGTATCTTTTTCCTTGACCCGAGGGTATATGTGTAAAAATTGGGGACTTCTTTGCGTTAAGCCCGAGGACCCCCCAGCACATCTACTCCTCTAGTCTAAGGGTCAGATCATAAGTTTCTTCCATCCGACCCTTTTACCTTGCTCTCCACCAACCCAAGCGAACTTCCCCACCTTTTTCCGTAGCTTTGCTACTAGTCTCTGGGCTAAAACTTGCAATTGTTGTTGTTGAAATAATCGTCTAAATGCTAACTCTTGCATTGCATTCGTGTAGAGCTGCGTCTTGCTGACGGCGTCTACGAGTTGTACCTGGCGCCAGAAGACGAAGCTGTAGCCGAGCTCTTGCTTCCAGAAGCCAAAGCCGCCCCAGCAGAAGACCCGTTCCCTTCCTCGCTTGAAGGCAAGCCCCGGATGCATGAACCCCATGTCTTTCCCCAAACTTGCGCATGCCTTCTTCTTCATGTTTGTGCATTTACGTATAGGAGTTGTTTGGAACCGTAGATGCATGACTTAGATCCCTTGATCTGAACACTACCTGTTGGACCGAGTAGTTGCTATGCTTAATTAGGAAGCGGTAAAAGCTGAGTGATTTCCTGTCACTCGCGAGTTGTAGGAGTTGGTTGTTCTCCTTCTATTACAACTATAAGGACGATGGACGGGGCAGGATTTTGGTTAATTCTTTGTTGGTCGGCTGATCGCCCCGTCTGTCTATGGAACTTGCTAAGGCCCGACAGTGGTGGTGTTCGTGATCAAGTGTTTGAAAGTACTAACCTCATACTCAGTATGGGATGGGGAAGCCTAGTACCTGATTGAAACACTTAATCACGAACACCACCACTATCAAACACTTGATCATGAACACCACCACTGTCGGGCCTTAACAAATTCCATAGACAGACGGGGCGATCAGCCGATCACCAAAAGAGTTAACCAAAACCCTGCCCCGTCCATCGTCCTTATAGTTATAATAGAAGGAAAACAACCAACTCCTATAACTCGCGAGTGACAGGAATCACTCGACTTTTACCGATACCTATTTAAGCAGTGCAACTATTCGACCCAACAAACTAGTGTTCAGATCAAAGGAACTATGTCATGCATCTAAGGTTGCAAACAACTCCTATACGTAAATGCACAAACATGATAAGGAAGGCATGCGCAAGTTTAGAAATTTGGGGTTCATGCTCCAGGGCTTGCCTTCAAGCGGAGGGGAGGACAACTGGTCTTCAGCTGGGGTGACTTCGTCTTCTGGAACTGGCAGCTCAGCTACAGCTCCGTCTTCTGGCACCGGGTGCAGCTCTTAAACGCCATCAGCGAGGTGTAACTCTACACGAATGCAATGCAGGAGTTAGTGTTTAGATGGTTATTTCAACAACACTTGCAGTTTAAGCTCGGACACTTGTAGCAAGGTTACAGAAAAGGTGGGGAGGTTCACTGCAGTTGGTGGATATCAGGATAGAAGGGGTCGGATGGGAGAAGACTTGTGATCTGACCCTTAAACTTTAAGGGATACCTGTGTTCGGGGTCCTCAGACTTAACGCAGAGAAATCTCTATCTTTTACACAGATACCCTCGGGTCAAGGAAAAGGATACAGCCGAGCCCTCGGGCGAGGTGGAAAAGGGTCGGCTAAACAGACAGGGTCGGGCGAGACGGAAAAAAAAGGGGTCGGGCGACATGAAAAGGGGTCGGGCGACACGAAAAGGGGTCGGCAGCTTACCTTCGGTCTATAGGTGAAGCTTGGGGTCG
This sequence comes from Setaria viridis, assembly GCF_005286985.2. Lineage (NCBI taxonomy): Eukaryota > Viridiplantae > Streptophyta > Magnoliopsida > Poales > Poaceae > Setaria > Setaria viridis. The sequence continues at coordinate 25,389,685 of NC_048263.2, read as the reverse complement.
GGAGGGAACAAACTTGGGCGGAAGGACTTAAGCACTAAGGCTTGGGCGGCGGCGATGTCCGGCGGTGCTCCAGCGGCGGCGGAGCTTCTTGTGAGCAACAAGGAAGCTCTAGCACAACGCGGAGGAGCAGACGGCTGGGTGGATTGGGGAGAAGCGGACTTGAGCGGAGAGGGGAACTCTCGAGAGTTTCAGTGGGATTGCTCAAGTGTGCTCAGAGTAGGGACGGTGAAACAGTGATAGCCAAGGAACTCCGGTGGAACTCTAGCCTTCCCTTTTATAGCGGCGCGGAAGAGAGAGATTTCGAGTGGCATGAAGATCGGAAGAGAAAGATGGAGTGCGCTGCCATGGTGGCGATTGAGCGGCGATGGGTGGCGGAACAGGGCTTCGGAGATAGCGTCTTCAGCCATTGGGCACTGGAGACAAGGCGGCGCAGGCGCGGTTTTGCCGGGGCTGAGATTTGGCGGAGGCGGGCGTCGTCGAGCAGCAGATTTGATTGGTGTGACAGGGAGAAAGGCGCTGCAAGCGAGGTTGCAACAGGCGAAAAGACAGGGCGAACGGCGTCGCAGTCGAGCACGAAACAGCGGCATTGCCGGCGCACGGCACTGCTGGGGCGAGCGAAGGGAGCTGTCGCTGCCGGAGTTGGGGTTGGTAAGGGAGGAATCGTTGCGTAGTGAGTTCTTGGGCGGAGCGACTGTGGAGAGGCGGCGGAAAAGCCGGAAGGCATCGGGCCTTGCAGCCGAAGATCCGGCGAGATGATGGGCGCGAGTCACGAGGCGGTCTGACGCGGCTGTGGCAAACTTCTGCCACGGCGGCGATGGGGCACCTTGGCGTGGCCGGCGAGGGCGCGAGCGAGACGAGGCAGAAAGGGTTGCAGAGGGGCTTCCGCTGCGATTGGGGAGGAGGGCGCGGAAATCCATTCTGTCGCGACCGGCGACTGGGCGGAGCGGCGGGTGTCGGAGAGGTCAAGCCACGCAGCGGAGAAGCTCTAAAGCGGCGCATGCTGCTCGAGTGCGTCTGCCTCGGGAAATCCAGGGAAAAGATTTGCGAGCCCACCAGTCAGTCTCGGCTGTTCCACAGCTCCAAGATTGAAAGGAGCACTGCCTTTGGGGACTCAGAAGGAACCGATGGGGTTGGTTGGGTTCTCAGGGGTCGGGACTAAGAACCGGAGGTTGAGCGCTTAAGCTCAAGGGAGCTGAGACAGAGGGATCAGGGACTCGGATTGAGATTAACTCGGCTGATTTCACCAGGGTCATCACAGCCTACCCCCCTTAAAAAGAATCTCGTCCCGAGATTCGGGTGTAAGGGTAACCAGTGGGGATGTGCAGTCCTTACCTCCTTGGCTGGAAAGAAAACCTCAGAAATGTTTGTTCAAATACTCCTCTGTTTCCCAGGTTGCTTCTTCTTCTGTGTGGTTGTTCCATAGTATCTTTTACATTTTGACTGTTTGCCATCGGGTATGTCTTTCCTTTCGGTCGAGGACCTTGGCTGGATACTCAGTGTAAGTTAGGTCGGACCCAATTTGAAGTTGCTCCTACTCTAAGACCTCAGTTGGGACTTGGACACATTTCTTCAGTTGGGAGACATGGAAAACATCATATATGGCCGAAAGCTGTTCTGAGAGTTGGATCCGTTAAGCAACGGGTCTGCAAATTTCCACAATCTCATAAGGGCCAATGTAACGGGGAGCCAACTTTCCCTTTATTCCAAACCATTGCACTCCTCTGGTCAGGGAGACTCGAAGATACACATGATCGCCAATGTCAAACTACAAGGGTCTTCTTCTCCTGTCGGAGTAACTCTTCTGTCGAGATTGGGCTGCCTTGAGATTTGCTTGAATTATCTTAACTTGCTCTTCGGCTTCTACTACTAGATCAGAACCATAGGTTTGTCTTTCTCCAGTTTGTGACCAATTCAATGGTGTCCGACACCTCCAACCATATAAGGCTTCAAATGGTGCCATCTTCAAGCTAGTCTGGTAGCTATTGTTGTAGGAGAACTCTGCCAATGGTAGGCACTTATCCCAATTCTTGTTATAATGGATGACACAAGCTCTCAACATGTCTTCAAGGATCTGATTTACCCTTTCGGTTTGACCATCGGTTTGAGGGTGATAAGTCGAGCTACGAATGAGCTTGGTGCCAAGTGATGCTTGTAGCTGTTCCCAAAAACGCGCTACAAACTGGACACCTCGATCTGAGATGATCGTTCTAGGCACACCGTGCAGGGAAATAATGCGGTCAAGGTACAACTCCGCATATTTCTTGGCCAGGTAGGTGGTGTGAACAGGGATAAAGTGAGCAGACTTGGTAAGACGATCCACAATCGCCCAAATGGAGTCATGTCGCTGCGGTGTAAGAGGCAGTCCAACAATGAAGTCCATGCTGATGTCTTCCCATTTCCAAGAGGGAATAGATAGGGGCTGCAGGGTACCTGCTACCTTTAAATGGCTGGCTTTGACATGTCGACAAGTGTCACATTCTGAAACACCGTGCAATCTCTGGCTTCATCCCACTCCACCAGAAGATTTGACGGAGATCATGATACATCTTATTGCTGCCAGGATGAATCGAGAACTTGGAGAGATGAGCTTCATCTAGGATTTACTTTCTCAGGTTGGGGTCAGATGGTACAACAAGTCGATTTCCATAATATACTCTCCCATTCTCATCTTGTCGGAATTGCTTATACCCTTCATTCTTCAATGAAATCTTCCTTTTGATCCGCCTTACTTCCTCATCCTCTAACTGTGCTGACCCAATTTGGTCTTCCAGGACAGACTCAAGAGATATATGGCCGAGGGTTCCATGGGAAACAATTTCCAAACTGAGCTTTCCCATCTCCTGGCATAGAGTCTCTGTGAAGTTGGTTGCCATCAAGCAATTGCAATGAGCCTTGCGGCTAAGAGCATCGGCCACCACGTTGGCCTTGCCGGGGTGATAGTGCACCTCCAAATCGTAATCTTTTATCAACTCCAACCATCTTCTTTGGCGCATGTTGAGGTCGGCCTGAGTGAAGATGTACTTGAGGCTCTTGTGATCGGTGTAGATGTTACAGTGGGTGCCCATCAGATAGTGTCTCCATATCCTTAAGGCATGAACCACTGCTGCCAACTCAAGATCATGGGTCGGATAGTTCAACTCATGAGGTCGTAAAGCCCGCGAGGCATAGGCAATGACTCAGTTGTCTTGCATGAGAACACACCCAAGTCCAATGCCAGAGGCGTCGCAGTATACGTCGAACGGCTTAGAAGGGTCGGGTTGAGCCAAAACCGGGGCTGAGGTCAGCAAGTGTTTCAAGGTGTTGAAGGTTTCTTCACACTTGTTGCTCCACACAAATTTGACTTCTTTCTTCAGCAGCTCAGTCATCGGCTTAGCTATCTTGGAGAAATCCGGAATGAAGCGCCGATAGTAGCCTGCTAGTCCAAGGAAACTTCAGATCTGGTGAACTGAAGTGGGCGGCTTCCAGTCCATGACTTCCTATACCTTGCTGGGGTCAATTGCTATGCCATCCCGAGAAATGGTGTGTCCCAAGAACTTGACACTCTCTAACCAAAATTCACACTTGGAGAATTTGGTATAGAGCTGATGATCTCTCAACCGTTGGAGAGCCACATGAAGATGCTCGGCATGTTCTTCTTCACTCTTGGAGTACACCAGAATATCATCAATGAACACCACCACGAACTTGTCCAGTTCGGACATAAACACCGAATTCATGAGGTACATGAAATAGGCGGGTGCATTGGTGAGTCCAAAAGACATAACCAGGTACTCGTAGAGTCCATATCTTGTGGAGAAAGCAGTTTTAGGGACATCACAGGGTCTGATCTTGATTTAGTGATAACCGGAACGAAGATCGATCTTGGAGAACACTCTTGCTCCAGCTAATTGATCAAACAAGACATCGATGCGGGGAAGTGGATACTTGTTCTTGATAGTCACCGCATTGAGAGGTCGGTAGTCCACACACATGCGTAGACTTTCATCCTTCTTCTTCACAAACAAGGCTGGGCAACCCCAAGGTGAAGTACTGGGTCGTATGAAGCCTTTTTCCAACAGATCCTTCAACTGGGTTTTTAACTCGGCCAGCTCAGCGGGTGGCATCCGATAGGGTCTTTTGGATATCGGAGCGGTACCAGGCTGCAGTTCAATGGCGAACTCGATATCTCTGTCTGGCGGCATGCCGGGCAAGTCATCTGGAAACACATCCGGGTACTCGCAGACAACAGGAAGGATTTCTATCCGGGCTTCTGATATAGGGTACGCACAAGGAATTGCGTACTCACGGTGGGTCAAGGATAGGGTAGAGCTGCCATGAAAGGGTGAGTTGATGTGGAGAGCTCGGGCAGCTGCATCTAGGACCACTTGGTGTCGGGTCATCCAATCCATCCCAAGGATGATATCTATTCCTTCTAGGTCAAGGATGATAAGATTCTCCCTAAAAAGAGTTTACAAGGGCAACTATCTTGTCTGAGGCTATCTTTCTTCCCGGAGTGGAGATCACATATGATCCTTTAGTGTGATCAACACTCAGCTCACACCTGTCTCTAGTCTTACTCCCAATGAAGCTATGGGAGGCTCCCGAATCAAACAAAACAACAACAGTTTGATTAAGGACAAGGAAGGTACCCGTCATCACTGGCGCACCATCGGGGAGCTCGGTCAAGCTAGTATAGTTGAGCCGTCCTTGGCGAACTTGCACCTTGGGCCTTCATCCTCTGCTCACCGTGGGGTTCTGGCCAGGCTGTTGATTCTTGTTCCTGGGGCAGTCCTTAGCAAAATGCCCTTCATTTCCGCAGGTGAAACAGCGGTTGCTATTCACGGGGCGCGGCGGCGGTAAGGTCGGCCGGGGCGCCTGCGGTCGGAAACTAGGAAAACGAGGTGCTGCTGGTGGTGGAGGACGAGCAATCCATCGTCCCGATTGTTGGGGCCTGTGGGGCATCTGAGGGGGAACCATCCTGAATCTTCGAGCTGGCGGGCTCGGTAATGCCACTGAGGCCTTTCTCTTCTGGTCGGCTTTAAGAGCCTGCATGCAGTCCTCTTGGGAGATGGCCAGATTCACCAACTCGTTGTAGGTATCCACCTTGATGGGGTTCAACCTCTCCTTGAGTTCCAGGCTCAAGCCTCTGCGGAACCTGTCCCTTTTCTTCTCGTCGGTATCTGCATGATAGCCGGCATAACGGCACAGGTCGTTGAAGGCTTGTGCGTAGTGTAGGACGTCACGGCTTCCTTGGGTAAGGGCCAAGAACTCGTTGAGTTTGCGTTCCAGAAGACCTTCGGGAATGTGATGCCCTCTAAAGGCGGTCTTGAACTTGTTCCAGCTGCCAGCATGGCATGGTAGTGATCCCACCAAAGTCGGGCGGAACCACGCAGCTGTTGAGCCGCGAACCGGGCTTTGTTCTGGTCGGGGCACGGGGCGATGAGGAGCTTGAACTTGGATTCGATCGTACGAACCCATGCATCTGCATCGAGCGGGTCTTCCGTCTTGTGGAAGGTCAGGGGCTACGTGCTCAAGAAGTCCTCATAACGAGCAACTTGAGGTTGTTGATGAGCTCTCCCTCCATGGGGCTGCTGTTGTTGTCCTTGTACAATGTGCCGTAGCAGCTCAGTTTGAGCCGCTAGAAGGGCTTCCAGCGAGGGTGGGGGCGGAGGCGGAGGAAGATCCTGCCTCTGCTCGCTGCCACTGGGCACAAAGCCCGATCAGGTGCGGTGTGCCATCTACAAGAGCCAACGTTCCATTAATTCCATAACCTCAGAAGTATTCCAATCATGCGGGAACGTATACTTTAAATCCTCAAAATGCGACTCTTGCCGATAGTGCAACACAACAACATCTCTTATTAAGGAGATACACACTTCCTCTTGCCATCTTAGTTAGCAACTATCTTAGTTCTGCACACAACTTCGGGCGAACCATAACCATATCCCAAGAGTTCCACTATATCCGACCTTAGGCCAAGGGGTCAGGCTAAGTGAAACAGTGAAACCAGGGGTCGGGCGAAGTGAAGAACTGCCTCGAGGGGTTGAGCGCATCCGACCTTGCAGCTCGGGGTTGACCAAGTTTTGGACAGACCCACAGAAGACGGGTGTGTGGTCATAGCACAAAACTCCCACAATCTTGGCATCCACGGTGTGTCGCAAAAAGGGTCAAAGGTCAAGTTAAGATCTGATTTCACCAAGATCATTGCATTGTTGTTCCCCAAAACACAGGAGGAATACTCAACTTAAGGCTAACCTATTACATCACTATCCAAAACTTAGGTTGCCGAGGAGTACAACAAAAGATTAGATTCCTACAGCTCTCGACCTAGGAGGGAACACCATGAGTCGGAGAAGGGGCGTCGCCATCCTCAATGTCCATGCTGGACGCTCCCATGACCTCCTCAGGATCTTCTTGTTCGTCCAGCTGAATCTCAAGGGCATGTATAGCATCAAGCTCGGTGTGGTGCTCGTCCAAATGAGCATTAGCAACTGCGAGCTCCATCTCGACCTCCATCTTCTCTTCGGCAAGCTCGATCATGCCATCCACCAGGTCTATCACTTCTCCCTCGAGCTCGGAGATTCTGGCTTGCATGTCGTGGATCTGTATGCCTCTCTGGATGAGTTGATATGACTGTCCCACCAAGTCTCTCTTGGCGGTGTTGAAAAGCCCTTGGGTGTCTATGGCTATCCGAGCCAAGATAGCCATCGCTCGGCCTTGAAGCTCAATCAGCCGATACAAAGCTGACATGCATTTGGTGGTGGTAGAGATGGTGACCAGTGAATGGGAGGTTGCCAACACTTCCATGTTGTTGACGCGATCAAGCCACGCCGGGTCTAGCCGATCCCTGGTGGGAAACAAGCTGATTGGGTCTAAGGTGACCTCAAGCGGGTGTAGCCGACAGAACTGGGTCAGGATCTGCAAAGCAGCTGACTCCCAGGTATCCTCCAAAGCGTGTGCGTAAGTCAAGACTTCGAGCTGGGGCCACTCGGGCTGCACCGGGGGTGGAGGTACAACCACCTGCATGTTGCATCTCTGCACTCCGTGCTCCTAGTACATCCGTCCCACGTACAGAGGCGGGGATTGGTACCCAAACCACCTTAAGGTATCCCACAGAATAGCAGGAAAACCCTCAAAGTGTAGGCACGTAGAATGGGAAACTCCGTCAGCGCCGTACAGCACGTGTCCGGGGGCAGCCATCTGGAACCAAGAACCAAAACAACGTGAGATAGAGACTCTAAGAAGAAGAACAGGTCGAGCAGATAAAGCACTCAGATTTTGACCAGAGCGCAAGCTGGAAGGAAACTAGAAATCCTTAAACCGAAGAAGAGCTTTGACCAAGGCAAGGTTGTTCCAGGGAGGTGGTTTCACAGATTTTAGTTTATGACGCATGCACGACCTACGTCATCCTCTTAACCAAAACAACTGCCAAAACTTTGGTCTTACGCAGTCAGTGCCGATGGCAAGGCAACCAGTACGTCTCTCCCTATAGTAGCTAGTCGGCTTCTAGTAGCGTCTCCTAAGCGAACGCGGTTAGTGTACCTGCAGAAAACACAGCCACCTGAACCTTTCGTGCCAGCACCCACGAAAGCGTCCCCAAGCATTACCGTTCACTATAGAAATGGCACCCATGCGTTTAACGCTGCATGGACAGCACAACAACCGTGGAAATAGGTCCCCTTTGAATGGAACTGTATAACCCTTCGCATACTCGTGATGCGGAATCAGCGCACGTATAATAGACATGGGCGAGCAACCGTGATAATAGGCTCGTTGGAATCGAACCATACCACCCTTCATATGAATCAACATACAGAACCTGCGCACGTATGATAGACGTGGGCGAAACAACCGCGATGATAGGGTCTTTTGAATAGAACTCCCTATCAACCCTCGCATACTCGTGATGTGGAACTCGGCACACGTATGATACACGTGGCGAAGTGCTGGGGGTTAGCAATATAACCAATAAGTAATAGCCACCTAAAATAACCCCAAAATCCCCTAGGGCCTCTCGTACTAAAGTCATCCTTAATGATCGTACGAGATTTTTCAACAGTTTTCTTGCAAATTTTATTCAAAGAACGTGTTTTAGGACCCATTATTTTCTCTGTCCTGCTAACCTACTCTGGTACCAGCTGTGGCGGAGCCACCTTGGATTAACTTAACTAAAGCACGGTTAAGCCGCTTGACACGCGACATTCATGCCTTAATCAAGTTAACTCGATGTGTCGTCGGATTTCATCCGATTTAACCACTTTAACAGGACCGAGTTAGCATGACCCACACGAAGGTGAGTGGTTCCAGAGAATACAACAGGTCCACCATTAGATTAACAAATTGTTACACACTTGGTTGTAAATCAGAGTTTAACAAGTTCTGAAGAACACAAAACAGAAGATAACAACAAGCGGAAGCTACTCGTCGGTGTCGGACGTCCCTAGTGAGGCCAACCAGGACATCAATGATCCCATTCCCCACTGTCCGAGGAAGGATCCCACTCGACCGTCCAACCCGGAGGGAGTTCGGGCGGCCAAGTGCCAGCAGCAAGCTCGGAAGCTACACCTTCACCTGAAAAGAGAAGCCACAACTAGGCTGAGCTTTTAAGCTCAACAAGACTTAACCGACCGGTGGGAAAAACTACTCCACCACTTCTAGACATGCAAGGATCTCTAGCTGAGGGGGGTTTGTTTGCCAAAAGGGACTACATTAGGTCCTTGCTTTCAAGTTTTAGCTCAAATTCTAAGTTCATTAACTAGTCTACATTTGCATCTTACTCTAAGCAAACATAGATCCAACTTCATGTATATAAGCTCAACATCAAGACCATGTCATCATCAGACTCTTTCATTACTCAGTGTGACATTATGATCAAGCAGTCTCAAACTGTGAGAGGCAGACGAATCGATTCGAGTTGTTTAACCATGCATGGTGAACCTAACCTCACGACATCCACGCACCACCGAGGGTCGCTTACTGTGTCGGCCTTCCCCATCAATTCCCTAACCCGTGTTGGACCCACTTCCTTTGGTGCAAGGTTTCACAGACCCGGCCTCTGTCGTTCTGTGACCACACTTGCCACCACGTGCGGCCGCAGGGGAACTTCGTTCCAAGGACAGTGGGGCGACCACTCACGTCTAGGTTCAATCAGGTACTAGGCTTCCCCATCCCATACTGAGTATGAGGTTAGTACTTTCAAACACTTGATCACGAACACCACCACTGTCGGGCCTTAACAGATTCCATAGACAGACGGGGCGATCAGCCGACCACCAAAAGAGTTAACCAAAACCCTGCCCCGTCCGTCATCCTTATAGTTGTAACAGAAGGAAAACAACCAACTCCTATAACTCGTGAGTGACAGGAATCACTCGACTTTTATCGATACCTATTTAAGCAATGCAACTACTCGACCCAACAAACTAGTATTCAGATCAAAGGAACTATGTCATGCATCTAAGGTTCCAAACAACTCCTATACGTAAATGCACAAACATGAGAAGGAAGGCATGCGCAAGTTTAGAAATTTGGGATTCATGCTCCGGGGCTTGCCTTCAAGCGGAGGGGAGGAGAACTGGTCTTCAACTGGGGCGGCTTCGGCTTCTGGAACTGGCAGCTCAGCTACAGCTCCGTCTTCTGGCACCGAGTGCAGCTCGTAAACGCCATCAGCGAGGTGTAACTCTACACGAATGAAATGCAGGAGTTAGTGTTTAGACGGTTATTTCAACAACACTTGCAGTTTAAGCTCGGACACTTGTAGCAAGGTTACAGAAAAAGTGGGGAGGTTCACTGTAGTTGGTGGATATCAGGATAAAAGGGGTCGGATGGGAGAAGACTTGTGATCTGACCCTTAAACTTTAAGGGATAGCTGTGTTCGGGGTCCTCAGACTTAACGCAGAGAAATCCCGATCTTTTACACAGATACCCTCGGGTCAAGGAAAAGGATACAGCCGAGCCCTCAGGCGAGGTGGAAAAGGGTCGGCTAAACAGACAGGGTCGAGCGAGACGGAAAAAAAAGGGGTCGGGTGACACGAAAAGGGGTCGGGCGACATGAAAAGGGGTCGGCAGCTTACCTTCAGTTTATAGGCGAAGCTTGGGGTCGGGAGGGAACAGACTTGGGCGGAAGGACTTAAGCACTAAGGCTTGGGCGGCGGCGATGTCCGGCGGTGCTCCAGCGGCGGCGGAGCTTCTTGTGAGCAACAAGGAAGGTCTAGCACAACGCGGAGGAGCAGACGGCTGGGTGGATTGGGGAGAAGCGGACTTGAGCGGAGAGGGGAACTCTCGAGAATTTCAGTGGGATTGCTCAAGTGTGCTCAACGTAGGGACGGTGAAACAGCGATAGCGAAGGAACTCCAGTGGAACTCTGGCCTTCCCTTTTATAGCGGCGCGGAACAGAGAGATTTCGAGTGGCATGAAGATCGGAAGAGAAAGATGGAGTGCGCTGCCATGGCAGCGATTGAGCGGCGATGGGCGACGTAACAGGGCTTCGGAGATAGCGTCTTCGGCCATTGGGCACTGGAGACAAGGCGGCACAGGCGCGGTTTTGCCGGGGCTGAGATTTGGCGGAGGCGGGCGTCGTCGAGCGGCGGATTTGATTGGTGTGACAGGGAGAAAGGCGCTACAAGCGAGGTTGCAACAGGCGAAAAGACAGGGCGAATGGCGTCACAATCGAGCACGAAATAGCGGCATTGCCGGCGCACGGCACTGGTGGGGCGAGAGAAGGGAGCTGTCACTACCGGAGTCGGGGTTGGCGAGGGAGGAATCATTGCGTAGCGAGTTCGTGGGCGGCGCGACTGTGGAGAGGCGGCGGAAAAGCCGGAAGGCATCGGGCCTTGCAGCCGGGGATCTGGCGAGATGATGGGTGCGAGTCGCGAGGCGGTCTGACGTGGCTGCGGCACACTTCTGCCACGGCGGCGACGGGGCACCTTGGCACGCCGGCGAGGGCGCGAGCGAGACGAGGCGGAAAGGGTTGCAGAGGGGCTTCCGCTGCGATTGGGGAGGAGTGCGCGGAAATCCATTCTGTCAAGACTGGCGACTGGGCGGAGCGGCGGGTGTCGGAGAGGTCAAGCCACGCGGCGGAGAAGCTCTGAAGCGGCGCATGCTGCTCGAGTGTGTCTGCCTCGGGAGATCCGGGGAAAAGATTTGCGGTCCCACCAATCAGTCTCAGCTGTTCCACAGCTCCAAGATTGAAAGGAGCACTGCCTTTGGGGACTCAGAAGGAACCGACGGGGTTGGTTGGGTTCTCAGGGGTCAGGTCTAAGAACCGGAGGTTGAGCGCTTAAGCTCAGGGGAGCTGAGACAGAGGGATCAGGGACTCGAATTGAGATTAACTCGGCTGATTTCACCAGGGTCGTCACAGTGACCCTATGGGTTCGGATACGTATAGACATGGACCGAGTACTCCTACTCGGCCCAATAGTCGGTAGCGGCCTCTAGCAAGACGTGCCAACTCCTATACGCACACGAAGATCATATCAGACAAACCATCACAATGTTATGTACATGCTATTCCCTTTGCCTCACGATATTTGGTCTAGCTTCAAGCTGACCGCTCTTTCTTGATCATGTGATTCGGAATCCCTTTGTAAGTTAACTCTTAACCGTACGTAGCATGGTCATGTATTTTCGGATCCGATCACTCGAGGGGCCCAGAGATATCACTCTCAATCAGAGAGGGGCAAATCCCATCTTGATTGACCATGACTCACAGCATGCTTCCTGACAAACCCGAATGCTACCTTTATAACTACCCTGTTACGGTGTAGCGTTTGATAGCCCCTAAGTGAGTCAATTCACATCTCGAGTACATGCGACAATCTCAGGTCTAAGGATAAATCATACTTGTTGTGTAAAGCGAGAACTACTTCTCGTGTTGGGTCAGTCCTAGCACATGTCTCCACATGTGCCCACATTATTAGTTTAACATCTCCATGTCCATGACTTGTGAAACATAGTCATCCACTAATACATGTGCTAGTCTAATATTCATGTGTGTCCTCACATGAATTCCGACTAGGGACAACTTTAGAATAACCATATAACTAAAGAGTTTCACATAAAATTCACATAATTGCAAATCAATTCAAGTAGCCTTTAATGGACATTCAATGAACATAATATATAAATCATGGATACAAATGGATATCATCATCTCTGTGATTGCCTCAAGGGCATACCTCCAACATGTCTGACGCTGCTCAATTCTGGGATAGCTAAGTCATTGATGTTCGGAATGCAAAGTTCCTCGATAGTAGGCTTTCGCTCCGGTTGTTGATCTCCCATTGCAGGTGCTTGTGGTACTTCTGGAGCAACTGCTGCTGCTCCTCGACTCTTTGGTGGTGTCGACTTTGGAGTAGATGATGATGATGATGATGATGATGATGATGTTTGAGACACTTCCAATTCTTCCTTAATAGCTGAAGCTTCGATCTCCAACTTTCTTGTTTGTGCTAAACGTCTTCCTTGCCTGTAAAGTTTTTCTAGATTATCCATAAAATTTTTTGATTTGTTAAAGAGGCAGCCGTCCATCTCCTACTAGCGTTAGTGAAAGCAAACATTATACAAGAACTAAATTCAAAATTTTGATTGAGATTGCACAACAACAAAAAAAATTAAAAAGAAAAGACTGAAAAATTATGAACAAAAAGTTATATCTACAGGTGCATAGTTAAACTAGAACTTGACTATTAGTTCCCCGGCAACGGCGCCAGAAAAGCTTGTTGACGGCTGTTAGCACGCCAAGTTATGAATCGCAAGCGTACGGATCAGTTGTAGCTCTTCCCTCAGACTATTCCCCCAAGGTTTATCAATCTGTGGAACTTATAGAACAAGATCTATTTCAACTAGCATTGTTAGTATTAACTTGGTATTTATGAGAGATTTAGATCCAATCTACTAAGCATGTACGAATAAATAACAGATAGAGCAAGGGTAACCAATCTAGAGCATCCTAGACTATGCATATGTTGTAATTCTGAGCATGGATAGCAAAGCAACTGTTGATGGTAGTTAACACGCCAAGCTGTGAACCACAAGCGCACAAATCATCGTAGCTTTTCTCTTAGAGTATTCCATCCAAGATTTATCAATCCGTGGATCGACAGTGAACTGACTACGGTTCTCTATCTAGCTAAACGGATCTAATCCTATCAAGAAACACGAATTGCATATAAAGGTAAACCTAATCATGAAATAAGTATTATAGACAGGGTAAACATATCACATCCATATATACGAGGTAATACAACCAAAGTGGTATTGTTGTCTTCTTGTTGTAATTCCAGCCAAAGTGGTAACCAATCTATGTAGCACCTTGATAAAGAGTCATCTCTCAGAAAAGCGGCTCGCAAGCGGTATACTTTCTTGTGGTCACCACTGCAAGGTGCACATTAACGCCTCCGGTTTCCTAAAGCTTTACCTCAAACGACTCCCACAATACTTGCCATCGATCCTACTCATCATTAGTAATCGTTCGGCCTTTTCCCTCCCACATGCTGTCACCACGCAAAGGTAATCACACCGACTTTCTACGTACTACTAAGATGTATCCGCAAGATATAGACTAATCACCATGATTATATCTATTCCTACTAAGAACATATGCTAGCTAAACATATAAGAATAACCATGAATCATAGTAGATCAAAATAAGCACAAGATTAGATTGATATCACCATCGTGTGTATATAAGCCTTGATGATCACAAGGCTCGGCTCCAGAACTCCACCATGGCTTCGCCGCACAAAGACGACCATGGCAGCTAGGGTCTAGCCTAAGCCATCTCCTAGACAACGTCGAAGACTTGCAGCAGCCCTTAGCTCCCTCTAGTGTGTGTCCCTCTGTTCGTCGACTTCTGGTGGATTGATCTTCGAGCTTGGTGAATTTTTGGAGCACTTATAGTCTGGAGAGTGCGTGGCAGAAATTGGAAGGCGAGAGGATCATGGAAAGCCTCAAGCCGGTTGTCCTAGCCCTTCATTTTATCCCCTCATGTCCAACTTCGTCACCAAGTCTCCTCTGATGTTCAAGAATTTGTATGCATGTGGGCCTGGCACGTCGATAGCTTCGGGATAAGATTGATTTTGATAACTTTACAAATCTCCACTTGATCTTCTTTGATTCCTCTTTAATTCCGAAGTGATACTTACCATATCTTCACAATCTTAGCCCTTAAGTAATCTTGGAGGAGTGTTTGCCAAAAATGAGCGTCGGAGGGGGCCAGAAGACCCTGGCCGATCGACTTAGGCTTCACCAGGCTAATCAGCCTGGGTTCTTTTTGAGCCCGCTAGTCTTCATCTTTGATAGGTTTGTTACTTGTTCAGGGATTTATCCAAAAATATGTTTTTAGGTCCAATTACCTGAAAAACAGAATGTCCTCCAAAATACAATGCATATGCGAAAATAGGGTTATTTCAGGTGCCAAGTGGCGAGTTAGTATAAGAATATATATGAAAACACCACTTAAATGGCACTAAAAGTGTGTCAATAATGAGCGTCAACAGCAACGCAAATATGATCTTAGTAAAAAGCATCTTTAAATCTACACCTCTGGTCCGGATCCCGAAACCCTCCACCTTACACAAGAAAGATCCTGTCACGATCACCTCTATTAGCGCAAGCAGGTTAAGGGCATGATCATAAGAACATGTCATACTCATCGGTAGATTAGACATGCAAATCTGGTCACCACGATCACAAGAACATCCTAAGCAATCTATCATCGATTCATAATTGAAAATCAAGCAAACCCGATAAAGTATAAAACCATCAAAGGAGATACTTAGATCGCTAAGAACATGAACAAATCTATTACTTCACCATGAATGATTGTACATCACAAGATCACCACCAGGATCCTACCTTGATCTTGATGACTCCTAGCTCCAGAACTCCAGTGTGATCTTCCTTGCAGGGTGATGACGTCAGCAGAGGTTCGCCTACGCTAGCCCCCAACAACTACATGGCCCTCGGCTCTCCGAAGAGGTGTCCCTCAAGGTCCTTCTGCTTCTCTGCTGCTTCACATCGAGTACGTTGTCTTCGATATGGGGCTCGGTGTATTTTTTTGGGTATTTATAGTCCAGAGAGCGCGTGGTAAAAATTGGAAGGCGAGGGGGTGAAGGAAACCCCAGGCCGATCGGCCTAAGAGGGTCTAGGTCGATTGGCCTGGGCCTTCTTTTTGGTCCCTCGCGTCCTACTTCGTCCCAAGTCTCCTCTAGCGTTTTGAAGTCTTATTTTCACTTGCACGTGGGCTTGGCACGTTGGTTGCTTCGGGATGAGATTGATCTTCAATGACTTTCCAAATCTCCACTTAATCTTCTTTGATTCCTCTTTGATCCCGAAGTGATCCTTCCCATATCTTCACAAACTTAGCCTTAAGTCATCTCGGAGGATTGCTTACCAAAGATGGGCATTGAAAGGCTCCAAAAGACACCAGGACGATTGGCCTGGGCTCCTCTAGGCCAATCGGCCTAGGCCCTTTCTAGGATCGATGGCCTTCGTCTTCGTCTGGGTCGATACTCGTTTAGTGCTTTATCCAAAACATTTTTAGGTCCAATTCCTTGCAAAAACAGAACATCCTTTAAAATATGTTGCACATGTGAAAATAACCGGTTTATTAGGTGTAATCAATAGTTTAGGTATTAAATTGATGCCATTATTAAAAATAAACAGGGGTAAAAGTGTGTCAATAGCGAGCGTCAACAATGGCGACGAGCGGTGGCAGCTTTCGGAACACGACCCAGGGCGGTGGCGGCAAACTAGGATGCTCCCTCTCCAACGAAGTTACGGCGTCCCGCACTAGCATCGGCTGGGCCCCGTTGGCCGTTGCGCTCCACCAGTGGAAACTGTCGAAATTTTTTATTATAATATAAATATTATTTAAATAGAAAATAAGGCGTAGAAGCTTGAAGGTAACGGGCCTGAATGGTTTGGCATCAAAATTTGCCAAACCAAATCTGAGGTATGCCAACAGGTGGGCATGACAAAACTTTTCTGCTAAAATCTGGGCAAGATCTTTACGATATCATTTGATTGGGAGTGGACAGGTGGGCCGTGGGCCGACCAGGAAGTTTAGTCGAACTTTTTTTTTTCTCCACACGCATGTCTCGCGCAGCAGGCCGAAGGGGGTAAATCAGAAGTCAAAGGATACACCCCGATTAAAAAAAAAGAAAAAAGTGAAAGGATACCGCTAGTTTGTTGTTGTTTATGGACAGTTTATTCACTGTAACATGGATTCGGCCCAGCGTAGCTGTCCTGTCGGCTTGACTGCGCCGCGCATCATTCAGGCAGGAGAATTAGAGGCCAGCGCGCTAATCCTTCCATCGACCGCACACAAATTACTGAAGTCGCCGTCCTAGGTGGTGGCTGTACTCGACTCTTCACACGAACCTTTCACCAGTAGTTTATGCACGTACGCACATGCACGCACGACCGACCCCAGACCCAACCGCTAGATGTCGAAGAAACGCTAGGAAGCTACAGGAGCAGCCGCACGTCGCTTCCAGGCGGATCACGCGTATTCCCATCCCAATCCGTAGATTTGTATAGCGAGCAGGGGAACGGATTTGCCCGGGGAGTCGAGTCGAGTCTACGACCCACACCTCGGCAGGATCAGGCTGTGCCCATAGCTAGGCCTAGGCCGCGCGTCGTCGCGGTTGTGGCACATGCATGCGGCCGGTGTCGCAGGTCACCACCCCACGGGAACATGGGGGAGGGACGGCATGCCCGGGTTTGGCACGCTGGGAGGTGGAGGGGGCGCACAGGAGGCAGGTGGACCATGCGGAAGTAGAGAAAAGCCTGCTCTGAATCCGTATGTACTGCACATGCGCGAGACCGTACGCGGCCTGTGCGGGATCTGTACCGGCGTACGCACACAGCCGCAGGCGTGGCCCGTCGGTGTACCGCCATGACGATGCTGACAAGTGACAAGGTAGAATGTTGCATTAAGACTCCGTTTGGTACCTCCCCTAAAATTTTAATCACCTATCACATCGGATGTTTGAATACTAATTAGAAGTATTAAACATAGGGGACGTTTGGTTTCAATGGTTAAACTTTAGCTCCTGTCACATCAAATATTTAAATATTAATTAGGAGTAGTAAACATAGACTATTTACAAAACCCATTGCACGGATGGAGATTAAAAAGCGAGACGAATCTATTAAACCTAATTAATCCATGATTTGACAATGTGCTGCTACAGTAACCAATTGCTAATGATGGATTAATTAGGCTTAATAGATTCGTCTCGCTGTTTAGCCTCCATCTGTGCAATTAGTTTTATAATTAACTCATATTTAGTCCTCCTAATTAGCCTCCGAATATTCGATATGACACAGACTAAACTTTAGCTTGAGAAACCAAACGCCCCCATAGGCTAATTATAAAATTATTTGCACAGATGGAGTCTAATTCGCGAGACAAAGCTATTAAGCTTAATTAGTCCATGATTTGATAATGTGATGTTACAGTAACTATTTGCTAATGATGGATTAATTGGGTTTAATAGATTCGTCTCGCGAATTAGCATAGGGGTTTTACAATTAGTTTTATAATTAGCTCATGTTTAATTCTACTAATAGCATCCGAATATTCCATGTGACAAAACACATAGGGTGTGATTGGTTGCATGGAGGAGTCTAGCCTGGCTCGCACCAGCCAGCCTAGCTCCCCAGAGCCAGGCCTATTGCATGCAGGAGTCTAGCCTGGCTCGCACCAGCCAGCCTAGCTCCCCAGAGCCAGGCCTATTGCATGCAGGAGCATGGTGTTTGGTTGCATGCTCGCACGAGCTAGGCTCTCCCGAGAACCTGTTTGGTTGCTCGTACGAGGACGGGTTGCATGAGATGAAAATATATAAATAATCATCGTAATGACATTTATTACGGGAAACTATTATCTTATAGCTCTTAGTTTATCTTATTACTCCTTAATTTTAATCGAAATATGTTAATATCATTTAATATGTGCTAAAAATTATTAATAATGTCATTAGATGGCTAATTACCTGCACCACGTGAGCCTGGCCCGGCAGATACGATCGATTTGCTCGCACCAACATAGCCTGGCTGCGGAGAGAATCTTGCACGCGCGAAGCCTGGCCGAGCATATACGCAAACCAAACAAATAGGGAATCTCGCACGCACGCGGGGAGCTCTATCCAGGATGGTGTAGGCAACCAATCGCACCCCTAGTATCAAACATCCTCTAATTCACATTTCAGTATTTCACCTTTGTTTCAAAGATGCCTTTGTTTCGAGTTGGCGCTCGACGGGGTAACAGTGGCGCTGCGTCGCGTCGTCCTGGAACCCACTCGAGTACTGGTTACAGACTTTACAGGTACGCGTAGCGCACGTACAAGTACAAGAGCGACGGAACGGGCGGCCCTGCCGCATGAAAAGGAGGAGAGGCGCGCCCCTTCCCCACGTGGCCTCCTGCTCGGGCACCGCACCGGCTGCGAGCCTCCACCCCCACCGGGCCTGGCCTCGTATTCCCGGCCCGCATTAAACAAACCCAACCCCCTGCTTCCCGCGAAACCAAATGGGATGGCGCCCCCGCCCCGCTCTCGAAAAAGGTAGCCGCAGCTCCGGAGCTCCCCACCCCTCACTTCTACCCGGCTACCCGCGCTAAAATTAGCCACGGCACGGGCACGGACAAACACAAGGGGAGCTGAGGGAAGCGAGACCCATCACCCGGTCACTCATCCCACTCCACCACCACCTCCTCTCTCCCCTCTGCAGCTGCAGTGCGCGTCCGGTACATCTGCTCCTTCTACAGTCCTCTCTCTCCCCTCTCGACTGCTCAGCTCGAGTCTTCAGTCTTCTGTGTGTTTGTACAAACCACGGACGGAGGACGAGGAGAGGGATCAGGGGCGCGCGCCCAGTGGTGGAGGCAAATCGGTCACATCCAGCGCCAGAGAAGATCCACCGGTTAATGCCGGGGATCGGTCGTCTCCGTCTCATCTAGCTCGCCACCTAGCTTAGCTTCTCTGTGCTGCGCATGGCCGCGCTGTAGCTGAAGGCTAGGCTAGATCCTCCGGTCCTGCACCGAAGAAAGCGGCCGCGCGCCAAGGGCGGCAGAGGAACAAGGAAGCAGGGAAAAGGATGGGGGAGAAGCATGCGCCGGACGCGGCGGCGGCGGCGGGGGACCAGGACGACGGCCAGGCTGCTGCGGCGGCGGCGCTGGACGGCGTCCAGTACTGCAGCGAGCACCCCTACCGCCCCGGGAGCGCCGCGGCGGCGGCGGCGGTCGCCGGCGGGGGGATATGCGCCTTCTGCCTGCAGGAGAAGCTGGGACGCCTCGTGTCATCCTCCAAGTCCAGCCCCTTCTTCCCGCTCGGTGGCCACCCGCCGCCCTCGGGGTCCCCTTCGTCGCCCCCGTCCTTCCGCCGCGCCGCCGAGCCCCCGCCGCCGCTCCACCCGTCCGCCGCCTCGCGCAAGTTCATGTCTTTCCACCGGAAGAAGACGCCCTCCTCCTCGTCGTCGTCGTCATCCTCCGCCTCCGCGGCGCTCTCCGCGGGGGGCGGCGGGCTGAAGCGGAGCAAGTCCGTGGCGCCCAGGCCCGAGGAGCAGTTCCCCTACTCGTCGTCGGCGTCGTCGCTGGCGGCCGAGAGCCCGCGGAAGAAGAGCTTCTGGTCCTTCCTCTACCTTTCGTCCTCGCCCGCGTACGCGCACCAGGCCGCGGCATCCGCGCCGTACGCCGCCAGCGGGGGCGCCGCCGCCGCGAGGAGGAAGTCGGTGTCCGTGGCGTCGGCCGCGTGGGCGTCCAGGGCTAACAACTCTGGCGCGCAGGACCAGCAGCAGCCGCCCGGCGGCGCGACGGCGGCGTCATCCACTCTTGGGCGGACGCTGGAGGCCATCGGCGAGCCCGAGAGCCCCAGCCAGAGCCAGGTGTCGTCGTCCTCGTCCTTCGGCCGGAAGGTGGCACGCTCGCGCTCAGTGGGCTGCGGCAGCCGCAGCTTCTCCGGCGACTTCCTGGAGCGCCTCTCCAACGGCTTCGGCGACTGCACGCTCCGGCGCGTGGAGTCCCACCGCGAGCCCAAACCCCACAAGATGCGCGGCGGCGGCGGCGGCGGAGGCCTCGGCCACCGCGGCGGCGGCGGCGGCGGAGGCCTCGGCCACCGCGGCGGCGCCAGCGCGGACGACGATGATGACGAGGACGACGAGTACGAGCACCAGCACCGGATCAAGTGCGCGGGGTTCTTCGGCGGCCTGGGCCCCGCGTCGTCCTCCTACTGGCTCTCCGCGGCCGAGGGCGTCGCTGGCGGCGTCAGCAGCGGCACGAGGAAGTCCGGCGGCCGGAGCCACCGGAGCTGGGCGTGGGCGCTGGCGAGCCCCATGAGGGCGTTCCGGCCGACGACGACCTCGACCTCCACGAAGACCATCACCGTCGTGCCGCCCAGCCACGTGACCAGCAACGGCAACACCTCGGCGTCGGCATTGTCCATATCGTCCCCGACGCCGCCGTCCTCAGAGGCAGCAGCAGCTCCAATGGCGACGGTGACGGCCGCGAATTGAAACTCGAAGCTGCATGTCCGGTTAATCACCCATCCTTTCCTCGATTCCCTGCTCTTCTTGATTCACCGCATATACATGTCACCCTCACTCGCTGCCGTTCCCTGTTTGTGCGTGTGTAATTTCAACGACAAACTGCTCATAAGTTGAAAAATGTGCTGTGGATTTTGGGTTGATCGTGCTGCTATTACCGACGTCTTGTGTCTGTTCGCGTGGGCACTGCTTTAGACTAACAATGGTACACCTGAATTTGTTGATCTGTTCAATCTGTTCGTCAAATCGCCGTTCATTTCCATCGCTTTCTTCGTCACTTAAGCGTTTAAGCCGACGCAAAACTCCATTCATCAGCTGCTGATTGATGCACCCATTGATGCACCCCAACGATCGATGGCCATAACTCCGATTTGAAACACAGTGACGCTCACCATAACGACGACGCATTCGGGTAGTTGGGAGATCGCAGAAGAGGCGTAGGAGAACGAGACAACAGACAAGAATTGTTACTGCCAGAGTGACCATTTTGTCAGTTCAGTAGGTGGGCAGGGCCAGCCAGGCCACAGGCCAGGCAGGAGGTAGCCACATCCTTTCCTGTAAGTACAAGCACAGTTTGACCACGCTGCATTAGCCCTAGCAATAAACACATGGCTGGCTGCTGCGACGCAGCGCGTCCCGTGACCACTACCACGTAGCATGCACTGGTCTGTGTGGTCTCTCTTGATCTTGGGTCTTTGCCTCTCTGCTTCGCGATCTGTGTCTCTGCCGCTGCGCCGCACGGAACCCCAGGCAGAGCACGGCCACGCTCATGAAGCCAACACCTCCAGAGGCCCAAAAGGCAGAGCACGGCCATGGCAACACCACCGTCCCCCCAGCGATATGATCCAGTGAGAGGTCAGCGATCACCGTTAACAAAAAGCACTCGCGAACTCCGAAGCCATAGAAAGGTTAAAACTCAAAACCCTTTCGCAATCGGGGGAGAGAGGCCGGTGTGAAAGCTACGCTTCATGGTTGGGGCTCGGTGTCCAATCAGGCAAGGAGAGGGAGAGGGCGAGGTGTGTCCGGCCACAATGGCAGCTGGACAGCGGTGGCACTGTGCCGGGCGGTGCTCCCCTGCAGCAACACGACAGCGACGCGACGACATGGGGGCACTGTGCCGAGGCGGGGAGGTTCAGAGGTGGTGCCGAGAGGCAGCTTTGGGCAGGGCCGCAGGGGGCGAGATGGCCGGACCTTTTAATCACGGAGCCTGATCGGCTTCGGCTTCTCTTGACGTGGTTTCCTCTTGGTGAGGGTCTGATCCGTCATCCGCGCGATACTCCTCTCGTGCGTGCACGGTCAAATTGGGTCGTGGCCTCATGGCTCATGGCGACATGGCCTGTGCATGAGGCCTCGTCGTGCCTCGTACAGCTCGTGAGCGGCGTGGGTGTGGCATGCATGACTCGTCATTCTGCAGAAAAAGGGCGCCGGGGCCCCGCCCACCCGGCGGCTTTGCAATGCGCACTCGTTTCCCGGATCTTGTCCCGGCGTCCCGTTCCGTTCCGCCCTTCCCACGGATGCATGCCTCCTCTCCTGTGCTACTATCGCACGCATCTTACTATTACTAATTGGAGGTTCCTTTTAAAATCTATATACGAAGCCACCTAGGATTCTAGATGGACACCTTAGAAAAAAAAGGAGAAATTCTAAAAATTCCAAACAAAACAAAACATTTGACCATCAAACGGTAGGTTCAAATCATCATAGCCATTGAATCTATTATATTTATTCTAAAAAATTACCCACCTATACCATTATGAAAATAGCCTAAAGTAACCCCTAAATATATATCTAAATTACCCACCTCTGTCATTATGTAGAATAAACTAAAGTAACCCCCTAATCTTCATCTAAATTACCCACTTATATCATTAATAGAAAATAATTTAAAATAACCCCTAATTTTTTAACTAAATTTCCCACGACTAATACTTAAAAAATAACTTAAAAGTAACCGCTTTAATTTGCATCTATATTACCCTCATATGCCATTATTAAAAATAACATGAGGTAAATACTAAATTTTGAATCCAAATCACCTTAATTAAAAATATACACAATTATATGATTCTAAATTATCTATTTCTTACACTATTATTATATGATAAAATAATTAAGGTATATAGGCATGATGTGTGTCACCATTTATAAAGATATAGGGGAAGTGATGAGAATATATATTTCTATGTTAAAATTATAGCTCAAACTTAGGATCCATTAAACAAATTCAAATGCATACCTATAATGCAAAGTGAAAAATTAAACATTATAAATGTGGATGAAAACATTATAGAGTAATTACTAACTAAAATATATCACAATCAGATCAAGAAAATAAGTATATATATAAGTATTATGTTGAAATGTTTAACAAATGGGAGGTAACTCAAGGTAATAGTTTGTAGTAATGTGCCCTATTTTTTTCCATTGAAGACTTTGCATTAGTTCTCAAGAGACACACTAGGAAAAAAAAGATAAATCTTAGAAATTCTCAAAAAATCAGAAATATCAAATATCAATTCTGTAAACTCTAATAATTATAGTTATTGGTCTATTATATTTTCTAAAAATTTACCCACCACTATCATAATAAAAAACTTCTAAAGTAAAGCTCTAAACCTATATCTAAACTACTGAGATCTACCATTATAAAAAATAATCTAAAGTTATCCCATAATCTTAATCCAATTTACCCAAGCATATCATTATAAAG
This sequence comes from Setaria viridis, assembly GCF_005286985.2. Taxonomy (NCBI): domain Eukaryota; kingdom Viridiplantae; phylum Streptophyta; class Magnoliopsida; order Poales; family Poaceae; genus Setaria; species Setaria viridis. The sequence goes on along the minus strand of NC_048263.2, from coordinate 25,366,458 downwards.
TATAACTTAAAATGCCATTCTAAATTTATATCTAAGTTACCCATGTATGTAATTAACTCATTATTAAAAAACCTAAAGTAAACACCTAAATATTAATATACTCCCTCCATCCTAAATTATAAGTCATTCAAGAATCTTGGAGAGTCAAAGTATATCAAGTTTGACCAAATTTATATGATAATATAATAACATTTATGATGTCAACTAAGTATCATTAGATTCTTCATCAATTATATTTTCATAGTATACCTATTTGATGTCATAAATCTGTATAATTTTTTCTATAAATTTGGTCAAACTTGATATGTTTTGACTCTCCAAGATTCTTGGAATGACTTATAATTTGGAATGGAGGGAGTAATTATCTTTATGTTCATCATATAGAAATATCCAAAAGTAAATTAATTTATGATTCTAAATTATATATTTATGTCATTGTTAATATAGAAATACTAAGTTGAGGTATATACGTATGATGGGTGTACCATGTAGACTATTTATACATGTATGTAAGGAAGTGATAAAAAAATATTAATTTTTATGCTAAACACAATGTATGGAGGTGTGATACAAAATGAAAAAGGTGTGAATGTGGATGAAAAAGTGTATAGAGTAGTCGAAGCGGCAGAAAACACCGAGCTCGTGGGGTAAGGAGGGGCGGTGTTCCCTGCGGTTAAAAAGAGATCGTGCGTACGGTTTCCGGAGAAAGGCGGAGGTGACGGGATGTACCTGACGTCGCAATAGATGCGGTCGGTCCGTATTTCGTTTGCCGCGCGCTCCTTATAGAGCGAAAGAGCTTTCTTCATCATCATCCTCATCATCATCGTCATCGTCTTCGTCCGTTGTTGTGCTTGAGCCCCTCCATAGCCTTCGGGGTTCCGCCGCGACCTTTTTCTTCTTCTGGTGATTGGAGGCGCCTTCGTCGGCATCCTCCTCCCTCTTTGCCTTGCCCTTGGAGCGATCGAACATCGCCCCGACGGCCTCCTCGCCCGAGGCAAAGTCGGCAGCGATGTCGAGGAGCTCCTTGGTGGTTCGTGGGCCTACACGTCCCAGTTCGTGGACCAGAGACCTACAGGAGGTCCCCGCCAGGAAGGCCCCGATGACGTCGGCGTCGGCGACGTTGGAGAGCTCGGCGCGCTTCCTGAAGAAGCGTCGGATGTACTCTCAGAGAGTCTCACCCGACCCCTGGCGGCAGCTCCGGAGGTCCCAGGAGTTCCCGGGGTGCATGTATGTGCCCTGGAAGTTCCCTACAAAGATTTCTTTCAGGTCGTTCCAGTTACGAATCCGACCTGACGGAACGTGTTCCAGCCAGGCTTGCGCTGAGTCGGCCAAAAACAGTGGGAGGTTGCGAATGATGAACATGTCATCATCCGCTCCGCCGGCCTGACAGTCAAGCCGGTAGTCGCTGAGCCAAGGCCCGGGGTTCATCTCCCCAGAGTATTTGGCCACATTGGTGGGCTGTCTGAAGCGCACTGGGAACAACGCGTTCAAGATGCGCGTGGAGAAGGCCCTGGGCCCCACTGGGTCGGGGCTCGGGCTCCGATCTTCTTCGCCGTCGTGGCGACCACCACGGTGTACGCGGTAGCCGCGGTCGGCTCTGTCCTCCCTATCCGCACGGGAGCGCCTCCATGCATCAAAGGAGTCACGGGCGTCGCGGATGGGGCCGACGCGGCGGTGGACGGACGAAGCCCCGCCGCCCGCGCGTGGTGGAGTCCGTCGAATGGGCGAGGCCCGGTTTCCCCCATGGAAGGAAGGTTGGTGGAAAGATCCTCCACGCCTCTCGAGAGGCGCGGAGGGTGTGACCCTGCTGGCGCCGTGTGTGCGTCGCCGGGACGCGGAGCTTTCTGCCTGCTGGACTGCTGCACACTCAAGCAAGCCGCGTACCTCTTGGTGGGCCTGTCGCTCCTCGGGCGTTGCCGGCTCGGGGAGTCGTCAGAGTAGGGCTGCCGCGGCGGCGACGTTCTGGCTGGCGTGTGCGAAGAGTTGGGGATGACCCTCGTCCCCGCAGATGCGCCGCTGGACGTCACGGGCCTGATGACGCACCCTGCCCTCGTTGCGGCGGTGCTCGTCCTCCTGGTGGGGCGCCGCGCGCGCCTCTGGCTGTCGTGGCCGCACCGGGACCTTGGCAAGGGCCTCAGTCGTAGCTGCGGCGTGCGGTGGGGGAGTGTGTTGCTTCCCTTCGGCGCCGTCGTCGTTGGACCCCTCGGAGTGCACTTCGACCATGAAGCACTCGCGCGAGGGGCGGTGGCTCTCGTTGTTCGAGCCGGCGTTGGAGGTTATCCTCGCCACACCCACGAGCTCATTGCTTGTGGGCGGCACGGTCATGGATCGTGCCAGGAGGCGACCGTAGGTCACCACGGCATTGCGCAGCCCGAAGGGCCACTCCTCCGAAGGGGCCCCCGTGGCGCGCGTCCGGCCGCTCGCCACTATCCCGGTGGCGGAGCTAGACATGACGGGGCGAGCGGGCAAGACAAGGAGAGGGATCAGCTTGATCCCCTCCCCCGTGGCGAGGAAGTCCAAGCCCCCGAAGCGGACGAGGGAGCCCGGAGCGAAGCTGGCGTCGCGGCTGGCCATCTGAAGCCGGTGATGTACGCGCAAAGGTTCCCTACCTGGCACGCCAACTGTCGTTGTCAAGATTAGTGGATCAAGACTACGGCTAGTAAATTTCTTTTATGCGCGTAAGGCTTCGGATGGTGGCGTGGGAAGACACGGGGTTAGACTGGTTCGAGCAAGGAAAGCCCTACGTCCAGTATGAGGAGCTGCTCGTGTTGCCCACGCGGGGTCTGTAGTAGGGGTTACAGGCGGGCGAGAGAGGGAGCCGGTCCCAAGTCTCTTGGGTGTGCACTGATGCTCTAGAGGAGAGTGTGTGTGAGTTCTGTTGCCTTCCGAGTCCCCCCGGTATTAGGGCCCCTGGTTCTCCTTTTATAGCGCAAGGAGGGCTCATGGTTACAAGTGAACCAGGTGTGTGGAGAAGTAAAAGAGATAAGCTAAGTAAAGTAAAGTATATGGAGAAGGACCAAGTCCCCGGGTCGCCGCCTCCTGCTACGGCCTTCGGCTCCTGTCAGCGTGTCCACCGGAGGAGGGTGGCTGTCTTCGGATTCTGTCGACGATCTTCCTGGCGACCGCTGCCGCCAAGTCATGACATGGTGTTTGGTCGTGGCAAATGTGCACGTTGGGGGATGCGTCCGATCCCTGTTGTCCTGCTTACGGCCCGTAGAACACGGACGTTGCATCCCTATCGCCGAAACGCGGGGCGCGAGAACGGGCGGAGCTCTCTCCTGTGCCGGGCGGCGCATGCCATGAGTGCCCTACGGCGAACCAGGGGGATCCGCGACCACTGTAGCCTGTGTGGTCGTGGCTACAATATTCCGCTCGGGTACTTGTGGCGGGTCACGTCAAGGGGCGCGTACGCCTTTCTGCGCGCCAGAGCCGCGGTGCATTTATGGCGAGATCGGTGGGGGCCCACGAGATCCGCGCGCTCGTTCGCCGGTCTGCGCCCGAGGCGGACACTCGTCTTGTGGGCCCGGATGAGTCCGACCTCCTGCGCCCAGGGTCGGGCGAGGCGGAGCCTTGCGGCGAGGGGTCGGGCGCTCCCGATCCTGGGACCGCGGGTCGGGCGAGGCGGAGTTCCACCATCGAGGGGTCGGGAGTGTCCGACCCCGGGGCCCTGGGTCGGGCGAGACAGAGTAGCATGTTCTCTGCCTCTACTGGGTCGGCGGTAATCGTTATTACCACAGGTGGGCCTGGGCCTTCATGATTGTTGCTTTAAGGGGTATTAGGAGGTCGTTAATATTTCCCCCAACAAGAGTAATTACTAATTAAAAATCAATCACAATTGAAAAAAAATAAATGCACATGTATATAAGTATTATGTTGAAGTATTAAACAAATAAGAGAGTAGTAGGTAAACAATTTTAATTATTAGCTAGATTCTAATTTCTAAATAATTTTCTAATAAAATAGCTTTTAAAAATATTAACCCATACTACTAATCAGCTGCGTGCTCTCGCTCGATCGCGACGTATCAAAAGTGCTGGGCACAAGGCAATGATGGATTATCGGATTATTAGTCAATTATTAATCGCTCGCTTGCTCACCTGACGGTATTATGATAAGAGGGGGAGCATATTGAAGGTTCAGCGTACGAGCATACTGGTGGCGTGGTACTTGGAGTGGAGTGGAGCCGCTCTCCTCTCCGTGTCGTTCGCTCCTGACTTGCTGTGGTGCCGGGCATGGACCAGTGGCGGGCGCGATCAATCATGGGCGGGGGCACGGGGGCTGACTGGCTGAGGGCTGAGGCGGTGCCCCAGCCGGAACGGTGGCCGAGCCGTCCTTGTCCCCGGCACACGCACGGGGGACGGGCACGGAGCTTGCCGTTCCTGTCCCCGTTCGCGCGGTGGGGGTGGGCATGTGATGCAGCGACGGCTCTGGCGCCGCAACGCCCGAGCGCCGAGGCTCCCCACGCGTATCGGCACATGCGCGCGGCAGATACCATCTCCTTCTATTCGTTCCCGTTTCCCGTTCGAGTGGGAGCCCGTGCAGTTGGTCGCCGCCACCGCGTCGTGTATGGCTGGCCTGCTCCGATGCCGCCGTGCGCGCGCCGCCCCAATCCCCCCAGGGCCTCGGCCCTGCCTCACGGCACGGTGACCGACCGGCCAGGCGGCCACGCTCTAGGAACAACTGAACAAGCAAAGCAAATGCGACGCTGCAGGTGCGCAGTGCAGGGGCGCCGACGTTCCGGCAGAAAGGATCCGAGAAGGATCATGGGTGCAGCGAAACGACGCGACGGAGACAGAGACAGGGCAGTTATGGCCCCGCCGGGCTGCCATGAATACTGCTACTACTTCCACTCGCGATTCATCACGTCTGCAGTAGGTGGCTGGCTGGCTCGATCCAGCGGCAGTTGGCACATGAGTGCCGCGTAGACCGATTGAAGCTGCAGCGAGCTCACAATTGATCGCCAGGCATCGCCGGAACCAGGCGTGGCGAGGTCCGAGTGAGCTGTGAGCACGCATGATTTGGTCCCAGGTAGAAACAACGACCAGGAGTCCAGGACCAGCCAAAAAGGAGGGAGCTCTTCAGGGTTCAGCTGCAGCTGGTACTGATACGCAGCGCAGATACGGCGAGCCGCTCTGCGGGAGCCGAGCCCCGAACGAATCCTGGCAAGATTCCCGTCCCGGCGGACAAGTCGACAGCAGCAGGACAAGCCGGCGGCGTTTTTTTCAAGCGGTTGGAAAAGAGAAAGCGGCTTCGAGTCGAGAGTCGATGGAAAGCGAACTCATCCGTCATCACCGATTCACCATTCCGGATTCGAAGTTCCCATGCTCTAGCCTCTAGCCACGACCCCAAAGGCCCAAACCAAGCGCATGCCTACTTGGCTCCACAGACCACAATCCAGACGACCAAGATTGGATTATGCTTGTCAGGTAGCAGCACAGAGCATCAGACTGGACAATCCCGGATCTTTGACTCGCCAACAGTACGCCCCGTCACTAACCATCACCACCCGTCTCTTCCTGGCCACCACAACCACCCCTCGCAGCTTGGAGCCTTGCGCTTGCAAAGCACGATCAGATGAGATCTCCAGCGCGGCCATGCCCCTGCCACGGCCAGTACCAGCAGCGTTGCAGCAATGCAGCAGCCAGCAACGGCATCTTCCGGTCCGGTACACCAATCATTCCGAGCTGTTTCAGACGGGGTCAATCATTTGCCGGTTTACAACTATCTCGGTGCACACAGCTTCGAGCCAGCTTAGCATCCTCTCGTCCTCCTCCCGCTCCGGCCACGGCCGCCACCGTCGCATAGAAATGTAGAATAAGCCGCACGCACGCACGGCCGCGCGCACGCAGCATGTCTCGCTGCTGGGCATGGGGGCGGCAGCTGGTCGCGGACGCATCCATCAATTGGCACGCCCACGTACCCCTGTCCATCTCCACTTGCCCCTGCACGACAGGCCCGTAACATTTGTACAGCGAGTTTTTGTCTTTGGCTCGTTGCTGCCTGCCTCGGCAGGCAGTTTATCCATCCCATGAGAAATTACAAGGACAAAAGGAGACGGTTGTTTTATCCGTTGCTGCCTGGCTGGCTCGTTTGTCACGCATGGAAGCAGTATCCGTCGCTGTACCCGTTTTGTACGTCAAACCCCACAGTCACAGGCTCCACGGATAACAGCGACCGCCTCGAGTGGAGCGGCAGGGGGAATGCCTTGCTCCCTTCGTCCTCACGTGAGAGGCTGAGAGAGATGACCAGACGAAGCTCACCGTACCTGTGGGATTCAACAGGACATTACGGATCAGTTAACCAAGCGGATCAACGCTAATCAAGGCACCGTCAGTAACAGGAGAACATGGACGGCACGAGCGGCAATCATCTTACGGGCCTTGTTAATGTTCACCTCGGCCGGTCTTGCCATTAGATAAGCGCCTCAGGATTCCCCGGCCAGTGGGCTCCGATGCAGTCTCTCTCACATGCAGCGACCATATTTATTCGCGAGTGTATTGACCAAGGAATGGTCCCCTCCATTCCCTCCGGCACCGGCACAGACCATGTCACTGTTCCATTGCAATGTATAGTAGATCAAGATGATGCAGCTGTAGCAGCTGGCGTAGCCTTGCAGTTTAGTAGTATTTACATGTGGTACCTGGTAGCATTCATGCCTTTGGATGCAAATCTCAGCATCTCAGCTGGCAGCCAAGCTACGGTACAGGCTGCCCCCGGCCCATGTCTCGGCACCCTTGTTGCCCAAAAGTATCAACAACAAGCATAGGAAACTTTGCTGCATCTCTTGCTATCAGCAAATGCTCAGAAAAAAAGCTGAACATTTTGTTGCATAGAAGGATACAGTGGGGGTGCTAATAATGCGTCATTCCTTTTTCTCCGGTTCTGTGCTTCAACAGCGCCTTCATGATTACTAAACATGACCTGACCAGTGACAAATCAACATCTTCATCAACAATGTAGATAGTAAACCTCATCATTACGAAGTCCGACTTTAATGGAAGTTAGTTTGCAACTAGCAAATCAAGCACAGCACCTACATTATCTGCTGTGAAGTTAAACAAACAGCAGGGACTTAAAAATGTTGCTAAATAAAATGGAAAACAACCGTATATTGCCCCCCGAACTGAACTCTACCGTCCATCTAGTTTCAGACTAATAACTTTTAAAATGCCTAACTTTCACCCTTGGCCCATTTAAGCCGGTTCAAATACCTTCCGATGGTTTTGCCAGATATCCTTTGTCAGGCTTTGACTTGGCCAGGTTCAACAGATCACCCTGTAGGTAGTGTGTAATATTGAACTATTGTGGTAGGCCTGTTCGCTTCAGCTTATTCAGCCGGCTTATCAATCACCAAACAGTATTTTTCTCTCACAACAAATCAGCCGTTTCAACTTTTCAGCTGGCTTATAAGCTGAAGCGAACAGACCAAGGAATAATCATGCTATATTATGGGAATCGAGCATGTTTTCTTTTGAATGATTTAAAATCCCATAAAAATATGATGCACGTGTGATGCGTGGGAGATATTTGATGATGAGTTGATGCATGCAGTTCACACTCACACCTATGGCATGCTTGATACATGCTGAAATTGAAAAATCGAAAAGGAACAAGCATCCCACACATGATGACTCTCGGTGATACAGAACAAACTAAAAATTATGATTAGGCAGTAATTGTGCCTTTCATACACTATGTTGGAGCTGTTACTGACATCATTATCTTAAGGTTTTTTTATGATCTTGCCCTAACTTTGAAGTGCAATTGTGTGTTTACCCTCATTTTAAACTTTTGTTGCCCTCAATTATTCACAAGTCAATGTGATTTTTCCCTTGGTCTTTGCGTATTTGCCCCTATTTTGACCGTTGAGGGTAAAATTGCATTGAATTGTGAATAGTAAAGGGCAAAATCACAAGATGAAAAAATGAGGGAAAATCACAATTATACTTCAACCTTATTTTAATTCTCTGATGATTTATCATCCCGCTATCAGTAAAAAAGAATATTAGATTGAGGGGGGAAATGAATCTCACCTTCAAAATGTTGAGTTGGTCTGCTCCTAGAGCAATTATCAGACCAATAGAAGCTTAAGACGCTATTAATTTGAAATTGGCAAATAAAGTAACGTGCAAAACTTGACAAAAAAAAGTAGCGAATTATATTTGTTTCCAGTTATACCAAATGCAGTGATACTGGTGAGAGGATAAGGAGATGAAAGTGGCTTAAGATTCATTAGCTTTCTCATTCTACTCTTTCTTTCACAAAGGAGTGCGACGAGAATTCAATGAATCTTATGCTATTCATTAAATAGATGATTTCTTTTTTAATTGATAGGACTACCTACCCCCCATTTAACATTCACTTGACATGGTTGAACATTTCTATACCAAACTCTTCTGATAATTCCACTTAGAATTAGCCTAACTATTCAGAGTTCAGACCTCACATAGGGGCACAGGTCCGCCTTGTTTTTTTGCAGCAGTTTCAAGGAAATGAAAACAAGAAATGAGACAAAGGAAACATATCGGGTTTTATTAATCAGGCTGGAAGATGGACTATGGGTCCACAACACATATTAAGGTTGCAGGACACTGTAGTGTTCAAGTAAACATGATAATCTTCTGAAGTAACAGGCATGGTTAGTATGTGGATAATCAAAGATCCTGATAGAAGCCCATAAATAACTGTATCCTCATAGAGATATGAACAAATTGTTTTCCATTCTTATCTTGTGGGTGTCACTTGGAATAGAAAAAATTACAACAATAAAATTCTATCAATTGCAGTCCTGTAAGGAATCTTCTGATTCTTATCCTACATAAGCTCTCATAATAAAAAGAAAAAACATTCAAGTATCTGGTTGCCACAAACTTTTTGAAGGAAATACAGTGTTGTTCATACAAATGAAGGGCAAAAACTAAGGGCACAAGAGAGCCCCTTGACAATGATTAGGAAAGTGAAATTAGCCAAGCTATAACAAGTATTGCTTCTCTGATTCTGTTGAGCTGGATATATACCTCACCTGTGAAACCTTCTCTCCAAGCCACAAAACTTGGCCTCTGATTCTGAAAAATGATAGTCCCCCGTTCCAAATTATAGGTCATTTTAGCTTTTCTAAATGCATAGATATTATTATGCATCTAGACATAGGGTATATCTAAGTGCATAACAAAGTTTATGAATCTAAAAAGCCAAAACGACCTATAATTTGGAACGGAGGGAGTACCGTTTCTCTATATCCAGGTATGCCAGGCTATTGTTGCATGAACAAAGGTTGCCAAAATTTCATGCTTAGTTAGTGAAACTTCTGTACCATTTTTTCACTGTTAAGACACTCAGCAGGTGCAAACACTGAGGTCACCTATTAGCACCAAGCACTCAGAAAAAAGAAGACTCCTTCCTTCAGACGTAGTTCATCAGCACATATGGCACTGAGTCATTAACAGAACATCTCAGGAGATAGTGATATTGGAACTAATCTATAGAAGGTGCCCAGTAAATAGTGCTTGCACTGATGCTGCCAAAGCCCTATAGCTCTCAACTACATGCTTTGGATTCTGAAAGTGGCTGATTGGTTGATGTAATCCATTCATGAGGACAGACTGAATAATACAAACATCAATCATTGTCCAAACAGTCACCAACTGGTCTTTGAAAGTAATCATAAGAGATTATCATTATTATCAGTAACTGAGGATAGAAAAACTTCTTCACTGCCTCAGACTTTTACAAGAAGTGCCACGTGGCCAGGGGATAACTTTTTTAACTCATGCAGCCTGCAGGGAAGAAATAATTCGATTTAGCAACCTGATGTTCCCACCTAACATGTGGAATATAATATTACTCCTTTCCAATATTTTCCCATAAGAAATCCACTTTTTGTTGGATCATGAAATCAAACACTAGGTTTAATAAGTCCTTTCAATTAACCATAACTGTAGGATAAAAGCTTTCAGTCAATTGTGTTGGCAATGGCCAAGGTGAGTTCCCTGAACTCACAGCCACACTCACACACACATATGCTAGAGGTAGAAGGAGATAGCGAACAGAGCGCACACACACTGAAACAATTGGTGCTGCTGAACTAATGAGCTGCAGCTGCTCTTCTACTTCTTATAGAAACCAAAGTCAAACTAGAGTACATACTAGAATGAGTGCTTCTACCAACTACCTACTACTTAGTACAATACTTGACAGGGCATGCTTGCCCTTCTACTCATTGCACTGCTGCCATATACGGCAGACAGTAGCAGGCCAAGGAGCTCTACCTGCTCCATTGACTTTTGCAAAAGGAAGAGATTAGCTTAAGAGCTAAGCAATTCATCTAACAAATCTTCCCCTAATTGTCAGGCTCTTGCTTGATCTCTTCAACACCAATCTTGATCCTCAACTCCTGGAGCTGAATACGCCCGAGTGGCTTGGTCAGGATGTCCCCGAGCTGTCGAGCAGTCTCAACATACTCGAGCTTGATCCGTCCTCCATCGACGCAGTCTCTGATGTAGTGATACTTGACGTCGATGTGTTTGCTTCAGCCGTGGAGGATGGGGTTCTTTGCCAATGCAATGGCGGACTTGTTGTCCACCTTCAGGACCGGCGTGCAGAGCTTTTCTCCGGTGAGCTCTTGCAACAGCCGTCCCAGCCAAATTCCTTGGTAGCACGCCGTTGCCGCGGCAATGTATTCAGCCTCAAAGGTTGATAGCGTGACGACGCGTTGCTTCTGCGTTTGCCAGGAGATGGGGCAGGAATTAAGGATGAACAACACGCCTGTCGTGCTCTTCCGCCCATCAACATCTCCGGCCATGTCGCTGTCACTGAACCCGGTTAGTTCCAGCCTTCTTCCTCCGCTCCGCCTCGGGTAGACGATGCCGTGTCCAATAGTTCCGGCCACATAGCGGAGGACTCTCTTGACGGCGGCGGCGTGGTCCTCACACAGATTCTCCATGAATCGGCTCAAGTAGCTCACAGCGAACTCGATGTCTGGCCATGTGTGCGTGAGGTAGCGCAGCCCGCTGATGATGCTCCGGTACTGCGACGTGTCCACCCTTGCCGCCGTGCTTTCCTTGGAGAGCTTGATCTTCTCCTCCATAGGCGTCGAAGCCCATACAGAGCCTTGTGCAGGCAGAGCACCTTGTGCTCCTGGCCGGTGATGGTAAAGCCCGGCCCCCGTTGAGGAATGCGGACTTCACGTCCAGGTGATGGATGCTCCAATCCTTCGCCGCCGCCAACGCAAGCAGGAGTCGTACAGACTCCATTCGTGCGACGGGCACGAACACTTCCTCAAAATCGATCCCTTCACGCTGCACGAACCCCTTCGCGACGAGCCGGGCCTTGTGCCGCACCACCGTCCCCTGCTCATCGCGCTTCACCTTGAAGACCCACTTCAATCCAATCGGGTGGCACCCAATTGGTGGATCAACGAGCTCCCAAGTTTTGTTCTCCTCAATTGCCGCCATCTCCTCCAACATCGTGGCCCGCCAACAATTCTCCTGCTCCGCTGCTGCAAAATTGGGTGGCTCCTCAGCGCTACCCAGGTGCAGCTCGAGATCATCCAGCACGCGGGCCGCCTGCCCGGGCGGACTCTCATCCCCAACGATGTCATCCACCGCCCGGAATCACAATGGCTCGCCATCATGCTCGGCGTCGACATACGGTGACATGTTTGCTAGTGGAGAGACGAAGCGAATTGATGAGTCAGAGCTTGATGTTGCGAATGCGGGGGTTGCCTGCCTGGCAGGCGATGCTGTTGGAGTTGCTTCCCCTATTCCTAGAGTAGGGGATTCCCCTCCTAGGGATGGTGGTGGCATGGCTTCCCCTGTTCCTGGAACAGGACCTGAACAAGGGAGGCCCCTCGACTTTTCGCAGCCTCTTCTTCTCCGCTGCCGCCGTAGTACTCCGCGTACTCGATGGTGAAATGGCTTCCACCGCCGCCGCCTGTTTCCTCCACGCCACTGGACTCCCAGTTCCAGCTCGCCACCTCGTCGAAGATGACGTCGCGCGACATGGCGACGCGCTGTGCATTTGGATCGTAAAGCCTGCAGGCCTTGCTCCCATGCTTGTAGCCCAGGAACACCATCGGTGCGCTCCTGTCGTCGAGCTTCTTCAGCCCCGGCTTCGTCACCTTCACGTGCCCGACGCAGCCAAACGTCCGGAGGAAGGAGACGTCGGGCTTCCGCCCGTGCCATGCCTCAAACGGAGTTGTCCCCTTCAAGCTCTTTGTTGGCAAGCGGTTCAGGATAAACACCGCCGTGCTCACCGCCTCGCCCCAGAAAGGCGCCGCATCTGCTTTGCCTTCAGCATGCTTCGGGCCATCCTGACGATGGTCTGATTTTGCCGTTCGACCACGCCATTTTGCTGCGGTGAGTACGGCACTGTGAGGTGTCGTCCAACGCCCTCCTCTGCGCAGTACTGGGCGAACTCGATCGAGGTGAACTCCCCACCACGATCGGTCCGCAGCACCTTGAGTTTCTTCCCCGTCTCGCCTTCGACGCGCGCCTTGAAGTGTCGGATGGCCGTCGCCGCCTCGTCCTTGGATGATAGCAGGCCGTGTGTTGCCAGCGTGATTGGCTTGCACAAATCCCCGTGCACGAGCTCCAGCAGGTCTTGCGCGCGGTAACTCGCCGTCTTGGGGAACGGGGCGTGCTGCTGCTTGCCGGCGAGGCAGCTGTCGCACAGCTCGCCCACACGCTCGATAAGCGGCAGCCCACGGACCACGCCGTGGTGCGCCAGGCTTGCGAGGGCGTCGAAGCTCTAGTGGCCGAAACACACGTGCCATCGCCACGCCTCGTCGTCTTACCTTGCCGACAGGCACACCGGCCGCACGATGTTCAACTCTAGAACGTAGAGCCGGTTCTTGGTGCGCTCCACCTTGGCGAGCAGCTTGCACTCGCGGTCGTGGATGCGGAGAACTCCACTGTCAATCAGCACCTGGCAGCCTCGCTCATCCAATTGGCCGATGCTGACGATGTTGCTGCGGAGCTTGGGGATGAAGTAGACGTCCGTCAATGCGCGGTGCTCGCCGGACTTGCAGTGGAACAGGAACGTCCCACGGCCTTGGATGTCAACGCCGGAGTTGTCGCCGAACTTGACCGTGCCAACGATGCTGGTGTCGAGCTCGGAGAAGGCCTCTTTGTTCCCCATCATGTGGTTGCTCGCGCTGGAGTGAAGGTACCACCGCTTTGCTTCATTGCCGTCGCGTCCGAGGTTGGTGCCTTTCGTCGAGCACAACGCATGCGCGCAGGGCTTCCTCAACCCTATCGCTGAGGGCGCACACCTGCACCATTAGGAGGGCGGGCTCCTCCTCTTCTTCTTGGGCCAGGTGCGCGCGGTCTTGGCGGCGCGGCTGCTTGCATTCTCGGGCCCAGTGCCTGGTTTTGCCGCAGTTCAGGCATTGGTCCTTACGGCGGCCGCCGCCATTGCCGCTGCCTTCTTTGCCGCCGCCACCTCCTTTCTTCCTTGTCTTGTTGTGTCCTTTTCCACGTCCGCCACCATTGCCGCCGCGCGAAATAGAGGACCCCTCCCCTATCTTCCGCTCGCGCACCGCGCCGCCCACTGCTCCTCAATGAGCAGCCCGCCGGCGCCTCCACGACGCGGTCCTCAACCGCCTCAAGCCGCTCCGCAGTGTCATCAATCGTGAGCTCGCTTATTTCGAGCAGCGTCTCGATTGACATTGCAATTTGGGCGAATCACGATGGGACGACCCGCAGGAACTTGGCAACGGCCTCCTCCTTGGTGATGGTGCCACCCAGCGACCCTAGCTGGCTCACCATCGTCGTGAGCCGGAGCGCGAAGTCCTCGATGACCTCGCCGTCGCGGAAGATGATCGCCTCGTACTCGTGGCGGAGCTGCTGCGCCTTCGCCTTCCGCACGCGGTCATTGCCGAGGCGCATCATCTTGAGGCTCTCCCAGGCCTCCTTCGCCGTATCCTTGGAGCCGAGCGCGACAGAGAACTCCGACGGCATGCCCTTCAGGATGGCCTCCATGGCCATCTGGTCTTCTTGCTCGTGGTCCGTGCCGATGCTCACAGACTTCCAAAGGCCCCTTGCCTTCATCGTCACCTTCATCATCACTTGCCATTCGGCGTAGTTGCTGCGGGTGAGGATGGGGTACTACGCGCCACCGATGTCCCGCACCGTCTTCTTCACCATGTACGTCGCCCCGCGACGCTCCGGTGATAGAGACGGCCGGCGCCAACAGAGGCAGGCCGGCGCCCTCGTCCTCGCCCTCTCTCAGCCATCGCCACTCTGAATCACTCAGGCCACAGCTCTGATGCCACTTGTTGGCAATGGCCAAGGTGAGTTCCCTGAACTCACAGCCACATTCACACACACATATGCTAGAGGTAGAAGGAGATAGAGAACAGAGCACACACACACTGAAACAATTGGTGCTGCTGAACTAATGAGCTGCAGCTGCTCTTCTACTTCTTATAGAAACCAAAGTCAAACTGGAGTACATACTAGAATGAGTGCTTCTACCAACTACCTACTACTTAGTACAATACTTGACAGGGCATGCTTGCCCTTCTACTCATTGCACTGCTGCCATATACGGCAGACAGTAGCAGGCCAAGGAGCTCTACCTGCTCCATTGACTTTTGCAAAAGGAAGAGATTAGCTTAAGAGCTGAGCAATTCATCTAACAAATTGCTTCCGTGCCCCTATCTGAAGCATTAGACTGAAGGCCAGATTGAATTAATAAAAAGCCGAAAACACATTTGTTCGTTGGTAGATTACTCCAATGGAGAATGCTCTTTTTCCTTGTACCTCAAAGGTGTTCGTTTCTTTGATTCCCTATACTAGAAACAGTCATACATGTCTAGAGTTCCCATATCAGTTATAAAACTACAGGAAATTAGGATTGCTCGATTGTTCACAACCAAACAGATGAGTGCACTAGTGACAACTGACAACTCTATTATGCAAATAGTCGCAGAGTTCTATATAATAAGTAACGGGAGTTAATATGCAAACAACCCAACAGATAACTTTGAAACCTTACAAGTCTCAATATAACTAATGGGTGTTTGCTTTGGCATTCCCTAGCTAAAAAGCCTTTCCAAGATTACAAAAATATAGGGACAAGAGAAAACCTTTGCAAACTCGTAGTGTGATGATTGTTCTTTCCTACCACATTGTGGTAAAAACCATTTAACAGCACAGAAATGGCACAGGATTTGACAGTCTTTCCTTCTTTCTTTTTTTCTTTTCTCAAAAGCGCAGAAGAGCTGCGTGTCATTCCATTAAGAATTTGACAGTCTTTCTATTAGGCACTGCCAAAATTCCATGGGCATATGATTCGACCACAATCTGGTGGCCAAATGTCTTTGGTGTTAACAATTTTGGTATGGTCACTTGGAGTTCCAAGCAAACAACCCCTGACTTTGGGCAAAAGTATTACTCAAAAAAGATAAGTTTGAAACAATGAACCCTCTGGACTGGCATTTTCTACTAAAGCACCAACTTAAGCCTTTAGTTTGCCATTCAACTAAATTTCCCTTGAATATAAGGAATCATAAAAGGGGAATAACACAAGCCAAACAATTAGCAGTACCTTGTGAAATAGGTCCTCTGAAGAACAAGAAATATAAGCTTGAAAGGGAAATGGTGAAATTTAATGAGGAAGTTCTGTTAGTTGAAATGTTGTTATTTGAGCACATAACTTATGCAACATAGGTAACATTGGAACATAAAGAACAGAATCAGTAGTCTAATTTATGGCACGTGAAGAATAGATATCAGTTTGACAAGCTATGTTGAGTCAAATGAATCCCAATTCTAATTTTCTTGGTCCATAACAATAATGGAGTACAATTATACAACAACTAAGCTCAGTCACAAACTGCAAAATCCAGAAATGATAAACTAGCTAGAATTCTTGAGGATAAACACATCACATTTTGTTGTGCAGTGAAACTGCATAAAGGTGAACAGTTAAAAACAGTATGATAATTTAAGTCTGCAGTCAGGGCATATACCTGCTGGCTGTTGTATCATTGCATAGCATCCGTTGCATGAGTTTCAGTGATTGTCCAACTTGATTCAATCATCTATCATTTCATTCATCTCACTCTTTGCTTCATTTGAGCGCTCTTGAGATCAAATGCCGTTACAGCACAATCACTCGGAGAGTTCGAATTCATCATCTCCCACCGCACATCCCTCATCCTCCTTGCTGAAAGCACCATGCCTTTCTCTACGCCTTGTCCTTGGTGGCAATGCTGCTCTCAACATGGTGGAGTACTCTTCCCTGATAGCAACAAGTGGATGTGCATGCTTCTCAAGCAGCTGGCTTCCACCACCGTAAGCTTCCCTGAGAACAACCGTCTGTGTCCCAAGCACTCTGGAGAGGTAAAAAATGCCAGGGTGGCGCTCGAACACCTTGGTGAACTTCTGTGGCATGCCGAGCAGCTTCCTCATATTGCTCACATTCTGGCGCTCCGTCCTCTTTGCCACAGTGAGGTGCAGCAGCTCATGGAACACTCCCACATTCCGCTTCTCCGACACGTCAGTGCGGCGGTCGAGGTGCGAAGCATCGGCATACGGGCTGGTGTACGGCAGCGCCTGCCACTCCCGCAGCCAGTCCATGCACTTGCTTCTCAGGCCAAATCCCCTTGTGAAGCTCACTGGGAAGGGGAGGCAGGTGGTGTCGCCGCCGTCAGCACTCTTCTCAAGCTCTGAGACGGCGAGAAGATCGTCCCAGGAGAGGAGGCGTAGCCAGACGCGCTCGTCGCCCTCGGGCTGCTCAAGGGCGAAGTGCTCGGGGTAGCGGCGGAGGATGGCGGCCTGGTAATCGCTGGGCAGGCCAAGGTCCCAACGGAGGAGGTCGATGGTGTGGAGCGGGAGCGAGCGGGGAAGGGTGAGCATGAGGAGGCGCCGGAGGCGGGCGACGAGGTCGTGCTCGGTGGCGCAGAGGCAGTCCACCTCTCGCTGCCGCAGGTCGAGCGCCGCGCCCGTCAGCGACACGCCGCCGCGCGACACCGCGAACAGGGTATGGAACCTGCCGAGGAACTCCAACGCGGAGTATGCGGAGCCACAAAGCCTCTGAACGGACCTCTCGGCGAGGAGGTCCGAGCGCGAGACGCGGTGGCCGGGCCGGGAGGACACGAGGTCGAGCAGGTGGTGGGCGGTGCGGAGGTGGCGCTCCCGCGACACCGCGGCGTCGACCGCCCGGTCCTTGACCCACTTCAGCTTCACGTTCACCAGCGTCGCGCGCTGCTCCGCCGCGAACAACGGCGTCCCCGACGGCGCTGTGTCCCACCACCCCCTCCTCTTCCCCGTCGCCGCCCGCAGGCAGCGCCACGCCATGGTTTGCCTCGCCGCCCAAGTGCTCGTTTAGTTGGGCCTAAAGGAAATGAAGAGATGGGCCGGCCGTAACAAGAGGCCCGCGTATTGCCTTTCCCAGCCCCTATCCAAACGCCACCATAGGTAGGGGTTAAGAGATTCCGAGGGGATAAAGCGTGGCCGTTTTCGCAGACGCCGAGAGGGTGAGTCGTCGCGAGGAGATGGCGGACGGGAAGCAGGGAGAGGGTTCGGCCGTGGCGTTGAAGGCCTCGCCGTCGGCCGCGGCGATGGCGTGGGGATTGCGCGGCGGGAGCAACCCTCTGGAGGAGTGGAGCGCGCGCGTGAAGGCGATTGAGGCCGGGTTCCGCGCGTGGATGGCGAAGCAGCCTATCCACATCGAGGCTGCGGTGACCACTGCCGTGGGGGCGGTGCAGGGTGGGGCTCTGGGCGGGCTCATGGGCTCGCTCTCGGCCGACGGAGGGTCGCCGTTCCCCATGCCGCAGCCGCCGCCCAACGCCAACCCGGACGCCATGGCGTCGTTCAAGCAGGCCCAGGTTGTCAACTAATCTCATCTTGTTGATTTATGTAATTTCTATGTAAAATTGGACCATTTGATCCTGAAATTGCAATTGCAGACATATTTATCTAATCCATATAGAGTGTTTGTCCGCAGAAGGAAGCAATTTACCATTAGTATCGCCTACTGAGTACAGTGGCTCGTACAGAGTGAAGTCTCTTCTGCAATTTACGGTTTTTAATATGGTTAGGGGTAGTGGGTAACGATTGGTGAGTCCGGGTTTCTGGGAGGCTTATTAGTTGTAGTTGAATGGAGCAAAATGGTTATGAAAAAACTACGGTTGAATATGAATCGCATGAAGTTCCCAATACTTAAAGAATCATCCATTGTCCGTGTTCAACAACTACTTCGAAATCAAAGTAGAGGAAATGCTCACTTCTATGCCTTATATGTAGGGACGGAGCCAGTAGGGTGGTTGACAGGGGCCATGGCCTCTCTTTTTCTACCGTAGGTCTTTAGACTATGAAGAAATTAGATGCATGTATGATCATGAAACTAGTTTGGGTGTTTTCTGGTTCATTACATGGTAAATGTTCGCTGCGAATGAAGCCCATGTTGATTTTGTCTGATAAGTTCCATCGAATTATTTTGCGCATCAAGATTAACAGGATACTGATTTATAGGCTTTAGCTGGTGGACCCTTGGTGCAAGCTCGAAATTTTGCAGTCATGACTGGCGCGAATGCAGGTATATCTTGTGTCATGAGAAGGATACGAGGGCAAGAGGACATCCAGGGCAGGTGATTATAATTTCATTTTGTTTTCATACACTTCAAGAAGTTTTAGCTTTAGTACTCAATGTGATGTTTGATTTCATCTCACTGATTTGAAGATGTGAAAACAATTAGTTTTACCATTGACCACAAAAGGTTGTTTGCATTTTAACACCTTCGTATCTGAATGGAAGCTTATAATTCTAACATTTCTTTCGCTTATTATCATTGGGTGAACAATTGATTTCTTGATGCAAATCTAGCTAATGCTTTGCTTTGGGCAAATAACAATAAATATTTGTTCCTTTGTGTTTGACAATATGTTGTTTGTACAGCATGGCAGCTGCTTTTGGTTCTGGCGTCCTTTTCTCCATAGTGAGCGGAATGGGTACTCCTAATCCAGCAGTAAATGCAATTACAACTGGTGCTGCTTTTGCAGTATTTCAAGGTGGCTTTTTCATGGTAAGTACAATTAATACGATTGGGAGCTGCTTTACTTGCAACACTTGATATTACTAGATTTTATATTTTGCCAATTTTCTTGCCAAGCCTGCTTTAAGAGAGATTGAGGTTTAGACAGGACTATTGTGGTCTCTGTATATTGAGCTTGTGAATATGGTAGCTTTTTTTTAATTATATTGAGGCACATCAGCAAATTCAAGTTTTTTTTCCTTGCTTTCAGGGCTTTCTGGTTTAGCCATGCTTAATTAGAAAATTTACTTCAATGAATTTTACTTTGTGTTCTAATATTGTTTGTTAGTATATGGCTTGCATGAAAATTGAAAGCTTATCTGGTAACATGGGGCTTGCACATTACTGTGTATTGTTACTTCTACAAGCTTTGCCATGAAATATGTCTGCTACATCTACATGAACATAGGCGACTAGG
This sequence comes from Setaria viridis, assembly GCF_005286985.2. Taxonomy (NCBI): domain Eukaryota; kingdom Viridiplantae; phylum Streptophyta; class Magnoliopsida; order Poales; family Poaceae; genus Setaria; species Setaria viridis. The sequence continues at coordinate 25,347,001 of NC_048263.2, read as the reverse complement.
CATATGTGCAAACTAGTCCTTCAATTCTGAGAAAACAAATTGGAAACATCTTGGGCAGGAAAAGAAACTGGTTGGGTTCTTGATAGTGTTAGAGATTGAATTCCTGAAATGGATTTAGATAATATTAGTATGCCGATGAAACAATTATGGTTCAGTTGAATATAATGGTCCTTTCTTCTGAGTTTTCTTTGCTTGCATAATTATTTGAACAACTTTAAAACCTAACATATGTTTTTGATAGTGTTATATTTTGATTTTGGTGAAATTACTAGTCTAATGATTATCGCAAACTAATCAGTATCGTTATGCTGTATAGTAATTCTCCATTTGGCTGTACTGGATGTAGATTGGGCAGAAATTCTCAAAGCAACAGGGTGGAGAAGATACATACTACTCTCAGACAAGAAGCATGCTGAACAAACTGGGTCTTGAAAAGTATGAGAAGAATTTCAAGAAGGGTCTCCTCACTGATCAAACATTACCGCTCCTTACTGACAGGTACACAGTTCTTCTGATTGTATTTTATGGAACATTAGGATGGGAAATATTTGTAGTTTACATATTGATACTCTCCCCTGTTGCTTTAGTGCTCTAAGAGATGTGAAGATCCCCCCTGGACCCAGACTACTCATACTCGATCAAATTAAAAGGTTTGCCATTACTGCACTAGTATTTCATGGTTTCCGTCTCTTATTTTCCTTGACCTGATCTCTTTATGTGTGAATCTGTTAGGGATGCTGAGCTTGTACGGGCAAACTGAAGTCACAATTATCAACTGCTCGTTCTTTCTGAATTGCATAGGGTTTGAAAGCGACGCCATCTCTGTTTTCATAATAAGCCTTCATAGTAAGCAAGAATTTAGCTATGTTTTTGTAGTTAATTGTTTTTTGTCAATCGGTTTGCGTCAATCCTATTGAATTTTGGATAGCAGATATTTGAATGCACTGTATTGAAACTTAAACTGGAATTGCGTACAGTGATCAATTCTCTGGGAACCAAGGTGTGCCATGTGCTCCTTGAAACGTGCAATTTGGGTTGCGCATCACTTCGTTTAAATAGTGTGGTCGCTGTCTATGTGTACTGGAGTCTGTAGGGAAGCGATCAAGCGGTGAAATATATATTGCCTTTTTAGAGGCTGCCGAGGATGACCTGGGAGCCATGGGGCCTGCTTGTGAATCCCATGGGTATGGGGCGGTAGAGAATATGCATAGCAGACGAGTGCTTGTATGTGTCAATGTGTCACCAAAGAGGCCGAAACAGCGAACAGAACCAGATTGGAGTTTGAGCAAGAACCCGCTGATGGTGACCGTGGTGGTTTTTGGAGAGGAGGTAGAAGATAAGTACCGGTATCGCCGGTATCAAAAGTGAGGTCGACACCAACTTGCCAAGTGTGCTGTCCAGAGTTGAGCTACATCTACGTCATTATTCACATGAGAATTAGAGATTCGTGTAACAGGATTACGCCATTACCCACATGAGAATTCGAGATTCGTGTAACAGGATTAGTTCGGGGACAAATTTGTGACCGTGGTACTGACATCCGCCAAACAAGGAGCTTTTGCAAAGAAGCACCACTGCACCAGAATGTCCAAAATGCATCCGACGATTTCAAAGCTAAGCAGCCAGGAGAGGAAATAGCAGTCATGAAAAAAATAACTTGGGGCAACATTCTCAATTTCAGAATGATATATATTTGATCAATTGAACGGGACCCATTCGGCAATATACAGTTGGATAAAATCTCGGAACAACATTAGTAGCTGCCCAAATTCCCCTATCTTGTTGATATGTACATAATGGAATACTCTGTCTACGTATGAAAGAATTATTAATCTCGACGCTTGAAAGAATAAAAAATTAGACCTCTACTCTCTACTATACTGGAAATCTGGAATCACAACAAAAGGGCATCCGGTGCAGAGCTTCAGAATGCCCGTGTTGGGTCAGTGACCTGGACGATCTGTTGGTCCAGATGGCTCATGCACGGCTTCCCCTCGGCATCAATGTCCATCAGTATGGTGTTGCCGGGCTTGAATTCGCCGAAAAGAATCGCTTCGCTGATGACATCCTCAATCATGTGGGTGACAGCCCTCCGCAGCGGCCGCGCACCGTAACTCTTGTCGTACCCCTCTTGGCAGATCAGGTCCTTCATTGCATCAGACACCTCCAAGCCTATCCCAAGGGCCAAAAGCCTGCCCTTCACTTCCTTCAGGATGATATCAAGAATGGCCAGCATCTGCAAATGCATGTCAAGGGGAGGATTAGTGGATTACCACTAGCGTCTCATGTGTTGTATGGTCAACCACAGTAGTTACATGCATCAACTATGAATTTAATCTAATCTATAAGTGGCTAATGTCATAGAAAGAAAGTTTACGGATTCTCAGTAAAACCACCTCAGAGCAAAATGTAAAAGAAACAGACCTGAGTCTTCTCTAGAGGACGGAACACGACCATCTCATCAATTCTGTTGAGCAACTCTGGTCGGAAAAATGCCTTCAGCTCTTCCATTACTAGGGATTTCATTGCGACATATGAGCTTGACTCAGTATCTTCCTTCAAGAAACCTATGCTCCGTCTTCCCTTTGAAATTGATGTAGAACCAACATTGGACGTCATCACAATCAATGTATTCTTGAAGGAAACCCTGCGGCCCTGCAGTCCATACAAAGTTCCAGTGTAAATAAAAACATATTCAGTGTAAACTACTTACATCGCATCTTAAAAATATGCAAGAACTAATGTAATTTAGCATCTGGACTAGCGTGACGTCTTGACTCTTGATATCTTATTTCATGAAAGGCTTAGGACTGTTTAAGTTCCTTCCTAAACATATGTGATAGCGAGTATATGTTAACACCTTGATTTATAAATTGCTTTGATATTTAATTTCAACAAGCATATCTCAAATGTCACCTTGAAGGGCTTCTACTTTAAATAAAATGTGGTAGAAGTACTGAGTTCTGGCCATTTCATTATCAGTTTAAGGGAACAGAATTAATCACATTTGGTTCAGTAATTGTACTGTTTAAAGTCAGCTGTTGCATGTAGCAGGTTTCACTGATGCATTACCTGTGAGTCTGTCAAATGTCCATCCTCAAAGATTTGGAGAAGGATGTTGAAAATATCAGGGTGGGCTTTCTCTATCTCATCCAGCAAAACCACAGTAAATGGTTTCCTCCTGACCGCTTCTGTCAAAGTACCAGTTTCACCATATCCAATGTACCCTGGAGGAGAGCCGATCAGCTTGCTCACAGTGTGCCTCTCCATATACTCGCTCATGTCTAATCTAAGCATAGCAGATTCCTATTGAAAAAACAAAAGCAAACATCCTGTCAGGCCACATTCTATCAATCAGACATAAAACATTATGGAAATATTAACACAATGATCAGAATATGATTGACTTACTGATCCAAAATAACTTGCTGCTAGAGCCTTGGTAAGCTCCGTTTTACCAACTCCTGTTGGACCACAGAAAAGCAGTGTAGCAATAGGTCTGTCAGGGTCATTAAGGCCAACACGCGATCTCTTCACTGCACGAGATATGGCCACAACTGCATCATCTTGGCCAATGACCCGTTTCCTGAGCTCATCATCTAGTCCTACTAGAAGCTTTTTATCATCAGCAGTCAACTGCTGAACTGGTATCCCTGACCATAATGAGGCAACTCTTGCAATTTCCTCTGTCCCAACTACAATTGGCCTGCATTTCGAAATGTTCCTCCGTTAGCATATATGTAGGAAACAAAGATTATCCTTTATGACATGTTGACAGACAAAACTTACTCATCAGCTGAGAGTGATGAGGTTGATGTTGACCCTCTATTGTCTTCATATGGTGCTTCAACATCAGCATTACCACTCTCTTGATCATTCGCATTTGGAGAATATTTTTCCTTGTTAGATAACACCTGAGTAATGAAGGGCAATCAAATATTAGATATTTTCTTGCTAGATGCACCAAAAAGTTTAATCGCATAAGCAGTGAAAATGTTTCATTACCACTTCATGCATGGCCTGTGCAGCTCTTATCTCTTGCCAATATTCATCTGGTGACTTCAAGAGAATTGAAGACTGCCCTTCCTTCTTCCTGTTAAATGACTCCATCCGAGCTCTACTTCCAGCCTCGTCAATTAGATCAATAGCCTTATCAGGAAGCTGTCTGTCAGGGATATATCTTGCTGATAGATAAACTGCTGCATTGATGGCTTCTAATGTGAATCTGCATTTATGGTACGTTTCGTATTTCTCACGAAGACCAAGCAATATCTTCACAGCATCTTCCTGCAGTATGTTTAAAAATGGTTAAGAGAAATTTACCTGGAAAACTACCTGACTTTCATAAGAAACAACCCCAATACCTGACTAGGCTCAGCTACTAATACTGGCTGGAAGCGGCGGGCCAAAGCCTTATCCTTCTCAAAATGCATTCGGTGTTCATCTAGAGTTGTTGCTGCAATGCACTAGAAATACAAACAAGTATCGTCCATAAGATAGGAAATGTAGTAAGGTATGATCTTTTCTACATAGAATGGTAGCACTAAGTAAGAAATCAGATGAATCTAATACCTGCAGTTCACCTCTAGCAAGCGCGGGTTTCAGCAAGTTGCCAATATCAAGGCTAGAACCCTTACCCTTCCCAACGGTTCCAGATCCAATAAGATTGTGAACCTCATCAATAAAAAGAATAACATCGCCTGCATAATTTTTTATGACTTTTAATATTCATGACCAGATGCAGAAGCTTGAAATCTGAAAACATTTATATATGCCGCTTCATATCTGATAATCTTTCAGATTCCATTACTAACTAACCTGCTTCCCGGACTTCACGAATTATATTAGTAACCCTAGACTCCAATTCACCCCTCTCTTTTGCACCAGCGATAAGTAGACCAACATCCAGTGACAATATACGCTTTGCCTGCAAATAAGTTGCAGATGAATACCACTTACCTGAAAGATGGATTGCAAATGCATAACTTTATACCCATCAATGGCAAGTCAAGCTTACCACAAGATAAATGGGGACATCGCCATTTGCAATTCGAAGAGCCAGTCCCTCAGCAATTGCAGTTTTGCCAACTCCTGCCTCACCCAAAAGAATAGGATTGTTCTTCGTCCGTCGGCATATTATCTGAACCACTCTTTCAATCTCCTCTTCACGGCCAATAATAGGATCGATGAAACCTCCACTAGCTTGTGTGGTCAAATCCAAACAAAACTGATCTAGTGCACCCTTCCCTGCAAAAGATAAACAATGCAAGTGTGCAATGAGATTACTAAGCCTATAGTAGAACAAACATGAGTGTAAGCTTTGATGAAACTGCTGGCTCCTGACCTTTCTTTTTAGTCAAGGATTGGGAGAAAGCAGATCTTCCAGCTGCTGCAGGAGCCTTCTCTGGGATTTTGAAAGATGATGCTCCTGCGGGATCTCTTCCATCTTTCGCAAGCTCTGCTTGGAGACGGTCGACTGCAACTGATGAAAGCTGACTCGGATCTGCTCCCAAACTACAACAACCAACAATATTCATGAATGCTGGAACAAATGATGAAAGGGACAGAAGCTAATCTATTTCGTTCAGCTCATGTTCAATGACGAACAATTTCTTGTCAATGTCTTACTATGATATCAGTATGATCAGTTACTACAATGGTTAGTTGTTTCTTGACAAGTTAACCTCTGAGGCTACCAATGGGACAACACTCATGAAATAGACAATGCCATTTTCTGGTGGAAGCAAAGCCACAATTTCTGGTGGGAGCAAATGGCTTTGCCAAACAATGGTCCATTAGTTTTCCTATGATCTACAGTGCGACAGAAAACGAGTGGCCCTTGTGCTTGTAAGAGGACAAGCACCAAACGACATGCATCGTCTAAGCTGCTAAGCATATGGCAATGCTATAAGCGATTCTTTGATCAATAAGGAGATGGCAAGGCATCCACCACAGTCGATTTGGTAACCAATTGTAACGGGAAAACAGATAACAAGCTCCAGACAGACGGAATGGATGAGGATGCAATAGGTACCTACCTCCTGAGGAGGTTGTTGGTGGTGGGATCGTCGAGGGTGAAGAGCGCGATGGCGAGGTGCTCCGGCGAGATGAAGCTGGACCCCATGTTCTTTGACAGCACGACGGCGACCTCGAAGACCTGCTTGCTGGCCGCGGAGAAGGGCACGTCGGTGTCGAGCCCCGATCCGGTCTTGGGCGGCGGCGGCGGCGGCGCGTCCACGTCCCTGGCGCCGATGCCGCGGCACTCCTCCCGCGCGCGCTCGATGCCAATCCCCGACGAGAGGTACCCGCCGGACGAGCGGTCCTCCGCGACGAGGCCGAGGAAGAGGTGGCGCGGCGCCACGGCGGCCTCCCCGAGCCCCCGGGCCTCCCGCTGCGACAGCACGACCGCCTTGACGGCCCGCTCCGTGAAGCGCTCGAACACCGCCCTGATCAGGCCCCTCCGCGCCCGCCGCGGGGCCGGCCTCGCGGACGACGCCGGGCGCGGGAGCGGGTGCGCCAGCACCACCGCCCTCGTCCCGAACCCCGCCGCGCCCCACCGCGCCGCCGCCGGGGCGGCCAGCCTCCGTGCCGCGCCCCCGCGGCCCCCCGCGAGGACCGACGACGAGGTCGAGCAGCAGCACACCTCCATCGCTAGCTTCCGGAGGGGGGGAAAATCAGCACTATCTTTAGCCGCTTAATACGAACGAATGAAATGCTTTGCTTGGAGAAACTATACACTCCTAACTACTAATCACGCTCGCTACGTGTCGAGCGATGCGCTTGTTCTACTTGGCTCGTAAGGTAATCTGTAACTCTACTACTCGGAGGCGATGCCTGGCGAGCGGATGGGTTAGGCGAGGAGGAGGCGGAGGAGGGGCGGTATAAAAATACACCCGCGCGCGGCGCGGGAGGCGGAAGGGGCGGGAGGGAGGGAGGAGGAAGCACGCAAGGAAGGAGGAACACGAGATGGGCAGCGCGCGCGCGTGGGCCGATAGCGAACGGTGGCTTTGGGGCAGCCGGGTGACCTCCGTTTCTAACGCGCGTCGGCTTCCGCGCCCGCCGCACGCCACCACCCACCCACCCTAGCGCCCGCGCGGTCAAACCAGGGGCTCGGCAAGCTTGGCCGACCGTCCGACCGCGATGGGCGCCCACGATCGGGGCCGTCGGGTGCCCGATCGGCGGGTGTTCTCCCGTGACGCGGCGGCTTCCGGGGCCGGCCGGGTCGATTTGGCCACTGTTTCCGCCGTTTCCCAGGGCTGCCGGTGCCGTGGCGCGCGCGGCCACCCCGCACCCACACCCGCGGACGGCCGCTGTTGGCCCGCGGGGACTTTCGCGGGCGTGAGGTCAGCGGCGTCGCTGAGGCCGTTGCAGCGAACCCGTCGGGACTCGGGAGGGGGAGGGATGGATCGCGTCGGCACACATGTCATCCGCCGCTGCCGGCGACGTGGCCGGCTGGGCTCGAGCCAAGCGGGTCACTCGCGGCGGGGGTGTGCGAACAGACCGGAAGCTTCTGCCTTTTTTCTTTTGCGTAAACACGTTTGTGGAAATTCCACTGTGTGACCGTGCCGTGCCAATCAACGGAACGGCCGCACCGTACTAACAGCGGGTGGACGGCCGGCCAGGTACGTGCCAGAACAGTGCTCGTTTCCCATTTGGACTCGTGAGCAGCCTGTTAACCAACCATGCGTCCTGCGTGTGGTGCTGGTGCTTGCGAGCTACAGCCACCACTTCACTTCCCGCGGGGCAAGTGTGCCTCTGTTTCGTGAACACCACGATACCCTGGCCCGATTCCTCGGAGGACAGGGGACACGATTCCGGTATCCCTTTCGTGCAGAGCAGAGCAAGCCGGGGCCAGGGCGGGAGGGTACGTGCTGTGTTCTTACTCTCACAGGACAACAACAAAGGAACACATTGCTACTGTATCTCCTGGTTCTCTATCCGGCCCTTTTGGGCTATAGCTCTTTTTTTGCTTCGAAAAGGACGAACTTTCAGCGACGAACCAGTCAAGGTGTACAAGTAGACAAGCACGAGCTGTGTGCCTGTGTGCACACCAAACCGTGAAACGAAGAAGATAGGAAGGTCCACGTGTGCCCGCCGGTAACGGCCTCAAGGCGTTTTCAGGCTTACGGAAGCATGCATGAAATCTGATCCGTACTTCTGTCAGACGAGAAGATATAAACAAAGAGCCAAAATGGCTACAGGTTACTAAAATTGTCCGGTACGACCAAGTAGGTGGTCAGGAGTGCTAATTGACTGGGGGTGTTTGGATAATTATTAAACTTTAGCAGTGTTTCGGATGCTAATTAGACGGACTAAACATGAGCTAATTATAAAACTAATTGCAGAACTCTATGCTAATTCGCGAGACGAATTTAAAGTCTAATTAATCCATCATTAGTAAATAGTTACTGTAAGCATCACATTATCAAATCATGGACTAATTAGGCTTAATAGATTCGTCTCGCGAATTAGACTCCATCTGTGCAATTAGTTTTGTAATTAGTCTATGTTTAATACTCCTAATTAGCATCCAAACATTCAATGTGACAGTGCTAAATTTTAGCAGTATCCAAACGGGATCTAAGTTTCTTGTGCAGACTTTGCCCTGTTCGCTTCAGCTTATAAGTCGGCTGAAAAGCTGAAACGGCTGATTTGTTGTGAGAGGAAAATACTGTTTGGTGGCTGATAAGCCGGCTGAATAAGCTGAAGCGAACATGACGTTTACGCTACTGAACTTTCTTGTCTTTATTATTCTGCTCTTAGTCAAATGATGCAATGATTAGAGAACGGCTTCACTAGTTCACTGCATGCAGAGGAGTAGCGTAACTCCTGGCATGTACGATTAGTACTACTAATACACTCTGCGATGGGCGAGCTGAGTAGTAGTTTCGCTGGGACAATCGACTCGATCGTCGACCAGATCGCGACGGCAGGGGCATTTGCACACGGAACGCAACACAGGCATGCACTTGCGTGCGGAATAGGGCGAAAGAGAAGGGAAGCCTTTCCCTACACGACTTGATGCTTTGCGCTCATCCTACTTCTACGCCGAAAGCACGGTTTCCTGGCTGAGAACAAGCTCCGTTTCAGTCGGTTCATTGCTTCCTACTGCTGCCAGTTGACTATACTTTTCTCCAAGATATTTTCGAACATGGCGAGAAGTTTCGTTAAAACTGACTGACTGTTCGATTAACCCAGTGAGGGATATGTCACTCACCTATGAGAATGAATCACTCTATGAGAATGAATCACTTGCTTCGCTAGGATTCTAGCTAAGGTTTTCATGCACACCAGCAGGATGCAAATAGCAACCATCCTCTGGTAACACATTATGTATATATTTAATATAATAAGCACCAAAACCTTAGAGACTGTACAAATACTATACTACCACTGATTCAGGCAGTCAGGCAGAGGTAGGGAACTCAATCGAAATCTAATAATAGGATTATTGTGAGATGCAAGTTTAAAAACAAAACAACAATCATTAAGTGCCAAACAATTTGTGATTTTGGAATGACATACGTACAGTAACCTAACAAGGTTCGATCCAGTTTGAAAAGTCTAATTGTAAATCTCAAAATTGTTGAGCACCAATAGGCTCAAAATACAAACTTAATTCTTAGGTTGCCTATTCTTATTCATAATATCAAACTTGGCAATCTACATGGCAACAAAATGTAGATTAGAACATAAGTGATAAACTAGCCATTGCTTATACATATTAAGATCCGGCAATGCATTTGCATATAGGATGTACCCAAAAATAGCACATAAAGTCACAAAACATAACTAAAGAAAAAAATATAGAGGTGAAAGGGTAAAGTACTAAGTGTATTATTTTTAGACAAATCAAAACTTTTAGATAATGATGAAGCAATAAAAAATAGGTGGTCATTCAATAAATCTTTGCGAATTTACTATTTTCTAATCAAGAACTGCAAGAGAATGCTAGGGAAAGGAAGAGCAGTACGATACAATTACAAGCGAGCAAGTAGGTGGAGAAAACGCCGTGTCTCTATCATTATCGCGTCTCGGTTGCACCGCCGCATCAACTACTGCGTCCGTAAACAAAGCATTGGCCAGATTGTTTCCACACCTAGCTGATCCACGCGGATTGGGGACTGAACTCGGCCATTTCTAGCCCAATCAAATACTCATCCATCCTAAATTGTAAGTCATTCTAAAAATCTTGGAGAGTCAAAGTATCTCAAGTTTGACCAAATTTATATGATAATATAATAACATTTATGATGTCATCTAAGTATCATTAGATTATTCAGCAATTATATTTTCATAGTATACCTATTTGATATCATAAATCTTTATAATTTTCTTTATAATTTTGGTCAAACTTGAGATGTTTTAACTCTCTAAGATTCTTGGAATGAATTGCAATTTGGGATGGAAGGAGTATGTACTAATGAGGTTGAGGCATGTGTTGCTTTGATAATGTCCATAATAGTGTTGATACAACAGTCCGGATCCATCAATATACCTTTAATTTATATGAGGGTCTTATCTACAAAAAAGTTGGATACATGTGTACGCGTTTGGTGGTGTTAGTAGAGCGTGCATTAAACTAAATTTTCAAATATATCATTTCGTTCCAAATAGTCGATCTTCAAATTGCATAGTTGGAATTGAGTTAGATGAAATAATGTGTTTGATGACGCTTATAACTTTAATTATATTTGAATTGAAGTACACCTAGAATATTTCTCGGCAATACATGTACGATCGTGCCATTATAGCTATGGTCTAGCATATACCTGAGCATTTTAAATCGTGCCATTATAGCTATGGTCAAGCATATACCTGAGCATTTTAGGCCCAACCGGAGCCTCCCGAGATTTGGCCCGAAGACAAAAGTCCACCGAGAATATCCTTGAATGTTAGATTGTGTGTAGTGGGGGAGGTTTGTTGAATTTTTAGCACGATATAATATGAGACGCAAGATTTAGACAGGTTCAGGCCGACAATAAAATCATAATAATCTACGCTATCTGTTCTTGTGTGTTGTATTGATGATCTCATCAAAGCTGGAGGAAGCAATGGCGAGGTATACGGGGATTAAAAGGTTGGTCCCTAGCCACCTTTCCGATGGTTTAGGGTTACACGTTGGCTAAGAGATATATTCGCTAGTTTGTTTACAAGAAAGATGTCATATGTTGATTAGAGCAACTTCAAGAGGCTGTTAATCTTGCCCCAATACCTTTTTTAGGAAAAAGGGAGAGAAAATGAACTCCAACAATCCACCTAAACCTTCCCTAATTTTTTAGCGACGCTAAAAAATAGCCTGCCACCGCGTATATTTTAGCGTTGGCGTTCCTCCCCCAATCCTAATTCCCGCACGCCCGCGCATCCCTTCCGATGGGTCCAATACGATGACGTGGCCTGTGTTTGAAATATTGGAGGCTATTTATTAGCGATCTGCTGTGGACTGATATGTTTTTGGGGAAAAAAATTTTAGAAGAACCCCAATACATAGTTTTGGGGAAGAATTTTTTAGATACTCTTGGAGTTGCTCTACTACTGATATTTCCACGATTTCCAGCTAGAATCTATCCTATCTGGCGTATGTCTTGAGGTCCACAATGTCTTGTTCCGTGCCCTGCACGCGTGAAGTATGGGTCTGGGCCATTCCTAAGGCCTGTTTAGTTCCCCCAAACTCCCAACTTTGACACTATGCAAAAAGAAGATTCCCCATCACATCAAACTTGCGGTACATGCATGGAGTACTAAATGTAGATGAAATAAAAAACTAATTGCACAGTTTTGTTGTACTTTGCGAGACGAATCTTTTGAGCCTAATTAGTCAATATTTGGACAATAATTCACAAATACAAACGAAACGTTACAGTGTGCTACAGTGATACAACAGTAATTTTGCATCTCCAAAGTTGGGCAACTAAACAAGGCCTAGTCAGCCAGGCCTTCCAGTGGTGAAGATATCTAGAGATCCACCCTCGTCAGTGATGACTATGCATAGGGATGCAAGTGAAAATAAAAAATTTCTATTTATTGGATTTCATTTTTGAGTTTCTCTCATATTTTGGGGGTAAAGTGAAAACAAAAAATGGTTACCGTGAAAATGAAAATGATCAAAAGGAAATATGAAAGTGAAAACAGAAAGAATTTTAGGATTCTCCGTCCATCTTTTAATTTTCCTGAATTATGCCAATAATTACCGGTGATAAATTCTCGTTTTCCCTTAGTACCTAACCCAACCTAGTTACAAGGCTAAACAACATTCTTTAACTTGAATTTGTCCTATCATATAACATCAATGTAAAGTGTATATTTTCTTTAAAAAAAGTCAAACTTCACTAACTTTAATAATAATTAGTCAAATTGTATGCATGTTTGGTGTACAAAGTTGCATCAATCGATTAATACTCAACTATGGTTAAGATAAGGCTTAATAGTCGCTTTATTCCTCAAACTTTGCTCAGAGGTTCAGTTTTGGCCCTAAGTCAATTTAGTCACTAAACTATTGGTTTTGTCCAACCTAGTCCTGATCTTCTTATGTGTCATGCCACGTCAGACAAATCTAGTGCACCACATGTAAAATGTCAAGCTGCATGTGTGAGCGAGCGAGTGAGCTAATTCTAAGCTACTCCCATTATAGACAGAGAGGGGAATAATTGATTATTGGGAGCTAACTTTGCTTTGGAATAATCAGTTGTTGGGAGATGTTTTGTTCCTCAAACTGCTCAGAGGTTCAGCCTAGTCCCTAAATAAACTATCAAAAGAGTCAAGTTAGTCACTAAATTATTGTTTTTTTGTTCATTCTATTCCCTGATCTTGTATGGCATGCCGCGTTAGACAGATCCGATGCACCCCATGTGAATGTTAGGGTGAGCTGTGCGTGTGAGCTAGCTGGTAGCGTGTCAAGTAGTTCCGTTCGTGAGACGTTAAACATGTAAACATAGCAATCCGAGTTTATTAGATGAGCCTCTAGGTTGTTTAGATCAGGGTGATGTATAGTTGTTGTATCTATCTTAGGGATAGGCTCAATCATAACCAACTCGAATCTGCGACTTGTAAGCCACGCAAGAGGCTCTTCCTTACTCTATTTAGGGTCTGTTTGGCATAGCTCCACTCCAGAAACCTAGCAACTCCACCAAAAAATCCAGCCAAACACCCCAGCTCCAAAACTCCATGGAGCTGCCAACTCCATGGATCTGTAGTGCAAATGGGTCTGGAGTTTTGAAGTACCTTTTTTGCAGCTCCAAAACCACCTCTTTTGAATCTCCTTGTGGAGTTGGAGGGTAATTACCCACCAATACCACTGGTTAAAAAAACGTTTCGATTCTATTCCTCCCGAGCCCCCCACCCACGCCTCATTCCCCTCCCGCGCGCCTGTTCCCCGCGTCTTCCTGGCGCACAAGCCCCGCCGCCGCTAGGGTTCCTGCCGCCACCCACACCGGCGGCCGCTGTCCACCCCCGCCGCCGGCGGCTCAAGCCCCGCTGCCGGCCGTCGAGCCCCACCTACCGCCGTCGGTTGCCCAAGCCCCGCTGCTAGCCGCCCCTGCCTCTTGCCCGACCACGCGCCTCCGCCGGCGAGTGGCCACGTCGTGGCCCCGTCGGGCGCACCTCTGCCGGCGGGCGGCCGTGCCTGCTCCCCTGGCGGGCGACCGTGCCGTGGCCCCGTCATGCGTGCCTCCACCGGCCCATCAGCTAAAAAAAATTTCTTTGGGTTTTAAGGTAAAAGAGATGTGAAATTACAAGATTGACCCTAAGCCTGATTCAATGAGGCTTGAGCATCTTTTAGCCGCATGGTAGTACTCGAGCACATTTAAAAACCCAATCCAATGGAGTACTCAAAAGAGCACCACAAACTAGTTGGAGACGTCTACAGAAGTACTTGGAACTACTATATTTGACTAAAAAATACTCGGGGGCTTGTCGGCTATACATGTATGGGCCCACTGGGAGGTTTAAGCAGTCCTACAATACGGGGATGTACACCGAGATGTGTTAGACATGGAGACTACGGTGCAGGACGACGTGGTCTACGTGGAGGATAAGAACTAGTCGAGGATTAGGAAACTACTCGTAGCAATTAGGGTAGGACTCTCTTGTCAAATCCGACTAGTATTCTTGTAAGCAACCGACCTATAGCCCTGCCCCCAGCAATATAAGGCGAGGCAAGGACCCCCTCCAAACAACTTCAATCAATACAATCCAACCAACACACAGGACGTAGGGTATTACGCGATATAAGCAGCCCGAACCTGTCTAAATCATGTGTTTGAGTTCACCATCGAGTTTCTGCGAGCCCCACGCATAAAACACTACCTCGGGTACCCCCTCGGTAGGTTGCCGGGTCTAAACACCGATATGAAAGAAAATTATTTCTCAATAATGTCCTGCACGTTCCTAGTGCCACGAAAAATCTCGTCTCTGTTCATAAGCTGCCACGAAAAATCTCGTCTCTGTCCATAAGCTAGCATCTGACAATAATGCTTACTTAGAGTTTCATCCCAATTTGTTTCTTATCAAGGACCGAGCAACGAGGAGAGCTCTTTTGGAAGAAATGTGTAAGGGAGGTCTCTACCCCTTTCCAGCTGCTGCCCTCAAGAATAAACAAGCCCTCAGCGTGTCTAGTGGTGTCCAACCATCCTTGGAGAGGTGGCATCATCGCTTAGGGCATCCTTCTTTCAACATAGTTGTTGACGCCAATTTTTGACACGTGTCAGGGTCGATGTCAAGAGGAGAGGAAAGTGGCCGATGCGGTTAAACAAGAGGCTATGGCTAGAGAAATTGGCCGATAAAGCTACATTGTTTCGGCCAATTAGCCGATGGGATCAATGGGGACTAGCCGATTGGAAGCCAGAACAGCTCGGCCGATATGGGTCTGAATGGGCCAAGGCGGTAACAAGATGAAGACAGGATTGGCCCATGGAGGGTTGGATGGTGTTCGACTTCGATGCGAGTTTATCCGTATGTAAATATTTGTTGCTTTGAATAAAAAAATAGAATACTGAGTCGTAGTCGGTTAGGAAACAAGTTGTAACAGGGTATAAATAGGTGCCTCGTGAGGTTGGCAAAACCATCAACAAACATCAATACAAATCTACTTTTCCACGCAACTTTATTTTCAAGTCGGCGACTTCGCCAAACCATTTTCTTTTCACGAGTTTGTGCGAGTTGGCAGGGATGCATCAACGTGATCTCCGGCCAATTTGTAAGTTCCGCGTTTCGAGTAATATCTAAGCTTTAACTTCGGGCACATCGTTGTTGTTTCATTTACATTTATTCACTAGTTATCGATATTTGCTAGAATTATAGGTTTTACCTGTTATTTTAGTTTTTATCACAAGTTATCCAGCTTGAGGCGCGAACTGTCGGCTATATCAATACATTGTTTATCATCATACAGCCGATTAGATCTGTTTCAAGTATTGTTTCTGTAGCATTGTTTAGGTTACTCTAGTAGTTTCTTTTACATTTGCTACGTGATTATCGTCTGTTTCATAGCCGGTCATCCTTATATTAAATCAGCCAACCCGCTGATACATCTTTTGGAGTAGATCGGAACTTCAGCCGATCGAACCTCTGGAATTTGACATCTTTTCTTCCTTGTCAATCAACAGGTCAGATTGACAGGCACGTCACGTGATACGCACTAGGGCAATAACCCGAACAGGAGCTAAGCAGGTTCTCCCGGGTCGTGTGCTCAACGCAAGAGTCGAGACTACTGTCCGATTTTTTGCGTCAACAATAGTTCAGCAAGTTATCAATAAGAACAAGTTACCTTGTTCCTCTGAGTCTAGGATAGGTTCAATTTGTGATTCCTATTAAATGGCCAAGAGCAATCAGTTGCCTTATCAAAGGTCATCAAGTCAGTCTAGTTTTCCTTTAGAACTTATTTTTTTCCGATGTACGGGGCTAGCTTGTGATTCCTTTGGGTGCAATAAATATTATGTGAGTTTCATTGACGACTATAGCAAATTCACTTGGATCTGTCTTCTCAAACACAAATCAGAGGTGTTCCAATGTTTTCATGAGTTCCAAAGTCTTGTTGAACGACAATTTAATAGAACAATCCTTGCTTTACAATCTGATTTGGGAGGGGAATATGAAAAACTAAACTCCTTTTTCACAAAAATTAGTATTGTCCATCTTGTTTCCTGTCCACACACTCATCAACAGAATAGGGCTGCTAAAACAAAGCATAGGCACATAGTAGAAGTGGGTCTTTCTTTGCTAGCGCAATCATCTATGCCTCTCAAATATTGGGATCAAGCCTTCTTGGCCGCCACCTATCTAATTAATAGAACTCCTAGCAAAGTCATCAATAACTCTACTCCCCTAGAATGACTTCTCAAACTACAAGTCGACTACAACTCTCTCAGAGTTTTTGGATGTGCGTATTGGTCGAATTTGAGACCCTATAACTCCCATAAACTTGCCTTCCGCTCAAAGCAATGTGCTTTCCTTGGCTATAGCAATCTTCATAAGGGTTTCAAATGCCTAGATACTGCATCTGACCGCGTGTATATATCACGGAATGTGATGTTTGATGAGAACCTTTTTCCCTTTGCTAAGTTAAATCCCAACGCTAGTTCATGCCTCCAATCTGAACTCCTTTTCTTACCACCATATCTTTTTAATTCCTCCAGTTTTAGGGTGTACAAATGCATGACAATATGTCTAATATCTTGCCTAATAGTGCAGCTAACCGTGCATCAAGTTTTCAGGAAGGAAATGTCCAAAATCTGGACACAAACATGGCGGCAGATGGTAATTTTATGAAGCCTCTCTCCAGCACAGAACTCGGAGCTGATCCCGCGGGCGCGTCAGTACAAGGTTCAGGCGAATCTGCCTTGATCCTGGCAGCGGCAGCGACTCCACCTGCGCTATAGAAGCATTGTTGGGGCATTGCAATACTTAACTCTCACAAGACCTGATATTTCCTTCGCAATCAACAAGGTTTGTCAGTTTCTTCATGCTCCAACATCAATACATTTGACAACAATCAAGCGTTTCTTGAGGTATATCAAATATACCATGAATTTGGGGCATAGGATAACAAGATCTCACTCAACTCTTGTCAGCTATTTCTCAAACACTGACTGGGTCGGGTGTGTTGATGACAGGCGTTCCATTGGAGGATTTTCCATCTTCTTTGGAAATAATCTTATTTCGTGGAGTGCTGCAAGCAAGCTACAGTCTCTAGATCAAGCATTGAGGCAGAATACAAGTGTAACAACCTAGCCTAATTAAACCATATTTAATATTAAATAAAGCCATTAGGGCATAAAGAAGAACAATTGGCAGTTGTGAAGACAGGTAAAAAGATACTTTTGCCCTCACAAGCTAAACAACCGTTTAAAACATAACTCGGGTTTTTGCTTAAGAACTTAAAAATCTATCCAACTTAGAGTTGTAGAACTCAACTTTCCTAACAACTTTAATTTTTGGTGTTTTGCTTGAATCTGAGCAGAAGACCTTCAAAAACTCGAAGTTCAAAACTTTGTCCATTTAGGAAAAACAGATAAAGCGCCAACTTTGGAGCTCTTTATCTAGAATTTTCAAAATAAACTCAAGCTGAGCTCTATACAAAAGTTTTAGAGCTTCAAGCCCTTAACAACTTTGACTAAAGGAGTAAGGTCTAAATTTGCACAGAAGGCTTCCAAAACCCCAGTAAAAGTCAGCTAGTTCGGTCAACCCAGCCTCAATCTGCCATCCAGGCTAAGTCTGGAAGCAGTTCAACCATGCATCTTGGCTTAAGCTCATCTCACAAAACTTGAAAAAAAGGCCAGCAAAACCGTTTATAAGAGTTTGAGAACTAAGTTTATACAACAACTTTCTCAATTGCACTCTGGTCAAATTCGCATCAGAAGCTTTTCAAACTTTGGGCTCAAGTCAGCTAAAAACCCAAAAATTGGCCAAACCGCCGTTTTTGCCTAAGTCTGGAAATTCGGCGTTCCTCCAAACTTTGAAGCTCTGTATCTTCAAATCTGCTGCAAATTTGAACTTGGTTCAATTACAAAAACTGAACTTGGATCTGAGGACTATAACTTTTGTAAAGGGAGTTAATGTTGCACAGTTCAAGAATTAGGAAATCTTGGCGCTTGAAGACCGGCCCGGCGAAGCGATCTCGCAGATCCCTCGGCCAGAGCGCGCCAGAGCACGCGCACACCGCGCTCCACTCGCCACCCGCCACGTGGACGCCGCTCACCGGCGCAGCGCCTCCGCCCGGTCTCCGGCCACGGTAGGGAGACGCCTCGTGCGTCCCACCGCCAATGAGCGCGTGGTCGCCTTGTCGTGCCTGCGCCACCCCGCTCCGCTCGAGGGCACGCCCCGCCCTGAGCGCGCGTGCCCCCACGGACGCCTGCCCGACACCGCTGCCTCCACCAACCGCCGCCCCGGCCACGACACCTCGAACGCCCATCTCACCAACCCGACGTCCCGGTAAAGTCGTTCCTTGCGTGCATGCTCGTTTCGCCCGAGCCTGCCACCTCACCTGCCTCACCCCCTCCCCCCCCCCCCCCCCCCCGCTGTCTGCCAATGGTGTCGCCGCCATTAATGGCTGCAGCAGCGCCCCGGCTCCCCTCCGATCCCCAGCTGCCAGCCCCGGCCCCGCCTCGTTCGCCGCTCCGCCCCGACCCTATAAATGGATGCCCGGCGCCGCCTGTGCCCCCTTCCCCCGCTCGCCCAACCTCGCCACGCTCCCCTGCTCTGTTTCACACCCACCGCCGAGCCACCTCTCCGTGGAGCTCCCCCTTCCGTAGCTCCCCGCTCCTTGCCACCACCACCTCTAGCTCCGCCGTGTCCACGCGTAGCTTCCTGAGCCGCTTGTTGGGGTCCCTCAACGCCGATGGCGACGGCACGCCGCCGGACTTCGCCGCCACCAGAAGCTCCCCGCCCTTCCGTTGTTCCGCTTCCACCAAGCCTCCTCCACACCCCAACCGCCGCAAATCGACTCCCGGTGAGCTCCTGCGCCTCCCCCGCAACTTCTTGCCCTGGATTGGCCGGCGCATCGCCGGAATTTAGCTGGACCGCCGCCGGGTGCGCCGCCAAGGACACCCTTGTGTCTTTTCCCTTCTTCCACGGGTCTTAGTGCTAAAAATTAGGGACCTCTGCGTGTTTAACCTCTAGCCCCTAGGTTAGACCGTAAGTTTGCCAAGGTTTTTCTTTTATAATCGGCAGAAAATTTATTTAAAATTGGAAATTCACCAAAACTCATAGAAAATTCAGAAAAATGTCAAACCAATTTTGCTAGATTCAGTATAAAGCATAGTTTCTAATAAAAATATTTTTGGCACATGTCTCTTCTAGGATTAATGTTATATGTTTTAATCCTTGTTTAAGCCATTTAAATCATAATAAATTGTAGAAAAATGCTAAAATAGTAAATCCAACTCTCAAGTGTTTGTTTAAGAGAATGGAAGCTTGTAAAAATGATGTGGAGCCTAGCTCAAATGTTTAAATCTCTGTTTCAGTTTTATCATGAAAATCTAAGGTTGCTTTCATCTTTTTGCACAATAATTAAACCAGAGATGATTAAAATGTGAAACAATTGGAATAAGTTAGTGGTGTAGTGTAGTTTGTAGGAAAAATATGGAACCTGATCAGAAGCAGAAAGAAAACCACTTTCCTTTTTAGGGAAGAATAAATAGGGTAAATGTATGGAAAAAGATGCCCTTCACTAAAAAGTATGAAAAATTCACCAAAGGCTCTATTTCACCTCCGGAATCTATTGTTAAAATTTCATACCCAAATTCGTTATGGTTTCTATTTTAAAAATGCTTAAGTATATGATACCTTAGGGAAATAAAGTAATTCTAATTCATTTTATGCACCTCCCATGGACCTCAAATTTATGCAGTAGCTTATCTATGACAAAGTTAAGTTTCTGTTAAATTTGTGGCTTCATAGCTTACTATTTGAAGATAGAAATAAAATTTGGAAGATGAACCTAGCTAAATGGAAGAAAGAAACCTTGAGTAATGATAAAGTAAATTTTTGGAAGAGGTAAAAAAACATTCAAACTAGGATACCTTTCCACTCTGAAGTTTAATAAAGTTAAGTTGTATATATGTACCCAGTCACCATCAAATCAACCCCAGGTTTTATACCACAATACACCTTACCTTATGCAGATAAAGAAGGTGCAGAACCTTGTTTAATTGAATGTGGTCATGATGAAATTTATACTTCAGTGCTAATTCGTGTGTTGCATTCTATGAGAAAGCATGGAATTTGAACTTGATGCATTTGCATTTCGTGTAGAACTAAACCTTGCGGACGGAACATACGAGCTTCACCCGGCGCCAGAAGAAGGAGCCGTAGCTGATCTACAGCAAGTCGGAGCCGAGCCCGTACCGGAGCAAGCCGAGGACCGGTTCGCTAACTCCCCCTGTGAAGGCAAGCCTCGGAGCATAAATTCCTATATTTAACTACTTGCAATATATTTGGTTGCTTGATTGTGCATTTATGTTTTTAGGAATTGTTTGAAATCGTAGATGCATGAATTAGTGCCCTTGATCTGAACACTAGTATGATAGGCCGAGTAGTTGCATGCTTAATAGGACTCAGTAAAAGTTGATTTATTGACTGTCACTCGCGAGTTATAGGAGCTGTTTGCTTTCCTTTTGTTACAACCATAAGGACGATGGACGGGACAGGGCTCTGTGAACTATTTTGGTGGTCGGTGGATTACCCCGTCTGTCTACATGAAACTGGGCTAAGGTCGAGATGTGATAGTGTTCGTGATCAAGTGTTGAAATTACTAATATCATACCTAGTATGGGATGGGGAAGCCTAGTACCTGATTGAACCGGAACGTGAGCGGATCGTTCCACTGTCTCCAGAACGGAGTTCCCTTGCGGCCGCATGTGGTGACAAGTGCGGTCATAGAATGGCAGAGGCCGGGTCTATGGAGCCTTGTACCAAGGGAAGTGAGCCCGACACAGGTCCGGGAATCAATGGGGACGGCTGACAAATGAAGCGACCCCTCACGGTGCGCGGATGTCGTGGGATTAGGTTCGCCATGCATGGTTAAGAAATTCGAATCGATTTGTCTGCCTCTCACAGTTTGGAACTGCTTGATCGCTATGCTACACTGAGTAAGAATGAAAGATGATGATGATCAAATTTTGTTACCTATATTAATTGCTTGGAAACTATGCTTGCTTAGCGTAAGTTGCTAATTTAGACTAGTTAATGAACTTAGAACCTGAGCTAAAATGTTGAAAGTAAGGACCTACACTAGTTGCTTTTGGCAAAAACAAAACCTCAGAGCCAAAAAGCTTGCATGTCTAGGTGTTGGTGGAGTAGTACCACCGGTTGGTTAAGTCTTGTTGAGCATAGTCGCTCAGCCTTGTTGTGGCACATCTTTTCAGGTGATGTTGATACCCCTGAGTTCGCTGCAAGTGGCACTTGGCCTACCCAACTTCCTCCTGGTTGGACGGTCGAGTGGGATCCCTCCTCGGACGGCGAGGACCGGGATCATTGATGTCATGGCTGGCTTCTTCATGATGTCCTGCAACGACGTTTAGCTTCCGCTCATTTATTGTTGTTATTTGAGAACTCTGCAAACCTTTCTTAAATTTCGAACTTGAGGTTGTAATAATTTGATGCACTTGTTTAATTAAAATGAACTGTTGTAATCTCTGTAACCACTCGCCTTCGTGCGAGTCTTGCTTTCTTGATTCTGTGATAAGTTTATCGGATGAAATCCGACGGACGACCAAGTTGATTTGTTTAAAGTACATGATCGCGTGTTAAGCGACTTAAGTGTGCTTTAGCCAAGTTAATTTGGGCGGTTCCGCCACAACAAAGCAATGGCAAATGCCACGACATAGATTATTTGGGTCCAGTCACTTCTGAAGGAACTTGGGATTCGATCTCCTTCAGCTGTAATATTATGGTGTGATAACATTGGGGCAACCTACTTATCAGCAAACCTGGTGTTTCATGCTCGAACAAAACACATAGAGATCGATTACCACTTCGTTCATGAAAGGGTGGCGCAGAAACTTCTTCATATTCATCATTGGTACTGGAGACCAAGTAGCTGACGGATTTACTAAGCCGCTTACTGTTCAGAAGCCAGAAGAGTTGAAGAGCAAATTCAACCTTGGATCACCAGGCTAAGATTGACGGAGGATGTTAGCGTGTCAAGTAGTTCTGTCCATGAGACGTTAAACATGTAAACATAACAATCCGAGTTTGTTAGACGAGCCAGGTTGTTTAGGGTCCCTTTGGTTCAACTTTCAAGCTGCTTTGGCTTCCAAAAAAAAAGCTAAAAATCAACCAAAGGGCCTAGCTTCCTCTCAGCTGCTTTCAAAAAAGTTATTTTCGTGTAGTTCATTTTTCACAGCAGGGAAGGAGATGCTGTGGCCAGCTGTGAATCGGACTTTTCACAAAATTTACCCACTTGCCATCAAGTTATGTTGTACCGGTTTGTTCTTTTTCCCCAATGTCCTCCTACCCGCGACCCCCTTCTGTCCACGCGTGACACGCTTCTCTCCCCGGTGGCACTAGGGTTCAGCGCCGCCCCAAATCCCCGGCGGCTCCTGGCCAGCCGCCCCTCCCCGCGGCTCCTCATCGGCCGGCTGTCGGGCTCCTCTTCTCCTCCGGCGCAAGCTTCAGCAGGGAGGCCCAATCCTCTCCACTCTCGCCGGTGCCACAACTAGAGGGCTGCCGGAGCTCCATTGTCGGCGCCAGAAGGTCACCCATTCGCCTCACCTGCTGGTGCTTCTCTGCGCCACCTCACTCCACTGCTCGGCGGCGGCGCTGGTAGCGGCGTCCCTGAGGCCTCCTGCTCTCCGCCCCCTTGATCTCCTCCCAGTGGGATCTCCATCGCGGGCGAGGCTGAGGTAGCGGCCCCTGCTCTCCTCCCGGCGGTGCCCTTCTCTGATCCCCTCCTCTCCCGGCTGGCAGCACCTCCTCTCCGGTCCCCTCCTCTCTCGGCTGCGGCGCCCCTCGGGGCCAGCGACACCACCCACCGCATTGGCCGCCACTCCGGCTGTCGCGTCGCGGCCCCTCGATGCGGGCTAGCCTGCCGCATTGCCGCCCACCACGTCGTTGCGAGATGCGAGAAGGAAGAAAGAGGAAGACGAAGATGCTAACGAGTGGGGTCCGCTCATCAGTGAGAGAGGGAGAGAGTTGAGCGGGGTGGACTGTGAATACATGTAGGGTCCGCTCGTAAGTGTCTCCAAAAAGTCATAGCTGTTTCACCAAACGGCTTTATACTTTCTCACAGCCCACAACCTACAGTAGCTTTTCCACAGTCCACAGCTCACAGCTACTTTTTTAAAAGCCACAGCTCAACCAAACACACCCTTAGATCAGGGTACTGTGATTTATCTTGTATAGTTGTTGTATCTATCTTAAAGATAGGCTCAATCTTAACCAACTCGGATCTGCGACTTGTAAGCGGGCTCTTCCTCGCTCTATTTAACACAGATGCAGCCTCAGGGAGGTTAAACGCTTCCTAAACCTAATACTAGCGAGTGAGCTGATGCTAAGCTACTCCCAGTAGAGATAGAGAGGGGAATAATTGATTATTGGGAGCTAACTTTACTTGGGAACAATTGATACAGCTGACATTGATGGTCTCCTCTATGGCGTACGTATATTCAACATTTCGCGTGTGGCGCACCGGACCAGCTGATGTGGCATGCCAACTACGACAACTATTAACCCTTTGATAGCTTAGGGATTAAAATAAAACTTTGAGCAACGTTCGGGGACCAAAACAGCTATTAAGCCTTGAGATTAGGATGAAAGTGGAAACGGAAATTCCCGTTTACCGGGGCTCGTTTTTGAGGTTTTCTCGTTTTTTTGACAAAACGATTACGATAACCGTAAATACAGGGTCGGTAACGGTAAAAAAATACAGAAAAGCTGCTGCTGGCTTTTT
This sequence comes from Setaria viridis, assembly GCF_005286985.2. NCBI lineage: Eukaryota > Viridiplantae > Streptophyta > Magnoliopsida > Poales > Poaceae > Setaria > Setaria viridis. Next base: position 25,323,117 of record NC_048263.2, on the reverse strand, counting down.
ATCTGAAAAGCAAACCCTAGTTTTTAAAAGATGTGTTTAGCTTCTTAACCTCAAAAAGTTATGAAAAGCTTATAAAACTGAGCTTTTCATATAAATTCAGCTTTTCTGGACTTCCAGTTTCTTGGAACCTATACGAGAATTTTGTTGTTTTTCACGCTTAGAAGCTGCCAGGAAGCTCAAATAAACAGGACTTAGACAATAATAAAAGTTAATATCTATATTTGTAGACTTTTTTGTGTTAAAACACGCTTTTTACATTAATGAAGGAAGGGTATTAATTATTACGTGACTTGTTAAATATCGAATGGTCGTTGCTCTGTATGGTATTGTGGTATGGTTTAATGTCTTATAGCTAGAAATTATCGATTCTCAACCAATGTCGAGATATTTTAAACTGGACAGCTTTTGTTATTTATTTTTCTATAATATTGATGCCATATTCGTTTTTGTTTCCCTTAAAATCCTATTTGATTTTGTTTTCAAGAAAAAATTGACATTTGAAAACAATTTGAACCTTTCCTGCAGTTTCCTACGGTTATTTTCGGAATACTTCTCTCTCCACGTACCAGACAGCTCACAGCGCATGCACACGCTGGCAGGAGCTGGTGCCTTTTGAGGGAGGGTGGAGACACGTGCCCATCCATGATTCGTCGGAATTCGTTTTTATTTCAAACTTCAAATGTATTTTTCTCCCAAACCATTGATTTTTTTTTTGAATCCGTTTGAACCACTATATTGTTGAGAATTAATGCAACACAATGAGATGTAATATGACTATATTTTATTATATTTTTAAAATTCAACATTTTTATTACGTAAAAAGAGTTGGTGAATGTAAAAAAATGTTGAAAAAAAATGCTGGTAAATGCAAAAAGAAATGTTGATCAAGACTTTAAAAAAATGTTGAATCTATTATTTAAAAATGTTGATACAGGTTTTGAAAAATGTTGAATATGTACCTTTTCAAAAAGTTAAAGAAAAATATTGGTGTGAATAAAGAAATGTTGAGACATAATGTTAGTGAATGTAAAAATGTTGAAGAAAAATGTCGGTGCCTATAAAAATATGTTAATCAACGTTAAGAAATGTTGGTGACAATTAAGCTTAGTTTAAAGAAAATGTTGATGAATATCAAGAAATATTGGTGAATGTAAAAAAATGTTAAATAAAAATGTTGGCCAACACCAATAAAATGTTGGTACATTGGAAAAATGTTCAAAAAAGTTTTGATTCAAAATATGATCAAGTGTAATCTTATTTTGTAGATCTTCTAGTTCAATCAAAATTTGATTTGAACATTTGTCCGGAACCTACAGATTTTTTTCTACGAATCTTCGTTTTGCACGAAAAGCAAGGCGCATGTCAGAAGCTGTTGTTGTCCCTTCTAGTGGCTTGTTCCAATGTTAGCGCAAAAAATAAGCAGGCTGGATTTTGTGAATGAATGGGCCGTGAGCGTGAGCAGGCCGTGTGCGATACAGGGCTTATCCACCTTCCGGAATATGCATAGGAGCCCCCGTTGTTGGGTGGGATGGATGGGCCAATAAAGCAGCATTTCGCACAATAATGAGGCCCACGTTATCCGAGAAGTCAAGAAGACTCCCAAGAGTTCCCCGCTTCTTCAGTAGTTCAGTTGTTTATCCTTTATTATATCCGTACGAACTGAAGGGACCAACGACTATCGGAGTGTACTAGCGCTTAACACGAGTCCCCTTGCGATTGATCTTCAACGCCGACGCTCTTTCTGTGAGGCACGCCAACATCCACCAACTGTCATCTTCGATTGACGAAACCTGCGGACAGTCTCTCGCCGGAGATTGGGCCTCGTCGTCTTTTTATCCCTGCCGTCGGATCCCAGACGTTACATCGGTCGGTTGAACTAGACTCCAGCTCGTAGATTTTCGCGACCCTTCCAAATCGCAGCCAGGCTCCAGCTCGTGCGTTTTCACGACCCTTCCAAATCGTGCTTCTCGCGAAGAGCCCGAGGAAGCAAGGCACGCCGCCCCGGCTACGGCGGCGGCAAGCGTGGACGAGCAGCGGCGCAAGCGAAGACCATGCGCGGTTCAGTGCAGGGACAGCGCGAGCGCGCCGGGGAGAATGAAGCGATGCGGACTGATGCCGCCGCCACGCTCGATCGCGCGGCCGCGGGCCAGTGCGCCGCAGAATGGAGGTGGCGATCCGTTGGCCGTTGCGGTCCCGGTCATCGTGTGAGAGCTGCAGGAGCGTGCGTAAGTGCCGGAAGCCGGGGTGCAGGATTGAAAATGGCCATGGAGTCCTGCATCAGCTCGAGACGGAGGATTACGTGCGTGGAGTAACTGCCCTTCTCATTCAGGTAAGGCCCCGTTTGGATCATTGGAATTGAATTCCATTCTAATAATCATAATTTAGATACAAATTAATTAAGCTAATATAATTGTATGTGGAATATAGTTGTATATTATAGTTGGTGATATGGGAGAGATACTTATATGCTGCATTTCTACTATAGAGAAGCGAGTCCAAGAGCGTGCTATAAGAATTGAATTCCATTCTAATAACCGTAATCTATAGAATCAATTTCCATCTCCCACCCCATAAATTTAAGATAGGCTTATATCTAAACTTTGGAAAGTTGTGGAATGCCACATTCCAACATAAATTAGCCTACTCCATTAAATAGATTCCAATTCCTTCAAAATGAAAGGAACCAAACGGGGCCTAAGAGTAATTGCATGATTGCATCTACATCTGTGCATCCGAAACATCCATCCAATTTGATGATGCATTGTTGCAGCTCATTTGCAGATTTATCAATTTCTTTTTTCCATAGAATCCAAGCTAAGGACTCACGGAAATAAAACTTATCAGCCAGGTCGGCGATTTACATTGCAACGTATTACTAATAAATGGTCATGAGCCATGTTGTAGATCAAAAAGTTAACTAACATACTGGATTTGGCAAAAGGAAAGAACTATACACTACAAATTCTTTATAGGTGTGATGATTATAGACTGCAAAAGAAATAATTAAGATGACTGTAATGCCCTAGAAACAAGCTGAACATCATATCGTGTAACCTCAATGTAAGATATTAATTATCCTACCTGCGATTTTGTGGAACCCTCCAAGTCATGTTAGCAATCTTTTTTATTATTTGGAGGCAACTACCATGCTAACTGTTTTATTGGGCTGCAAAGCACGAGTTATGATCCAAAGGCTTATGATGGAGGATCTGCTTGGTTCACATAATAATCCTCCAAATTATTCTAAACGAAGAAACTTAAGGATGGTTGCTATGCATTTCACATCACAAGAGGACTCTTTTTTCATAATTATCACTATGCATTATATCACGGCATAAAAGAATGTTATGTCTGAAACAAACATCTACTTGAGGCAGGTTCTGTCGGTCACTCTAGATCAATGGATTCATGACAAGATGAAGTTGACAGAGTCATTGATGGATTGAAGTGTTTTCTGGACCGTTTCAAGCAACCCTAAGATAATTATCTTCAAAACTTCAACTATCCATGTCATTTACTTCAATTGATACATAGATAATGAGTTACTGTATTTTTCTTCAGAATCTACGTTCTTAACTGAAACACCTGATTTGTTTGCTACATACTGAAGATGTCGATTTTATGGTTTCTCACACTGCCAATATACCTGTAGTCTGACGAGATAACCTGAATAAGGAGAACAAAGATAATCCAAAATCATCTACCGAATCCACAATCATTAAGATATGTTTCAAGTGCACACGAGCCACACCTCTGGTCAATCCGACGGCGATAAGTGCATGCCCCCTTTAGCGGAAAGGAAGGCACATATCACCACCGCGAGGAATCGGATTCACCTCATCCGCTTATCGGCAGCGGCCGCGATCACTTCCCACGGAGGAGCACAAGTTTCCCGACCCGGGCCCCTACCACCTCCCCGTTCCATCCAAAACTTGTCGCCGCCGGTAACACAACACCTGTCAAACTCTTCACCCTTCAGCGCGGCACACGGCAACAGCCACACCCCGGCCGCCAGGTCCAGCCCCGATCCCGAACGGCATTCATGAGAGGGAGGGGCATCACGGAAAGGCGGGGCGCGCGGACGTGGCCGCGCCGCTTGGCGGACGGCAAGTGATGGCGCGGCCGGGGCACGTCGCGCGGGAGCTGTCCCGCTATAAATAATCCCTAGACCATCCGTCACCGATCACCCAAGTGCCACAGGCCCAAGAGGAGCGAGCAGAAAAAAAAAAGAGCAGAGACGCCGGCAGGGCCAGTGAGCACATATACTACCTCCGTTCGTTTTCTTGTCTGAAACGACATATATAGGTAGTATATACATAAACACGCGACGCCGCGCCACCAGTGGCCGATCCACCACCAGCTCGATCCGGGGGGTGGCAGGTTGGGGAGGAGGCGAAAGGCGTCGCCGAGCGGGAACCCAGCCGTCGTCCACACCGATCCAACCAGATTCCCCGATCGAGAGAGGGAGGGAAGGGTCGCAGCTCACAAAGTTTTACAAGAGCGGGAGACGCGGAGGGCGAGACGAGATCACGCGAGTTTGTTGCGCTTCAAAAGAAAAGGGAAAAAAAAAACACCAGAGAGGCCTCTGCCCGGATCAAGCGGGAGAGTCCCGGGCCAGAAAGCCGAGGGGCGGCAAGCAAGCAAGCAGACGCAACTGCCCAGGTAAGGCGGAGGCGGGGAGTGCTTTATCGATCAGTTTGGCGGTTCTCTCTCTATCCATCTCTCTGTCCCCGCATCTGAGTTTGTGTGTGTGTTGGCGGCGGCGATGGCGGCGGCGGCGGCGGTTGGGAATGCAGCAGCAGCAGGAGGAGGGGCATTGCCCGGCGGCGGCGGCGGCGTACCATCGGCGTTGTGCTGCCGGCAGAGGAGGACGGCTGCGTCGGCCATGGGCGGGTACGAGCTCGTCAGGAGCGACGACGCGGCGGGCGCCCCGGTGGCCGATCTCGAGTCCGGCGCCGGCGCCAATAACAAGGCCCCGCCGCCCTCGCCGCCCCCGTCGCCCGCCGCGCGCGGCCAGCCGCGGCTCGTCTCCCTCGACGTCTTCCGCGGGATCACCGTCCTGGTACGCGCGCACAACCTATTCCTACTACATCCGCTGAGTACTGAACTGAATTCTCGAACGAATTGAATTCCCGATTCGCTGTGACGTACGCCAGCTAGCATTATCATCTCGTCGTCGGCCGCTGCGCTTTCCTTTTCGCCCATCCTTCGAGGGGCACCGGCCAACCGAGCCCATTCATCATGATTCATGTCTCTCGTCGTGATGAAGAGCCGAATGCCCAACTGTCCCCGTGCCCCCATGATCCTTGATCCCCACCCCCCCTGCTCTTGGCTTTCTCCCTTGTCTGCTTCCCCTCCCTTCCCTTCTCGAATCAGGAGCGCCACCAGCAAATTTGCTTGCTTTTGCGTACTCCTCTGCATGAACTTTAGCAAAAGAAAGAAAGAAAAAGAATCTTTTGTTTCGCTCATCATCACTCATGGTCGCCTTGATCATCCAGTCATGTCTCTGTAGACGCCATAAAGAAACAAGCACGGAGAGAGGAATCCGAGTCAGGGTCAATTGGGTCAAGCAGACAAAAACAGAGCTGCTGATTGTTATGCTAATAAACCATCATGGTCACAGGAACCGTATGGCAGCTATTCGCCAGCTTTAGGCACCGTACGGACGCCTGTTTCTGGTGTAGTGACGCTGGGGCAAACAGTTGGTTAGCATGCCGCCACTTTACTAACATGCTAACGTGTCGCGTGATGATCAGATTCCAATAGGATCATCAACATCAAGGTAAACACATCAAAAGAGGCACATGTAAGGGCAGTATTTACCGAGAAATCCCCACTTGGCGTGGTTCCAGCCACCTGCCTGTCGGGCCATGAGTGGCAGAGTGGGTTCTTTAGCTGGACACGAATTCAGAATCAGAAAAAAGAGAAGAGAAACCAAAGGAAAAATTCTCTGCTTCTGTTGGTGTTGCTCCTTTAGTTGGGCAGCAAGGTTTGCACAGCACAGCATATAGTATGTGATTCCCTGTACCATCATGGAAAGGACTGCTGTTATTAGCCCACCCGTAATCATTTTTTTATATCTGTACTATACTAAATGAGTCGATGATTCCACGGATAATCTTTTTATTTTGCTTAGACTTTTGCGGTAGCCTATGAACATGCACCGATCCACCGGCCTCGTCGTGTCAGTGTCAGGGTGCTGCTCCCCCAGGCCGTAGAGGCCCAGATGCACCGTAAGCTAGGGACCTCGACGCATTGCCCGGCTGACGTTAAAGAGTGTCGCGTGCACGTACATGTGGATTGGAGTTCGAGTCATACAGCATTGTGTATTGCTTGGTTTACACCCTGGGGAAGGCCGATTCTAGTTCACCAATCCATGTTGGAGAGTGACGACGTGCCAACCAATTTTATTCAGAGATAAAAAGCCACAGATCGACTGGAAGACCATGAAAAACATAGGGACATAGGAAAGGAACCACAGCTTCAGAATTCATTATCAGAAATGTTATAAGAAATTCAACTCAGCTATTTTCTTTCGAAAGAAAATTCAGCTCAGCTTTGAACCAGATTCTGGGGGCTGTGATCTCGATCCCCATGTGAATTTAGCACATACAAATTCCTTCCAAGAACCCGTGTATCCAGCGCCGGCCAGCCCTGGTGGTGTCCCGTGTCCCCTTCACGCGACGACGTCCGTAGCACCTTTTGCCGATGCTTCCGCTGCACGACGTCCCTCTCGCCGGTGCCGGTGCGAGCACGTACCCGTCGAATAACCTCACCCGGCAAAAGGGACGGCAGTGAGCGGAGCACGGAATACGCCACTGCGGCGCGCTCGCCTCTTTAGCACGCGAATGTACAGGGGAGCCGGCCAGGAACCTGTCGGACCGCACCGCGTCGTGTCCAGGGAAACGGAACAGAGATGCCGCGCCCTGCCCGGCGCGGCCGTGGCGTGGCGTGGCGTCGCGCAGATTACACTTCCACCGGTGGCGCGGCCTGAGCCGCACCCGGCTAGCTGCTTGCTCTCTCTCTCTCTCTCTCTTTTCCGCCGCATTGCGCTTGGATTATTGGGTTTTCGGGATTGGTTTGCTTTGCTTTCGCTTTGCTTGGCCTGCACGCGCGGCAAGCGAGCCGGCCTCCTCCGGGCAAAAGCTATAGCCGGCCGGCCGGCCAGGGTCTGCACGCGGCCAGTTGGTGTGCATGGCCAGTTGTGGAGACGAACGAGGCTGCCTGATTGCCGAAAGGACTTTTTTTAGGGCATTGCCAAAAGGACTTTGATCACTCGAGCCTATTCTGATCCTAGCCCAAGGTTGGTCAACTGCTGTCATAACCAAACATATATCATATTCCCTCCGTTCCAAATTGTAGGTCATTTTAGCTTTTTTGATAATCATAGGTATTATTATGCATCTAAATATAGTATATGTCTAAGTGCATGATACTATCTATAAACTTAGAAAAGTCAAAACGACCTATAATTTGGAACGGATATGGATGGGGTATTTACCTTTTTCACTTATCCATGACTGCCTGCCGGCATCATCTTTGTAATAAAATGACTGTGACATCAAATGCGCTAGCTTAGTGCATAAGAGTCCCTCCATTATTGGTTTTTTTTCAGTATAAAGATCTGTATACTTTTCCTTTTGGTTTCCATGGATAATAAAGCCATCCCTTATAGCTTTGCGAGCTTGTGGCTCCAAGCCAAAGCACGTACTTTTCGCACAAACATGTCGCTAATCCCGCCCATCGCATGCATGACGCGTAGCTAAAGACATTAGCACGACAACAGGCTTTAACAGAAAAGACTGCTAGATTAGGGAGCAGAGATGAGGCCGTCGAGATCACCATGCACTTGGCTGCCACTATATTGCTGCTGCTTCTTTTCAACTAGTAGCATCCTTTATCGTCCAGTCAAGCACCGACCGGGAGCTTGGATCACGTCCTTCACTAACTGCAGTTTGACACGAACGAAAGCCAAAGCCACCCCACTAGATGTCTCATACTCTCGTTCCTCCACCTGAAGGTGATCATCTGATGGATTCGCCGCATGGACAGTACCCACACTAGCGCGAGTCAAGATCCACCGAGTCATAGTTATTTTTTTTTTCTCAAGGTGTTCGGTGCTCCTGAGAAGAAAAAGGAAATTTAGGTAGATGACTATTTGATGTCCATTTGGGGTCACAAGTCCTTCGCTAACTGCAGTTTGACACGAACGAAAGCCAAAGCCACCCCCACTCAAGGTGACCCCCCTGACGATTCACCGCGTGGACAGTGCCCAACTCACTCGCGCGGGGTCAAGATCCACCGGGTCGTACCTAATCTAATCTCAACGTACTCCTAAGAGCGGGGGAAAAAAAGATGACTACATGCTGTCCTGTCCATTTGGAGTCACAACATTCATATCTATAGATCTCAAGATTTGAAACAGTACGTATGATCACCCAGGATCACACGCAGAGCAGCCAGCTTCTGAAGAATCTGTTGAGCAGCCGTCATGCGATCTGAAGCGCAGGGACGGGGACAGGCACCTGCAAAGTGCAAAGGGAGAGACGGAGAAGATGTGGACATGATCCCTAGCGACAGATCGTGCCGTGAGGGAATCGATCCTGCCGCAGGGGAATTGATGGCCATTTCAAGGACAGAGAGCAGGGCCTGTGCTGTGTGCTCCATGTACCCATGTCCTTCCACGTGGCTCTTGTTTAGTTTACCCCCAACTCCCAACTTTGGCACTATGCAAAAAGAAGATTCCCCATCACATCAAACTTGCGGTACATGCATGGAGTACTAAATATAGACGAAATTAAAAACTAATTGTACAGTTTTGTTGTACTTTGCGAGACGAATCTTTTGAGCCTAATTAGTCAATGTTTGGACAATAGTTCACAAATACAAACAAAACGCTACAGTGTGCTACAGTGCTGGCAATGTAATTTTAGCACTCCAAATTTTGGCAACTAAACAAGGCCGTGGTCGCTTGAGTCTTGACTCGACTGGACCGAGTTAATTTCACGCGCTAACTTCACTGTGAGAGCAGAGGTCAAGATCAGAGGCAGCAAAGAAATGGTCGTGCCGTGCAGCAGTGCACTGATGGGAGCACGGCAACCGCTACCCGTCTGTGCTGGGCAAGACTGTGATTGGCAAGGGCACAAAAGGCTTCAAGCTCACACTCACACACACCGACACACAGCGCATGTAGCACGGCAAAGTCAGCATGAATTGGACACAGATGACAGATGTCGAGTACCCATCCCACGGAAATTCACTCACAAATATCTCCCAACGAAACAAACACTAGCTTTTGTGATTTTTATTTTGCTTAAAAGAATTCTTAGGAGTGATTCCTATGCGGCTCTGTTCCGGATGTCACCATACTGAGTTTTCCTACCGGTTGTTTCTTATCTCTGATTTTTTCACTTTTCGTTCCATTGGCTTGCTCTAGAACGGGAATCCAGGAACGGCTATGTTGGCATGGACTAGTCCATCCATTTGCATACAGAATATGTACGTTCCGCTGGTCGAGGTAAAGCCAGTGAAACTGGAGCTTAATTGGCTTCAGAATCCAATGCCTTCCTAACTCAACTGTACGTGTTGGCTGCTGCCACTGGAATATGGTGTTGGATCAGTACGATGGTTAATAATGCTGCTGCTTTAGCCAATGGTTACAGGATTGCAGGACCTAATAATTCACTAATATAATACAGATAAGCTTGGCATAGGATCTGCTGCGGTTGGTGTTAAGTAACTTACACGTCCTGTGATTGTTTTTTTCTAAAGAGTGCTGCCCCTATATTAATAAAGGGGAAAGCCCGACGGCAAAACAAAATGAAGTTACGTATACTCACATCCCCGGTTAGGATCCAGGAAAAAGGGAACGGGACGATACACCGGACAATTAAGCACGCCTCACGACCTCTATTAACCGCCCTAGGTGTTTAGCCCCTGCCACGACCCATGTATTTGCCTCCTCTTTTATCTTGTCCACTAATCGGTTAAGTGATTGTTCCTAGCGTTGGAAAATCCGTGCATTGCGCTCCTTCCATCTCCCACAACACGAGGATGATCAGTGTTCTCAAGCCTTTCGTATCGACAACTTGCCCGCCCGCTAAAGTTGACCACCAGTCGTGGAGCGTGCCGTACGAAATCCAACAGTTTAGGTCCAAAGCGTCGCACCTTGTCCATACACTCACCCGCGACCAAAAAGTCCTCGCGAAGCTACATTTGGGTCTAAAGCGTCGCACCTTGTCCGTACACTCACCCGCGACCAAAAAGTCCTCGCAAAGCTACATTGAGTGATTGTTGTTAGCCTGCGTGAATCTACGGCCTAACTATGACAGGTGTGGGATTATTGTCATTTATTCCCAACCCATTATGAGCATTTGGATTCTTTTACGCACTAGAAACAGGAAACCATTGACTTGCTGAGTAATGTTGCTCATGCTATCATCATTTCTCTTAAGGAAGAACAGATGCAGCTATCTGTAGTATCCTTTTTCTGGGGGGAAAGACGCCTAATCTTCTTGCTGTGTAAGGGGAAACTAAGAGCAGGAAAACGCCCATGAAATGTTGAAAAGAATTATATATTTTCCAGCTAACTCAAAACACAGCGTAAATGCTTTCCTTTGTTCTTTTTGCAGCTTATGATCGTTGTTGATGACGCGGGAGGCTTCATCCCATCACTGAATCACTCTCCTTGGGATGGCCTAACAATAGCTGATTTCGTCATGCCATTCTTTCTTTTCATAGTTGGAGTCGCACTAACACTAGCGTACAAGGTACTGGACACCGAGATCACAAGCACTAGCTTTCCTTTCAGAGTAAATGCTAACTCACCAGAATGTTGAATGATTTATCCTGCCACTATGTGCATGCAGCGTGTGCCAGACAAATTGGAGGCAACTAAGAAAGCGGCATTTCGAGCCCTCAAGTTATTCTGCCTTGGTCTCGTTCTCCAAGGTATTTTGGTTATTCCCAGCTAGTATTAAACAATGGGTTATACCAAAATATTCCCAACATAATTAAGTCTAACAATCAGTTATGTTCTGTACGTGATGTTTCTTTTATGTAGGTGGATTTTTTCATGGTGTTCACAGTCTCAGTTTCGGTGTTGATCTGGCGAAAATACGGTTGATGGGAATACTTCAGGTACTAACCATTTTATCAAAACATTTCATTCAGAATATAATGACGTTTTTCGGTACTGCAAAAAGTGACAGGTCATTTGAATGCTATATGATGGATTTATTGTTGCAGAGGATCGCGATAGCCTATCTCCTTGCTGCAATATGTGAGATTTGGCTCAAGGGAGATGATGATGTAGATTCTGGACTTGATTTGCTCAGGAGATACCGCTACCAACTGTGAGTTTAGTCTAAAATTATCCCTATTCTTAGGTTTCTTTTACCTCCACGAATGCTCAGTAGTTACAGTGAGTCAGTGAATTCTTAGTACACAGATTTGCAAACCATTTCCAATTTTTTTTTCTTCTTTTCTTCTGCATACTCTGTTCAGGATAGAGGGCAGTTTGAAATTTCTCACATTTCTAACATATGATTTGTTTTTGTGCTGCTAGGTTTGTAGGATTGGTCCTTTCTTTCACATATACTGTTCTTTTATATGGAATATATGTTCCGGACTGGGATTATCAGATATCAGGTCCTGGTTCCATAGAGAAGTCATTCTCTGTAAGTGCAAAATGTTGCTGCATTTTCTGTATCTTGTTATAGGTTCAGCATAAGTGCTGATATTCATGATACTTTTTTTTATAAAGATATTCATGATACATTTGAATTTGTCAGGTGAAATGTGGAGTCAGAGGAGATACTGGACCGGCTTGCAATGCAGTTGGAATGGTTGACCGTACAATTTTAGGGATCGATCATCTCTACAGACGGCCTGTTTACGCACGTACGAAGGTTTGATATGCATTCCAATATCTCAGAGTAATTCTTTCTGCTCCCTTTGTCACAAAATTCAGTCAACATTTTTCGCTTTCCTGCAGGAATGCAGTATAAATTATCCAGAGAATGGACCGCTACCACCAGATGCTCCATCATGGTGCCAGGCGCCATTTGATCCTGAAGGCCTCCTGAGGTCAGTGCCTCACTAACTTTCATCATTGCCCATAAGCTTGTTTTGCAATGCAAGTTCCTCCAACTGACTATTCGTTCTGACTGTTCTTTCTTCGCGATTCAGCTCTGTCATGGCAATTGTCACTTGCTTGATTGGTCTGCAATTTGGGCATATAATTATCCATTTTGAGGTATAATTTAAGGTTGTGATGTCATATTGAGAATTTATTCTTGTGGAGTTGTGAGAAGTATTCTCATTTTTTTTCCACTGGGCTAAATTGATTTGCAGAAACACCGGGGAAGAATCACCAATTGGCTGATCCCTTCCTTCAGCATGCTAGCAGTAGCCTTCTTAATGGACTTCGTTGGTATGTGGTTACTAAACACTGATCAATTTCTAATCCTGAGAAGTGAGAACTTGGTAGTTGAGATGAATTCAAACAATTTCCATGATTCATTTCAGGAATGCGCATGAATAAACCACTATACACGATAAGCTACACTTTGGCTACTGCTGGTGCTGCGGGGCTCCTTTTTGCTGGAATATACACTCTGGTCAGCCCTTGGACCCAAGAGCACAAACATATATGTAAAAGTGTCATCCATCATCTCTGAAATCTCATGGTAACTGTCTTGAATCTTTCAGGTGGACGTGTACGGGTTTAGAAGACCTACCATTACCATGGAGTGGATGGGGAAGCACGCCCTGATGATATATGTGTTGGTGGCATGCAACATCCTGCCCATGTTCATCCGTGGCTTTTACTGGAGAGACCCCAACAACAGCCTTGTAAGTCGCACATTGTAGCATTGTATTTTATCTTAACTGCAGATTTCAATGGACAGTAGTGCAAGTGAAATTTATGTATTTCGTTGCACCTAGTACTTAACTTTTTTTTCCTTGGAAAAACAGCTGAAGTTCATCGGTATCGGGGCCTGAAGCCATGATCTTCTACACGGTGTAAGACCAGTTGGGGCCACATACATAGGTATATAGATTTTAGGCCTAAATGACAGTGAGAGGGATGCAAAAGTAGGCAGTCGGGCCCAAGTTTTGCTGTGCAGTTATAACATGATGGTCATCAGCTCATCAGTAATGAGCTGCCTATTCCATCAGCACTGCAGGCTGTTGCCACTTGCAGGAGTCCATTCTCCCTGCGCTCTTTGTAGATGGTGGAGCTGCTCATGTATATGATAATTGATAACACACTGGGAATCGGATGAAATATACTGTAGATTCCAACAAGTTCTCAAGGAAAACTACGAAATATTGTTAGAAGCTGGAGTAAGATTCAGTTCTCAAAGTAGGTTGTTGTGCTTCATCTTAGAAGCATCAAGCATGCGCTTGCTTTGTCTGAAGCCAATTCCTTTAAAAAAACTAACGAAAAAAAGTTATTCCCTTAAATTCAGATTAGGAATAGAAGGTTGAATGAACTTATTAGTGTCTAAAATAAGCTTGTTTCTGGAATAAAATACTTCTACAAGACCTCTGAAAATGGTCAAAATTTCACATCAGTGTCCCTTTTCTTGTTCAAAAGTATCAACACCTGAATATCACTAATGATGCAAAAGGTCCAAGAAGTAAATACCAAATCTAATCCCCAAAACCCAGACGCAGTTCATCCAATAGAAACCAAATGAAAATTTAACAAATTATTGATAAATCTATTGTTCCAGTCAATACGTTTTCATAACCTATCATGATATGTGAATATGTGATACAGAAGTTCACAAAAGAAGAACACTTAAACAACATAGAGAAGACTTTTGGTTCTTGCCACTGAAATGCACATTCTACTGATCACATAGAAAGGGAAAGGAACATGCACGGAAAGCTGTAAACTAATAATGCATCCACCATCCAATTCCATTAAACCTAGCAATCCCCAAGCGCAATTAGCTGGACAACCACACCGGGATCAGCAATGGTGGTCATGTCCCAAGTTAATCCAGCTGTTGTGCTGCATTATGTGCAAAAAGTCTTCCTATGATCTTTGCTCCTCCAGGTTTTAGGGAAATCCATGTACCCAGTGGATCTAATCAGGATCTGCAAATGCCCCAATCTGCCACAAAGTGGCATAATAGATCGAGTGAACATGAAACTTTCTGATTTTTTTTGTTTAAACCATGCAAAAGCATATATGGACTAGCACAATCGGCATTGTAGCAGCAAGTTCCATTTTTTCTCGAACACGCGGGAGAGCTGCGTATCATTATATTAAGAAGAAAAAGCAAGTTCCATTTTCATAATAGGTCAACCAAAAACCCATTCCATCCAACTCAGTTTCACCTAATTACTGGTTCATTCTTTTCCTTGACCCGCTTGCATCTCTAATTGAAGGAACCAACATGAGAAATGGTTTCTTTGATATCTACAATTTTTTGTCAGCCCATGTTTTCTTTGCTGTCTTTCAGCTATAGTCAACACAGGTCACAGCATTTGCCTGAACCCTGAAGGATGTTCATAGCTTGTGGACTACTTCACAGCAACAGACTATATATCCGCCTCCTTACATGACTCATGCTAACCTTTCAGACTCAAAGATTAGTCTCAACTGTGATATGACAAATCTAGCAACTTCAGAAATATCAATCATATGCAGTTTTCCTATCTTAATGCAATGATATGCAGTTCTCCTGCATAATCAAGAAAAAAGCAACTTCAGAAATATCATAGTTGTTTACCTCACTTGGTTTTATAATGGAACATAATCATGAGAAATCTATGAGCACTGTCACATGCCAACCAACTACCAAGAACAGAATATTCAGCTGTTGTGTACATACCATTTGTCAATACAAAATGTAGACTGTTTTGGCCATAATTCCAAGAAAGCAAATACCAGGTGCAAACTGCCATTATGATGCTTTTCCATAGTTCCTTTTTCTTGCTATAAGGAACACCATCCACCAAAGTTACAAAAGCATAAAATTCCTTTTGACCTGAAGGTGATCCATAGATTAAGAATCTTACATGGGAGAAGAATACCAAATAAAATGAGGGTCGAAAAAAAGGAGGGGAAAAAATATTTCAGCTGATACCTCACACTCAAGCACAACACCAAGAACAGCATCCTCTGCACATTGTTGGATGTGACACCAGTGCCCACAACATATATTCACATAGAGGAAGATCGTTATCACTTGAAAGTCAGCAATGGCATAAACACGCTAACATTCTACAAGTAGCCACATGGACTCAGCAGACATTGATATCATCCACTCATCCAGTCGGACCATATATCCTCACATTTCATATAACTTCGATTAACCTGAACAAAGAGAGGTTGCAGAACCTGGTTTGAGACCATACGCTGATAAGAATAAAACACGCAAGACAGGTCACAGTAAAACATTGGCAATCACAATCAATTTTTGGCCGCACAGAAAATTCAAAGATCGCGTAAGATAAATCGCACAAGTAAAACAATTCCGAAACACCAAAGCTAAGTTCCAGTTCTCATAGCATCATTCATCGAGATAACAGAAGAAACATGGATTAGGCAGAGACAATATCCATCACACAGTGATTCGCAGATCCAGCACCTAAACCCCTAATTAAACCACCACGGAGGGACACGAACACATGATAAACGACTAGACACGACTCAACTCAGACCACCTCTCAGATCACCATCATCTTATTCAGATCGAAGCTAATGGAAGGGACGGACACGGCGGACTCGACGACGACGACGACGGAGGGAGGGCGGCCGGGTAGGCAGATCAGATCTGAGAGATCTAGGAGAGCTGGCCGCAGTCGGCGATCTTGACTTCCTTGGCGGTGGATCCGCTGCGGGAGCCCACCTTCTCGATGGCCTTGACGACGTTCATGCCCTCGACGACCTGGCCGAAGACGACGTGCTTGCCGTCGAGCCATGGGGTGGCGACGGTGCAGATGAAGAACTGGGAGCCGTTGGTGTTGGGGCCGGCGTTGGCCATGGAGAGGATGCCGGGGCCCGTGTGCTTGCGGACGAACTTCTCGTCGGCGAACTTCTCGCCGTAGATGGACTCGCCGCCGGTGCCGTTGCCGCGGGTGAAGTCGCCGCCCTGGCACATGAAATCGGGGATGACGCGGTGGAAGGTGGAGCCCTTGTAGTGGAGCGGCTTGCCGCTCTTCCCGACGCCCTTCTCGCCGGTGCAGAGGGCGCGGAAGTTCTCGGCGGTGCGGGGGACCTCGTTGGCGTAGAGCTCCATCACGATCCGGCCGGCCGGGGCGCCGCCGACGGTCATGTCGAAGAACACGCGGGGGTTCGCCATCGAGATCCGGGGGGAGATCCGAAGCCTAGGGTTTTGGGATTTTTTGGGGGGAGGGGGAGAAGATTTTTCCTCTCTCTCGGGATGGATGGGATCTGGGAAGGGGAGACCTGACCTGGTGCGGTTAAATAGCCGGCCGGCGAGGCGGCTCGGTGGTGCGAACCGCGAGGGGGGACTGGACCGGCCGGTGGGCTGGGCCGGGCCGGGCTTGCCGTTCAAAGGCGGCACACTACACGCCAAAAGCCAGAAGAGGCGGAGAAAAGTCTCTGCGGCCGGCCTCGAGCTGTCCACGCCGTTCGGTGGGGCCGGATTCCGTCCACGGGGAGGCGGTGAGACTGACCGGTGGGCCATCACCGTGGCGGAATGATCCCCCCCCGGATCTACGATCTGATCCCGTCTTATCAGATGGAGCTTTGGTTTGGCAGTCCCTCGACCTGTAATCCCAATCTATCCAATCGCGTCAAGATCAAGATCTGATACGAGTCGTGTACTGCATGACAATTCCCCGTCCTGATACGAATTACTACCGCGCTGATGAGGTTTAAAAATTAAAACTGCGCTTCCTCACTGAATCTGAGGGTTTACCGGCTCGCGATCGGTCGAATAAACAATGGCGCAAGTGGATAACACCATCATGAAACACTTTCACGCATTCCGATCCATCAATCCAACGGAAACGACAAGAATGCATTCTGAAATTCTTATTACCCCCAGATAAAATTATTAAGGAAAAGAACGAAAGTGATGGTCAAGGAAAATACTAAGTATTTGGGATATAGGCTCGTTAGGACACCGGGAGGGAATTAAGCAAAGTTTCATGCTGCACCATGACGACCACTTACGATTGTAAATAGACATGGAAGGAGTATAGGAAGTCATTCTCTGTGAGCATTTTCTTACATGTCCAGTATACGACACTGAAGAAAGTGCTGATGCTCCTGCTACATTTGAATCTGTCAGGTGAAATATGGAGTAAGAGGAGACACTGGACCAGCTTGCAATCTGTGGTGCAATTGAAATGGTTAGCACTGGACTTCTTAGTGAACTCGCATGGCCATAGGTGATGGATCCTTACATGATTTTTTTTCAGGAATGAGACCCTGGTGCTAGTCCATCAGCTCAGCTGGGCAATGGCTGTTACCAGTTGCAGGGGAGTCCATTCTCACTGAACACTTTGTATATAGTAAATGGTCATGCATATGGCAATTGCTTACAGGCTGGGATTCAGATGACATATGGTACAGATTACCAGTTGAAACTAATCTAGGTTCACTCCCTTAAGTTTGGGGCATGCGTAGAAGGTTTAATGAATCTATAAGATCCAAAAGTAAGGTGAACTCCAAAAAGGTTAGAATTTCGCCACCCAAAAAAAACGAGGGTACGGTTTATCCAAAAGAAACCAAAATTAAATTTAACGATTTATTGATATCTTATTGTGTCAATCAATAATACATTTCGATGCACCTACCTCGATATGCAATGCAAAAGTTCTAAAAAAGAAACGTCAAAACAACATATCACACCCCAGTTTAGTTCTCTGACACTGAAATGCACATTCTACTCATCATACAGGAAGAGAAATGGAACATGCACGCAAAGGATGCATCCACCACCCAATTCATTACAGCCTAGCAATCACTGAGCGCAATCAGCTGGTCAACGACACCAGGATCAGCGAGGGTGCTTGTGTCCCCAAGTTCATCCAGCTGCCGTGCAGCAATTTTACGCAAAATCCTTCGCATGATCTTGCCACTCCGAGTTTTAGGGAGTCCCGGTGCCCAGTGGATCTTGTCAGGAGCTGCAAATGCCCCAATCTGAAACAAAAAGGCATGATAATTCATGTGAAGATGGAAGTCTACTGATTATTTTTTCTTCAAATCATGCGAAAGCATATGAACAGGTGGCACACTCAGAATTACAGGTAGCTACAAAAGCTTCATTTTTGGAGCCACTATCCAACTACAATTCTATTTCACCTAACAGCTAGTTCAATACTTTTTCTTGGATTTAGAGACTAAATGAACAAGAATTTTTGTTCATGTGAAGATGAATTTTTGTTCAGGTAGTTACAAAAGTTCCATTTTGGAGCCAAACAAGTTCCTCCATCCGACTACAATTCTATTTCACCAAACAGCTAGTTCAATACCTCTTGGATTTAGAGACCAAATGAACAAGAATAGTTAATCCAACTACGCATTGGTTGACCCGCTGAATCCCTAATTGCAGGAGCCAATATGAGAAATTGTATTCCCAACAGGTCCAATATTAACAGAATCCTACATCTTTTGTCTGTCCATGCTTTATTTGCTGTCTTTCAGTTACAATCAACATGAAGTTCACACTATTTGCCTGAACATTGAAGTGTGTTTAATCTAAATATTGTTGACTACTTTGTAGGAACTACAGCCTGACCGAATATGTGGCTACTTTCATGGGGTTCATGCTAGCATTGGGACAACATTTTAGTCTTGATTTGACCTGACAAATTTCTATGCAGTGTAACAAATTTCATAGTTGATTATCTAACTCTGCTTTAAAATGGAAGAAAATTCCTTATAAAAAAAATGGAAGACAACTATGCAAAATCTACAAGCATTATCGCATGGCAATCAACTACAAAGAACAGAATGTTCAGCTATTGACCATTCTCTATACAAATGTAACCTCTTAATCATAAAATCCAAAATAAAGAAAATACCTGGTTGCGCACTGTCACTATGAGGCTTTTCCGTAGTTCCTCACTATACGGAACACCATCCACCAAAGTTACAAATGCATAAATTCCTTGACCTTTGACCTGAAGAAGGTAAAATATTAGTTAAGAGTCTTATATGGCAGGATACCAAAGATAATGAGAGGTTGCAGAAGTAGAGAAAAAAAAATAGCAGCAGTCTATACCTCATGCTCAACTCCTACAACAGCAGCCTCTGCACATTGTGGATGTGACACCAAAGCTGACTCAACCTCAGCTGTGCCGATTCGGTGTCCACTACATATGCACACGAAGGGTAAGATAGTTATCACTTGAAAGTCAGCAATACCATACATGTACTAAAATTCTAGTGAGTTATGACAAGAACCAAATAAGTAGCCTACCTGACGTTGATAACATCATCTACTCTTCCAGTCAGCCAGTGGTAACCGTCTTTATCTCTGGAATGCAAAAGCTATTAGCTAAACTATTTGAAAAAGTAAGCAATGCTCTCAATACACTTTGATTCCATATAATATTAGGAGGGAGGCTTTGGTAACCTACCTGCTGCAACCATCACCAGTGAAATAGTACCCAGCGAATGGTTTGAAGTATGTGGTCTCATATCTCTCATGATCTCCATAGAGAGTCCGGAAAGCCCCAGGCCATGATTTCTTTATGCAAAGATATCCACTGCATTCCCCTTCAATCTCTTGCCCTTTCTCATCAACAATGACCGGCTGTAAATTAAACAAACAGCAGTTTAGAATTATTAAAAAATAAAGGGATCATATACCTTTTACATCTCACGTATAAATTGGGTTTACCTGAACACCAAAGAAAGGAAAGGTTGCAGAACCTGGCTTCTGAGGCCAGGCGCCAGGCAATGGGGTGATCTAAAGAAAACATGCACAGCAGTCCAAATTAAAACCTTGATGATCACAATCATTTTGTGGCCCCACAAAAAAAATTCAATTTCACAAGAGGTGTAAACTGGAAAGATCTTACCATGAAACCACCAGTTTCAGTTTGCCACCAAGTGTCTGATATGGGGCACCGGGAGTCCCCAACAATGTTGTAGAACCATCTGAAATGCAGTAAACAGACATGACCTTTTATAATTTTTGTGCTCAAATTGTTGACAGTTGACAAAAGGTCCACTCACCTCCATGCACTTGGATTGATTGGCTCACCAACACTTCCCAGGACTCGAAGAGACTTTCGAGAGTACCGTGTAACATACTTCAAAAGCGTAGCAGAAAATCAGAGAGAAAGCATAATAAAACGGCACATGAATACAGAGTATTAACATTATCTAAAATTATTAAAATGCCATCTCATAAGAATTCAGCCTTGCAGTAGAAAAATTTCTTTATTAGCATTTGAAAAGTAGCAACAGCCAGAGATCCCATCCCAGTGGATCAGTCATAAGAGCTTCTTAGCAAATCAAGTAAATAGTGATAGATTGTTGGTGAGACATGTAGCAGTCACAATGCATACAAGCGCCATCGCGCACTTTCAACAACAGTTTTATCCATGTCAGTGTTACAATGTTACTAACTAGTATGGAAAGGCTACGCATAGCAAACAGAACAGAGCAAATTAAACAATGATTGCTGCCTGGAAATCTGGCAATCATTTTAGCAATCAGGTTGGTACTGACTTTAAGTACTGGGGGGTAATTTGATACCAAGCATCACACGATGCTTTGTTCAGATAACTGTGTAACGTTACGAAATAAATTATGAACTAGGAAAAGGAGCTATGCATACCTCACTGCCATCACGCATGAGTGAACGAACAAGAGTTGGGGCAGTATAAAATATTGTCACATTGTACTTGTCCACGATGTCCCAGCATCGGCCGGAATCAGGGTAGTTTGGAGTCTACATGTATGGTTCAAAGGAATACTTCAGGAACGAGGAAATTGAAAACAAGAACCAAACAGACTAGCTTATTGAAATTTAAAAAATAGAAACCATCCAATGAATACACCAAATGTAATGCAAGTAACCAAACATTGTTCAAAGTAAGACTAGACTTTGGTGTAGTGAAGACTGAACAGCTATAAGTTGTCAGACAAGATGACAAGTACAACTGAGGAAATGAGAAGAAACCATCAAACTAGGGATTTTTTGTCATCAAATATCACAATTTAACTTACATACTTACTAAAAAGCTTTTAGAAACATACCCCTTCAAAAACGAGAACTGTAGCACCATTCAGCAGAGGACCATATGTTACATAACTATGTCCAGTAATCCAGCCACAATCAGCAGTGCACCTGGTTCAAACAAAATAGTGGGATGTATAAGGAACTAGCAGCTTCTATGAATAGTTGCCCACACAGGAATGAGGGTATACACCTAAAAAAACATTAAAGTTTATGTGCCACCACTTACCAGTATATGTCTGTTGGCCTGTAATCAAATGCATACTTGAAGGTTGTTGCAGTGTACAGCATGTAGCCCCCAGAAGTATGCAACACACCCTACATACACCAAGAGATTAACATTTGGCTAATGCAATAACTGCTTAATCCAGCTCAATTAGAAGTACCTTTGGCTTCCCTGTGCTGCCACTTGTGTACAAAAGGAACAGCGGATCCTCTGCATCCACCCATTCCACATCACACTTTGTTGGGAATTTGGTCACAACATCCTGAAAGATATTGGGCAACAAATTATAACAAAATAGCAATGTTATCCTCAGTAGATATGCACGTGCCTTGATATATAGGACGAGTAACGTATGTAATAAGTTTCCATTCACGAGAGAAATGCACACCTGCCACCAAATATCCCTTTCTGCTTGCCATTTTGTGTCTTCCCTCTTCATGGCTGACTGATTTTCATACGTCAAACAGAGACCTAGTGGTCAGGACAATGAAAGTCCACATCAGTAAACTACAAATCAGGCCGTATTCAATGGTTCTCACATGTGCTCATTAAATGAACCACATTCCAAAGAGAAGTTACTATGGTTATCAAGATTAGAACATACTTGAGCTTGAATACGCTATAAGCCAAATGCAGTAATATAGGATACCCAGGTCAATGCAGATCATTGCATTAATGGCTAAATATCATTCAAATGTGACATTTTACTACGTTAAAAAATAAGTGCTCGTTTGAATCTCAGGTTCTGTTAAAAGAAATGTTTGTGTTGGTTTTAGTATAAATGTATTCTTTGTTGATATTTGGTTAGGGCAGGATATTGCCTAAAACTAGCTTTCAGTTTATTTGCCGTTACTCTTATTATTTTTAGTTTAGTGGAAGCCAGATGCGATTGACTTTCAGAAAATCAATACTTTGAATTTCAGTTATCCTTACTTTACTACTCCTATATACTCCTAACCAAATAGGATTTTAGACTGGAAGCATATGTATCCTATGGTACCCCTAAGAGTAGTGGATTATTTTCTGGTGCCTCCTATATTGCAGGTGACTGAAGTTTCACCTGAAATCAGTCGATGACATCTGTGAAGCAACTCTGGCGAGATTCAGGATTTTAGAGAGAGATTTCGGCTTCGGATGTGTTCTCGGTGTTGGAGTTTCCCTAGGAAGATGGACGGGACTGCTGTGGTTGGGTGGCGGGGACATTGCTGTCCACGTGTGGTGAAGAATTGCTGGTTGGGGTGGTGCCAGCACAGCGGAGTCACGGCAACCAAAGAGATGCGGGAGCTTGAAGAGAATATTTGAATCAGCCAACTGTCATCTGACAGTCAGCATTGGTCAATTGAAAACTACCTTAGTTTGAGCCTTTGAGGTTCCTGTGACATAGGAAATCCCTTGATTTCGGTCTCCAAATTCATGCACCTCGGTTTTCTTATTGTTTGGACAAACATGATCAGATGTTCCAAACTCAAACGTTGGATCGTCCTGTTTTCCTTTGTTGTGTTAAATCCACTATGTTTGTGATCTGTGATATACAAGACCCCAATTGGCAACTTCACAAAATTAGTCATTATTAATTGCCTTGTCAATGTTTCATTAGACTGACTTCCAAAAAAAGGCATAATCAGTTCTCTTATCATCTCTGGTGGTTGTTGATTTCACATGTGGGCTTAGTTTGCTTTTCTCCCATGGATGAGCCACTACGAAAAAGCTTTTTTACATATTGAGAACCCTAATGAAAATTAACCCTTAGCTCTATGCCTCTATGTATCTATCTTCATATGAGGATTGTTTTTAGCATGATGTCACAAGAAAACATTGATGGCCAATGGAAAAAGATATTGAGTACAAAATACCTGCCACATGATAACAGCTCAAAATTATCAACATGTGTACAAAAACTAGATCCCGGTGCATACCTACAGAAACTCCATTCTTCTCACTTTCAACCAAAGCCGCATCCACTATATCTTTGAGAAGGATGGGCTTGACGCCCCGTTTCACAGCATTGCACGTGATGACAAGCTTAGGCTTGCAATCAACGATCCTTTGGGCTAGTGAATCCGCTGAGAAGCCAGCAAACACAACCTGAACAAGCATGATGCATCACAACATAAAAAAGGAAACACTAGGATTGATAAGATAATCATTACAGATTGTTGTTGTAGCCGTTACCGAGTGAACAGCACCAATGCGGGCACAAGCAAGCATGGCAATGGGCAGCTCCAGCAACATTGGTAAGTAGATAATCACAGCATCACCCTTGCCAACACCGACGCTCTTCAAGTAATTTGCAAGCTACCAAATTACATAGAAACATGCCTTAGGTTTGGTCATCTTCCTTGAACTTTTAAGCACATGTGTTGACATGCGCACTAGTACATTTGTTGTTCGCAGTTTTTCTTGTGGCAATTTTTTTCGGACATGAGCATGCATACCTGGCAAACCTTCTCTAGGAGCTCAGAATAGGTGAGCTTCCCATCCTGACCAGGCTCATTACCCTCCCAGTACATCGCAATATTGTCCCCATTACCAGACTCGATGTTGCGGTCAACAGCATTGTAACATATATTGGTTTTCCCTCCCTTAAACCACTGCACAGGACAAAGAATCATAAAATGATTCAGAACCACTGTACCCATTTCATTACAAGAAATGCTAAATTTAGCCAACAGCCATCAAACGGCACTCACGCTGATGTGGACAGGCCCCTTGGTGACATCGAGGTTCTCTGAGCACACCTCACTGGGGTTCCACTTCTCCTTCCAGTAAAAGGTATCGGCGATCTCCGACCAGAACCCGGCCGGGTCCTTGATGGACCTCTCATACATCTCCCGGTACTGATGTCGATCATGAAAAACACACCAAGATCACAACTTTGTTACAGCGCAATTATCGAAAACAAAATGAAAAATAAGCACAGCACAGATAAAAATCGTAGTTGTTCCAAATTTGGCAGTACTATTTATGTCCCTGTCGGACTTTACCCACAAGCCTGATGATGACTAAGAGCTCGTGCTTCCAAAGCTGTACGACGCCCAAAATGAAAAGCCCCCGGGTGCCAAAGCAAACGCCTCAGTCTAGAGCAAGCCATTGATCGGATAAAAGACCCGATTTTGGCTTCAACAGCAAGAACCGAGAAGCGCACGCGCGCAGTTGACGAGTACGAGTTTCGGGCTCTGCGAACCTGTTTCGGGGAGGAGACGAGCGCGTCGGCGGAGAACTCGGGGCTGGGGAAGATGAGGTCGTTCTCCTCGGCGGCGAGCGACTCGCCGAGCACGACGGCGTTGATCCCTGAGATCTTGCCGGCGCCGGAGGGCAGCTGCGACATGGACTCGACGTGGCGGAGCTTGTCGGAGGAAGCACCCGCCGCCGGCTGCTCGCCGTTGGCCGTGCCCATGGCGGTAGCGGTGGCGGCTGGCGACGGCGACGGCGACGGCGACGGCGAGCGGGGGCGAGCGAGATCCGGGCGGGGGCGGGCGGCGTCAGCAATGGCTACCGGTGGAGTCTCTTTATAAACGGTGACGACCGATCGATCTCCCAGCTACTGCCGGTGCTACCGGCCGAGTCCTCGTGTTGACTTTGCTTCTCATGTGTTTTCCTTGATGATAATTTTCTCAATTCCTGGTGAAAGGGGCTAAATCGAATTGAATAATGTGATGAGGTTTGAAATGGTTTTTCTTTGATTTCGAGCGTACAAGATCCTCGGAGGAGGAAGAATAGAAAATCGTATTATTGGCAAACAAAAGAGATGGGGGACCGAGGGAAATGTCGAGATTTACTCCATTCTCGTTTTAACGGCTTCGATCCATTTTAGAAGGTATTTGATCTTAGTAACAGTAGCTCGAGCTTATTGTGTTATCTTGTCACGTCATATAAGCAGCTCTATATGAAGAAATAATTAGTAGTAAAGTCACATGGAACAAAACTTATTATGAAACAACGTGGCGCGAGTCTTGAAGACTGACCATCACCTTGTAGTGATGCAAAATATTATGCCGTGATGTGTAAATAAAGCATGCGAAGAAATAAGAATAAATTCATATATATCTGGTAAAATTTACGAAATGGCATCATGTTTAGTTACAGCATGCCAACGAGAGTTACCAACCTATACGATTTTACTCGCGTCCTGGAATAAAAATGCCGCCACGATTTATTGTATTTGTCTAAAAAAATAAAAATAATGGGAAAACAAAGGTAAAACTCACCTCATCTCACGCAAAACCCGTTGACTCCAGCGGAAATGCGCTGGGCATGTCCCATTGGCAGGGCGGGTAAATAAATAAACAAATAAATAAAACTCAGCCGCGTCACTGCGTTCCTGGTGGTTGCTGATTCGTGGATCTGCCCGCCTGACCGTGTTTGTTGGGGGAACCAAAGAAAAAGATTGGCATATCAAAATCCCCGGCTGGTCGTGCACGAGCACCGCGAGCCGAGAGGTGCCCAACAATTCTATATTCGATCGCCACCAATCCACCATTAGCGTGAAGCGGCCGCGACGAAACAAAGCGAAGCGCCTCGTGGCCATCCGCACACATCACACCCACATGACGAGTAGGTGCAGGCCGGCCGCTCATGTCTCTCGGCACAGCTGGCCGCCGGCTAAGCGGCCGGCCGGATGCGTGCGCGGGCCGACGACGGCGCAGGAGAGCTAGCGGGGGTGGGGCCTGATGGATGTCAGGATGTGGGGCCCTGCAGGTGATTATTTGGTCGTAGGTTGCGATGTGTGTAATGTGTTAGTTGCAGCGACGTGCGACCGTGACTCGGCAACAACATCGGTCCATTTCATGTTAAGATATATATATATGTCCATTTATAGGAGTGAGTATACGTGCTCGTCAATGCTAAAAGAGGGTTTCGCCACACAATTGAACTACTCTAGCCTTCCATGTGGTGCTAGAGCCACGCAATTAGAGTGGTTACGTCGTGTACAAATTAACGCCGATGGTTAAGGTATGGTTTTTGATGTTGTTGACGTACAATTTTCCTTTTCTCTACCACCTTTAGAAACCACAATAAAATATTGGCATATTTGCTATTTTTTTCAAAAAACATAGTTAGTATTCCAAAACTACGATTAAGGATGATGAGGTTTATACTTCTGATAGCACCACAACATGTCGAGGACTGTGTCCTAATTACACTTAGGAGGAGTTGTTGAAGCCCCGTCTTTTACGAGGGGTGAGGTAAAAAGAATAACAATGGCGGTAAAAAGAATGATAATGGTGAAGGCGCTTGGCAGCTATGGATTTGCTAGCCATAAGAAACTCATTTCTAGCATACTGCGCTTCCACATGTTCCTCTTGAGCTCACTCACCTCTCCCACGAATCTTAAACTCATCTTTCTTTCTTATAATCCATTACTCTATCTCTGTCACACAAACAATATTCCCTAAAACAATACCCTCCAAAATAGGAAAGGAGTTGCTTAAGCCAATCACCAGCCATCCACGATGAGGGCAAATGTCACTCCTCCCCTCCTCTTTATTTTCCCTTTCTCCATCCCTCGTTTGGATGTGATGTGAGGGTGAGAAGATACTTTTGATTTCGTTTTTCTATGTCAGCGAGGGCTCACTACTCTACTTTTAATGTGCCATTTCCTTTTTCTTATTTTTTTAAAATTTATGGTGTGAAAAGTTCTCTAATTTTGGAGTAAGTTTTTTCAAACTCTTTAGTGAAAGAGGTTTGGTACAATTCTTTGCTAAAGAAAACATTTCTTAAACTTTTGTAATATCCTTTTTTGGAAAACTTTGCACATAACTTTATGAAAAACACTTTTTGCTAAATATTTTTTGAAAAGATATTGTAAAATCTTTCTTGCAAAGTTTAGAAGTTTTTGCGAGGTCTTTTGTGAAAAGTTTTTTCTTGATCTTTGATTGATTTAATAGGCTTAATCATTCTGAATATTATGTGCTCTATGCAAGTAAAGGGAAATGGAACGCAGGTGATCGTGAAAAGAAAAGGAAGAATCATTTAGTGCACGTGGAATTTCAGGTCGCTTTTCTACAAAATATGTCATCGGAGCCTAAGCTGGAGACTAGCTTTAGCAGGGTTCGATTGTGCGAGAGTGTGGTTAGAACTTCACCCAACCGTGGACAAAAATTGGCCAAAAAATCTGATTTTTTTTGGATGTTCATACGAATCCATATACATTAAAATTTAAACAGGGATACACAAATAATCTGAATGACTAGAATTTACCCTGCAAGATTTTACTTCTAGACTCCCGGAATAGCTAGCAAACTTTCAACTATATTGTTCAATGCTCTTAATAAAATCAAAATCGATCGGTAAAATCCAGCGAACAGGTTGCAACGTTGAGTAACGAAAGCGAAATGCCGAGACAAAGCAACAGGGGATGGATCAATGTTAGCGTTGAAATATCCACATCATGCATGCTTTGATGATCATGATGAGTGAAAAGGATGCATGACGTTGATGTATATGGTTGGTTGGTTGGTTGGTTTGAGTTTTGAGCTTGGAGCGTGGCGCTGGAGTGGAGTAATGTCTTGGCCCCTTGGATCGCGACGCCGGGACCAAAGCTTCGATCGACTTGGGGATCCACCAAGCGACTGGGAACAAAAAAAAATGTGCTGTGCCTGTGCTGTGTCGCTTTAGCGTCGAATTGAGTCCAGCCCGTCCAATCAAATTTGAGCTATTCAGAGAGAAGAACCCAGCTTGTATTTCTGACAAAACACCAACCTGTGTATATCAAGGGAAAAGGGTATTGGCGACAGTTTGTGATGGTGACCAGCAAGAAGCCAAGAACATGCCGAGTTTCCAGTTCGATGACCCTGCCTGGCCAGGTGCCCAGTGCAAATATATATAGCCCTTGTTTACTTCACCCCCAACTCCTAACTTTGACACTATGCAAAAAGAAGATTCCACATCACATCAAACTTGCGGTACATGCATGGAGTACTAAATGTAAATGAAATTAAAAACTAATTGCACAGTTTTGTTGTACTTTGCGAGACGAATCTTTTGAGCCTAATTAGTCAATGTTTGGACAATAATTCACAAATACAAACGAAACGCTACAGTGTGCTACAGTGTCGGCACAGTAATTTTGGCACTCCTAATTTTGACAACTAAACAAGGCTCTAGCTTACAAACCAAGCAAATAAAGCAAGGTACTCCTACCATGTGCATATCATGTATGCCTCCTCCATGTGATGAGATGATGGCATGCAACAACAATTATACTATCCCGATAAAACCGGAATGCACGGGTGGCGTCTGTGTCTGCTTGCATCCCGGTTCTCTCTCTCTCTCTCCGTTTCTCTGTGCGCGCGCGCTCGCTGATGCATGCTGATCCATCTCTTGCTTCCTGTAGCGTACTTGCACGTACGAGTTGAACATAGCTAGGCAATTTTGCGAAGAGGTCCTGATGCAAATGGAGGGATCGGTTACACGAAACACGGAAACAGCTACTCCATTCGTAAGGACCTATAATTTGGTTCATAGATATTATTATACGTTTACACTATATCTAGATGCATATGAATTTATAAAAATCAAAACGACCTATAATTTGGAACGGAAGGAGTACCTCATTTGAGCTGGTCGACGATCTTAACGAAACAGCTCCATCACATGCATAGAGCTTGGATGCTAGCATGAATAATGGACTCATGTAGGATGTGGCTCGATGTTGGATAAACTAATCACACAATTAATTCCCGGATAAGAATAATATAAATCATGTATAAACATTTGATCGGATCCACCTACCAAGTCATCACACGATGCCCGATTTTCGATCAGGGCATTGACTTGCTGTATTGTACCCCGATTCCCCAGTTGTGCCTCTCTGTACGTGAAGAGCACGATCGAGAAAGGATTAAGCTCCCTAGCTTTGCTCTAATAAATTAGAAGTCAACACTCATATGCATGTGCAATTATCCAATATCAGATCGGTTATTCCATCATGCGTCACATAAACTAGATGGTGTGGTACCCCACTCATTAGTCGGTTTTATTACAACACCAGCTGAAAGGTTATATGTAGGACAAGCCATAATGAAATATTTTAGTACATTGCTTTGGAAAAATCTTGGTTTCATTTGTACATCTAAAAATTCTTGATCAATCCACTCGACTTTTATTTTTTTTCGATGAAAACTCGACTTTTATTTTGCACTCTCGCTTGAATGAAGGTTACCCAATCAACCCAACTTCTGAAAATGCCCACCACCAGCACTTCTCAAAATTCTTACATCTTTCAGCATAGTCAGCATGGACGTTGGAACAAATAAAAAGTGCAAGGTCTTATAACTGGGACTGTATATAGCTGATCTTATTCTGCACAACTCTTGCTGCTATTCCACCAGAGAGACTTTGACAAGAACATACGCCAAAACAGTGCCCGACCCCAGCCAGAACGCAGCAGAGAGGGACCGGGAGACAAACAGAATCACGTGAAACTGCGAACAACAAAAAGGTTTTTCCTGAGCCCTTGATAATGGAGCAGTTTGCGCAGACACCCAGAAACATGATCAGGCCATATGTGTTCGGGCCCACTGAAACTTGATTATACTTTGTGCCACTTGAAAGAGGTTTGCATGGCAGGGTACCAAGTACAAACTTGATTATAACAGTTGCGTAACCCAAACAAGTTCATCATCTTGGTGGCGACGTGGATTCGTTCGTGGAGGCCCGGCTGGAAGCCTGAAATGGCTGCCGCGCGACCCGGCCGGCCGGCCGTGGCGTTGGTTTTTGGGCCCTCATGCCTGGCATCGTTGCCGGGCCGCAGGATGGATATTGCAGTGGACCGTCCGTCCGTCCACCCATGCGTTACGGACTTACGGATCCCAGTACACGAACACGAGCGCGCTTTGTATTTTTAGTCCCACGTCGCTAGCCGAAGTAAAAGCATACACCGAGTCCTGCTATTTACTAGAGCCTAGGAGCACCATCCAATACCACTGCACGCAGCTGCGCAGTGGGCACAGAGCGGACTATTCTTTCGCCTTTTACTGAAGAAAATACCGTGTGCCCGCTCCAAGAAGCAGCATACGCTTATTTATTTTTGGAGGGTTTCTTCTCATTGTGAATTGTGAGAAGGATCCCAACAATTCAATTTCATGTTTAGAGTTGTTTTTTATCAAAAAATTCGTATCCATAGAATTTGCCTTTTTTCTGAGTTTTTCAGCTCAAATTCAAAATGTTTCCACATTGAATGATTTTGATATCGAGCAACGGTTTCGGCCTTCTGCTTTGTTTGGACTCTGGAGAGAGGCCCCTTGCATATATATCCCAAACGCGTTGATATAGCTGAAGGGCAGGAAGAGAAATAGATTTGACATTTGTCTCGAGAGCAGGGGAGGAACGAGGGGGGTAAAAGGTCATCTAATTCAGTTTAGATTGGACTCAACAAGGACCGGGTCTTAATATTATATGATTTTGAAAAAAATAGATAGAACTGAGTTGGATTATGAAGTATGCAGAGAGCTCAATAAGAACCGAGCCATAATATTATATGATTTTGAACTAAAAATAGATAGAACTGAGTTGGATTATGAAGTATGCAGCTTAGATCAAGCTCAATAAGGATCGGACCATAATATTATATGATTTTGAATTAAAAAGATAGAATTAGATTATGAAGTATGTACCACCCTTAATCCTATCCAAACTATACAGCATGGTACAGTAGCGCGTCGTACTCTAGGAAGAGATATTTCTCCGAAGGACAAAGAAAGCAGCCAGCCAACAAACCATCGATCATAGTTCTAGTCGTTGCCCTGCATTATCTATTTATCTTATATCTTAAGGATAAGCATCTATGGTTAGTAGCACCACTAATAATATTAATATTGTACCACTGAGGTCCCGTTTGCACCTTAGATTATATGAGGTCCCGTTTGCACCTTAGATTATATGAGGTCCCGTTTGCACCTTAGATTATATAAGTTGGATTGGATTATGGGTGATAGGTAATATGGTAAAATATTACTTTGGAACTACATATAATCTGAAATAAGCTACTCAAGGCTAGATTATTTGTGATCCCCTAGTGGTCATGTGATGATTTTTTACCCTCCTACCCTTGTACCATAATCCAGCTCATATAGGCCCCGTTTGTTTCCGCTTATAAGCGGCTTATCGGTGGAAATAAGCAAGAATCCCACCAAACGTTTTGCTTATTTCCACCGATTCTCGCTTATGTGGTAAGCCACTTTAGAGATTTAAACTACGAGAACTGAAAAGTGAGAAGCGAGAAAATCTTTGTTTAGATTATAATCCAAGTGTGGCTAGGAGAAGCGTATCCAAACAAGACCATAATCTGACCATAATCTAGGGGAGAAACAAACCTATCCTAATTTACTATTATATTGCTTCTTAGAACGTGACAGCAACATATCGTATGCCCACGCTTGTACGGCATTTTTGCAGGAACTTCGAGGACGACGCTGCATTTCGCGACAGATCATAGCAGCCTCATATACTTACAGGCAGCACTCTACCAGCAGGTACTTTTGTTGCTTGCGAATACTACTCCGTACTGCACAAAGCTACTGCTTAGAGCATACGATGACATGCCGAGCGAAAATGCAGTACCACGCTGCTGCAGAATCCTGATCTGGATGATGGGATTCGCTGATATTTTCGCTGAGACCGGCGTCAGGGACGACATGGCCAAATTGTTTGGGTCCCGTACGTGGCCCTGCCCAGCGATCGGCAGTGTCCTTTGTGTTCCTTGATGATGAGCTGATGGTGCAAGCTGAAGCACCCCTTCATTTCCCCGAAGGGCCAAACACGCTCTTCAGTTCAGTGATATGGCTCCTTCCCTAGTTCCCTGACCCCCTGACGGCTTTTGCCGTGCTCTGTTCGGTTGGTGGCGTTAGAGATTCAGCCCTTGTTTACTTGGGAAGTTGGGAGATGTCAAATTAGCATTTTGCCATAAATGCGACACTGTAGCGTTTCGTTTGTATTTGTGAATTATTGTCCAAATATTGACTAATTAGGCTCAAAAGATTCGTCTCGCAAAGTACAACAAAACTGTGCAATTAGTTTTTGATTTCGTCTACATTTAGTACTCCATGCATGTACCGCAAGTTTGATGTGATGGGGAATCTTCTTTTTGCATAGTGTCAAAGTTGGGAGTTTTGTGGGAAGTAAACAAGGGCTCATAAGAAAGGCTTTGATTTTTAGGAGGGTGTGTAGTACAATGATCATCGAATCGTGCAAAATCTGCGGAAAGAAGGATGTCATATCAGGAATCTCGCACTTTCAGGCCTTGTTTAGTCCCTTTTTCCCGGCACTATATATAAAAAGAAGATCCCCATCACATCAAACTTGTAGTACATGCATGGAGTACTAAATGTAGACGAAATTAAAAACTAATTGCACAGTTTTGTTGTACTTTGCGAGACGAATCTTTTGAGCCTAATTAGTCAATGTTTGGACAATAATTCACAAATACAAACGAAATGCTACAGTTGCGCATTTATAGCAAAATGCAAACTTTGCCACTCCCAATTTAGGAGGCCTAAGTGACTTTGTGTAAAAACTGAATTTCCAACCGGTCAGAGGCAGTTCCCTTGTTCAAAGTTAACTACTCCCTCCATCCCAAATTACTATTCGTTTCGACTTTTCTAAATATACGACTTTTACTACATATTTAGACATAATATATATCTATGTACATATTAAAAATTATGAATTTAGAAAAGTCAAAACGAATAATAATTTAGGACGGAGGGAGTAGTTCTGAAGAGAGTTTCAGCCATGCAAGAGCCATTATCATAAAAGGTTATAGGTCGATCAAAAGATCATGCATGGCATGATGGTGTTCATGAAATTAAGCGGGGATTTTGTTACATCTATGAAGAAAAGGAGAAGGGGCGATCAATTAGTAGCACATGGCTGCCTGATGTACATCTGAAAAAGAAACCACGGCATAGCGGCGATCGACCGCGCGTGGAAGTCACTATTGTTGAAACCTTCAGCTAACATGGACCAAGAACCCTTCACTTTCACTTGGACTTCAACTGTTCATCGGCACCAGAGAATCTTATCTACTCGTACAAGCTACCATGACATCAGACCACAAGACTAATACTGCACGCATTCTTATTTTTTGCGCGTTCATTGCATCCATGGGATGGGAGACGCAGCACAAGCGGGATCCAAGGGGGCCAATAATTGCATCGAATTGACTCGAACAACAAAGTGGATTATTAGCAGATTAAACTACGGCATTATGGTGTGCGTACGAGTAACGGTGGTTGCCACTCACCATTGCAAAAAGAAACACCCTGCAGCGCAGCAGGGTCGTCGTCGTCATGAGACGTTGCTATCCTCCGCTTCGATCGGCCAGTCACCGGTTGATAGCTACACCTTCCTACCAAACCCAACGCATCCGATCCTAGATAAGTTTTCAGTTGTTAGATTACCCCATGAGATGTCAACATTTCCTTTTTTGATAACCACCACAAGCACGAGAGAAAATTGGGCCTAAGCAAAAAAAATGAAGAGCTGCAGCTGGTGAGCTAGTGGTGACTACGACTAGACATGTTCAAACGATTCATGAGGCGCCCAAAGAGCAGGGACCACGAACAACCATACGAGGAATCGCTCCAGCATGCAGCATCGTTAGCAAACAAGCGCATATCTGGCTGCTAGAGGCAATCTGGTTTGGGTTTTTTCTTTTAAACTCTGAAAATAGAGCTCGGTATACTGAAAAACAAAAAGCCGATGTCCGGCACCCAAGCTACTACAAGGTGCACTGCAGAGCCGGTAGCACGTCGTTGTAGCATACATGTCGACATGGATGGACAGGTCGATCGGGCCACGTGGACCTTGCCCTGATTTGGATCTTCAATTCGGATGGCACAAAGCCATTGCACAGTACTCGGTCACCTTTATTTGGTTTGAAAGTTAAGAGGCGTATTACTGTGGCACACGCCTACGGACGCTAGCTGAAGAGCTCAGGATCTCTCCAGAGGGCATTAGAGTTGTCCAGTGTCTGCAGTCTAACAACGCCGATCTGGCACCGGGCAGCATAAGTGTAGAAACACCTCAAATCCGCAGGCACTGGGCACTTCATGGAGACATGAACAACGCCGCGATTAAAATTGGAGTTGCCAGCTTAGCAAGCTGGAAGGCGTCGACGTTCCGGCCCCTGAAAGCAACTCGATCGCAGAGGAGGGCCGGATGGAGGATTGCTCCGCATGGACGAACGAGCGAGACGTTAACACCGGGTGGCCGTTCCGTGTACACCGCGGGGAGAAAGATACAAGGGCGCCGAGGTGCCCGTCCTTGTCGTGCGCTCATGGTGGGCAGGGGCCACGCCGGTAGCCTTTTACGTCCCTTGATCGCAACATATACCACAGATCTCGGATCTGCCGAGCAGTGGTAGTAAGGTTGAGGATGGATTGCAAATTTAAATTGCCGCTACCTTGCAGGGACTGGTGCCAAACAGCTTTCTCCCAGGTAAAATGTCCACCGATGCTTTGGCACAAACAGTGACAGTTTCAGTAAAACTCAGCGGTAAACCTTGATATGTTACTTGGTGGTCACGAACGATGTCGAGATGCGACGAACCTCCGGTGGACGGACCCGACATGGGGGCGGCCTTGATGTTTATCCACAACGCTTTGTTTTCTTGTCCCTTAATCATGCTGCTAGTCACCCCCAGATGCCCACGCGGGGACCAGCCACCCCACCTGATCCGCACGATATTTTTCTTGGGCGTAAACAGGACGCGCGCGGCCACTAGCAGCAGTATGAGAGAGCCTCCTCGAACGGTGAAACCTAGGATAGGAGCAGCAGGCAGTTGGTCACTCGTAGGGGTGGCTGACGAGCTAGCTCGGCTCGGCTAAAAAATCAAGTTTGGTTCGATTCGATTGAATGTTCAAGCCAGCTCGTTTAGCTCACGAGCCTTGCATTATTGAGCATTAATGTTATGATTAAAGAGGATATTAACCAATATATGATGATAATTTAAGTATGCTAATAATATTTAATTAAGAATGATATCACAAAAATAAATAACATAAGTCAATAGATTAGGATAATATAGATGTTTGGAGGCTCGAAATAAACTTAATTAGCAACTTACAAGTTGAATAACAAGTTTATTTTAACCGAATAATAGTAATACAACTATATTGATAAAAGATATTTTTGATATTTTTATCTTTATCGAGCCTAATAAACTAATCGAACATCTCACGAGCGGTTCACAAGCTGACTTGTTAAGAGACTTAGGGGGTGTTTGGATACGAGGTGTTAAACTTTAACAGTGTCACATCGGATGTTTGAATACTAATTAGGAGAACTAAACATGAGCTAATTATAAAACTAATTGCAGAACCCTGTGCTAATTCGCGAGACGAATCTATTAAGCCTAATTAATACATCATTAGCAAATGGTTACTGTAGCACCACATTGTCAAATCATGGACTAATTAGGCTGAATAGATTCGTCTCGTGAATTACACCCCATCTGTGCAATTAGTTTTGTAATTAGTCTATGTTTAATACTTTTAATTAGCATCCAAAATCCAATATGATGGATGTTAAACTTTAACACTTGTTGCCAAACAGGCTCTTAGCTCGGTTCGCTTGAAGGTCGAGCTCGGCTCGACCGAGTTTTGAACGAGCTGAGTCAACTCACGAGCCTGTCACACGCAACGGCAATGATCCGATCGCAATCCCCGTACCCCCAAGTGCCCCCGGCTGACGCGGACGAGCGCGTCGGTGCGCGCCGTGTCCGCACCTCGGCTTTCCAGCGCGGCGCCGGCGGCCGGCGCGGATGGGGCTCGGCCGGAAAGGTCGTGGCTTCGGAACCGGGGAATCCTCCGGTTCTTCCTGATGTTCCGACGACGCGCGCAGCCATCGTGACTTGTTTTGTGTGGTCTGGATGGAATTCGCAGCTGCGGCGCGTGGCCTTTACAGTACGTGCGAGACCGAAGAGCTCGGCGCCGCCCGGCTATCGTATCCTCACGGCGGGAGGCCGCGTCCGCGTCCATACGATCGCTCGTCTGGACACGTCCTGCTCGTGCTGACGGCACACGCGGCCCGGTCGTTGCCATACTGCCATATTCCCTGTTTTTCTTTGCTCAATCACTAGCACGCACGCCAGTACGCCAAAGGTCGTGCGCCTCTCTCACTCTCCCTCCCGATGATGCATGCTGCGGCAGAAAACCGGAGACTTCTTTTTTTTTTTCGAAAGACAAAACCGGAGACTTCGGCTCTTAGAACATAGAAGATCACAGCAGGACACATGGATTAGCAGTTCCCGCAGTGCAGTACAAATTTCCCATTTCCTTTGTTACAAAAATAATCGGCAGGTCGTGTAGGTGCTGTTGATTAGTAGAGCATAGGCACGCATGGGTTAGGGCCACAGCCATGTGCCGGGCAGCACGTGTGTCCCCCCATGATTGGCAGGTTGGCACGTACGTGCTGACAGTGCGTTGGACTCCCTCTAATCGTGCCATTAGGTGGGGATGCACACATAGCTGGAGGCAGCAAACAAAAGCCCAATCTTTTTTTTTATAAAAAAAAACCCGGACTCGAGCTCGGCTCGGTCATATTTTTCTCTCACAAAGCACTAGCCTAGTAGGCGCCGCACGCAGGAATGGGCGCAGAGTCCGTGGGCACTCGGCATCAAGATCTACACTTTCTGGCTCAGCACGCCCACAGATCACTGGATAGAATACTCGTTCATACCGTACAATAGTACTCGTATTCGTAGAATCGTCAGTACATACAACACGCACGTACGCGTGTAGAGCTCGGCAGTACCCACGTAGCAGCAGGCCAATCCATCCTGCCAGCGCGCGTACTCGGCCGGGCCCGAATGGCTCCAAATCCGTTTCGCGCGCAAACGACGCGATCCGGCGGGGCAGAGCGGTTACCACCGGGGACGCGGAGGGTATCATCGTCATTCGGACCCACCTGGGGCTGCGCTCAGGGTGGTGAGCCTGTGGGGCCCGCGGGTTTGGGTCGGCGGAGGGACACCCGGGCAGGCCCTCTCTGCCCGGCCTGCCCGCGGGCACCTCGCCGTCGCCGGCTATAAAAGGGACGCCAAGGCCTGGATAACGCAGTTTGGCACTTTGTCAAGTGTGACCGCGTCGTCGTCTTCTTCCTCCAGCCGTTTTATCCTCTCCGTCTCCGCCGTCTTCGTCCGTAGGTAGCCATCTCCGTCTCTCTTATCTTCCGCTCTTCAGCTCAATCTTATCTGCTGGTACTATGATAATATATTAGGATGTTTCTAAGAAGCATGCTAAGATGCACGACTTGCTTATCTTAATCCTCTGTTTCGAGATGAAATTTTGCAACTGTCAGAACTGGAACATCACTAACTGGATGGTGCCTTGATTCGTTCTGACTAGAAGTCGTAGTGGAAAATAAACATCCTTTTAGTGGAATTTATGAACGCGATTTGATTGCCCCTGCTCGCTGCGTTACGCACAAGGATTTTACTCCTTGATTTTGTAAGACGCCGCGTGGTTCGAGTTCTGACGACGATCTATTGGAACCTGCAGGTCGGTGAAGAGCCATGGCGTCCAACTACGTTGACACGACGGGCGAGGAGGGCAGGTTCCACGGCCCGCACCACCACAGCGCCAGCACCACCCCGACGGGCGCCGCGGCGTCGTCGCCGCGCACCATGCGCCGCAGCTTCTCGTCCGCGTCCTCCGGCGGCCACAGCCACGGCGGGGGCAAGTGCGTGTGTGCTCCCCCGACCCACGCCGGGTCCTTCAAGTGCCGCCTCCACCGCACCAACTCCCAGGGCCACGGCCACCCGCACCCGTCCCCTCCCACCTCCCCCGCCGGCGGCGCCTCGTCCGGCGCCGCGCCGGCGCAGGGCGTCCCGCCCTCCGCCTCCTCTCGCACCGTCGAGGCCCAGTGAGTCCCGGAATCGTCGCAGACCAAGAACCCAAGAAGCGGAAGCGAGGAGCAAAGGAAGTGAGAGAAGGAGAACAAGAACTTGATCTCGTATCAGAAGAAGGGACCCTATTAGTATTCCTCTTGCTGTGATCCGTGTTATCGGAAGATTTTTGCTTTTGCCTTTCTCTTGTCATTTGTGTGTGGGATCCCTCGATTTCTGCTGCTTGATTCCCCGCCTGCTTCCTTCAGATGATGAATCTCCCCTGCTCCAGTCCTGCTTCTTCTTGCTTCCGTCCGTACTATCCCCATCTCTCAACTGGATCGCCAGCTGAGACGGTGAAAACTGAGACCTATGTAATTACCGCCATTTGCCATTCTAGTATTGAAGTACCACCCTTGTTGTGATGCCTGAGATTAGATCTTGCGTAGATTGCTGATTACTGTAGCGCTTGGATTTTGCTGAACCATGTATCCAGTCTGAAGAAGCTGCATCTCTTTGCCGCTTTTCTTTCAGAAGAAACGCTTCAGTTACCAGTTTCCTTTAGGTTAGAGTTGGTGGCATTCGCAAAAAGCTTCATCTTGCCTGGATTGCAGATTGTGATTCCGTGATGGTCTGTGCTTCCGCTGGGAAGAATGATGGCCTATGTGGATTAGCAGGTAGATTTTGCTGAGCCGTGTCTCCAGCGTGAGCAAGCTACCTGTCTTTGCCACTTCCATTTCAGTCTTTCAGATGGCTTGAATTACCAGCTTCTTTTGGTTAGAGTTGGTGCGGTTGATAAAATCGTCATCTGTGGCAGCTTGGAACTGTCGAGAGAGGTGATGTTCTAGATTTCTTGGGAGGTGGAAAAGTAGTTGCTCAAGCCTTAAAGGCGGAAACTATGATGTACTACGTGATTACTTTCGTTGGTTGCTGCGTCAATTCACCCCAAAATTCCCAGTTCCGGCTCAGCTTGAGTAAGACGCGCTAGGATAGGGATTAGGATCGCGATTAGGACCAGAGCTCTTCGTCTTTTATCTAGTACTGATAGCATTTCGACATCACCCCCATGTTCTCCTCTACCGGAAGCTGAAAATCTACCTGGGGTTGGCTCTGAGATCCGACCGCAGTGCACGGTACAAGATCAGATGTCTGACAAAACTAGATTCAGAGTTCCAGATCCGTGATCCATCGCGGTGAGTACTGTAATAACGTCCAAATGGAGCAGCTAGCGCTGTACTGTATCTCGGCGTGGTTCGGCCTACTGCAGGATACAAATGCAGTGGTCGTGCTCCTCGTCGCCGGCTGCCCCAACCACCGGGGGTGTCTGGGTCGCCATCATGATCATGTGGAGGCGGTTACGAGAGTGCGGGAGGGGGAGATCATTGCTAGCTGCTGCTGCTGCTGGCAGGAGATGGACGCGAACTGGCCCTTCTCCTTTTCCGACACCGACGAGCTGCGTGATGGGATGGACGGTGCTATGATGATCTCTGCAGTTCTGGGTCAGGTTGGAGCTGCAACTGCAACCGGCGCGATGATTGGTTCCGCCGGCGAACGCACGAAGGATTCTCTCTTAACTGCAGGAACATGGAGCAGATCCGGGGGCCTGGAGGGATGTGTGGACAAACCACATCGACCGGGATCGACCGGGATGTGGCATTGGCAAGGGGTTGCGTGTGTTGGCTGAGGTGAAGCTGCCGCCTGCCGGTACGCGGCGGCGGAATTTGGATGAGGTGGTGGTTCGCCGCGCGGCGAATCGACGTACTTGACGGGGTGGCGCACGAGAGAGGCGCGGGCCGTCGGCGCCAGGAGCCCACGAGTTCTACGCCGTCTCGACGAGAGAGGAGGCCCAACGGACCGCGACAGAGGCTTGGCAAGGCCCAAGAGCGGGCTCGTGGCGGGCCGCCTGGCGCGGTGAACATCCTCACAATTTCGCGAGCCTAGCTGGCAGAGAAGCTGCTGCGGTCATGGCAAGGGATGCATTGGCTCGTTCATAAGTACGTCAGTGCTAATTATTGATGGGATTACGGAACTGGAATCGATGGAAGCAGTGCTAATTAATGATGGGATTACGGAGTCGGAATCGATGGAAGCAGTTGCTTGCAGATAAGGACTTGCCCTGGCTAGCGACCTCATGCTCAATAAGGTTCGTCTAGTTTGTGATAGCGTCAATGTGGCGAGAGAATTATTAAAGGAGCTGGCAATGGGACTTATGGGCATATCGTCCCAGAGATCAAGGCTAGGCCGAAGGCTTTTGAATCTTTCAAGTTCGTTCATAAAGGTGGAGCTTTCAATGTAGACGCTCATAATTTAGCTAGAACCTCAGTTTATTGTGAGTTAGGTAGATAAGTTTGGTTGTTATCACCGCCGCCACAAGGTATTTGTAACTTTGTACCCCAAGTTGATTAATAAAGGGTGATGGACGGTGGTGCCAAAAAAAAAAGCTACTCCGTAAATCGCCGCCGTGACCATGGTGGGCGCTCTCCGCCGCCGGCAGCTGCTGCTGCTTCTGGCGTCCTTCTTTCTTTCCGTGCACAAGCACAAGGAAACGGATGAGTTCGAAGTGGAACAAGGAGGCTGCACTTCCGACGGCCGCGCCTCGGGCACAAGCGCGACAAGGAAGCGGATGCTTGAGTTGCGAGTCGTCGACACGGCCGACGGCAGCGTCCTCAGGGTGATCGAGGGTGTCAACAGCCTCTTTACAGCTATGCGATCACGCTACAAACTCAACAAGAACCGGGGCTCATACGGACATAGACTTAACGGAAATGGCCAATGATTTCGCGCGGGTAACTGGGCGAAGGATAGTTCTCTCTTCATTTCAAATTATGGGTTATTTTAACTTTTTTTTAATTCATAGATTTATTATGCACTTAAATATACCCTCTATCTA
Source organism: Setaria viridis (assembly GCF_005286985.2). Lineage (NCBI taxonomy): Eukaryota > Viridiplantae > Streptophyta > Magnoliopsida > Poales > Poaceae > Setaria > Setaria viridis. The sequence goes on along the minus strand of NC_048263.2, from coordinate 25,281,988 downwards.
GATGCATAATAATATCTATATACCTAGAAAAGGCAAAACGACCTATAATTTGGAACGAAGGGAATAATCTTCTTATGGACGTGTGCATTCTCCAACAAAAGGTTTATTTTGATTTCGTGATTCAAAACTTATCATGCCACATTAGTTGCTTGTACCACAATATATTTGAAATATTATTTTGCTAGTGCTGAGAGTTAAATAATAGAATTATATTATCCCATAAAAATAACATCACTAACAATGTTTCATATTATTGGTAATTGTTTTTCCTAATTATTAATATGGATTCTTGATCCAAAATAAATAATAGATGCTATATGAGTTATGACTATATCAATAACATATTGGATTATACGCATGGAAATAAGGGAGACACGTAGAATTACTGTGCTTGTGATACTATCTGTCAGACTACACGGCTTGCAGTTCTCCGGTATACAATGTTACCCTAAATGCTAAACACTAAACAGTTGGTCACCTACCATTTAGCTCTTTATTCGGACTAAACAACCAATTAAACAGGTTAAACGACACAGCTAGGCACTGGGTAGCGTGTAAACGTGCTAAACGGCCATACACCCATGGTATATAATCCTTAACAATTTGTATTGGAGAGGGTTCATGCGTAGACCAGTACCAAAATGTTAGAAGTGTACTTTCTTCTTCCTCTCCTTTAACTCATTACCATTTCAAGAAAAAATCATACATGGCTGATCATTTAGTGTTTCTGGTACTTGAAATTTTGTAAAGATTAGAAGCAAAGGCAAGGGTATTTCTTGTTCCATGTTTTTAGTCGTGTGGTTTTATTAAGGCGTGTGATGGAAAGTTTGGAACCCTGTGTTCTTACTTACACTTTGAAGGCAACACCGCACCTTTGATTATGGATTCATTTTTTTCCTTTTTGAAATATATGCCAGGATCTTCGTTTTCAATTGGAAGAAGCGACCACCTTCTTGGGGGAGACGAATGGTTTCCCTCCCCCTTCTTTCTGCTCTACCTTTACTTGGAGAAGCTCAATTGTTGCATATATAGTTGGAGGAGATGAGGAATCAGGAACGGTTTTCTCAATGCCTGGATGAAACGTTCTTCTTTTGTTACTGCCTTCGCATAGTGCCCGATAGAATGGCGCCCCGAGTGGGCTCAAATTGCACGACCAGATCCAGGCGCATGTGTCTTTCTCGGTCTTTGAACATTACTCCAAAATGAACATGACTGATTTTGCTGGGATGCCACAGTACCACCTGAATTCAACTTCAACCTACCTCCAACTAGATCATCGGTGGCATCCGAGCATAATCGCCATTTTGGTCTCCTTTTCTTATCCGCGATGCAAATTGAAACCCGATCCGATTCGCCATTTGCCGTTTTCTTTCCATTCTGACGCTTTGCTCTAGTGCACATGCCAACAGATCACTCAGATGCCGCTGCGATTTGTCACAGTTTTCAGTGCGGTTTCAACCGAAAGCCTGTCCCATCTCCCGGTAGTTTATTCCGTGTGTCAGATGCTCTGATGCCGCGGCACCAGGAGGGAGGCCACCTGGGCCGGCACAGGCACCGCCCCTCTGCTCACTGCCCCCTCGAGCAGCACGCCTGGTTAGTTTCTGTAATCCAGTGTGCTCGGATACATCACCCACCCATGGTAATAAGTATTAGTCAAGTCCTGAAACGGATGCACCGAGGCAAGAACCGAGAGCCTTGTTGCCCTGGTGGATAAGGTCGAGTGGAAGCCGGGATCGGATTCCAGTCTCAATCTTCAGACAAGCAATCTTTCTTGACTGAAACCGCGTCGCGGTAACAATCATCTATTGCACCACGTCATCATAACAGCAGCCTAAAGTCATTAATCGTTGGATGGCAATCCATCGGTGCACCTGATTGCACGGCAGAAATAATTCACTCGACTCTTCACCTTCTGAATGTGTAAGCTCAAGATGGCTCTAGGGAGTCTGAGAGAGTAAAGAGATGTCTGGAAAGTTACAGAGGAGAGGGCAGTAAATAAATCTTCCTATCTTCTTTCTCCCGTAGGCTAGAACAAAACCCATCCCATCCCATCTCATCTCATCTCACGAGTGATCCGGTCTTGAAATCGCAATCCTACTCATCCACAACTAGATCATCAGCGGCTTCCAGACAAGGTACGAATATAGTTCCTGTCCTCTCGCTGGCCGTATGCTTTCGAATCCCCGTGCTCCCCTTGCCGGCGGTCTCTGCATGGTGCCGTCGGCCATGGATTTCGACATCGCCGGAGTGGCCTCCGTAGCACCAGTCCTAGAATATTGTTCCCTGCCATCCGCACCATGGCATCTTACTACTTTGTTTTCTCCTGCGTGGATTTTGCCAGGTCATGGTTCCATCTAATTTGATGATGGCCTTTTGAGCATAAACATGTTCTTGCACACAACCTGTTTGAAAAAAATGCCTCAATGTAAAGTCCAAATCTTAAACCTCGGCTTAAAAAATTACTCTTTGCCTTATTCTGTCGGTACTTTTTCTCTTGCTTTCTTACTAAATCATATTCCTTCGATTAACTTCATCAAATCCACTCGTCCAAAATCATCATGTGAATTTAATAATATATTTGAAGATCTTCAGTAGATGGTTACAATACACTTAGATAAATTTGTATTATTGTATACTTGAATTTCTTTCGTAACTAGCCTTATAATCATACAAATGATGATTGCAATTCTTTTTACTTGAACAAACAGGACAAAACCTGGAGTGATAAAAAAAAGGAATATTTTGATAAAAGATAAGGAAGGACAAACCATTTTATGAACAAAAGGTATAACTCTGACTCATACCAATATTAGTACTGGTTCATGTTTTTTTAGTTTGCATTGCGTACCTTTTTTTCTACTCCTTTACATATTTGCAATGCAAGAGAAGAGCACCAATCACAACCAGCAACGATAAATCACCAAGAACATCCACCAAGATGAACCAATTCAACAAAACGAAGAGGTAAACCTCTGGGCGGCGAAAGTGAAGCAGTAGCACTCCTTCCACGGCCACGGCGACGACCGCGTGCAATGACACTCCTTCCCCGGCTGATGTAAACACCACCATCGCTCTGACGGGAGGTTAAAACGAGCTGAGATGACCACCATCGCCGCGTCCTCTTCCAGGCTCTAGAATATCCGAATACTCATCGAGGAAGGGGAATGCCTCATCCTGGGAGTTGAGGTCAAGATCATGTATGTTAACCCTCCCAACCGAGAGAGATGGAGCCGCCCGAGTGTGCGATGGGCCTTGGGACAGGATCTCCAACTCATCTGGATCGGGGACAGCAGCAGGATTAGGGAAAGAAGGGGCCGCTGAGGATGAAGCACCCTGCGAAAACTAATCACGGTATCTATCCATCTGCTCGGAGCGGTTGCGGTGGGGATGGGGCAAGGGGTGGTGGCGGCGGTGATGGGGATGGTGCAGGGGGGCGTTGGCGGTTGCGGTGGGGATGGGGCTGGGGATGTTGGCACCGGCTATGGAGATGGAATAGGGAGAGGCGCTGACGGGTAGGGGGATGGAGCAGAGGCTGTTGGCGGCGGTGATAGGAATGGATCCGGGGGTTGCGGCGGTGAGGACGGCGGATCGGGGGTGGCAGCGGCACATATTCGGGGTGGGGGGTGGTGGGAGGGGGGAAGATGGGATGCGGAGATGGGGATGAATTCGGGAGCTACGGCGGATGGGGTGCGAGCACCAGCGGCAGGGCTGGACTGTAGGAGCCGGCGGCGGTGGACGCGTCAAGCGGCAGCGGTGGATGTGTCAAGCGGCGGCGGTGGATGCGAGGAGCAGAGGAGTGGGGATGGAGTAGCAGCGGCGGATGCGGCGGATGTGTCTACTAGACGCCGGTGCGGGTGCGGGAGGGAGGTAGGGAGGTGCGCACCAGACAACAATAAATAAGGGGTATAGGATGTCCAGTCCAACTTTTAGCAAGTTTAGCAACAAAAAACTTGCTAAAGTGCTAAACTTTAGCAACTCAACTTTAGCAAACTTTAGCAAGGGTGTTTGGCAGTTTAGCAGCTAAAAGTTGCTAAACTTGAGCAACTAAAGTTTAGCAAGGTGGGACTAAACACTCCCTTATAGTTCATGGTTATACCTACAGTTAAAATATCATACGTGCAACCACTAAATGGTATTGTACTATTGTTAAATACATAATAGATTAGGAATCCTTTCTATGTCAGATATCAGGAGATGGATTTTTTAATGAATTTTTCTAATTTCCAAATGTATGTAACTTCTTCTTCTTCTTCTTCTTCTTCTTCTATCTTTGTGCGATAAGTAGTTGCACTTACTTGTGTAAGATATGTGTATTTGTATTGTATATCCTATTCTTTGATTTTCATTTAACTATTTGTTACTAACCTATTCTTTGATTTTCATATACATTTACAAAGACATGTCTAATACTAATAATAAAAAAGGCAGAAGACCTGATAATAAATTTAATGTTGATACTCTCAAAATACATGCAAAGAAAATTAAATTAGAATATAAGCAAGAAAGAAAATGTAACAGTGAAGCTATAGTTTCCACTTCAGACGCGTTTAAACAACTAAAAAAATGAAATATGAAATGACATGTTTATCAGAAAGGCAACAAGATAGCAACATACTAAGTATTGATACAAAAGAAAATAGACTGAGGCGAAGATGTATGAACATGCAAAAGAGATTAGCATACCTATCTATACCACATGGCACGATCCATTTTTCTCCAGAGTATATACAACATTTGAAAGATTCTTATCCTGGACGTTCATATTATGGCATAGCTACAAATCGCTGCAAATATTGTGGAGCTATATTCTGGTTTGAAGAAAGAATTAGATATGAAAGATATAGGGATAAAAATATTATCTATACGCAATGTTGTAAAGAAGGCAAAATCAAAATACCTCCTTTTAAAGAACCACCCGGACCTTTATCAACCTTATTAAGTTATAATGGTGATCTACAAAGTTATAATGGTGATAGTAGATCGAAACATTTCTTAGAGAAAATAAGACAATATAATAGTCTATTCTCTTTTACATCTACGGGAGGTAATATAGATAAATCTATTAATCAAGGTGATGGTCCTTATGTATTTCGTGTTAGCGGACAAATACATCATTGTATAGGATCTCTGTTACCGCAGCCAAATAATATTCCAAAATTTGTTGAATTATATATTGTTGACACACAAAATGAAATAAACAATAGGCTCGAAGCTATTACACATGAAGATTCTAACAATACAGACTTACATCTTGGTATTATAAAAGAATTAAAAGAAATGTTGGATACATGTAACCCATTAGCACGAGATTTACTGGAAAAATATAATGGAATAGATGTTAATGTCCGCATTATTGGGGCTGAAAAGATGATCCTGTACAATATGAAATGCCTACTGCTGAGGAGTTAGCACTATTAATAGTTGGTGACTATTCAACAGAAAATTGTACATGTGATATCATAGTAAGTAGCAAAAGACATGGATTGCAACAAATCTCAATATATCACCTTGCATACATGGCTTTACAATATCCATTGTTATTTCCATATGGAGAGAGAGGATACCAAATCAATATCTATTATAACAACAGTAAAGGTAAACGAAAAATATTAACAATGCATGATTATTTCAAATATCAATTACATTATAGACCAAATCAGCCTAACCCTTACTTATGTAATGGAAGGCTATTGAAACAAATAGTGGTCGATGCACGCGCATGCGAAGATGAAGATAGACTCTTATTTTATTGCTATAAACCAATGTAAATTAAGAGTCGAATATTTACAAGGTATAACTGATGCAATAGAAAAAGGTAGAAAGGTGGAGAAATTTGCAAACGAGTATTATTACCGTGTAGCCATATAGGAAGTAGCCGATACATGATACAAAACTACCATGACGGTATCGCTATATGCCGTGTATTTAGCCCACCGGATTTATTCATAACATTTACATGCAATCCTAAATGGTAAGAGATTTGGAAATGCTACTAGAAGGGCAACAGCCAAATGATCGACCAGATATAATAGTTCGAGTATTTCATATGAAACTTCAAGAATTATTGCATGATATTGAAAGTGGCATTGTCTTTGGCCCAATTGATGCAATATTATATTCCATCGAATTCCAAAAAAGAGGTTAGCCTCATGCACATATATTAGTATGGTTATCAAAAAATAAAAGGACTATTACATATGAAACAATCAATAGTTTAATCTCAGCTGAAATCCCTGATCCAAATATAGATCCTCTAGGATATGTACTCGTAGATGAACATATGATACATGGATTATGTGGAGATAAAAATCTGAATTGCCCTTGCATGAAAAAAAGGAAAGTGTTCAAAAAAATTTCTACAAGAATTTCAAGAAGAAACTAAATTTGACGACAACGGATTTTAGATGGCGGGATACAAGAATTTATGTTTATAGAGAAAACCACAACCTTAACAATAAATGGGTCATACCACATAATATGTTTCTCTTAAAAAAATATCAAGCTCATATTGATGTCGAATATTGTAACAAGAAGAATAATTAAATATTTATGTAAGTATGTCCGTAAAGGACCTGATAAAACCAAGATTATATTCCAGGGTATCAAGAAAGGTGAGGATACTCCTAGAAATATAGAAAATGATACAATAAATGAAATAAAGGAATATCTTGAATGCAGATATTTGTGTGAGCAAGACGCATTGTGGAGATTATTCGGATTTGAAATTCATCATCATACACCTCCTGTAGAACGATTACCAGTCCATTTACCATTGATGAACAATGTTACTATTAAAAGTGATGACGAGCTAAAAACATTGATGAAAATCCTAATATTCAAAAAACAATGTTAATTGAATGGTTTACAACAAACCAACAATATGAAAAGACTCATGAGTTAACATACTGTAAATTTTTGACAAAATGGACATGGGATCAAAAAAATCGTAAATGGAATGAAAGAAAACATGGTTTCAAAATTGGTCGTCTATACTATGTAAACCCAGCTGAAGGTGAAAGACTTTACTTGCGAATGCTACCAACGGTGGTTAAAGGAGCTAAAAACTATAAAGATATTAAAACATATAACAGAGTCGTATATAGTACATTCAAAGATGCATGCTCTGCAAGAGGTCTATTAAATAATGATGACGAATGGTACCAAACATTTAAGGAAGCTGCTACCTGATCTTCATCATTTCAACTAAGACAACTTTTTGTAACGCGCTATTATTTTGCAATATACAAAACGATTGGCAATTTTTTGAAAAGAATTGGTGATTGATGACAGATAACTTTGAACACGAATTAGAACATAAATACCATCCTATCAAACATCATATAACAGATAATCAAGTATGTGACATGTTACTAGATGATTGACAATATATACTGTTTCGGAATGGTGTACAAATAACTACTTTGATCTACCAAATCGAAGTATTGAGTATAACAGTCATTATAACAATCGTTTAATTGAAGAAGAAACAAGTTATGATAAAGATCAATTGGAAGAAGAAGCTAATATATTATATAGACAGCTGAATACAAAACAAAAGGTTGCTTTCAATACTATAGTAGAATCAGTATTACAAAACAAACCAGGATTCTATTTTGTATCAGGTTATGGTGGAACAGGGAAAACATTCCTATGGAATACCATCGTTTCATATCTTAGAGCTCGAAAAAAGATTGTTCTAGCAGTAGCATCATCCAGAGTAGCATCTTTGTTATTACCAAATGGAAGAACAACACACTCTAGATTTAAGATACCACTTGATATTAATGAAACATCAATTTGTGATATCAAACAAGGAACTATTCTTGCTGAACTTTTAATAGAGACAGCATTAGTAATATGGGACGAAGCAATTATGACAAATAAACAATGTTTTGAAGCATTAGATCGATCATTACGAGATATCATTAGTCAAACTGATGAGAAAGCTAACACAATCCCATTTGGTGGTAAAGTAGTAGTGCTTGGTGGAGATCTAAGATATTACCAGTAATAGAATATGGCACAAGATCTCAAATAGTTAATGCCACAATTATAAAATCTTATCTATGGAAAGATGTCAAGGTGATCAAACTAACACAAAATATGCGATTGCAAAATAAAAAATCTATCTAAGGAACAACAAGATGAATTACAAGATTTTACTAACCGGTTACTCGATCTAGGGATGGTAAATTACCAACAACCAAGCACGATAATGATGAAGATCCAACATGGATTCGCATACCCAATGACCTCTTGCTATTACTGATCAGCCAAAAATTCCAGCATTAGTAGATACTATATATCCTAACTTCAAACATAATTATTTAAATCCTACTTACCTCAAAGAGAGAGCTAATATTAACTCCAACCAATGAGATAGCTGATGATATCAATTCATATATATGAACGCTTGTACCTGGTGAAGAAAAAGAGTATTATAGTGCAGATTCTATTTCAAAATATTTTGATACATGTAACGATGCTGATATATTATATCCCATTGAATATTTAAATTCTCTAAATGCAAATAATTTTCTGCAACATAAACTAATGCTTAAAATAGGTGTCCCTATCATACTGCTACGAAATATCAATCAAAGTATTGGTTTATGCAATGGCACAAGATTGATTGTTACTAATCTTGCGGATAATGTGATCGAGGCACTTATTATAACCAGTTCAAATATTGGCCATAAAGTATCAATTCCACGTATAAATTTAACTACAAGAGGTTCTAAATGGCCATTTGTTCTAAACCGACGCCAATTTCCTGTTAAAGTGTGTTATGCAATGACTATAAATAAAAGTCAAGGGCAAACATTATCCAATGTTGGTATATATCTTAAAAAGCCAGTTTTTACACATGGACAATTATATGTTGCTGCATCACGAGTTACTTCCAAAAAGGGACTAAAATTTCTGATAGAAAAGGAAGATGGTACATGTACTAATGAAACAAAAAATATAGTGTACCATGAAGTGTTCACATATATATAACGATTTTTTTTCATTTCTGTTTAGATGGCTATTGACTTACTGTCAGATATACGACCTGAACAATATCACTGGACTATATGTGTGAGGATATCAAGAATGTGGGAATTTCATGGAAAATCAGATGATGAAGAGATCAAGCATCTAGATCTGGTTATAATTGACAAAAAGGTAATATTGTACTGTTGTATATCCCTAATACTTCTCTAATAAATTGATAAGCATGCCTTTCACAATTCTAATTTGGGTATCAATAAGCAAATGAAATATGTATTGTTACTGTTTAAAATTTAAAGCTGTGATAAAACAAGTGTAATTTTACACCTCTACTACCAAAGAAAATTTCTTGCTCCCAACGTCTTAATAATGAGCACCTGTCTTTGTATATGTGCTTTGCATAGTGACATACTGACATAGTAAAGTTCAACTTAGCAAGCTAACACTAGAATTTCCGTAATGTCATGCTTTCCTCTTTTGTAAAATGAAAAGTTATCTCTGAACATTCTAAGTTTTTTCCTTTCATGTTTCTGCAGGGCACTTCTATGTATGTCGAAATACCACCAGACTCAATCCCTGTTTTAAAGCCTCAGCTACAAGAAGGGAAAGTTGTAACAATCAAGAAATTTGTGGTTCAACAAGCAAAGCATGAATATAGAGTGGTCCAAAATCCTTATATGATAAAGCTCAACAAGAGAACAATAATTACTGCAGTAGAACCAGACCCGGCTATGTTTCCCAAGATCACATGTATGTTAACTCCTTTCTCTGAACTAGAGCAACACAAAAACATGAGAGACAAATTCCTAGGTATGTAAAGACACTCTTAAAATTCTCTAAGATTGAAATAATGTTACTCTGTAGATTATAGGACATGTACAAATACTCTCTAATTTTCTGTCACTTAATACATATGTCATCGGACAAATTATAGCAGTATCCAACACTGCAAATTTTCACATAGGAGCTGGAACAATACAAACACGAAGGACAATTACTCTACGAGATGTCAGGTAAATGCTACACATTAACTACCTGGACTGTTTATATAGTTGTACCTGCAAATGCCACTGAGATAGTGGCACATTGGAAACACTTGCAATGACTCGTATACCATGAAAAATTAAATATTAGCTCCACAGACTGTCTCATATCATTTTTGCTAAAGTTACTTTTGTCAATTGTTTCTTGAGAGGAGACTTATTTAAGTGAATAAAACTTCCCATCTCTTAAACCATTTCTGTGAATCATGAATAGCGCATGTTACTTATATATACCCTATCATTTATATATCACACACATATTTTTTTAAGAAATAACAGATTATATACCCTGGTCTTCCTGAGTAATTATCTAATTTCAGTTCAGTAATATAAGAAATTTCTTACTACCACAACATAGAATTGTTAGGTCAACAGGGACAAACATGTGTCATTAGTTGGTCTTTCAGACTTACATTGTGCCCAAATAATTTCAACTCAAAATAATATAGATATCCTTAGATATATTCTAATTGTGGAGAATAAAATTTTCCTCTTCTGCATGTTAATACTAATATATCCATTTCATCTAAAAAACTTGTTCTAATTATTTCTCTTTTTTTTTACATTTTCAGTGGTATGACAGTCAACTTATCACTAGCCGGTGCAAGAGAAATAGAATTTGATGGAGATGAAGTATATGCAATCGGACAGGAAACACCTGTTGTAGCTATCTTTGTGGGTACCCCCATGAAAGGATCAAGAGGACAACCATCATATCTCAGTGGAACATCTGCCTGTCGATGGTACATTAATGATTTCGAGATACCTGCTATCCAAGAGTATTATAACATGTAAGATATATCTTCGTATTCAAAACAAATAATACTCAGAAGTGGATGCAGTGGAGAAAATAGAATTAATTGATAACAATGCTAGGCAATTGAACAAAAAACTCTTCTTCACTGAAGGATATGGATCCTTTTGAAGACATGGTAATGATACAAGTATAAATGTATAATTTACTTATTGATTTGCTTCACCAAATGGAAAAACCATAATTTTCTATTATTTGACAGAACACAAGATTCCAATGCACTGTCACAATCACTAAGTTATCTCCAAATCAAGGTTGGTACTACCTAGCATGCAAGGTTTGTAACTCAAGATCTTACTACAACAATTCAACTTAGAAGTGCTCCAAAGACACCTGCCCTTGCACTGAAGTGGAAGACAGGTATAACTTTCATTCTTAGTGTATAGCCACCATCAGTGTAATCGCTATTACCATTTGAATATGCCAACATTTTTAAACATGAACTTCACACATTCATTCACGTATATCGGTCTTCTTTCCTCCATGAACACATTGCTGATCAATACATATCCTTCCTTTGTATTCTACTGCAGTCTATTTTCAAGATATATTACATGCAGTCTATTGTATGGTCAATACAAGTATCGCAGGAACATTATTTCTCAGAAGCTACCTTTCATGATTTCAAATGCAGGTACAAACTGTCGTTCATGGCAGCTGATGAAACATATGAGCTTGAGTTCGTTGAGTTTGATCAAAAGGCACAACAACTTATTGGGAAGCCCATACAGCGCTTACAGAGTATATACAACAAATTTGATACTCCAGCTGAAATATCAAATTTGATTAGTCAAAGATATACCTTCATCGTAAAGGTGTCAGCTAAAAAAAGCATGATCAGTGATGAACCATCTTATGATGTCATCTATATTAAAGAGAAATTTGGAAGGCAAGCAAATATACCAGTATTTGGAAAGACCAATTCTCTTACTGGAACCAGTTCTTCCCAAACTGTTCAAAGGAGCCTACCATCACTAGTCCCAATGGAACCCAAAAAGGTAATATTGTAGAACTACAACAACACAATATTATTTCTTTTACTCCTCATCTTAATATAATACTAATTGTATACAATTTTTCAAGATACAGGTCCAACGAAAAAATCAGCACCAAGAAATTAACATCAATGATCCATCAAAAATACAATATTAGCATAGTGCCAACAACTAATTGATGGAACTCCAACAATATCAGTACACATCTTACTTAATATCATCTGAATATATTTTATCCATTATTTCTTATATATTTCTGTTGCTTAACAAAAAAGTTATACTCTGTTGTTCTGATATTTTTCAAGGAAAAATAATAGCAATGACAGAGACCAAAATTTTGATACCAAAAGGGAAAGATCTTCTAACGTGAGTAATAATCCCTTCAAACTCAAGTTTATTTACCAGTATACAACACCCCCTTTCCTTCCCCCCTCAAAGGAAAAAAGCTAATACATTCACACTTGATAGGATGATGAGGACTTCGAAGAAAATCAAAACTTCCCTGGATCATCCAAAAGGCAGAAGAGACAATAAGCTGTTTTTTAACAGGTAACTCTAAATCCCCAACATATTTTTAGTCTAAACTATACTCTGGCACCTCCAATTCCAAAATTTGCTTACAAATTACTATTACTTTGGACCAGGGACTTGTGACAATACGAGGACTATAAAAACTTCTCTTTTGAACACAAGCGCCTTCTAAGTCGTCCATTAATTGTTGCTTTTGAACTTTATAATGATTGGTTCTAACGAATAGAACCATCCTTTTGAAACTCTTCAGATCTGTCGTGAAAAACTTGGCAGCTATCTATATTGCAAGGCTCAAGGTTCAGATATGTACTTTGACCAGATTTTACAGAACTTGTGCCCTGTATAATACAAAACACAAGTTCTTTTAGAATCTGGCACTACTACTTAGCTATATGTATATGCTTCAAACCTGCAGAACTTATCAGTGTATATTACATATGCTATACTATATGATATGCTTATCTTACTGTCGCTAGCCTGCCTGCGGGCATATTTATGCGCGGCAACGCCGCGCAATGTTCTAGTAAGACTAAAGTTGCATCACATGTCAGTAATATCAGCATATAACAGGCACTACTTTGTTTATATACATGTGCTAGTGCCTAAGGGGGCATTTTATTTCCTGTCACGCTGGTTAGCAGCTGCTGCTGGCCCTGTGTAAGCTGGACAAGTGTCTGGGCGCACGAATAATTGACCTGACTTGGTGGCCTATAAAGATGCGGGCGCTAAGCTCTAGCTCGGCACAAATACGAGCACCACTCTTCCTTCCTTCCTATCAGTGTTCTTCAGTTCATCAGTAGTAGTGTTCCTCTCTGTTAAGTGTTAACATCGTCCTCCAGATCTTGGGAGCTTGTAGTACAAGAAGTAGCTAGGTAGCTTAGTGAAGTATAGTGTAGTTGGGTGCAAGTGTTAGCCTGCTGGTAGGAAGCAGAGCAGCTTAGCCAGGCTGCGAGTGAAGATGATCGAGACGTTCATCCACGAGGAGTACGTGAACAAGCGCCGGGAGCAGAGGCGGCAGCAGCACCAGCACCAGCAGCGGCGCCGGCGGCAGACGAGGGCGCTGCAGATCGAGACCGACAAGGGGAAGCTCAAGCTGCCGGCGAGTAGTGATCAGCAGAGCCAGAAGGACCAGCACCAGCCAGCCGCCGGGTACAACAAGTCCCCCGTCGGTTCGCCGACGGCGGACGCGGCGTCCTTCCGGGACCATCTCTTCGACTACCTCAAGCCGTATTAGACGCTCCATCTCTGATCTGCCACCCCTCCAGAAGGCTGCAGTTCAGCTTTTGTAACTAGAGCGCACTGATTACATGTGCTTGCCTGTGAGCATCATGAGCTCCACGTCCGGGAGGGATGTGGAGGTATTAGTATATTAACATCTTTTGCTAGTGGAAATGAAGTGCACTGGTGTCTCGAGCCGATGCCTCTTGTTTGCGTTTGGAAGCTTTGAAATACCTGACGTCTGTTGCAGTTGTTTGTTAGCTGTTCTTTTTTTTTTCTTTTTTTGATACTCAGTTGTTCTTCAGTTTGATGTCCGATCTACCAAAGGCACCAAGCTGAGTGTCGCAGGATAAATTCTCAAACCGAACCTGATGCTCTTGTGCCTGTCTTTGTTAGGAGATGATTCGCTTGTGCATTGTGCAGTGCGCTTCGTCGCAGTTTCTTGCAGACGCGTTCCTTAAAGAACCTGACCTATTTCTTCATTGAAAACTGGAGATTTCCCACGGATACGACGGCATCTCTCAGTTTAGTCAGATATACCATTTGAAGCTAGTCTCCTGGCTCAAGTCTATGCTACTTGTCGAACAAATCTTTCTCATGCACTGCCGATCAGATCTCAGAAACAGATAGAGACTCTGATCCGCAGCTAAGATCCAAATGGCAACATCCAGTGATGCCAGGCGCTCAGTGCAACAGTTTATAAGCAACGACCGTGCCCTTTGCGGTAGCCAAGAGCCCAGGCACCTTCAGGAATCAGGATGCATTGCCCGACATGGCTAGGACTAGGAGGGTGCCAGAAAAGGGCATAAGAAAAAAAAAGCAACCTGACCGCGTGACAGTTCGGAACTACTAGATGATATAGGGCATCCCGAAAAGTGCACGCGATTCCCGTAAGTTGTTGTCGTGTTCATCGTGTTGTTCTTAGTTCTCCCGTTCAATATGAAACCGTGTATAAAGTGCCTTTTTTCTTTGTAAATCCATTTTTTGTTCAAGACACCTTCTTCTCGATCGGGAGATCATCTTCTTTCTCTCAGCGTGGAGGTCTGCCGCTACATATTCTTTCTTTCGAACAGCATAGGTCGCGCTAAGGTCTCCTCCAACAGTTAAGCTAGCACAAGCTTGTCCATTAAATAACTTTTTCAACGGGTGTGATGTGAGGTTTCTTGACGCCATGATCGATATCGATTCAGTTCAGTTCCTTTTAAAGGAACTGAACGACATGGATCGACAAGCATCAGATGACCATTTTACCGCAGGACGTTTCTGACATTAAGAGTTTCTAAGTGGACGAGTAATGTGAAAATTTGTTGATGCATAAATACAAAAGAAGTTTGAAGCAAGGACGTACTCTTTCTAACTTTCTTTCTTATTCTTTTGGATTTCTCTTGTTTTTTGTATTTCTCAGTTTTGAAAATTAGTCTAAGAACTCTTGTAATTTTTGTATATATATATCTAAGTGTGGATATAGAGGCCGAATGTTTATCCATTATTTGAAAAACTTCTTCAACAGTTTGTCTCATAAAACATTGCTCAAACCATCTTAGGTTATACATCCTCTCTCACGTCCATATAGTTTAGGGGTCCACTTTCTTTCTATGAACTATCTGTTGAAGAAGAGATAGTACACACACTTTCTCTCCTTACATTCTCTCATATATCCTCTCTCACGTCCATATAGTTTGGGGGTCCACTTTCTTTCTATGAACTATCTGTTGAAGAAGAGATAGTACAAACACTTTCTCTCCTTACATTCTCCCTATTCCATGTCAGAGGTGGCATTGTTGGAGGAGGCCTAACTAAACCAAGTCGCTGCGGATGTGCCCCTCCCTTTCTCACTCTTTGCTCCGTCGCCTCATCCGCGCCGGCGGCCGTTCGCAGAGGTCAGACCTGCCTCGGGATTTCTATACATCTTTAGGGGAAAAAAATGAGCTTGTACATCTTCTCGAGTTTAAGATTCGTGCACAAGATGTGAGCCATCAGATCTGCTTCTTCTCCACTCCTCTCTATCCTAACCCTAGCTGCCTACTGGCTGACCCTCGTTCTTGCCCGCGCCAATGAAGAGGCGAGGTTTTATGGTTTTAGGGCTGGAGGTTGGGCTTCTGCAACATCTGTCGGCTTAGAGAAAGGTTCTTGGTGGCCGGTTTGTCCGGTAGTGGTGGTGTGGGCGACACAGCTGCAAGAGCAATGCAGCGGTAGTCACCGATCGAGATGGTGGAAGATGACTGGATGGACACGGTCGTTCGGGCGACGACCTACCTTGGTTAGTAACCGACAGAGTCGAGATGGTGGTGATGGACGGAGCAGTAAGGCGATGGGAGCCGTCGCCCATGGGTGGAGGAAAGGAAAGGGAGGGCACGGCGGGGTAGCCATGGCGCCGTCCGAGCAGGGGTAACAGACTGACGGTAGCGTAGAGGAAGAGAAGATGAGAAGCTGGGCCTCTGATAGGCTAGAAGGTAAGAGTTTATCCAACCTTCCATTTCTGAGTCTTAAAAAAAAGTCCTATTTACCTCCTTGTACAATGGGCTAAGTTCGTGGTTCCTCCTAAGAGTCAAAAACCGTCTATTCTAGCTCCTCGTGCTCCTAAAACTGGACAACTGACCTCCCTATCCGATTCTAGTCCGGTTTTATCCTATGTGGCACTCATGGCAAAGGTATTGAGATGTGGATGAATTTTCGCTGATGTGTCAACATATGTAAAATAAAAAATAAAAGAAATAGCCTCGCTCCACCCTGTCCTGGGCTCCCGCCCGACCCCGGGAGCAACCGAGCAAGCAAGCATGGCTGCAATACGTGAGAAGGTTCAGAGGTTGGTGGCAGCGCCACTCGATCTGAGGTTGGTGGCAGCGCCACTCGATCTGCTGCTGGCGTGCTCCGACTAGCTCACCCTTTCCTCCTGTGGCCTCAGGCCTAGGCACACATACCATGTCAATTGTCAGCATCTTCTCTTAGCTGCAGCCCAGGAGGTGGATACGAACAAGTGTGGCACGGATCAACGGGCCAACCGGCCATGATAGCGGCAGCCACGGTACGAGCGACAGCCACTGAGCCCAGGGCAGGAGCCACGGCTAGCAGACGGACATGGCTATCATGGTAGCGAGCGTGCTATGTGCAGGCATATTGGATCGATTGATTGAACAATTAAGCTTCTTAATTTGGTAGGATAGTACTCAATTTTGTCCCTGAGATGCTCGATTGGAATTTGGATTTAGGTGCTCAATTAGGTCCTTGCGGTGCTCAATCTGGCTACCGCTGTGGCAAGTTCATGGCCACGATGCAGTTTGGTCCTCATCATTGCTGACATCAAGCTAACAAACATCCACACATCGTGACATCTGGGAACCCAGCTCGTCGGCCTCGTTAAGCGTTAGGGAGCAGAGGTGTGCCCAGTGAGCGACTGACTGACGTGCTTGCACGAAGTTCCTAGGGGTCACCCGAAAAGCGGAGGCCCCGACTCGGCCCTCGGCGTAACGACGGTGGGCAAAGAACGCTCGCAGGTCAGGAGGCAGGCGATGATGTTGGCGGCGTCCACGGCTCATCAGAGGACTACATCGAGGAGCACCACTAGCGGGTCACCGGAAGCGGATAAGAACCCTGACTGTGATGGGTGGGCGCGGTCGCGGCATTGCTCGACAGCTCCACCTAGATTGGAGAGGCCGTGGCCTGGGCTGCAACTGAGAAAGCGGGAGGGAGATGAAGATTACAGAGGCTGACATATGGGCCCGTCAAGTAGGTTGCCACATGTGATAGATGATGTGGCACCACGTAGGATAAAACCACGATACCATCGGGTTGAGGGGGTCTTATGTCCGGTTTCCAAAGCACGAGAAGTCATGATGGACGGTTTTTTGAGTCTTGGAGAAAATGCGGACTCGGTAGTAAATAGGACTTTTTTTTCCCTGTTTTAAAGTCTTTTTTATTGGTTCAAGGTGAAAAGCCCAATAGTTGGGCCATCTCGCTTCTCCTCACTCTACCGAAAGTGCAAAGGCCCAACCCACCAGCCGCACAATAGCGCAAGAAAAACACCACGCTCCGTCGCTCCCACCCGCAGCCTGCACACCACAATCAATCCCCTTCCCCACCACACCAGTCAGTCGAGTCGACTCGACTCTCTCCTTCCCAGAACTGAAACCCCCCAAATCCGCAGCACTTGCCCTATCCACCTCGATTCCCTTCCTCCCGTAGCGGCGCCGGCAGCGGCGCGTTGAAGGCGAAGGCGGCGACGCCATGGGCGGGGTCGGTGACGGCGATGCGTGGGCGGATCAGGAGCAGGGCAACGGCGGGGGCAGCCGCGGCGGCGGCGGCGGGGAGGCCAAGCGGTCGGAGATCTACACCTACGAGGCCGGCTGGCACATCTACGCCATGAACTGGAGCGTGCGCCGCGACAGGAAGTACCGCCTCGCCATCGCCAGCCTCCTCGAGCAGGTCCCCAACCGCGTCGAGGTCGTCCAGCTCGACGAGGCCTCGGGCGACATCGCCCCCGTCCTCGCCTTCGACCACCAGTACCCGCCCACCAAGACCATGTTCATCCCGGACCCGCACGCGATCCGCCCCGACCTCCTCGCCACCTCCGCCGACCACCTCCGCATCTGGCGCATCCCGTCCGCCGACGACGCCGCCGCCGCCGCCAACAACAACAACAACTCCGGCTCCGTCCGCTGCAACGGCGCCCCGCAGCCGGGCGTCGAGCTCCGCTGCGAGCTCAACGGCAACCGCAACAGCGACTACTGCGGCCCGCTCACCTCCTTCGACTGGAACGACGCCGACCCGCGCCGCATCGGCACCTCCTCCATCGACACCACCTGCACAATCTGGGACGTCGAGCGCGAGGCCGTCGACACCCAGCTCATCGCCCACGACAAGGAGGTCTATGACATCGCCTGGGGAGGCGCGGGGGTCTTCGCATCCGTCTCCGCCGACGGCTCTGTCCGTGTCTTTGACCTCCGGGACAAGGAGCATTCCACAATCATCTACGAGTCTGGTTCAGGTGGCGGTGGCGGTGGTGGCTCCAATTCGGGTGCTGGAGATGGCGGAGCTGCGTCACCGACACCGCTCGTCAGGCTGGGATGGAACAAGCAAGACCCGAGGTACATGGCCACCATCATCATGGACAGTCCCAAGGTGGTCGTGCTTGATATCCGCTACCCGACACTGCCAGTGGTAGAGCTGCACCGTCACCATGCACCTGTCAATGCCATCGCGTGGGCGCCACACTCTTCTTGCCACATCTGCACAGCTGGGGATGACATGCAGGCGCTGATATGGGACCTATCATCAATGGGCACTGGGAGCAACGGCGGCAACAATGGAAATGGTAACGCTGCCGCAGCTGCAGCAGCAGAGGGCGGTCTTGATCCCATTTTGGCATATACGGCAGGGGCAGAGATTGAGCAGCTGCAGTGGTCCGCAACCCAGCCTGACTGGGTTGCTATTGCATTTGCCAATAAGCTTCAGATTCTCAGGGTCTGATTGCCTAATTCCACCTGTTTCACTGAGAAGAGTTAAGAAAATGGGGGCAAACTTGGATGATAAGGTTAGACTATGGGAAGAAATAATCCTGCAATTGCTTTAGTGTTTCTTATCTATGCTGTGCACAACTGATATTCATGGCGGGTTGTTTCTAGTGATAGAACAGAAGATTTGCTAGTTAGAAGCTCCAATTGGCAATGAACCTTGTTTTTAGGTTAAAGTAGCAGCTCTGGTGTTAGTGTTGGTGATAATGGGAACTGAAGCTAGTTTGCTCATTGTGCTAGAATGTTCATCTGCTCAGTAGCATGTAGATTCACAGCTTAACTTGCTCGTTGAACTTGCGATGGTCATATGTGCCCAATAATGCTATAACTGATGAGCTTTCTTGTGCGTGTTGTTATTTGAGTTTTGTGGATTTCAAATGTGTATGTGTTATCGTGCCATGATTATGGTAGGTTATATCTGTTTCTGGTTATTAAACCTAATCGCCAGATGATTTGCTAGTTGTTTCTGGGTTTTTAGAGTACGTAGCTGTGCCAGATTTTGTCTTGGAAATAATTCGAATTTGGCAATGTGCCTCAGTTGTTCTTTGTGCTAGAATGTTCTGCTTGGTAGCATTTAGATGGTGAATAGCTCTTTAAGTTGCTTATTGGAATTTGGCACTGCAGCTAAGTTGCTTATTGACATTAGTAAGCTATGATCTGGGTTGTGTTGATATATTATTTCACTTTAATGGATTTCTTGTGTTGGTTGCATTAATGATGATACATGCAAACCTGTAGCTACAGTTTGTCTCCACATGTTATATCTCTCTCCTTTTGGATTCATTTGCATCCTATAGAATATCTCTTTGATTTTGTTGTCCAAAATGCTGGTGTGGGCAGATTTGATAAAACCTTGCATGCAATATTTAGCACATAGCTTGTGCTGAGTTACCATAGCACGTTTTGTTGCTGTGCTAAAGGATTAGGAATTTCTATTTCCAAAGAATAATGGTGTAACAAAGATGCGTGCATATAAATACATGTTACAAGTTTCATTCTAGGTATTTTCTTTGTTTACCTTTAGTTGCTGCTTCGTGGGTTCCTTCCTTTGCTGAATTTTGTTAAGTGAGTGTTTAGTGTTTACCGCTGGGATGGATAGGAAGGCATGCATATGAAATGTGAGCAAAGCAGCCAACTTCCCTTGTTGCATGACCTGACACAGGGCTCTTGTCAAAATTCTTCTATCACTAGCCAGATGTCTGGAACTTTCCACATAGAAATGTCTCTTTGAGTCTTTGTTATGAGCTGCAGTTACACACAGGATAACAAGGGGGGCATAGGGATAAGTTATCCTACTCATAAAAAGAAACCATATGCCCCCCTTTTCTATAAATTCGCAAAGTTTATTTGTGTTATTCTTCTTGTGAAGTTCGCATAACTTATCCCTATGCCCCCCCTTTTCTATGGTTTCTTTCTATAGGCTTTTGGGGGTGATCTATCTTGTACTGGTGTACATCAGCCGCCAGAATACCTTTGTATCTGGTTCTACTTTATAGTTTATATACCCTCGGACTACATGTACATTTGATGGGAGAATCAGATTAAGGCTGTTCCTTTTTCTTGGATCATCCAAGTATCCAGCAGCTACAGCCATCCTACTTTTGATTGAGGGATATTCTGAAAACAAAAGAAGATGCAACAATACCTTTGTATCTGGTTCTACTTTATAGTTTATATACCCATGGTTGCATACCTGCAACTAAAGTTTCTTCATTTGCAACCTTTAGTTTCTGTTTGCTTCCAGATCCTACTTTCATGTTTTGGATTCGAAGTTGTTCCAAACTATGCAAACGATTGTGCTTAGCTAATGATGAAAGGACAGTATAAGACTACCTGTTATGATGCTATCCTCGGAATCGGAAGGCAGCTATCTCAGTAAAAGCTGAGGCATCATTCCTTTTGTGAAATTCGCGTAGTTATTCCAGTTCCTTTTTTCATGCTTTACTTTTATGAGTAAGCTTTTGGGGGTGTACATCTGCCATATGGATACCTTTGTATCTGATTCTACCTTTATGTACCCACGTACGATGTACATTTGGGAGAATCAAGAATGGGCTGTTCCTCATACTTGGATCATCCAACAGCCAAATGCATCAACTGCCATTGCTTAAAGCAACAAGCCAGCAACCCTCATACTGCATTGTTTTCTCTCGAATAAAACAAGCATGTCTCCCCCGTTGGTCGTACATCTTTTCATTTCAAGATGCAACTGCTCCTACAATGCAAGCCTGCAGAAAGTACCGACCAAACATGCAACGAATGAACCGAGAGAGGCGTCCTCGTTAAGATAATCCGTGACAGTGCGCGTTCATTTAGGCCAACACATGAACACAGTTTGCAGAATTTCTGTAGCAGATGACGAGCAACGCTGTCGCTGGTGGTTCGACGAGTCCATCTCTGCCTACTTCCCATCTAATGCACCAGTGGTCTCATACAAACATTATTCAGTTCTTGAGCCATAAGCATTGATGTTTAATTGCTTATACACTGCTTGATAACAAAGACCCCTTGCATACGCTGCTTCTCAAATCTACTTGGGATAAATAAAGCTAGAAGTTTGAACATTTTCCTTGATGAGATATAGATGTTTAATTGACCTGGCATTAAACAAAGGCAGCAATTTTCCACACATTGTGTATGCCCAACATTGGCAACGACCTTGGCATCTTGAAGAACAACATATTTCCTTTCTTCCTTACCGCGTGCCCATCATTTATGTCATCAAGGGCCTGTCTGTAGCGTTTCATGGCTGGAATACATGAAAGAGCAAATGCCATAAGCAAAGTACAACTGATGGACCACATCGCATCTGGTTTATGGGATACGGCCATATGAGCAAAGTTGGCTCTGGATGATGCTTGCCGGAAGAGTCTAAGGCCCACTCTAAGCTTTGTTTAGTTGAATGCTTGCACGGGGGATCAGATCACCTCGCGATTTTTATTGGCCTGAATGGCTGTTTTCAGGTAAATTTGCCGTTCTGAGCGGCCCTTCTCGAAGGCTTATGTTATGCGTCTCGTTAAACACCGTCGCTCTCCCGAGAAGCCCGTGGAAATTCCGGTGCACGAGCGAGAAATTTCCACTTCTGAGTTTCCCCCGCTGCTGCCTGCTGGAAACCCTGCCTCTGGAAGCAGGAATGCGCGCAAAGCAGCAAATGGGCAATGGATGTGGCCCAACTAACAGGTCCAACTCACACGGGCTGGTCCGCTTTGGGTGGGATACGCGGTGTACTTTGCTCGCGTGGCCCACATAGAAAAAATTATTCTGCTCAGTTCTGGCAGATCAGGCCCATCTCTCGGTGGGCACGTAGCTCATCAAAAAATCAGTATACTATTCCTCCTCTGTTGCGCCTGGCCCGCTGGCCCGCTGCCAATTACTGCGTGCGTGCGTGCAGTACCTGTAATCCTGTATGTACGTATGGTTGCACAGCGCAGTAGATCCGTAGTACTACGACTGTACGAGTACCTATGTTTGTACGGTGCATACCTGCTCAGTCAGCACAGGGTGCCGGCAGTGCATGAATGCGCATCTGCCGCCATCATCTGCACTTTCTCACGTTTAACCGTACTATTCTGCACGCTGATTGAATACAGGAGTTACCATAGTAATTAACTGCTAGAAAAAGATAACGAAATGTCATCGTGACGATTGTGATTTGTGGACACAGCTATCAAGTAACAACAACAGTACACGGTAAGTAGCACTACCACTAGCATCGATGCTGCTGGCTTCGGGTGGACGCATGCAGCTTGCTGCTAGGCCCTCGCACATCTTTTCCTTTCCCTTTGGTCACCTGCGCTGCGCCTTTTGGAAAAGGTGGCCAACAGCGGCAATGGCAGCAACACCACCCCACCAGAGATCGAGCAGGAACAAGTTAGGCCAGCCTGCCGTAGTGTCTGTGATGAGCTGAGAGCCCTAGGAACAAGGCACCCAGACCCAATCTACTACACTCCACACCACATCCATGCTTGCTTTTGATGCCCTACACCCTACATTATTCATGCACTGATGACTACCTTTGAGGTGGTCTTGGTCCGGGGCTCTGGGCGGTTGGAATTGACACCACCACCACCATCACGCTACTGCAACTTCCTTGCCGGCCGGAGAGAGTATTCAGCTGCAAAAAAGAGGCAAGAAATTCAATTCCAAATGGATCCAGACACCACCATGCGAAGCAAAGGTGTCAGTGTGACTGATCCTTCATCATGAGATGGATGGCTCTCCAGCCAAGGATTGGCAGATGGACGCATAGATTCCCAGGCAGCTGCTACTAGCTAGCTGCTACAAAGAAAAGGATGGAGACGCAGAGGAAACATGCAAGCAAAGTGACGTGCAAATAAAGATGAGGTGTGCATGTCCTTTGTGTGTGGATCGATGGGGGTGACAACACGGGCATCTTTCGCCCTCATGATCAGGCCCAAGACACGTTCAAGTGGGTCATGCATGCACAAGCACAACCTTGGAAAAGATGAGATCTCCTCGGCACACTTTTTGCCTTCTTTCCCTTGCCCATGGCCTGCGCCTGCACCAGATCAGGATTTGTTTGTTTGTTTTGGTTGAAGGTCACCACTCGTCATGCATGGGGGGTACTACAAAAGTGCCCTTTTCCTTTGCCTCCAGGTCCTGCATTGGTTGGAGAACAGCATGACCTAAATAAAGGCCACGGACACCCATGCTTTCAGACGGGGAATATGCTACCTCATGTGGGGGCACAATTGGGCTACCTCTCCTCCTTTTCTTGTTGCATCCAAAGGGCTTTGGTTACGTTGCTTTGTTGCAACTTCATCAGCTCCCATCCCTCTCGGCAGGCACACATGTACATGCATCATGCGTTTACATATATCACATCTTGGCTTGCACGCCAGTAGATGAAGAAATCTAGATTAGAGCTTGGAAGGAGATGGGTCGTGGGAGGGAAATAAAAGATACTTCTGCAATTTGATGAGAGGCACGTTGCATTGCCTTGTCATGCTGGCCACAACCTTATTTTCTCCTCTTTTTTGGGGGTTCCTTTTGGCTACTGTCTCCACCCCCCACCATGGGAGATCCTTCTTCTTTCTCTTCTTTAGAGTGATCGTGGCGCAACAAGAAATGACTTGTAGGCTCCCTCCTTTCTGTTCCATTCGATTCCGATAATTATTTGGTCTATTCGATTCGACAGACGCGTGCATCCACGAGCAATACAGCACTTTTCACTTTCCCCTTGATAGACACTTGCTTTTCATGTAAATAAATGTATCAGGGATAATTCAGTTACTTCTTCTTTCCACTTGATTTGTCACATTCGATTGGACAAACAATGCAAATTCCCAACCCATTTCCCTTCTTAGGAGGCATCAGCATCAGGGATAGAATAATGGAAAGGAATAAAACATGTGAGTGGAGAACTATTTTGATTATATGTGTAATTTGCTAAAAATGTCTAAGATACAACCCAAGTTTAATGAAGAAAAACCAGTTAAATACTAGTAATTGAAATCCAAAGAACCTTAAAGTTTTTTTTTTTGAAAGATCAGCCTTGGAGTTTTTTCGAACCAACCGCACGCACAATTGCGCGATTCTAGAATCTGGACTGCTCGTTTAGTTGCTGACTGTGGCAATAGGAAGGGACCCAGAGACATCCAATGATAGTTGGCAGCTCAATTGGTGAGGCCCACCTAGCCACCAGGGTTCGTGAGATTCTGTGCCGGTAATCCTCCTGCTTCTAGCAGGGATGGGACCATCCTTCACATGCATGCAGTGTCTCCTCCTCCAATAGGCTTCTTCTACTGTTCTACACCATTGGAAATATCTAAAAGAGCAGCTAACATTTCTCTAGAAAAATGGATGAATTCCTGTACTCGAGTTCCGAGTGAAAAAAGGTTTATGATCGGAATCCGTTATTGCCAGTCGCCAGTGCTGACCAAAGGACGTACAGGTTCTCATTAGCATCGTTTTGGCCAAAGCAACCAGACTAGTACTACTTGAGTAGCTTGGTGGTGGTGTTCTGATCAGAAAGAAGGCTGACACCGAGCACTAGCCCCCGCATACAATTATGTTCTCCGATCAGTCCCGCTAAGCACGATAGAAGGATTAAGGAAGATGGCGCACTGCCAGCGATCGGAAAAAGGCAAGCAAAAGCGGAGGCCGGCAGCATGCGAGGGTTGCAGGCAGGTCTTGCAGCAACGGCGAACGCCGAACGGCGAGCTTCCCAGGCGACAGAGCATGGCCAGCAGCAAGGCCTAGGGCTAGCGGCATCATTGCATTACTGTTATGCACTGTTACTGCAGACACGGCAGCGTACAAGGAAAGGACGCTGTCTGTCTCACTGACTAGGCTAGAGTAGAGTACTGTAGGACACTTGGTCCCTCCTCAGATTCACTGTACACGATGAGGTTCAGGGCAGCGACAGTAATCTAACCATACGGGGTAAGGAGGTGTTTGGATACGAGGTGTTAAACTTTAACAGTATCACATCGGATGTTTGGATGCTAATTAGGAGAACTAAACATGAGCTAATTATAAAACTAATTGCAGAACACTGTGCTAATTCGCGAGACAAATCTATTAAGCCTAATTAATCCATCATTAGCAAATGGTTACTGTAGCACCACATTGTCAAATCATGGACTAATTAGGCTTAATAGATTCGTCTCACGAATCACACTTCATCTGTGCAATTAGTTTTGTAATTAGTCTATGTTTAATACTCCTAATTAGCATCAAACATCCGATGTGATGGGTGTTAAACTTTAACACCTTGTTTGGCAACAAGGCCTTAAAACGGGCGTGCCATGCACGATTGAAGAATTGGCACGATTGAAGAAGAGGAGGAGGAGGTCGTCCGACCTGTTCGCTTCAGCTTATCAGCCACCAAATAGTATTTTCCTTTCACAACAAATCAGCCGTTTCAGCCGACTTATAAGTTGAAGCGAACAGGCCGGCCGTCCGCAGATTCATTTGGGGGGGGGGGGGGGGGGGGGGCGGCAACAGCATCTACACTGGCGTCCTGCCCGGAGCCATTTATGTGCGTGATCTCCAACAGCGGCTGCGGATCTCGCACTAGGGCAACTCATTATTACTCTGGTCCATCGGTCACCACCCGGCGGCATGGGCAGCAGGCCAGCAGCTGTCGGTCCTGGCAGTTGCAACGAGTTTACATGCACGTTTTCCTGTCCAAGTTCAGACAGCGGTTAGTGGTTGCCTCTTGCCTCTTCTCTACTCTCTCGGCGACGAGCCCGTACTGGTGGTGTCTACCGGTTGTGGGATCAATCAAGCAGAAGACTTTCGCTTTTTTTTTTAAAAAAAAAAAGAAAAGCAACCGGCAGAAGTTCCGCTGGGCATGCAGCTCCCGCAGCTGAAGAAAAGAATGCTGCTGCTACCCGGGCAAGTAGATAAGAGGCCAAATACCTTTTTCGATACGAAACTGCAATTGCTGTACGTGTAGCGCGAAGCTTGCGGCACTGCAATGGGGCAATTTGCTGATCTTGATCTCTGCAATTGCCCCCTCCCCCTTTTTTTAATACCTTTTGTTCCGGTTTTATGCTTTTGTTTGGAATATCTGCAAATGACGGTACTCTTCTATTCTAAGGGAAAAGGTTGGCTTTATGTGAAAGTTGGTGGTTGTGCTACCTGGTCTCAGCGAGAGCTTGTCAAGCTGTTGTGCATTGCGCGACGAAATGCCGGCCGGCGTCATCACTGCAACTAGCCACGTACGGAGTGCTACACTAGCACTACTACCAGTGATGATGCTGTTAAGCGAACCTAAAGTGCATTTCCCCTTGCGGCCTTTTGCTTGCATCCTACGCTAATTGCGCCACGTCTAGTGTACGTGTGCGGAAAATGTTGGGTGGCCTGCACGCCCGTACCGTACGTACATGATGTAAACAACAGACAGGCACCAAGTGATCACATACAGGCTCTGTTTGGAACCCCACTTTTAACACTTTTTAACACTTTTCTATCCAAACACTTGTGTTAAAAGTAAGGTGTTAAAGTTTAACACCCTATTTTTCATAAACACATGGATGAGGTATTAAAACTTGCTAAAGGTGCTAGGCCTGTTCGCTTCAGCTTATAAGCTAGTTGAAAAGTTGAAACGGCTGATTTGTTGTGAGAGAAAAATATTGTTTGGTGGCTGATAAGCTGACTGAATAAACTGAAGCGAATATGCCCGTTAAAAGTGGTCCCGCTCTCCACTTTTTCCCAGGTTACCCTTATCTTTCCTCCCTCCCTCTCCGCCGGCCATAAATGAGGAGGCAATAGAGTGATTTCCCACCAAAGGTGTTAAAGTTTAACACATCATCCAAACACCTCAATATGTTAAACTTTAGCACTCTATTTGAGAATGTTAAAACTTTAACACTTGTTAAATTTTACATAGGGTATCAAACATGCCCTAAATCGCCTCAACGGAGCAAATTCAATCGAAAACTGATTTTACGAGGGCCAGCTGCCCATCCTATGACGTGGCGGAGCAGACTCTCGGCCATCGAATCAGCACCGAAAGGTTGAGATTGAGCCAGAGTGCGGCCCTATGTTCACAACGTATATAACCAATTCGATCTATCTACTCACCATTTGAACAACTCCACTAATTCCATCATGCAACACCAACAACACTACCGAAAGAACCCCAAATTGAGTATCCTCCGAGGCAACCCATAAAAAAATCGGTTTGTTAATTAGTTGGTTCGTCAGGTTCTAGCCTCGAAACAGAGGGGGAAAAATTGGAAGAAAAACAAAAGGACGCGACCTTGGAATGCACGAAGCACGATCGATCCACTGAATCTATACGTTGGCCTGCCGCGCCGACGAGGTCAGGACAGGAGGACGTGGAGCGAGGCGTTCTTGGTGGCCGCGCACACGGGGCACGCCTCGGCGGCCGCCTCGCACACGCCGCACAGGCACAGGTGCCGGCACGGCAGCAGCAGCACGCACGCGTCCGCCGCGCCGCACGACCTGCACGCCCTGCCCCCACCGGCGCCGGCCTCCCGCGCCGGCCCGAAGCAGCAGGACCGCGCGTCCTCGGCCTCGCCCTGCCCCTCCTCGGCGGCAGCTCCCGCGCGCGGCGCCCGCAGGAGCTGGTCGAGCGTGGCGCGGAGGCCCGCGGCGGCGGCCTCGTGGCCGGTGGCGACGCCCCGCCACGCCTGGCCCTCGGCGCCCACCTGCCGGAGCCGCTCGCCGAGCTCCGCGCCACGCGCCAGGGCGCGCTCCAGGTCCGCCTCCGCCGCCCGCAGGCGCCGCGCCGCCGCTCGCTCCACGGCCGACGCCACCGCCCTGACGTGCCGGCGCCGCGCCTCCTCCAGACCCGACCGCAGCCTCTCGTTCTGCATGCAGTCAGCTTGATAATTCACGGCGTGACCGAACGGCAGTTTCTTGCTGGGAAACCAAAACGCCGACGCACCTCGATGCGAATGAACGCGTCGATCTCGACGCTGTGGCGGTGGAGATGCGACAGGACGCCGTGCGACGCCAGCGTGGAGCCGGGCAGGTGGCGTCCACTGGTGGACGCGTCGACGGAGCAGAGGACCCTGCTCTGCACGTCCTCCGCGGCCGCGAACGCCTGCGGCACCGGCACGGGTAGCAGCGCGCGGTGGCCCTCCATGGTCAGGCCGGCGGCGCCGACCACGTCGCCGCCGGTCCGCGCGCGCTTCCTCGGCGCGAAGCAGACGCCGTCGTGAGGATTGTTGCTGTTGTTGTTGCAGGTGAGCTCGCTGCGCGGGTCGCTGAACACGGTGTTGCCGCCCACCTGGTGGTGGTGCTGCGCCGCGGGTGCCAGCGGGTGGTCGCCGCCGGGCTCGCCGAAGAAGCCGAACGCGGCGGTCGGCGGCGCGTCGTCCGGCGCTGGCCTGCTGTGAGACACGACACACGAAGGTGATGGATCGATCAACCGTCCGGGAGACATGGATAAATAGCCTGATGAGCGTGTGGGGCAGGAAGGGAGCACAGAACGCATGAGCGAGGATAAGGCAAGGACGGGGCTGCTCATGCACACCGTGCACGGTTGGGGAGAGAGAGTGTGACGAACCTGATGGCGAGCGAGTCATGGCGGAAGGCGTGGGCGAGGTGCTGGGCCTGCACGGCCATCCTCGCCTCGCTTAAACGAGAGAGATAGAGAGAGGACGGCAAGATGCGGGGGCAGGGATGCCGTTGGGCGGTGTCGCTGTAGGGCGACGACGACGACGACGAAACGGCCGCGTGGGATCACGTATGCGTGGGCGCGGGGCGAGCACCGGGGCAGCGCGAGGTTTTATATGGCAGGAAGCCAGGAACCGTCGGGGGGAAGAAGACACGTCGGCGTGGGGGTGTGGGGCCTACTCCGTCGGATCAAGAGGCGACAGATGCTGCTTGGTTTGACGAGCCGAGGCTTGGAGTATGGCATCGCATCCGGCGACAGAGGAGGCAAGCAAGCAGGCAATGGATGCTGGATGGGTTGGGGGATCGTGGCGCGGTGGCGGGATGCTGATGCCTGCCTTTCTCCGCTTTTCTTTCCCCGTTCCAGCCCTTTTTTTTTTCGCTCTCTTTCCCAGCTTTAGTCATTTTATCGCGTTCGCGGGGACTTTGCTCCCCCGTGCTTTCGGTTTCGGATACAGCGATGGTGAAGCGACGTGGGATTCGGGAACGGGAAGAGGACCACGGATCTCATGTTGCACAATTGCATCTTCCTTCTCGAGGGAAAGAATAGCACTACCCCATCACGTAAAAGAGAGTTTTTTTTTAACGAACGGGCACGAGAAAGTGCCTATTTCATTGATAGAGCAGAAGTGTACAGAAATAAACCCAAAAATTGAGAAGGAAAAGAAAAAAGAGAAGCTTTAGGAGACTACTCGCGTGCTAGGAGTAACGCTAAATCTTTGGCCCCCGCCAAGAGCCAAGCTGAGGCCTCATCCTTAATTTTCGCCATCAGAGTTATTGGTGAGGTCTCGTGCCTGTTGAAAATACGTGCATTCCGTTCTTTCCAAATTCCCACATGATTAGAAGAGTGAGGCTTCTTAGGGCCTTACGTGATAAGTTCGGTGTTGTGGTGATAGAAGCCCACCACTCCAGAGCGTTGGATGAAGGTCGCCATGCATTAGGCCGTAGATTAGGCTGCGCCAGCCATGTCGTCGTTTGATCTCATATTCTTCTTGTGTATCTGCACTCGACTAATAAGTGGTGTCCAGTCTCCATAGTGCATCTGCACAGAGCGCAAGTGGCGTTGTGGGGCCAACCGCGCTTGG
Source organism: Setaria viridis (assembly GCF_005286985.2). Classification (NCBI taxonomy): domain Eukaryota; kingdom Viridiplantae; phylum Streptophyta; class Magnoliopsida; order Poales; family Poaceae; genus Setaria; species Setaria viridis. The sequence goes on along the minus strand of NC_048263.2, from coordinate 25,251,685 downwards.
CCAATCGATCAGCTGACCAAACTCGGTTTTGTGTAATTAGCCACGCGAAGAATTTGCACTTTGGTGGCGCCCATGATTTCCAGATGGAAGATATATTAGGTGTTTCGGTGCAACCCAGGAATTGTGCTCTATATGCCGAGGCCGTTGTATACATGCCCGATTTTATCAGCTTCCAGGTAATAGTGTCCGCTTCCCCTGTCCTGAGTTTCGTACCATTGACCAAGTGCCATAAGTGGGCAAACGACGCTAGATGAGAAGCGGTAATGTTACTGTCAATTGTGAGGTCGCGTATCCAGTTATTATTACTGATGGCATCATGGACGCTCCTGTTCTTTCTGCCTGAAATGGCGTAGAGGAGCGGGGCGATGTCTTTGGGGCGCTGGCCATGTAGCCATCCAGATGTCCAGAAACTGGTTTTTTTGCCGTTGCCCAGGGTGATAGACGTGCATGCAGCAAACAGTTGCCTGTCAGTCTCGTCGCATGGGGTTTCCGTGTTGCTCCAGGGTTTTTCCGGTGACACCCATTCATGCCAAAGCCACCTGATCCGGAGGGCTCGTGCGAATTTCTCTAGGTCTGGAATGCCCAGGCCCCCATATTGTTTCAGTAGGCAGGTTTTCGTCCAATTGACTTTGCATTTACCCCCAGTTAGTTGTTGGTCTCCTGCCCATAGGAATTTTTTCCGGATTTTGTCTATGTCGTGGAGTACTTCGTTGCTTGGTTTTAGAGTTGTAAAGAAATATACTGGTTGCGATGAGAGGACCGACTTTGTGAGGGTTATTCGTCCTGCCTGTGTTAGGTGACGTCCCGTCCATGTTGATAGTTTACCTGCCACTTTATCTATGAGTGGTTGGAAATCAATTTTCCTGAGGCGCCTTATTGATAGTGGGAGGCCGAGGTAGCGCATTGGGAAGTTTGTTCTTGTCGTCGGCAAATCGTTAAGTAATCGGTCCAGGTCAATGGTATGACAGCTGATGGGCGCAATCTGCGTCTTGTGCAGATTCGTGCGTAGTCCTGTGGCTTCCCCAAATTTTTGCAGGATGCTTGCCAAGTTGGAGATGTCTTTACGTGTGGGCTTAATGAAAATCGCCGCATCGTCGGCGTACAGGGATGCTGTAAATCTTGTCGCTCGTCCTCCTAGTTTGGTGAGTAGGCCCCTCTGAGTCGCTTGAGCGATAATGTGCTGTAGTAGGTCGATGGCCAGAACAAAAAGGAGGGGTGAAAGCGGGTCGCCCTGTCTGAGGCCTCGTCCGTGGTGAATCGGAGGCAAAGGCGTGCCGTTCAGTAGCACTTTTGAAGTTGAGGTGGCAAGGAGGGCCGTGATCCATTGGTTCCAATGAGCAGGGAAGCCTTTGTGCTGCAGCAAATCGATGAGGTAGTCCCAGCGTACTGAATCAAAAGCTTTTGAGATGTCGAGTTTCATGAATAGGGCCGATGTTGCCTTCCGGTGGAATTGGCGGGCAATGTTTCTGACATATAAGAAGTTGTCGTGAATACTACGGCACTTGATGAAAGCGCTCTGGCAAGGTGAGATGATGGCATTCATATGAGGCCCGAGTCGGAGCGCCAGAACTTTAGTGATGATTTTCGCAAAAGCGTGGATGAGGCTGATTGGTCGATAATCTAGAATGGTTTCTGCACCCTCCTTTTTAGGGATAAGAACGATGTTAGCCTTATTTAGGAGGTTAAGGTCATTGCAGCGGATATTGTAGAAAGCATTAATCGCCGACATTATGTCTCCTTTGATGGTGTTCCAGCATGTCTTGAAGAAGAGGCCTGTGAAGCCGTCAGGGCCGGGTGCCCGATCATGCGGTAATTGTTTGATGGCATGTAGGATCTCCATTTCTTCGAACGGCCGGTCCAGGTCAGAAAGGTCTTCCTGGGGGTGGTGTAGATTTTCCCAGCGCAGGTCTCGTGTGCGTTGTTGGGGTGTCATCATAAAACTGCTGAAGTGGTCGTGAATGACGTTTTGCCTATCTTGATGCGTGAGGGCCCAGCCTGTGTCGGATCTCAGCCTTTGTATGAATTTTTTTCTTCTTCACGCGTTGGCCTTAAGATGGAAGTAACGTGTATTCGCATCTCCCTCATGTAGGTTGTTGATGCGCGATGACTGTCGTCTCCTTGTTCGCTCGATTACTGCCCACCCTAGAATACGTTTTTTGAGTTTGGCTCGTAGGGCAAATTCAGCATCCGAAAGGGGTCTAAGGTCTTGTGCCGTATCAAGATGTAGTATCACCACTTGTGCCATCTGCAGCTTTAGTTTACCGTCTGAAGTGATGGAATTGCTCCATTTCCTTAGCGCCCTTGCCGTTAAGTGCAGCTTGTGACCTAGGCGGTGGAACGGCTCGGTATGGTGCGTTGGAAGGCACCATGTTCTCTGTACAATGTCTTGAAAATGTGGTAGTTTTGTCCAAAAGTTCTCAAATTTAAACAGCCGTGGTTTCCGTGGTCCGGACAGTCGCGCTAGCAACAGAGGGCAGTGGTCGGAGTGGGAGGAGGAAAGGGCGTGTAGGGTGTGGTCATCGAAAGTGATGTCCCAGGCTTCATTGCAGAAGAAGCGGTCCAGATGTGAAAGCGTCGGTTGGCGCCTTTCATTGCTCCACGTGTATTTGCGGTTTTGTAGATGAATTTCTTTAAGGCCACAGAAAGCTAGGGTGTTTTGGAAACGACGCATCAGGTTTAGGTTCAATCTTCTATTGTTTTTGTCTCGTGCCTTGTATATGAGATTGAAATCACCAATAATTAACCACCTGATATCGTTGTCGGGCTTTATGTTTCGCATGTGTTGCATGAATGCCGATTTCAGGTTCGTCCTGGATGGGCCGTAGACTGTCGTTAGGCGATAATCAGTGCTGTAGTGTTTGGCCGATACTGTTGCCGTAAGTGAGTAGCGCCCGATTTGGATATCAGTAAGGTCGACGAAATTGGCATCCCAAAGGATTAGTATTCCTCCCTTTGTGCCCTGCGCTGGTTTGTAGGCGAAATTAGACAGGCGGTAGCCACCCAAGAAGGCAGCAAGGGTTGCATCAATTTGGTTGAGCTTAGTTTCTTGAAGGCACGCAATATGGCACGGTGCGTCTTTTATTGTTTCATGGACAACCATGCATCTCGCGGGAGCATTTAGGCCACACACGTTCGAACTGATGGTGTCGAAGCTAGCTACATGCATTTGGGAGACTTACAACGCAACAGGTAGAAGCGTAGTGTTCATAGTGCTTGTGGGTGGAGGTAAACCAGGTCGCGGTGTATGAGAGTACGGCTGCGCACCTATGATAACGAAACTCGTTGGAGTAAGTGGTGACGACAAATGCGTTGGAAGGTCGATGCACATGCAGATGCGTTGCCCGAAGGTCGAAGCCAGCAGGGCAAAGTCTATGTCGCGTACAATAAAACCGAAAGGTCGAGCCGAAAAGGCTATCGCAGCTCCTAGCCCGCAGATCGCAGCCAGCAGGGCACGGAGGGTTAAACATAAAGCAGTACGGTAGGATGTTCAGATACATGGAGATGGCAGTTCTCCAACAGTAAATAGGTCCTCGGCGAATCATTCTTGACATAGGGCGAGCTCGTTCTGGATGTCATGGACTGTCTGTCCAGCATGCTGGATAAGTGCTTCATTGACCTGTCCTTCATCGTCCAGGTCGAACAGGGCCGTCATAGCTGCAATGATATGGTCCGGGAGCGGCCACTGGTGTGAGTTGATGTATTCCTGCAAGATGTCCTCAAGTGGACGTAGCTCATCGTCCGAGACACCTAACTTGCGCCACAAGTTGCGTTGGGCGCGCTCCATAGCAGGCACGGACGGCTTCATGGAAAGTTTGGCGCTCCTATGGACTGAGGACATGTCGAAGCTTCGCCGTGTGCGCTGGCGACGTATCGGGAGTTGCTGCAGTATCGGCGGGGCTGGTGCGGCGAAGAGGTCGTCGACGGACCCACCCTCCGCCGCGGAGGCTACCCCCGTGTCGTGGATGACATCAACAACAGCGTGGGCAGCAGCATGGGCGCTCATGGCACCGGACGTAGGTACCTGCATGTCGTGCAGTGTTGTAGCAGCAGTGTCTCGCCCATCCTCAGGCGAAGCGGTGTCCTGGCCCAGCTCAACGTCGTCCGGCCCAGGTAAGAGCACAGCGGCGTCAGGGAGATTGGCTCGCGCACTCCCCACGGCAGCAGCGACCGGCCCAGGGAAGAGCGTTGGCCCATCTTGCGCACCGCTGGGAAGCAGCCCAGCAGGTGCCAATGCACGTGCGCCCGAGCCAGAGACAGGGCCCAGGAGTTCGGCCCGTGGAGCCCCCCACACCGTGGCAGCAGCTGGCCCGCGAAGCGGCCCAACAGGTGCCACTGCGAGCAGCCCAGGATGTGCAGAAGCTAGGGGCCGCCGAGGGGTGCCTGCCGGCACCATGGCCATCGATCCGCTCGGTGCAGATGCGGCGGCCGTCGCCGAAGATGCCGCCACGACGGTGGTGAGCCCTTCTGTGGCCACAGCTGGTGTGTCACCGCCCAGCTGCATCTAGTCCAGGGCAAGCTCGACCTCGCGCCTCGAGGGTGGCCCATGAAGCGCCGCGCCAAGCCTGTCGAAGACCCGTTGCAGAGGCACCAGGTGCAGTGCAGGATCGGACCAGGCCTGATTCCCCGCCAGGCGCGGCGGGGTGTCAAGACCGATGCCGTCCATCAGGGAGCATGACCTGGAGAAGAACTCGTCGACGCGTGTGCTCCAAGGTTCTGGCTGTTCAGGGACTGCATAGATGAAGCCGGGCTTAACATAGCAATTGAACGCACCTGGGAGTTGGCCATTGCCTGGAAGGTATGCTGGATCGCCATGGCTTGAGCGTTGAAGAGGGCCTTGACCTGCGCACTTACCATGGCCTTGAGGTCGTTGAAGCGCGGCAAGGCGGGAGCGAAGGCGGCGAAGCTTGCCTTGCATGGTGCTTGGGTCGGCGTAGGGGCGACAGGGAGTGAAGCTTCAGCAGCCCGTTCCTGTCCCCCCCCTGAACTCAGCATCCCATCTTCGTGGTGACCTCGTGCGGTCGCGGCGCACGACGTCACGCCTGCGGCTGTCGTGGAGCTTGCTGCTTCGGTCGCGCCCTCGTCCCGGATGGTCGTAGCCGTCGTCGTTGTCGTCATCATCCGGCCGACGTGGCCAGTGGAAAGAGTTGCGGCATGAGCCACTGCCGCCCCTCCTACTGTCGCGGTTGCGGCGGGAGACGTCGTTGCGCCCGTTGTTCTTGTCCTGTTCATCACGCCCGTGGTCCCAGGTGCCACGGCTATGACCACGGTCCTCCTCGACGCGCTGCTCCGTATCCCGTGGCGGCCGTGGTAGCTTGGCGGGGAACTTTGAGCGCGCGTCAGAGGGGGCGCCATCCGGGAGGCCATAGCGCCAAGCGTATCCCCGACGTGTTGGAGTGAAGGCGGATGGGTTGTTGATGGCGCCGTCGAGGTCGCGTGCCGCCGCCGTGTAGTCCTCCAGTACGCCAAGGTGCAAGAAGACCTCGTAGCGTACGCCCTGCTGCCAACGGTCCGGCAACGATGTTGTGATGGTCACCGTGGAGGACTTATCAGCAGGTCGATGGGTGAAGAGCAGCCAGACACGCTTGGGGATTGCACTTGGATTTGCCGTCCAAGCCCAGAGATCGACATGCCTGGTGTCGGTCTGTTGGACGAGGTTGGTGTTGATGTACTGGAGGGCGCAGTGCGTGCCGATGATCCTCTCGACGATGTCCGGTGTGCAAGCATGGATGGGGATGCCGTCAAGGTAGAGCCGTACGTGGAAGAAGATGCGCAAGCCGAGCGCATGGCTTAGGCTACGCCACGACCGGAGACAAATGTCGATGCCGTGCCCCTGAAAGCGCCCGCGGGTGCGAGCGGTGGCACACTGCTCGGTGGTGGCGAAGCGGATGAGGAAGGGCTCCGGTTGGTGGACGGCGACGATGATGTCGCCCTGCTGGAGTCGAAGCTGTTCCCTGAGCAGATCTTCGATGTCCCTGGCTCCAGCCCCGCGCGGCATGTGAATGGCCCAGGGGACCAGAGCCGTGCCTTCCCACTCCCTGGCATCGCGCTCCAGGTCGAAGGAGTTGGGCACGATAATTGTCTCCTCGTTAGGGCGGGTGTTGGGGTCGCCGATGGCCATTGGGCGAGGTGACGATGAAGGTGGCGGTGGTGGCGGTGGTGGCAAAGGGACTGGAGGAGATTTGGGATGATGTCGTGAGGAGGTGTAAGCGGGAGCTGGCGGCTTGCGGCGAAGGGGAGGTTGTGGGCAGGGAGCAGCGGCTGCAAGCGGTTGTGCTTGGTGGTGCTGTCGTCGGAGTGGAGGGCGCGGCTCGCGGCAGAGCTTCTCCCGGTGCCCCGAGCGGCGGCACCTAAAGCAGCGGACCGGGTCTCTGCACGCAGCCGCCCGGTGATCTTTGGCCAGGCAATTGACGCAGCGCCCGGCGGTAACGCGTTGGAAGGAAAGCAGAGCTGTGGTAGATGTTTGTCTTGAATGTCCGCCGCGTGGCCGGTCATGTCCCCCATCACGTCGAGCCACGTCGGGCGGCGTGCGGAGAGCGGGGTGTCGCCTGCGCTTCATAGCTAGAATCCACCCCTCAGTCGGCGAGGCGATAGGCGGAGGGGAGAGGGCCTGCTGGCAGGCGCCGCTGCGGCACGGTCTTGGCGCCTCAGCGCCGTAAATGCGACGCGGCTGAGCGGAGGCACCGGAGTAAAGGCCCTGTACGCGGTGCTTAGAGGGCGCCACGGACCGTCGGGTTGAAAGGGGGGCCGCCCGGAAGGGAGCAGAGAGGGCGCCCAGGCGGACAACTTCGGCATAGCTCCTTCCTCGATTCGCGGAGACGGGTAGAGGAGGGGACGTCGCAGGCGGTAGATCCGCAGCCCGGGCCACCGGATCCGGCGTCAGAGGCTGCAGATCCGGCGATCCGAGCTGGGTACGGAGGTGGTTCGCCGATGGGGAGCAATTGTTGAAGAAATGCTCCCAGGTGGGGGGTGTGAGCTGGCTGTGGGTGGTGTGGGTGGTTGGCGAGCGAGACATGGGGGGAGGGGCCGCGAGTAGGGGAAGCGGCGGCCGGCGTTGATGGCGGTGCGGCGGCGGCGGCGGTGGGGAGCGGGCGGCTAGGTCGGGAGGCATCCTTCTACGGCCGCGACCTGATTCAAATCAATAATTGATCACAACGCCTTGCACACGCAAAAGAGAGTTTTATTGCAATTCATCAAACGTTGCATAGCCAACAGTTTTTCAAGCTTTTATTGGAGACCGCCAGTGAGATGGCCATATATTGATGATGACAGACAGTTTTAAGATACCCTTAATAAATTATTTGATTTTTTTTAACGCGGACAAAAGCCCGTCTGCAATTTTATTAAAAAAGATGATAAAGGTAAAATTTGTCAGTAACGAGCAGTAAAAGAAAACTTGATAGTCTATGCGCAATTCTTACTAGCAGAGGAGGAGGAGGGTGTCATCTTTTTTTAGAGAGATTTTAGAGAGCTCCATCCGACGAAATCAAACGGTAGAAACAAAGAAAGTAATATGAAGGACCTAAAGAAAAGTACTAAGAAGTACCAATTTGATGGAACCAAGTATAAAATTTATAAAAAATTACTATGATGTCCTTTAAATTATGTGTAAATCTATTTATTTTTTAAGAAAGTACCTGCAATTACCACTGCTACTTTAAAAGTATTGTAACAAATCTCTTTTTAATAATGAAGTAGTTATGAGGTCATCCTCCTCCTCGTCGTCTGACAGTAAAAAGGCAGTCGATAAAACCTTGGTTTCAATGTGGTGAGTCATCGATAAAGAATGAAAAATGGTTCGATTATGCTATAAAATTTGGGCTTGGAATTTGGAAAAAAAAAGGGATTGTCACCTAAAAAATGCTGTAGTGATAGTACTGAAGCAGCCGATCTGGAGCGCTGGTTTCCGTTCGGACGGTCAAATCCCACTGCAGAGGATCTTGTTCCCACAGCCTCGAAGAAAATACCAAAATCATACACTGAACAGAGCTCGAGAAGTTGACTAGCATAGCGAGGAGGCGACAGGCGAGGAAGGTAAAACAGCGGCGGCATGGGGTCGCCCAAGGCGGCCAGGAGCATGGTGAAGCAGCGCATCTGCCGTCGCCGGTTCGGCGCGCTGTTCGCTGCCGCCCTCGTCGCGGCCGTCCTCGCTGTCTTCGTCTTCTCCGACCTGTTCGCGCAGGATCCAAACGGTGAGCTTTCCATGGGTTCTGAGCTAAACGACAGCTAGTGCATCTTTCTTCTGTTGATTTCTTCTTCCCCTATCACCGAATGTGTATGTGCGTTCTTACTAGATGTTTATTGGGACTCGTAGCCTCCTCGCAGTTTAACGCCCTCCGGCCAGTGCGCGATGCGTCGGAACCTGCAGGTAAGTCAAGAAAAAAGATCGAATTTATGTGGCTTCAAAGGTTTTTTCTTGTTCCTTTTTAGCTGGTGGACTTCGGGTTTGGAAGGATTGGGCTTCTCGAAGCAGGAAGGGGTTTTATTTTTCAGTTCCTTTTTAGCTGGTGGACTTCGGGTTTTGGAATCTAGACCGGATTGGTCGGATTTGATAATTTGGTTTGCAATGTGCAGAGACCGGGAAATCTCCCAACAAGGAGGATCTTGCAACGGCGACATCTGATCAAGAACTCGATGCTGGAAATTCTGGTGTGGCATTGTTACTTCACTGCTTCATGTCACAGCCTGAGGGAATTAGCTAATTTGAAGTTCTGAATCTCGTGAGTTGGTGAAATGTACCTACAGTGGGCGAAGGAGGGACAGCAAAGGCAGTGCCGGCACAAGGAGAAAGAAGCACAGGAGGATCCGGTATGCATCCCTGATCTCATTGTGAATTAGTTTGGAGATGCTACTAATGCAGGTCACACTGTCTATACTTTTTTTTTTGTTGTTGTTTGGACTCACATCTAGAACCTGTCAAATACTGTGCAGATAAATCTCTAATTGCCCTGTTTGTTTCTATGCTTGTGAATACACTGCTGGGTAGATGCCTGTACCATAAGTCCAGAACTAGTACAACATAGAGTGTTCCAACTTACCTGCGTTATCCAGCACCAAGAGATAGTAAAAAAAGGGCTTTTAAAGGGGGTCAAACTCTTCCTTGGACTGGATTAAAGATAAAGATAATTGCTTGATATGCTTTAGATGAACCACAGGGGAATTAGCATTTGTTGTAGACACTCCTTACATTTAGCAGCTGATAATTTGTACTGGTGGTCTACGTAATGGAACTTGTCCTGCACACTGCCAAAAGTTGTTCAGGGAAAATAGCTGTGAAACTAAACACGTTTCATGGTTATGGATACATTAGTATAAAAAATCGGAGGACAAGATTGCAACAATTTTCTTTTTATCTACCTATAGGAGCACACTTTAGATATAACCAGTCAGCTTGTTTATCTGAGGGTGACAGTTTAGTTACTTAAGGATTAAATATGATGGCTGCATTTATTTATGTTTGCTTTAGATCCTTCATATAAAGTTTGCCGTCTCAAAACTTCAGCCTACAGCAGAAGCCTTAGAGTTAACCTGTCACTAATGAATTGAAAAAAAAGTTCGATTGGCAACCAAATGTACTTTTTATGAGGTTGTTTTGTGAAATTGTCACAGCAAAACATAAATTGTGTTTACCTTTTGTTTTTATTCTAAGTGTAGCACATTCTTCACCTATCATGGCTCACAGGACAACAGAGATCCAAGAGTGCTGAAAAATAGGAACATTTATTGTTATCAAACAATGGTATGGTACTTCATTGAAAGAAACAAACATACATATGTACATCTAGTAGTATCCCACTAGCACCTTGCTGGTTCCTTGGATTAGATCTACTTCTATAAACAGTAGCATACTCAATATTTCCTAATCTATTTATACTTTGAAAAGTATGCCATTGAAACATGCCTTTTACATGAAATTTGATTTCTTTTAATGAAACAATGCATGTGGCTTCACAAACTTACACCCTTCCACTTCAAAGCTGTCCAATGAAACATCTATAAATAATTTATGGTGTGGGGATCAGATCAATGCCAGTGTTTGGTGTGTCATATAGAGGGAAAAAGTCCATTTTACTCCCTTGCATTTTTGAGTTATTTTGGAGTAAAATCTTATTTTATACTATAGTACCAACTCCAGTTTTATTTGCTTATAGTTTAGGACATGGACGCAGTCCCTTCCTTCCTTTTTTTCCCCATTTCTGTATCTTAATATATATAAAATAAAATCATAGTCATATAGAAGTACTTTCGAGGTTGAGCTTATTGATATTATTCTCATATGACATCATGCATTTTGACTTGTAATACTAGTCAGGTTTTAGAAGTTCCATTGCACACAATCTAAAAGTTGAAATGTATTTTGTACTGGAGGTTTTCATCCAATCAAGTCAGCTGCACATTTTGGTTTGATTTGGTTGTGTTTTACAGTAGTACTACACGATGCTTTTGAGACATTTCTAGTCTTGTATGATATTGCACAATGAAATCAAATTATGCATCATCAGATGTTTCCCTGTTGATGTGATTTGATGACCATTAAATCTGTTTATGCATTAGATCTGTAGCAGCCAAATACTTTCTTTACTTGCAATTACAATTGTAATTGTTTATCAAATGACCAAACAAAAAAATTCACAACTATTTCCCAATGACAAGTACTAACATTTAGAACTGGTGATTTCATATTATTTACTAACAGGTTTAGTTCAGTACTCGAGATGCACACCTGGAACTGGAACAACCATCTGTGATCTCTCCAACCAGCGCTATGACATCTGTGAGCTTTGTGGTGATGCTCGCACCATCGGCCACTCCTCTACTGTAATTTATGTCCCACAGTCCCGCACTTCCAATGGCGAAGAGTGGAGCATTCCGGCACAGTCCCGGAAAAGCCTTCCATGGATCAAGAAGGTGACTGTCAAATCCCTGAACGCTTCCCAACTGGAGCCAAGTTGCACATCCAGGCATGCCATACCGGCCATTGTCTTTGCATTGGGTGGGTTTACAGGGAATATCTGGCATGATGTCAGTGATGTTCTTCTCCCTCTGTTTCTTACTGCCCACCAGTTTGACCGAGATGTTCAACTACTTATCACCAACAATAAGCCCTGGTTCATCAAAAAGTATGCAGCAATCTTTCACCGCCTCACGAAGCACCACATTATTGATTTTGATGCAGACAACCAGGTCAGGTGCTATCCACATGTCATTGTTGGACTTAGGAGCCACCGGGATCTTGGTATTGATCCGAACTCTACGCCACAGAACTACACGATGGTGGATTTCCACTTGTTTGTCCGTGAATCCTATGGATTGCCTGCACCCGAAGTGGATATACCATACAGGGCTGACAAAGATGACCCTGAGAGGAAGCCCCGGATAATGCTCATCGATCGGGGCAAGACACGGAGGTTCATGAATGCCCCTGATGTTTTACAAGGACTTGATTGGTTTGGTTTCGAGGTGGTCAAGGCAGACCCGAGGATTGACTCCAATCTTGATGAATTCGTGCGCCTGGTCGACTCTTGTGATGCAATCATGGGTGTTCACGGTGCGGGCTTGACTAACATGATGTTCCTGCGGTCAGGTGCAGTGTTGGTGCACATTGTACCATATGGCATTGAGTTCATGGCTGATGGATTATACGGCGCACCTGCAAGGGACATGGGCCTGAGACACGTGCAGTACAGCATCAGTCCGGATGAGAGCACGTTACTGGAGAAGTATGGTTGGAACCATACGGTAATCAAAGATCCAGAAGCCATCAGGAAAAGTGGATGGGAGAAGGTTGGGGAGTTCTATATGTCCGCACAGGACATCGTGCTCAACATGACAAGGTTTGGGTCTAGCTTGCTGAAGGCAATAGAGTTCATTATGTAGGTGCATGAGGCGAGGTTTCTGTCAGCTATGGAGTCTCTTCATTTTTCGCAGAAAGAAAAGGTAGCAAATTTACACTTTGTGTTTATAGGGTTTATTAGTGTTCTTCTCGTGGTGCTTCTGTATAGAATTGAAAATGTATGATTCGATTGACAATTCTGTGGATGTTACAGAAAAGATGATATAAGGCAGTGTTCAGTTTTAATCTTGCCTCCATATTGCGCTGTTGGCATCTTGGTTTCTCCCTGCTCAAATCTGTAGTCCTTGTCTTGCATTCTTTGCTGGTGAACAGACACAGTGAAACTAACAAACAAGGGATATGACGTAACATCCATAAATGGTGAAAACAAATAAATTACAAGCAAAGGAAGATACGATTTTCTCGGGCTATCTAATATCCTGTCCTGTATTGAATTGTAATATTACTATTTTAAACTATCAGTGGATCTGGCCAACGCACGCCAACTCGCCAAGTATATAGCACTGGTACCTGACGGGGATGTCTGGCCGCTGCTGCTGAACCCGGATCTCGTCCTTGCGACCTTGCCTTGTTTAAAACATGCAGTTGCAGCCCAGGCGCCCAGCATGCGATCGTTCAAGCTAGCTAACATTGCTGGAGGCTGGGCGCCTGCATCTTCCCGAGTTGATGATGCGCAAATCGAGAGCCAGAATGCAGATGGTATAGTAATGAGCTGCGTGGTAGAACTTGAAGGCTTTCGAGTGACGACCAGTGTAGATTAGAGCATGTATAATAGCAGGCTAGGCTGAATGCTGAGGTGAAAGAGAAAAGGAGAGAGAGGAGCAGCAGGCTGTAACTTACAGCCCGCTTAGACATAAGAATTAAGAAATTTTGTGAGGGGGACAAGTGGACCTTGTATTACTATTGAAGAGCTTACTAGTATATGGGTGAGCTGAGAGGTAGGCTGCAAAGATACTTACAACCAGCTCTTAGGGAGGTTTGGATACGAAGTGCTAAACTTTAGCAGGGTCACATTGGATGTTCGGATGCTAATTAAAAAGACTAAATAGGAGGTAATTACAAAACTAATTGCACAGATGGAGTCTAATTCGTGAGACGAATCTATTAAAGCTAATTAATCCATCATTAGCAAATGGTTACTGTAGCACCACATTGTCAAATTATGGACTTCGTCTCGCGAATTAGACTCCATATGTGCAATTAATTTTGTAATTAGAACTCTTAATTAGTATTCAAACATCCGATGTAACAGCTGCTAAAGTTTAGCATGGTGTTCCCAAACACCCCATTAGCCAATGGCTTTTTCCTTGGCCATTCCGGGCCCCAGCAAGCTCGTGACTCGTGAGCAATTCATCACACTGCCATATCATCTTTGTCAGAAACATTAGTAGTATACGTAAAAGTTTAGAAGTTCTCGTGACCATATGCGGCCTGGCATTACCTCCTTCACTACTTCTAGTGCAAGGTCACATTTTCTCCCCCACCAGCCTTGGCCAAGGTCCCTGCATTGATGCGTCCTGAATCCCTGAACCCTTGATCCCCTGAGTCCGTGCAGATGTTCATGTGTACGACAGTCCAGTACTCCTTAATCCTGATCTACACAGCCCAACAGCCTTCTCAGCCTGCGCCGCTGCGCGTGTATGTGTATAGATGCATGGCGAAAGCTGGCAGGCAGAGTCCTTACATGTCCGTACCACGTGGCATTATAGTAGCTGCGGTTCAGATCAGTGGCAGCAGGCTGCAGCTAGCAGCGGGTACTCCAGTACGGCCAGTACTGTCTGGGGGTACTGTAGCGCCATCACCGAGCAGTGACGATAAAAGAGTAGCGTACTCGAGAAATCGATAACCATGGCCCGTGGGCCGCCGTTGCTGACTGGCAGCGGGAAGAGGTGGAAGAAAGGCTGCGGCGCTGCACGGGCTACCTGCCTAGCTAGCTACACCGGCTGCTATCGGCTACCGCTACAAGAAGCGGCACGCTACTAGCTAGCGCCTAGCAGGCGGTTTCGATGGGACGATCAGGATCACGCCGTGCACGGACAGGATAGGATAGCAGCAGGAACGGGCGCATGCGTTCGTCGTGGCCTCTCTCTCTCTCTCTCTGCAGTCCCGGCGCACCCGGCCCGCGGTCGCTAGCTTTTGCTTCGAGCCGGGCCGTGCGGTGTCGGTCATCACGGTCCGGGGCCTCGGGACGCTGTGCGCGGCGCATGGCTATGGCTTGTCCGGAAACGCTCGGGGGCATCGTGGCTCGGGGGCATCATGCTGTCAATTCCAGCTTTGCTTTTCTTTTCTTTTCGCTGCCTGTTTTTCTTTACTCTATGTACTCTATGAGGTGGTTCCGTGGTTGGGTAGCTGGCTAGCTTCCCACTTTGATTTCATCTCGCTGCCTTGCATGCCAAATTGCTGCATCTATCGATGATTCGCTAGCTATAGATGCTGGTGCCACGCCCATGCGCGGGCGCAGATCTTGCAGTCTCTGGCTCTCTGCCTCTTTGCCCTTTTTCCGATGCTACAAAAGATTCCCGTGCCGTCCGACACTGCTCGCACCAAGCCGCCCATGTTGCTACTGGCTACTTCTATACAAAAAATTCCCTATATACCATTAAAAATTTAACTCATCCCTTATGTGCCATTCAAATTTAGACCATCTCTTCAGTGTCACTGAAAATTATACCACAATAGCATGATACTTAACACGCATGTGACACGCAAGGGGCGGCAGCTACCGGTACATATACACATCGAAGTGGCGCAGGCCAGCAAGTGAAGTCAGCTGATGTTCTCCCAGCACCTAACTCCGAGCTAGAGATCGACCTGTCCATACATGTCAGCTAAAGCCTAGCTAGCTGATCTGCCAGGGTCCTGCCAATAAATTGCGGAACTGATCGGCTGCACTGCGCATAACTTAAACGTCGATCGTGATCATAACTAAACACCCAACCGCCTGCAAGCAGCCACCAGGACACCGCTATGGCGTGCGTGACCACCACCGCTTTGATCGTGTTCACAGCGCGGGGCGGGAGAGGAAAGCACGCGCGCGCCCCTTCTGACCCGGCCGGCTCACGCAAAGATCACCAAGCCTATCGTCATCGATCACCAGGTAGCACGTACATTGCCGGGCTCCGGGCAGCACGCACCACCACCACCGCCAGAGATGGACGTCGCCATGGCCTGCTCGTGCTCCGGTTTCCAAGCCTCCTCTCCCATCCGTCGTCAACTACTCGTTGCGCACTTCCATTCGACCGGTTCCTAGCTTTGTTTCCAGCGGCCATAGTTACCTACTTACCCCTACTAAGAAGAACTTGTAATGGATCGTGGGCCTTATTATGCCTGCTTCACAAGCAATCCAACTCATCCCTAAACTGTTTTTCTCAATAACGTATAAAATTTCAAGCAAACTCCTTGCGAGCTCTTCTTAATAACTACCACATCCGTCCCAAATTATAAGTCATTTTGATATTTTTAGATTTATATCTTTTGTTATTCATCTAGATATACACTGTGTCTAAATGCATGCTAAAAGTTATAAATCTAAAAATAGCAAAACGATATACAATTTGAAATGGAGGAAGTATGTAAATTTTTGGGACGTACTAAGTTTCAAGCAAACTGCTTCACAAGTTTTACTGTTACGCATATATAGTGCCCTACATATACCAAACTTGTCCGTCGCTCTAACGCAACTTTCAATTCTAGCGGTCCATTTGGAGCTCACTTTATATGGGCTTCCCTTTCCCGCCAAATTGATCAAGCTGCTGGCAACGTACGTGTACCGGCAGGAATTAGGCAAGGCCGTGAATGCCGCAGCGGCCGCCGTTGGGATCCATCCCTTACACTGTTGACGCGTCCAACTACGTACGTTACGTCCGTGCCGGATCACGGGTTCAGCATATTACTATACGGTTGGTGTACATGTGTGCATTTACAAGCTTGTCTCCATAGGAGACCTAGTAGGCTGGGTGGAATTGTATCTCTCTTAGGACCACAAGCAAGATGATCAACACTAGGCAAGCTAAGGCATGATCTGCCCTTTGATGCTTATCGTAGTTTGCTCCTAGTGATTCTCTGTGACCATAAACTAATGAGGTGTAAGGAGATCTACATAGGTTCATCTAACAATTTAATAATTGACACTGCGAATGAAAGTTCATGTTAAGTCTTAAAAGCCATATACTCTCTGATCAGAAATATAAATTTATTAGGACATTCACACCGTCTCTAATATGACATTTTTCAAAGTAATATCTAGTGTAAAATATAATATTTAAATGTAATGAGTTATCTATTATGGGAGAATTTCTCAAAAGTTAAAACAGTCCCAAGTGCCGACAATGTTTTAAATAGCGGGCTATAGTGACTCTGAAGAGCTGATATTACAACTGCTGCAGTTGATATAGCAGGCAATAGCGGTGCTTTTAGCGGGTGGAGAAGGCTGACGATATTTAAAACATTGTGTGCCAATCTTGTGTTGTCATATACAAAGTTTTAGGCACTCATTGTGAAAGATATATAAAAAAAGTTTCACTATTTATGACAAATATAGATGGATTTATATTTCCAAATAATTTCAAACTTTACAAGCCCGTACATGTACTTGTATTTCAAGCCCAAAACTAATGTCTCGTGTTTCTTCATGTACTCCCAATGGTACTACTAGTATAGGTAGCACAAGTTTGAATGCTTCTGCATCTTGATGTAGAGATGACGAGGCAGGATAACATATAGAGCTCGATATTGTTGACTACTGATCTGCATCTCCGTGCCCATGTTCACAATGTATAGGCTGCTGTGTCTGCTACACCGGCCAAATTTCCGAGACCGAACAGAAGAGACCCGAATTCCAATTTCCAAGTCAGAACGCAATAATCAAACCTGCAAGCTGAGCTGAAGCTCCCAGCATGAACGCGCTGCAGGCCTGCAGCTTCACATGCCATCTCTGACTGCACCTTCAATTTCAATTTCTCCTGCAAGAGCGGTTTACACCAGCACCGTTCATTGTCGCCACGCGCGATCGTCCCAAGCTTGTTGATTTCTGCTTCCGACGTTTGTTGGCCTCGTCAACACGACGCAAGGAAAAGGCCAATGATTAGCTTCAGCGGTCCGAGACTAAGTCGGTCTTGGTCTATAGTTCCTCAAGAAAAGATCGGTCATTGATACTCCTGGTGACATGTTTTGGCTGTTCTCCTCACCAGTTCAGTCTGATAGTCTCATTCTCGTAGGATAAGCAAGGAGATGGCGGTCAGCATTCCATGAGCAGGAATCGGTCCTAGAAATGTATCCATCTTCTCGGATCGTGCGTGATGCACAGTGTAGTACGTAGAGTTCAAAAATCATCGTTGAACTAGCTGTTTTATATTGTCAGTTCTTAGCGTTCCGAAGTCTGCATGCATGTCAGCGAAATTATGCTGGCTGAAGGAAGCAGTAAGCTAATGGGACGTGAGAGCTAAGTTAGAACGAACTATAAAAATTCAAGTCAAAACCTTGTGGTGCACACATAAGTAACTCACTTAGTCTTACAAATGTTTTCAATAGCCATGTTAGGCATGCCAATTGCCAAGTACCACCCCCTGATCAACTAAATTATTATCCAGCAGTTGTAGTAGCATGGAAGCAAAGAGAGTCTTCTCCCTGATAAATGATACCGTAGCATTGACCGGACGCTTATTTTACTACAGGTTGCACAATATGTTAAGCTTTCTGCTATGCAGATTTGAGCTTACCTGAAAGATGCTACCCCAACTACAATTCTTTCTGACCTAGACCTAGCTAGTGTTGATATCCGCACCTAATTCCCTTTTGTATTCCTTACATCTGGAATTGGGTGCCGCTGGCAATCTCGATCGGTGTTAAGCTAGATCTTGATTCAAAAGCATTGGGTTGGATCAAACTGGCACCTCATCTCACAGTACTGAACAACACTAGACACTTCTGGTACCACCAGTACGATCACATTGGCCGGACCACACTGTCGATCACCCTCCAACATAGTATAGTACAGTAATAGTAGCATGTAACAGCGTCGTCGCAACGCCATAAACTAGCTATAGAGACAGCTAAATAAAGCAATCAATCAATCGAAACGAGGCGCCGTACTTGGATGTCTCCTTTTTCCAAGATCTCAGATCCCCTTCATTTCCGGCAAGATTGAACGCCCTCAACCCACCGGCTTGAGTCCTCTGCCGCTTGTCCTTGTCCCCCATCGATCGCCGTCGGAAGTTGAGAGCTGCTGCCTCTCGATCGGCCTGCTGGTCCCCTTCGCCGGTCAACATAAGCGCTCATTACACGCCCCACCACCTCGTGCTCTACCGGTCCAAGAACTCCAGCCGTGCGCATGCATCTCGTGCCACCGATCAATCGATCGATCCCTCTCATTTGCGTTCGAGATGGTACGATCGAAATGACGCGTGCTCGGAACCAAACAACGCCTTCGATCTCGATCCTGTCGTCGTCTCTCCGCGTCACGCACTACCCATCGATGGCACCCATCGTGGCGACGGCGACCGAGATGAACGGATGGTTTCTTGTTGCTGAAAGCTAAATTATCCGGGCGTGCTCGACAGGCAGTGGCAGGAGCAGTTACGTGACTGATGGACTCCACTGACTCGGGGATGGGCATCCATCATGTTCCTGCTCACCGATCAAGCAAAGGACACCGGACAGCTCGCCCCCCCTCTAAACTTGACGGCGACAAAACAAGGTGGTCTAGCTGCCGTGCTCATTCTGACCTGACTTTGCTGGAGCACCGAACACATGACCGGCCGGCCGGGCGGCCAGAGCAGCCGAGCCCTGCCTTCACGACGCCGGCACCGGCCACTAGTATATTGCTGCTCTCCTGCTTCCAAGTGGTTTGGTCTCCGGTCATCTTCTCGTGGACCGGCTCTCGCTTAACTCATCTGATCGCAACGTATATATATGTTTGCATCGGAAGGAACATAACAGGCTATTAATCAATAGAGATAGCTAGTGATGTACTCCCCATGTTCAGACATATTTGGCGTCTAACAAGATTATCTTATTCGAATGGTTGTTTGATTATTCAATTGGTCTAGAGATCCTGATGGATATTGCATTGTCAGACCAAAGACGGTATGGGTAAAGCAATTTTCTTTAACATATATTGGCATGGAGACTGGCGGATGCTACATGATACTACTGCATTCAAAAGGAAAACAAGTGTAGTAGTGCATGAAGCTTCCATGACGCTGCGCCAGAGCCTGACAGAACAAGTAATGAGACTGAAGTATCATCTACTCTCCAAGGCGAGAGAGCACTGACACCGACGCATTCTCTTGATTTGGTTAAGCACTGATCCGTCACATCTGAAGCAGATACGTCCACAACTCAGGTCCCACCGGTTAAAGTTTAGTACCTGTCACATCGGATGTTTGATGCTAATTAGTAGTATTAAGGGGTGTTTGGATACCCGTGCTAAACTTTAACACCTGTCACATCGGATGTTTGGATATTAATTAGGAGTATTAAACATAGTTTAATTACAAAACTAATTGCACAGATGGAGTCTAATTCGCGAGACGAATCTATTAAGCCTAATTAGTCCATGATTTAACAATGTGGTGCTACAATAACCATTTGCTAATGATGGATTAATTATGCTTAATAGATTCGTCTCACGAATTAGACTCCATCTGTGCAATTAGTTTTGTAATTAAACTATATTTAGTCCTCCTAATTAGCATCCGAACATCCGATGTGACAGGTGCTAAAGTTTAGCATGGGGTATCCAAACACCCCCTAAACATAAGCTAATTACAAAACTAATTGCACAGATGGAGTCTAATTCGCGAGACGAATCTATTAAGCCTAATTAGTCCATGATTTGACAATGTGGTGCTACAGTAACCATGCGCTAATGATGCATTAATTAGGCTTAATAGATTCGTATCGTGAATTAGCACGAGGATTCTGCAATTAGTTTTATAATTAGCTCATGTTTAGTCCTCCTAAATATCTGAACATCTGACGTGATACTGCTAAAGTTTAGCACTAGTATCCAAACACCCCCTTATTCTAAAATTGCTTTCGCGATTGAAACCAAGATGTTCATGTAAGATTTGCAAAACACATGTTAGGTTCGTCGTTCGCCTCTGTTCTAAAATTCCTTTCGCGATTGAAACCAAGATGTTCATGTAAGGTTTGCAAAACACATGTTAGGTTCGCCGTTCGCCTCCGTTCGGTCAGGCCGTGGTTTTCATCCGCCAAAGCACATCAGAATCAGATCACCTACTGCTGCTGGATAGGGAACGAGAAGCCAGCACCGACGGTCGGTTGACCTGCTCCGATCGCGGCAGACACGCGTGTATGGCACTTCACATCACGTAGAATGCAAACTTGCTGCTAGGCCTGATCGATTCTACAATCTAGCTAGGGTAACAGGTTGCAACTGTGTGCCGCGTTGCTTTGGTTTTAGGATTCGGCAGAGTCAGAGGCATCACACAACAGCGACACGGTCGGTCACATGCAACACCACTAGTGACCTAGTGTGTCGCACAGATGGGCGTTGGCAACAGTAACAGATGCCATGGCGTTTTTTTTTTTAAAAAAAGTAACATATGGCAGGTGGCACGTTGAAGCGACGGACAAGGGCGGGCGTGGCACGGGCAGCTTCTGGCATCTCTACCGTGTGTTTACCTTCGACCTTGGCACCCAAGCTACTAAGCTTGTTTTCTTTTATTTCCTAATGTCAACCTTAACTCTGAAACTGTCTCGACAGAAACTTTGGAACTCTAAACTGTTTATAGTCATCTTGCTTTGCGAATTGCAACGGAGAAGACAGCAGTACCTGTACAAGTTGAGGCTTGGCGGCACTGCTAAATTTCCTATAAAACTTCTACAGTATAGTACTTGCCATGTTCCTTGTAGACGTTTCTGCTCCTATGTCACGTACACAAGCTCACGTCTTTTTACGAAGCGTTTGCTTAGCCTTCAACCACTCGGTGATCGCCTTTCTTGCGTCGTTTCCCGTACCAGTCCAGCAGCAGTGTTGACGTCCGCTCGATCGAGGCGATGACCAGCAGCGCCAGAACCCATTCTTTGATTTCTTTGCCTCCATATTGCGTGGCCAGTTCCCTCCCGCAATGCAGTTCCAACTCCAAATCTCCGATCCATCAGTCAGTTATTTTTTTCTGACGACTCCTCGAACCGATGCATCGATGAAAAGCATTGGGGAGATGGATGCACAGCCCTCGGTCGAACACATACGTCTGGTCAGGGCAGGAGGACGTGGAGCGAGGCGTTCTTGGTGGCCGCGCATACGGGGCACGCCTCGGCCACCGCCTCGCACCAGCCGCACAGGCACAGGTGCCGGCACGGCAGCAGCAGCACGCACGCGTCCGCCGCGCCGCACGATCTGCACGCCGCCCTCGTCGTCCCGGCGGACGCCTCTGCCGCACCCTCCTCCTCCTCCTGCTCGAACTCGAAGCAGCACGACTCCGCGTCCTCGGCGTCGCCCTCGGCTCCCTCGGCGCGTGGTGACCGCAGGAGGTTGTCGAGCGTGGCGCGGAGGCCCGCCGCGACGGCCTCGTGGCTCCTGGCGACGTCCTGCCACGCGTGGCCCTCGGCTACCGTCTGACGGAGCCTCTCGTCGAGCTCCGCGTTGCGCGCAAGGGCGCGCGCCAGCTCGGCCTCGGCCGCCCGCAGGCGCCGCTCCACCGCCGACACCACCGCCCCGACGTTCCGGTGCCGCGCCTCCTGCAGCCCTGCTCGCAGCCTCTCGTTCTGCGCGCGCGGAATCCAAACCAAAGCCGGAGCACATGAGACGACATTCACGACAGAGCCAACCAAACAGGGTGCCGTTATAAATCAAGTAACCAACGCACCTCGATGCGGATGAGCGCGTCCATCTCGACGCCGTGGTGGTAGAGGTGGGAGAGGAGGCCCTGCGACTCCGGCGCGAGGCTGGCCGGGCGCCCACTGGTGGACGCGGCGCCAGAGCAGAGCATCCTGATGCTCTGCACGTCCCCTGCGGCCGCGAACGCCTGCGGCGTCGTTGACACCGGCAGCGGCGGTAGAGCGCGCTGGCCTTGCAGGTCCGTGATCAAACCCGCGCCGGCCACGTCGCCCACCCGCGCGCGCTTCCTCGGCTGCCCGGCGCAACCGCTGTCGTCGTTGTTGTTGACGATGCAGGTGAGGTCGCTGAACACCATGTTGCCGCCCGCGGCGGCGGCCAGCGGGTGGCCGCCGCCGCCGCCGGGCTCGCCGAGGAACACCGGCGCGCTGATCATTGCGTTGTCCAGCGCTGGCCTATGGAACATGACACACACGGGTCAGAAATCGAGTGGCGGTTTCGTCGAGGACGAATAACGGAAGGCGGCGAGGGGGAGCGCATGAGCTAGCGAGAGATGGAGCGGACGAATAAAGAGAAGGGGATTGGGAGACGAACCTGGTGATGGCGCGGGGGTCATGGGGGAAGGCGTAGGCGGCGTACTGGGCGTGCACGCCCATGAGGGGAGGCCTACCAGGATAGGACGGCGCGAGGAAGGAGGAGGCGAGTATGGCGTTGGGCGGTGCCGTAGCAGTGCGACCACGCCGCGCAAGGATGTGGGATCATGTAAGCGTAGGGTGGGGGTGGGTGGCGGTGAGCAGAGGCAGCAGCAAGGTTATATATATATATGGCAGGGCGATGGATTCTGTGGTAAGCGCGGCAAGAAAAGGAAACGTGAGTTGCCTTCTGTAGTTGTGTTGGATCAAGAGGCGACAAATGCCGTTTACTTCGGCGAGGTGAGACCCACTATCACGGAGAGTGTAAATGAACACGGTTTTTTTCAAGGCAAGCAAGAGCAAAGGTGCCTTTGGTTGGGCTGGGTGGTGCATTGGATCGATACTTTGCCTTTTCTGTTAGTTTTCTCTCTCTTTTAGGCTATAGATAGAGCACACCGATGTTCAGAAATAGGAAAGCTTCTCGAGTAATTGCCTTCGAAATCAAGATCATGGTTTTAACTATCATCCAAATTGTACACCTGATCATATGCCACCCGACCCGAACCACCCGAAAGAAACCCAACCCGACCCGATCAATATGTTGGGTAGGAGCGGTCCAATATTTATGATCCGATCTAAACCATGGGTCGGGCATGGGCTAAAATTTTTGATCCAAAACCCGAAAAAACCCGATTCAACCCGAAAATTGCACATAAAAATCCGAACCCGACCCGACCCGACCATGTGACGGGTTGGGCGTGGGTCAAAAAATCCGACCTGATAGTTGGCATGGGTCGGGCGTGGGCCAACTTTTTTGACCCGAAATCCAAAAGAACCCGACCCGAACTCGACCCAACCCGACAAATGATCAAGACTACCAAATTGTAATTAATTGCCTTCTAAATCAAATGCAAGATTTCTAAACATGGTGCAAGGTGAACCACCATCCATTTGAGTCTGCAATAGTGCAATTTCATTACATGTGGCTGGGTGAGAACATAACAAACCTGCCAACCCAAAACCGTTGGGCCTTTATAGTCTACTCCCTCCATCCTTTCATACAAGGTATCCAAGGATTCAAAATTGAGTGAATTCCCTCAGTACCACAAAAATTAACATCGATCCCCCTCAGTGCCATAGATTTTCACGAACTTTCATAACATCTAAATTTTATGTCCTCAATGCCACATCCGTTAGAGAGTTGCTATGCTGCTGTTAAATTTCTAGGGAAAAGACCTATTTGCCCCTCCAATGGAACGACGCATATTTTGGCTCTTTCCCTTTACTGCCATAACAGATAAAGATATCTCTTACACAAATATTACAACAATGTTTGGTGGCACAAGTGACACGATAGTTTATAGTAAATTCAATTTCATTTGTAAACACACAGGGAGATGCATCACATTGTTCAAATAAATACCAACATAACATTGCTTAGGTCACATGAGTATGAGGTTTCTCATCAGACATGCATGATACATGAGTTTCTAGTTTCTCATCAAACAGACAACATAAGTTTCAAGTTTCTCATCACATACATCATGCAAATCTCATCAAACATACCAAGCAAAATAAGTGACAAGACATGTAGCTGCAAATTCATTCTAGGATTTTCTTTTGCTTCTAGTGCCCATTGCAGGGCTGTCAGGAGGAGTTTTGCTTCGGATACACATGGCAGGGCTTTGAGGTGGCACCAATTTTTGCTTCTTCTTTGACTTGCCTGTAGCCTTTGCCTTCTTTGCCTTTGATTCCATTTTTGCTTTCCCTCCTGTCTTTCTCTTCCCTTTAAGCTTGGAGAGTGCAGGTGCTGGTGTAGGTTCAGAAGAGCTTGGCGGGTATTGAATGGTGAGAGGCTTAGGTTGGCTTGAGCCACATGTAGACCTACACATAAATGAAATGTACTCAAATAGATGTACTGAAATAAACTAAAATTAAAGTCAAATTGATGTATTCAAATAAAATGAAATCAACTTACTTATCAATTATAGTAGAGCTCAGGTTATTCAAATATCCTTGGCTGTAGTATAGATTAAAATAGCTGAATTAGAATTTAGTAATTTCAAAATAGGAAGCAATAACATGTTGACAAAGGCTCACCTTGGAGGAAAACACATTGGTGTGTGTTTTGAGGTAGAGCTAGCAACTACAGACTGTTCCTAGTTTCATTGCTTTTCTTCTCCTTGTTTGGTGGCCTCTACATAACATAACAAAATTTCTTATATTAGTACAAAAATGCATACACTACAACTTGGAGTGTTATTAGGACAGATATTAATACCTCTCAGCTAGCATGGCTGCTATGTCATCTAGATCACCATCTTTGCATCTGTGCCAATGGTGTCCATATCCTATGCAATCTATGCTGCTCTTTCTTGTGTGTTGTGCTTGTTGTGTTCTCAGCACACCCTTTTGTACCTCTGGTTCTTTCTTCTTCTAGTAGTGGACTTGAGAAGAGGTAAATGCATGAAGAATCCATGGTCTGACTACTGCCACTGGCCTTGTCAGTAAGGGCAGGGATAAAATTCTCATATGCAGCCCTAAACTTCTCAACTGAATAATAGGAGTCAACATAATTCTCCAAAGGCTGACGCATCTTAGTGATAAATGCAATAGCATGTAAGCATGGAATGCATGAGACTTGAAATTTCCTACAAGAACAAGTTCTTTCTTGTAGGTTCACCACACACTTGTACCCATTTCTTCCCTTGACACACACTTTTGCAACTTCATCTAAGCTTGCACACACCTTCGTATCCAAATTGAAACTTTGATACCTCAATTTCTTCATGACATGTGGCAAAATAAGGCCTCCCATCTTTCTAGAAATTGTCCTCATTGTATATCACTTATCCATAAGAAGAATTCTTATCTTGTCCATGAAGTCATCCAAATTCAATCCCTTCCAGCTCTTTATCCAGTTATTAAAACTCTCTACAAGGTTGTTGGTGACATAGTCAACCTTGTAGTGAGTTAAGAACTGGCTTCTTATCCATATCTTGGTGTGATATTGCCTTATGTAATCCATTGCATCTATTCTAGCTTCATCCATTGCTTTTCCAATGCTTATCAAAAAATAAGGAGACCATGAATAAGCCGCTGCCCAAATATGGTCATCAAACATCTTGCCACTGTATTTTTTCTTGAAGTTGTACACCAAATGGAACAAACATTCTCTATGCTCAGCTGATGGGAACACGTGTTGCACTCCAGCCATGACAGATTGCCCAGCATCAGTACAAATAGCTAACCCATGTGGTGTTCCTATATCTTCTCTAAGCCTTTCCATAAACTAGATCTAATTGTCATTTGTCTCAGAGTCAAACACTCCAAAAGCAACTGGATACATCCAGCTGTGTCCATCTACAACACATACACTTGCTAACTATCCTTTGTACTTGCCTGTTAAAAAAGTACTATCTATTGCCAAATATGGCCTACATCCCCTAAGGAAACCATCTGTGCAAAGTTTCAATGCAAAAAACATCCTTTTGAACCTAATATTTCCTTGGATGGTGCGATGATGTGGCGGAACCGCTCGGATTAACTCAGCTAAAGCACAATTAAGTCGCCTGACACGCGATCATATGCTTTAATCAAGTTAACTCGGCAGTTCGTCGGATTACATCCGATAAACCACTACACAGGACCGAGAAAGCAGAGCTCACACGAAGGTGAGTGGTTCTAGAGAAATCAATAGATCATCCAAGTTAAACAAGTACATTAATTAATTACAACAACAATTTCAAAATTCAAGCAAGTTTGCAGAGTTCTTAAGCAGCGGAAATAAACAAACGGAAGCTAGCGCTGGAGTCGGATGTCACAATGAGGCCGATCATGACATCAATGATCCTTGTCCTCACCGTCCGAGTAGGGATCCCACTCGACTGTCCACCCAGGAGGAAGCTGGGGAGGCCAAGTGCCACAAGCAGCAAACTCAGGGGCTTCAACATCACCTGAAAGATGTGCCACAAGCAAGGCTGAGCAACTATGCTCAACAAGACTTAACCGACAGTTGGTTCTAATCCACCAACTTCTAGACATGCAAGCTTTCTGGCTGAAGGGGTTTGTTTTTGCCAAAAGCGACTACAGTAGGTCCTTACTTTCAATATTTTAGCCACAAGTTCTACGTTTATTTACCAATCTAAGCTAGCAGCTATACTAAACAAGCAGTGGTTTCCAAGCAATTAAACAAGTAACAAATTTATATTACCAACATCTTCCATTCTTACTTAGTGTAGCATAGCGATCAAGCAGTCCCAAACTGTGAGAGGCAGACGAATCGATTCGAATTTCTTAACCATGCATGGCGAACCTAATCTCATGACATCCGCGCACCATGAAGGTCGCTTCCTTTGTCAGCCGTCCCCATCAATTCCCAGGCGCGTGTCAGGTCCAAACTTCCCTTGGCATGCAATGCTCCACAGTCCCGACCTATTACTACACTGTGACCGCACTTGCACCCACATGATGCACCATGGGAACCTCGTTCCAGGGACAGCATGGGTATAAGCCACGCCCTAGTTCAATCAGGTACTAGGCTTCCCCATCCCGTACTAGGTATGAAATTAGTACTTTCAAACACTTGATCACGAACACCATCACCTTTTGATCTTAGTCCAATTTCATGTAGACAGATGGGGCCATCCACCAACCACCAAAATAGTTCACAGAGCCCTGCCCCGTCCATCGTCCTTATAGTTGTAACAAAAAGGAGAGCAAGCAACTCCTATAACTCGCGAGTGACACGGAATCACTCGACTTTTACCGAGTCCTGTTTAAGCATTGCAACTACTCGGCCTATCATACTAGTGTTCAGATCAAAGGGAACTAAGTCAAGTATCTACGGTTTCAAACAACTCCTGGAACGTAAATGCACACACAGAACAACAGAAGGCATGCACAAGTTTAGAACAACTAGGTTATGCTCCGGGGCTTGCCTTCAAGAGGGGTGGTGGCGAACTGGTCCTCGGTGAGCACGGGCTCGACTCCTGCAGGCGGCGGCTCAGCTACGACTTCATCTTCCGGCGCCGGGTGAAGCTCGTACGTGCCGTCGGCGAGGTTCAGCTCTACACGAATGCAATACGAGGGTGAGGCACTTAGACGATTATTTCAACAAAACTTGCAAGGATTTAACCCAAAAACTATAGCAAAACTACAAGAAAAAGGGATGCAAAACCCACTTTATTGGATTCTACTCAGAGCGAGGATTCCAACCCAAGTGATTTCATATTTTTCTGATTTTTCCTCGATTTAAGATGAAATTTCCAAGCTTCTGCTGATTCCAAACGAGTTAAAAGAGTCGGATCGGGGAAAACATACGATCTAACCCTTAGAATTAAGGAATAACTGCACCGGGATCCTCATATTTAAAATAGAGAAGTTCTCAGAATTTTACACAGATACCCTCGGTTAAAAGAAAAAGACACAACCGAGCCCTCGGGCGAGGCAGACAGCACTCGGGCGAGTCGGACAGGGTCGAGCGAGCTGGAAGGGGTCGGCAGCTCACCTCCGGTCCTACTGACGAGGTCTTAGGGTCGTAAAGGAACGAGCCGAAGCGGAACGGGGAACGACGGTGTTCCGGTGGCGGTGGTGCTTCTTGTGGATAACAAGCAAGCTCTTGCGCTGCACGAAAGGATGGCGAAGCAGCTGGTGGGGTTGGCAAGGCGCGGTGTTGGGCGGAAGGGGGAGCTCCACAGAGAGCTCAGGCGGCGGCGCTTGGGCGCGAAGCAGAGGAGTGTGTGGCAGCGAGTGCGGTGGAGAAGAACAGAGCAAGTAGCATGGCAAGGGCGGTGGTAGCGAAGGGAACTCCAGTGAGAGGCTTCGGTACCCCTTTTATAGTAGCGCGGAAGTGCTCGGAGGATGGAAACGAGCATCGAGCGGGTGTGAGGATAAGATCGAGGGAGAAGAAGTGCTCTGCCGTGGCGGCGATTGGTCGACGCCTCCATTGGCGAGCTCGGGCGCAAACTTGCCCTGGTTGGGCAGCAAGGATTTGGGGCTGGGGCGAAGTGGGTTTGCTGGGCACATTGATTTGCTTGGTCTGCGCGCATGTATGGTCGCGGCCATCTAGGGCGGTGGCGCCATTGGTGGACAGGAGAGAGGGAAAGGTACTGCAGGTGAGGGCACTGCAGGTGAGGAGACAAGGCGAGTGGTGACGCGAGCATGCGCGGGACTAGCGGCTTTGCCGGGGCACGCTATTGGCGAGGCGGGGGAAGGAGCTATCACTGCCTGCGCAGTGGTTGGCCGAGACAGTAGCGTTGCGGGGTGCGCGCGTGCGTTGCGCGACGGAGGTGTGACGGGAGGGCCGGAAGGCGTTGGGGCGCGCGGCTGAGGATCTGGGTGAGGCAGATGCACGCGGGAGGCGAGGTCTCGGGCGAGACGAGACGGGGCGGAAGGGTCTGCAGGGCGCTTCTGCGCGCATCTGGAAAAGAGGCGCCCTGCTCCATCTTGTCGCGGCCGGCGACTGGGCGAGGCGGCGCTCTCCGGTGAGGCCACGCCACGCGGCGGTGACGCTCTGAGGCGCGGCGCACGCGCGCTCTGGCACTATCTGGCCGACGGATCCGCGAGATCCTCTGCCGGGCCCATCTTCAAGCCTCTTGATCTCCCGATTTCCAAACCGCACCATGTTGACTTCCTTTACAAGAGTTGTAGCACACGGAACAAGGTCCAATTTTTGCAAAAGGACCGAGTTCAAAGACACGGTGGATTCGGGGATTCCAAGCTCCAAAGCAGGAAGGAACGCCCGCTTTCAGTACTTAGAGAAAAACAGCGGTTCGACTGGTTTTCAGGGGTCGGGGCTGATTTGAGCTGCTGATTTTGGGAAGCTTCGGAGGTGAATTGGACCAAGGTCCAATTAACAAAGTTGTTGTAGGAACTTCGTTCTCCAACTTCTATAAAAGGTTTTCTTGAGGTTCTGTTCAACTTTCCAAAGATAAACCCGCCTTAAGGCGCTAGGTCGGGCTGATTCTCCAGACTTAGCCGGAATGGCTAAAGGAGGCTGAGTTGACTAGATCAGGGGGCTTGTCTTAAGATTAAAACTCGGCTTAATCAATCTAGGTCGTTACAGATGATCAATTGCTACAATACTACCAGGGCATAACCTTTTCACCTCTATCTTAAACTTATATAAGCTATCAAAGCTGCTGTCGCAATCACCAAATAGTTGATTATGTGCTAGCTCTTTAACTTGGTACACCCTCTTTTATGGCACTTCTACCTTATACTTTTCCTTTATCTTAGTTTGCAGTTCCTTTGCCCCTTAGCTTGAATCTGCAATGAGCCAATCTTTGACAACATCGCACACCCAAAACTTGGTTGCATGCTTCACCAAATGACTTCTCCGTGCACTAGTACATGTATGTGCTCGAGGGTTCTTCCTCACCTGATAAGAGACACAAGATAATAGGTTATCATAGTTTGCATTCAACCCAACAGTATCCAAATAAACACAAAAAACAATAAAGTTACCTCAATTATTAGTTCATCATCCATAGTAATAGCATATAGCCTCCATCTACATCCATCTTCCACTTTCCTTGAGCAATATAGGATCATTCTTCCTGGATCACTCTTTGGTGGGTCTTCTTTGTCATAAGCAACAATGAGATGTGGTACAAGATCCTTTCCTACTAATCCATCCTCTTTCTCATAGAATTTGTCAGAATCAGACTCAGATTCAGAGACAACATCATCATGAGAAACCCCATATTTGGATGTATTGGTTAGGTACAGATTCTCCTCATCCACTCCCACAAATTCATTCTCTGGTTCTGGATTTGTTAGGATATTATCATCATCAGCTACAGGTGTGTAAGGTTAGCTTGTTGTGTCATGGCTAGATGTAGTTTCATGTGTGGGCTAGCTGGTTATAGTTTCATGAGTGAGCTAGCTAGTTATAGTTTCATGAGTGAGCTAGCTGGTTGTAAGCTAACTGGTGTTACTATCAACAACATACTCAAACATAGCCCTTGGCCTGGCTGCGCGCGGGTGCTGCTTGGGCGGCATGAGCCCAGCCTCGAGGGTGCGCCATCTTGCGCCTCACCGCTGAACGCTGCCCTTGTCCCGCGCCACCGTGTCCCGCGCCTCCACCTCCCTCTCATCGATTTGTTTGCGGTGTGCGGGGAGAAGAATGGGAGAGGATAGGAAGAGGAGGACTGGTTGGAGAGGATAAGGTTTCTTCCAAGTGGGCTCCTTCATCAACATAATAGGGGCACACATGACATCTTCTTATGCCAGTGACTCTCCCAATGGCGTGTACTGCAAAAAAAAATGGATTCCTAACGGATGTGGCATCGAGGATATAAAATTTAGATGTTATGGCAATGAAGGAAGTTCGTGAAAATCTATGGCATTGAGGGGATCGATGTTAATTTTTGTGGCACTAAGGGAACTCACTCTTCATAATTTGTTCTCAAATATAAGGCATTGTAGACATATTTGGATGATTGCCATTTAATTATTTTTACAATTAACAAGATAAGGGTGACTTATTGGTAATTATTACTAAAAATAAGTTCCTTGTTATCTGCAACTACCATTTACTTAGGGGTACATGTGTCTTTTGCTAATCCTGCTAATATGTCTTAAAATTTTTAGGATGCCTTGCATTTCAAGACGGAGGGAGTTATTGTATGAATACTAGGTCATCAACCTGTGCGGACTAATAATTTAAGAGTTATTGTATTAGAAAGTTATTTAAAAACTAGACTCCTACCTAATAATTAAAATTGTTTACATATGACTTAATATGAAAATTAGTATTTTTCATTGCTCCCATACATGTACAAACTGTATACATGACGACAGTCATCATGCATATATACCTTAACTTAATATTTCTATATTTATAATGATAGAAATAGATAATTCAGAATCATATGCATTGGTTTATTTATGGACATTTCTATATAATGAATATGCAGATAATTAGATTCATATGCGTGTAATTTAGATACAAAATTAGAAGGATATTTTAAGTTATTTCTTATAATGATATGAATGGGGTTACTGTAGATTATTTGTTATAATGTTAGAGGTAGGTCATTTAGATATAGATTTAGGAGTTTACTTTAGAATCTTTTAATAATGATAGTGGTGAGTAATTTTTTAGAAAACAATAATAGACTAATGGCTCTTCAGGATTGATGCCCTGAAGTTTTTTATTTTGTGAGAATTTTTAGTATTTATCTTTTTCCCTAGCACGTCTTTGAGAATTAATGTGGAGTCTCCAACTGGGAAAATGAAGGCACATAGCTAACAATCAAAATTGTTACGTTGAGTTCTCTCCTATTTGTTAAATATTTTTACCCAATACTTGTATAGATATGTACTTATTAATTTCATCGGATTATGTAGAGTTTAGTTAGTAGTTACTGTCCCCGTCCAAAAAACAAGTCATCCTTTGATTTAAAATTTATCCCAAAAAAAGTCGTTATTCTCAATTTAGCTTGTGCACATGTCCATACGGGCATGCAAGAGTCAATTGGTACCCAATATAGCCAATAAATAGAGGCAATCAAGGTTATTTTACTTCCTTATTAATCTACCTTAAAATTTCTTGGGTGACTTATTTTTTTAGGACGGAGGGAGTAGTCTATAATGATTTCATCCACATTGATAATCTTTCTATTTTCACTTTACATTACATAAGTTCACTAAGTTTGAGCTATATTTATAACTTGGAAATCTATATTCTAATTACTTCTTCTATATATTTATAAATTGTGACATACATTATGCGTATATATCTTAATTATTATTTTCTATATCAACACTGTAAGAAATAGATAATTTGGAATCGTATATTGGTTTACCTTAGGGTATATTTTTCATGAATGTGATTTGGATTCAAATTTAGGATTACTTCATGTTATTTTTAATACAATAGTATATGTGGGTAATCTATATATAAATTTAAGAGGGTTACTTTAAAGTTAGTAAAATGTTAGTAGTGGGCAATTTAGATGCAAATGTAGTGGTTATTTTAATTAGTTTTTATAATGGCATAAGGGTAATTTAGATGAAGATTAGGGGTTACTTTAGTTTATTTTATGTAATGGCAGAGGTGGGTAATTTAGATATAGATTTTGTGGGTTATTTTAGCCTATCTCCATAATAGCAGGGATGGGTAATTTTTTAGAAAATATAATAGATCCAATGATTATAATAATTTGAGTTTACCGAATTTGATTGACATATATTTTGCTTTTCTGAGACCATTTTTTTGGACCTTTCTCTTTCGCTTGGGTGTTCATCTAGATTCCTATATTTTTGGAACATCTAAGCATCTTTAAATAAAATAATTTTCAATTACAAAGTTGTAGATCTCGTGAAAACCTTCAATTTCCATAGAAAGTTTGTCTTCATCCAAACCTGTATGCAAAAGTTATGAATTTTCAAATTTCTAAGTATATACGAGAGCGTGTATGATCCATTGTCGTGTGGAATACGAGCACGGCTGACAGTGCTGGGTGCACTATATATATTGCTTTGCCGTGCCTTCCCTGCGTGTATAGAGATCTGCAGTAAAAATTATGATCGGATTTGCATGCATGGCCCGATCTACAACTTTTGACCGTATGGCACTGTGCTGTGTATCGCGCACGACGTCGGTCACCAGTCGTACCGTACCTGCCGGCTACCTGGCTACTTTCTCAATCCCAAATTATAGGTCGTTTTGATTTTTTTAAATTTATAAACTTTATTATGCATTTAAATATATTCTATATCTAGATATAAATAATATCTATACATCTAAAAAATAAAAAAGTTCTAAATTACGGAGAAACGTGCAACATCGGAACTCACATACTCATGCTCTACCGACACCCTCCATTTCAACCCGTATGCGTACCACGAAACGGGTCCATGGCTAGCTACTACGCACGCGTACGGTCTCCGCCCTGACGGGACGAGAGGCACGAGGAGAAGCGTGCCCACTATCGCCGTGCACGGCTGCGAGCTGGCCAGTTAGGAGAGGCCTGGATCATAACGCTGCACTGCGCGATTATTGGTGCCGGCCGTGCAGGAGCAGCACAGCGCGTGCCGGTCTCGACACTACTACAAAACGGTTTATAGGACGGTTGAAATGACATTTACAAGGTCGGACGTGTCATCCACTCCTACGTAACTACAAATAGCTACACTCCTACGTAACTACAAATACCTATTTATACGAGCGAGTAAAGCCGCTCCTGTAAATATGTTTACAAGGGCGGGTGGCTTCAGGTGCGGGTGATGCCAGCATCCACCCCTGATAATAGTGTCTTTAGGGGTGGGTGACGCCATGACCCGTCCTGGAAACGGCTTTACAGGGATTGGTGATGGTGTCACCCGCCCCTGGAAAAATCGTTCCCACCAAAAAATTCAGCGATTGAAATTTGAATTTGCCGAAATTATTTCCCGTCAGTTTTTAAAACTTTTGGTTCCCGCTAATTTCACCCTAATAGTCTAGTGCGCGATCGAATTAAACAAGATATAGTGATCGACATAGAATATATGTTACATAAATTCAATTTAAGCATACGAAATAACAATAAGGAAATAGAACCATATATATACATCATTAGAGTCCACATTGACAACATATTTTTCTACCACTCATGAAGACTAGCCTTGGCGGTACTCTGGATTCTCCCACTCATGGAGGCTAATGTGTTTATCTTCTTGCGGTAATTCGTGTTCTAGGTGATAATAGGTACCCCTCGGATTTACCACTTCACGCAAAATGAAACGACATAAATCGGCACCTATATTTAGAAGTTGTTGCTCATGGAGACGCAAACTGTGTAGTCAAGGTCTAATATGCAATTAAAATCCACGGAAAAATTAAGCAAGTATTAGATAGACGGAAAAGAAAGCAATATATGTATATGTGTGTGTATATATATATATATGGAGAGTATACTCTACGGCCGGCCATAGAATAGCTTATTGTGTGGCCAGTCCATCCAACGCACTAGAATGGTTACACTAACTTGAATGATTTTAGACAATAATGTAGTCGACTTATTAGAATTGATATGTCCATTCTTGTATGCCGTAATTTACTATAAATCGATTGTACCATAATTTGGACTAGAAGTTACCACAATTTTTGGCATCAAGATGTTTTTTTAGTAAATTATGGTACAATCGATTTATAGTAAATTACGACATACAAGAATGGACCTATCAATTCTAGTAAGTCGGCTATATTGTTGTCGGAAACTATTCAAGTTATTGTAACTATTCTAGTGCGTTGGATGGGCTGACCACAGAATAAGCTATTCTATGACCGACCATAGAGTATACTTTCCATATATATATATGTATGTCTGTGTGTGTGTGTGTGTGTGTGGTGAAAGAGTAACCCCTTACACGTTCGGGATCAGTTGTGTATCTCCTGAGCACCCTGATGTGCTCGAACACATAATACCTGTAGTGTACAAAACAAGATGGTTGCTTGTGGTATGGAAAGTTTGTGCAAACATCCATTTCTACCGATCTCTCAGGGTTATAAATCCCTCCTCTGTTAATGTTGTACTGGTAAGCCCTATTTTTTTAAAAAAATGAGTAGTTTATATATAATCTTTAGGGGTAACAATTTGCATAATGTAAGTGTACACAACAAGAAATTCACTAACTTTTGTAGGATGAATATAAATTATTTGTATCTCTTTTGGTCCTAATCCAATGAGTCAAATACGGTAACATTTCTTGTGTTTGGTTGTATCATAAAAGCAATCCAGTGACCCTTGCAAAAATATTAGATAAGGTTTTTTCAGGCATGAATAAGCAAGTGTATTTATTATAACAAATGATAGAATTGACTCACTGGAAGTTGTAGGGCGCCCATATGTGATGCCTATCTTGCCACGTAATCATCATATGTGCTATGTAGGCTGAAACCTTCCTCGTATCTTTTTTATGTTTTTCTAGTCGTTTCGCCTTTTTCTCCTTATTTGTCTTGCACTTAGCTAGCTTGTCATGGTTGTCTCCCCACTTGCTTGGGAAGTTGTGCCTAACTTCGCAAATAGCATAAGGATCAAGATATCCAGCCTTCTGCTTTGCAACATGCACATCATTTTCTTGCACCCCGTACAATGTATCGCAATTAATTAGTTATGCATAGTACATGTAGGCCATATCATATATACAAGATATTAGCATCGATGAAGCACTTACATGCACCACAATTTGACGAGGTGTAACTCTAGCTCTGAGAGGCGGAACACATCATGGATGTCTCAAAAATTGAAGATGATGTAGGAATCCTCATCGAATGGAGGTCCGAACACATCTGGTGAGTACCATGCCCATATGGTTCTAAGCCCAAGTCTACATGCCCTCATGTACCAATTGTGCATCCTTTGCATTTCACGTGGAATCGGCGATTGCCCAATCAGGTAGTAACGGTTTACCGCACTCAAATCTTTGAGGACAATCCGATAAATCTGGTATATCATTCACTCCAATGATCAAGTTGTACTTTATGTTAGTGTGGGGCCTGTAATATCCCGGTCGTCGAATGTCTTGCGTATTGTCTGCCGTCTTGGCTGTCATCTTGTCCGCCATCTTGGCTGCTTTGTTGCTCGCGTGCCATCTTCCTGCAATGTCTGATCCTTCCTTCTTGTAAACTCGTATGACTTGAGGCGGTATATCTGGGTCCACCTGTTGTTGTTGTGGTTCCTCTGGTAGGTCCACCTATTGATGTTGTGGTGATGCTTGAGCTGGTGGTGGATGGTCTTCTGGCCAGTCCACCGGCTCTGGAGCTGGTGGTGTGGACACCTGTTGTTCTTCTAATGTTGCAGCAGGTAGTATGGCCACCCGTTGTTCTTCTGATGCTGCAACTGGTGGTTCTGGACCCGGCGGCAGCGAGTGCACAAGTGCATGCTCAGAAGGAACCAAAGACAGTATGATATCTCGTTTATGCTACAGTATGGTATTGCCGACGCTTTGTCCAAGGCAATGGATACCTTCCACAGTGGGAATGTCTATCTTGTGATCATCATAGTTTGAATTAATTTCAAGCACTGTTTCGCATAATAATAGCACGGGATAGGTTTTCCCTCAAACAAACCACCAACTGGAATCGCAAGGCCCTTGGCCACCTCCTTTGTCTTGCCAGCTCTGCCAACTGGAATGTGAAATGAGCAAGGAGTACTGATGCATATAGAATCTATCGGATATGGTTGTGCTATCGTAGAGTCGATGCTGCTCAGAGCATAAACTGTATTCGCTTAGCCCAATAGCAGAGGTGATAGCATGAGCATCGGTATCTGTATATTGGCCTCACCGCTTTGTTGCTGCTCTGCAAGTGTTGCCACCAAAAGGTCCTTAAACCTAGCTTCTTGTGCTTTCTTTGCCACCTCTCTTAGATCATCCTTGTAACAAGAGTGGCTCTTGTAGCTAGCCCTATATCTCTCGAACCCATCCTTGATGGTCAACTTTTAGGAAACCCCTCTAACGCGTCCTCCATGCTCTTTCGTGCCAAGGATCGAAATGAGCACATCTTTATCTATATTTGGTATGAACTCGCGTTTCCTTTAACGCTCGGAAAGCTGGTATATCCTTTCTACCATCTGATTGGTTTTGGATGTTGAAAATGTAGGTTTGCCATCTACTATTGTAGGCTGCCTTGCTACAAGTCACTGCTAGGCACGCTCATCGAGGCCTTCAAAAGGGTCGGGTTAACCTGCGACTATTGCTGCCTCCCTATCCTACCACCACCTGTCGATCTTCCCTCGGTACCCACCCGGTCCAAGGTGAACTTTATGTATGTTTCTCAACGCAAGTTCTCTATTCCTAGTTTTTTTTCAAAGGTGGAACGCCACCGGCGCGTGGCTGCAAGGAATGAACGGGAGGAGGAGGCGGCGCTTAAGGAGCGGAAGGTGCACCAGAACTAGTTTATATGTAAATGTTGTCAATGTAATGAACTGGTCTTTTATTTTGGTTGTCGAACTTGTTCTTTTTATGTTTTAACGATAGTGGTAATGGTAACCAGTTAGTAGTTTTATCTTGTTCTTGGAGTTTTTGCCAATGTTACCGGTCAGCATAGTAACCTAAAAACACGGTGCAAAGGATCCAACACTCACTTGAGTAGGAGTAGGTAATAGCAGAAGTTAGCTAGTGGAATCAATGCAAATGTGGCGATCAACATCAAGTCACATCAGTCGCCCAGCCCATTTTCACGTACACATCTAGTACTCGCTTACTGCTGAAGCGGCACATCTACACAAGCGGCTTAAAACCAAATGCGCATCTACACACTAGAAGAGACCCCGGAGACAGTGGCATGTAATCATACTTAGTCACATGTAATCATATGTTTCACAAGTCTTAACTAAAATTGTTAGGAATTTGGTAGCTTCTACAATGTTCGTTAATCTAAAAATATGCACAATATATGTAGTAAAAAAATAAAAGGTAAAAAAAGGACCACTACTGAAGGGGGCCCGATGAGGCTCAACCTCATAGGGAGCCCAATAGAAGGCTCAACCACAGAGGGAGCCCAACCGAGCCCACCGAGAGCAAGCAGTCAAGTAGCGAATCAGGTGGGGTATCATATGGCAAGTCAGAGGATTTTGACGGTGCTTGTGGGCCTCCCTTTTTAAGTATGGCAAGGAGCTTCTTCGTGAACGAGGTGGTACTAAAAATTGTTGCCACGAACTCTGGCGCAACAGATTTCATACGTGGGCTAGCCCATTACGAATTCTTCCCTGTTCCCCTGTCTCACTCGCTTCTTCCCACATAAAGCCCCAAATTGCTCCGCCCCGAGCTCCTGCGCTGGCCGCCGCTCTTCCGCCGCATCGAGATCAAGCGCCGCCTTCCGGTGATTTTGGGATCCGACGCCGCCTTAGGGTCAACGGGTAGGTCACCGGCCGGCGGGAAACAGGTAGGTCGCCATATCCTAAATCTTCAGTTTATTATATTGTTAGATTTACTGTTAATTGCAAAGAACTACAAATTATGACTGTTAAACAAAAAACACATCTTTCGCTCCATCCACAATAGAATTCACAGGTGCAATGTATCCATCATTGATGTAGTCGTCCGTGTCATCTTCTTCATCTTCATTTGCTAAGTCAATAGTTGTTGGTTCGGGTACGGACTCAGCAAGAGCCTTTTCAATAACAGATGCGTCACCGGTGACACCTTCAACACCAGTCCTAGTCCAGTTTGTCAAATCTTCATGTGTGCCCGATTTGATCATATCTCCCACTCCGACGTCGAGTGAATCAACATCAATTTCTTCCTGGTTGTCTAATTCGGGCATGAAGAACATATTTCTGGGGTTCATTCTAATAACAGTGCTCCAATCTTGTTTCTTTGAACCTTTCACATAAAACACTTGCTGAGCCTGTGTCCCCAAAATATAAGGTTCATTTAAATATCGCAATCGAGTTGTATAAATATCTATAATACCATACTGATCCTTATTGAATCCTCTACCTTTGCTCCTACTGGCAGCTAGCACATCATACCAGTCACATGGAAACAGGATGACTTCCTTTTGTGTCGGGAAATCTAGTGCGTAAATTTTTTTGACCACACCATACCAGTCGATGTTGCCAGTAGTAGGATCACCATTCACAACAACACCAGAATTTTGTGTAGTCAGATTCTTCTCTACATGAACAGTTCTGAACAGAAATCCATTGATGAAGCACCTATTGAAAACACATGCCCGATGGTCTGGTCCCTGAGAAAGTGCATGCATGGCATCACTTGTTTTTCTTTCTGCATAAAGTATGTTGATCTGCAAGAAGTATAAAAGAACAATGTATAAGTACATGAGCACTAAAAGCAATAAAACCTGTGAGGAAATTGTACTTCACCCTACACTCGAATCAGCCTACAAATTGTTCTGTATGACGTTGTTCAACATTCCTTACACACTGTTTTCTGAGTAAATCCTTATGCATACTACAGTAACGGGCAAGGGGGGAATACAAAGTCAACAAAAAAACATGTATGTGCATACTCCAATGTAAGTAAATTAAAGTTACTACTTACTTGGCCCATGGAATAACCTCATCACAATTTGTTAATATCCAGTGCCTCATCCGCTGCATATCTAGCCTAGTAAGTTGCTCAATTGCAAATCCTTTCTTAGTATAATCAATGTTGCTGAATATGCTTAAACCTGCTGGTGGTTCATTCACTGCAACCCTTTCATGACGCTCTGGACGATTAATCTTTGTGTCCACGTCATCCAAAAAGCGAGAGCAAAAAGTCATGCACTCCTCTATATATATCCCTCTGCTATTGAACCTTCAGGATAGGCTTTGTTCCGCACATAGCCTTTCAACGTACATAGATACCTCTCTATTGGATACATCCATCTATAGCATACAGGTCCTCCTAGTTTAGCCTCTTCAGCAAGATAAACTGGCAAATGCATCATGATATCAAAAAAAGCTGGTGGGAAGATCATCTCCATACGACAAAGAGTCTCTCTAATTGAAATGTTCAATTTTTCTAACTCTTCGGTGCTCAACTCCTTAAAACATATTGCATTGAAGAACCTACTAAGCTCAATCAGTGATTTAGCAACCTCTTGTGGCAGTATGTGACGTACCACAATGGGTAATAGTTTCTAAAATATAACATGGCAGTCATGAGTTTTATGTCCAGAAAGCTTACACCTCAGCACATCCACACATCTCTTGATATTAGACACGTAACCATCAGGCATCTTGACACCTTGCAAAAATTTGCATAGATATACCTTGTCATCTTGACCTAAACTGTACAATGCTGGAGGCAAAGTGTATTTTTCATTCATCACCAAAGGATGGCGATCCTTCCTCATGCCCAAATGTTTCATGTCCAGACGAGCCTTCTCGCTATCCTTGGATTTTCCAACCATGTCAAGCAAGGTCCCCAGTATGCTCTCGCATATATTTTTTCAATGTGCATCACATCCAAATTATGCCTTACAAGCAACTTTTTCCACTAAGGCAGTTCAAAAAAATACTCTTCTTCCTCCAATTGTGCCATCTAGTGTTCTCTTCACGCTGCTTCCTCTTTTTAGTCGTATTCCCAAATGTCACTTGCTCAAAGCTTTCATACTGTTTCAGCACACCTTCCCCATCCAGTGGCACTGGAGGCTCCCTGGTTTCCACCTGGTTGTTAAAGCTAATCTTGTTGCGGCGCGACCTGTGATTCATTGGTAAAAAGCGGCGATGACCCATGTAGCAATGCTTTGAACCAAATTTCAGCCATAAATAGTCAGTATCCTTGTGGCAGTATGGACATGCAAACTTGCCTTTTATGCTCCAACCAGATAGCATGACGTATGCTGGGAAGTCATTAATTGTCCAAAGTAGAACAGCACGCAGAGTGAAATTCTTCTTTACCTTTGCATCCCATGTCTGAACACCGTTGAGCCAAAGATCTTTGAGCTCATCAATAAGGGGCTGCAAATACACATCAATGTTATTTCCTGGAGATTTTGGCCCCGGTATCAACAATGACATCATCCAGAATGGTAGTTTCAAACACAACCACGGAGGCAAATTGTAAGGGATTAGGATCACATGACATGTAGTGTATGTCACATTCAACATCCCAAATGGATTGAAACCATTAGATGCAAGACCCATCCTAACATTACGAGGATCCAAAGAAAATTCCTTATAAATTTCATCCACGTGTTTCTATACCATGGAGTTAGCAGGGTGCCACATTTTTCCATCTTGAACAAGTCTCTCCTTATGCCAACGCATATATTCAGATGTGGTCGCTCTCATGTATAACCTTTGCAGATGAGGGGTCACTGGAAAATACCTTAGGATTTTCTATGGAACACGCTTCTTAGGTGCAGCATCACCACTAGCTGCCTCCTTCTCACTTGAACCAACAGCTTTCAATCTAGTCTCTCCACATGTTGGACATTTATCCAAGTCAGCATATTGTTTTCTAAATAAAACACAATCATTGATACATGCATGTATCTTTTCGTAGTACAGTCCAAGATCACGAACTACCCTTTGCACTTTATCCAAACTATTTGAAACACAATGACCTTCAGGGAGCACAAGCGAGAATAGCTGAAGCACAGCCTCCAGAGCACTGTTACTGAGACCAAACATGCACTTAATCTGAAATAGCCTGACAATGAATGAGACCTTAGTAGCCTCCTTGCAACCTGGATATAGTTCCTTCTGCGCCTCAGTTAATAACTTAAAGAATTTCTTAGCGCTTTCATTTGGCTCTTCAGTTCAGATTTCTCCATGTATTGCACCACTGATTAGTGAGGAAACCAAATCATTCATAGATGGACCATCCACTGATTCACCATCATTGCCAACTCCTTCAGTGATGCTCGCATATGAATCCTTTTCTTCTCCTTCCCCTTGGATGAAACATTCAGAAAATCCCCTAAAAAGCAAATGATTTCTAATTTCCTCAACTATTCTGTATGACATGGAATGGCATATTGAACATGGACATGGTGCCGTATCTCCTTTACAAGTGCCTACAAATCTAGTCTCCATAAATTTCTTCAATCTTTTTTGCCACTGATCTGATACTTGTGGCAGCCGCATCCAACTTCGATCATCATTATGCGAAATTAATCCCCTGCATATATAGTTAGTTGCTCATATCAGTACGCTAATAAGTCACTGCTTTCTCCATCTATATATAATTACCTCCACGGCGTCCGACGTCCGGCCGTCGCCATCCTGCTGCCGCCGCAACTAGACCTTGCTGCCGTCGCCGCCCTGTAATTACCCTAGGGCAACGACAAGGGTAGCGACGCCAAACAACAGGCACGAACGCAACGACCAGGGTCATAAGATAATGCAAAGCCCAGCGCCACAAAAAAAACTAAAGCCCATCCCAACCGTTTTTTCCTTCGACGCCTCCCCTCCCATCCTCGTGCAGTCCGCGTCCTCTCGTCGAGCCTAGACCTCCTCCCCATCCTTCTGCTGTCATCCTCTGCCAAGATCCGCATACCTCCCCCTAGATTCGGTCCCCTCCCAAGTCCCCGCCACTCCCCATCCGCACCGTCTGGGTCAATGAAGGAGTACCATCGCGATGCTAGGGGTCATTTTGCCCGGGGGAACAAGGTCATAAAGTTGGAGATGCCATCGAAGGCCCACACCGCGGGAGGTCGGGGCCACCGTGGCGAAAATTCTTCCTCACGTTGTCAACAATTGCACAACGGCGTCAACAGGCGGCCTACCACGCGGTCGGTTTCGAGGGGGTTTACCCCGGGGAAATCTTTTCAGGTGAAGATAACTGCTGACTCCGACTACGATTCTGATGTAGTTATCATCGGCCTGAACTCTGAAACTGAGTCCGACAGAGAGACGGATGACGATATTGACCACATGTAGACCAGTGCATCGATAGAATCGTAATGTTCTTACTTTCTTCTATGTTTTTATCTATGTATCCCTCATTTGTACTACAATTCAAAGATGATTAAGATAGTCACTAAACCATTGAACATTTATCTATGTAGCTATGTGTTGCACGTTGACCCCTGAACCATTGAACATTTAGGCAACATTTAGGTAATATTTGGGAGACTGGTTCAACATTGATCATTGAACATGACAGGAATGTCAACAGGGGAATGTTTATGTTTTTATCTATGTATCTATGTCAGAATGACAGTCATGCATAAACCCCTAAAACATTAATCATTGAACATTAAAAGAATCTGAACATTGAATGTCAGAATGTATTGTAGACTGATTTTATTTAACTGTTTGATGTATTGCAGACTGATTTTGATGAGTTGAAATCTGCTTTCAAGAAGTACGTGAATCATGCAAACCAAAAGTACAACAAAGTGGTGCGGGAGCGCCATGACGTTGCCAAGAAGCTTTACATAACTAAAGAGAAGGCAAAAACATTAGTTGCAGCAGTTAAGAGGCTTGGCAAGAAGAAGGTAGACAATAAGTAGGTCTTGGTTCACAAAGTGTTTAGTTTCGTCTGTAACATAACCTCTAGTGCTATGATCCCCATCTGTTGTGTATGGTGGAAAAACGTTGCTTGATAAGCCTCATTTTTATCAATGTGTTTGCTATGATCCCCATCTGTCATGTTACCTTTGATCAATCTGTTGGTCTAGCTGGAAAATACATTTACAGTATTAAATTACTGATTAAATGAGGTTACTGGAATAACTGTCAAAGCCTTGCAACATTGCCTACCTATTGCAATGAATTTTCATAGAATTTATTTCTGTAACTAACATAGAATTTATTTCTTTTAGTTCGGCTCCTATCCATCACCCAACTATTGCGTAGCGTGGTGGTGAGGTACTCGAGTCCAAACTCTGGAGACCCTGGTTCAATTCCCTCATTGCATCTTTTAATTTTTCCATTAAGTAAAACTCGCAACCATTTTTCAACTCGTGGCGACAACACCTATCTATTGCAACAAATTTCTTGTTATTGCCATGGGCTATGTGGCAACGTAACAAATTCGTTGCAATATTACTTCCTACTTGCAACATTACGTATTTCGTGGCAATAACCCTTACATATTGCAATGCAAAAAAAACTTTATAACAACGCAAAAAAACCGTGGCAATTTTTTCAGCAACTCGCAACCATTTTC
This sequence comes from Setaria viridis, assembly GCF_005286985.2. Classification (NCBI taxonomy): domain Eukaryota; kingdom Viridiplantae; phylum Streptophyta; class Magnoliopsida; order Poales; family Poaceae; genus Setaria; species Setaria viridis. Next base: position 25,207,839 of record NC_048263.2, on the reverse strand, counting down.
AACTCGTTGCGACAACACCTTGCAACAGATTTTCCGTTGTTGCCTTGGGCTATGTGGCAACGTGACAAATTCGTTGCAAAAATGTCAAAGCCTTGCAACATTGCGTATTTCGTGGCAATAACCCATCGACATTGCAACGAAAAAAATTAATTATTGCAACAAAAAACACACGTGGAGATATCGCCTACCTATTGCAACGAGTTTTCAAATGGTGGCAATAACGCCTACCGGTTGCAATGAAAACTCAAAATTGTTGCAATAACCCCTACCTACTGCAACAAAATTTGAGTTGATGGGATGATGGCCGTGGCAATAGCCCTAAAATCTAGTAGTGGGACATGTCAAGTAGCTACCCATTGTGGGTGCCAAGCTGCAACCAGTTCATGCCACACCCCCTTGTCGACTGCCATAAGTGCGGAATCAGGGTGATTTGGCTCAGGAGCACTGCTGGCTACATCTTCTACAAGTGCCCCAACAATATTAAGGTAAGATTGCAACCCTAACATCATGGAATCAACTGTGTTGGAATCCTAGGGTTCACTTGCATTTGTGTTGTTGATGTAGGGAGATCCTAGAACATGTGACCAATACTAGTTTAAGGCTCAGTACTTGAACCATTTGAAGGAAAAATTTCACCATTTAGTGCCTCCAAACTATCAATTGGTGGGTAATGCTCCATGAACAGCAGTACCTCAATCAAGTGCTGAATGTCAGCCTCCTCAGCTGTCAGAAAGCACTGGTTTGTTGAATGAGATAAGTTAGTTAAAGTTGGCAAATTGTAATCTGAAGATGGAGATGTGTGAATTGAAGATCCATGTGGAGAAATGAAAGGGCATGTTAATGAACTGAAGCTGGAAGTTGGAGAGTTGAAGAATCTTCTGGGGAAGAAAAACAAGGCTGTTATGACCAAGAAAAATAAGATTGTTGGGGGTCGATGAAACATGGCTGCCATTACTGTTGTTGTGACCTTGATTGTAGGTGTTATGCTTGGGATCTTTGCCTCAGGAGTAGCTAATGCTAAGTGAAGAAATAGATAGTGTAGTAGTGCTAGTTGTCAATGAATCTTTGTTCTGTTTCTGCTGTGTGGAATTTATCATTTGGTTATGTTAAGTTGTGATCTATGAACTTCATATGTAATGTGACATGTCTTATCTCTTGTGTGGAATCTATCATTTGGTTATGGTTATGTTGAGTTGTGACATATCTTATCTGTTGGTTTATATGTCACTTATTTTTGTGACCTATTGTTTATATTTTTATGAGCTGGTTTTTTAACATAATCACATTCAAGAAGGCAGTGAAGCTCTATGCAATAAAGACTGGCTTGAGTTTGCAAAAGGCATAAAGACAGATAAAACAAGATTCATTGCCAAGTGTTCATTGCGCATTCATGCATCAAGGATTTATGATGACTACAAAGTACAAAGTGTACCCATCTTTTCTAGGGGCGGATCACGTCATCACCCGCCCCTAGAAATTATTTTCGGAAGCGGGTGATGCCGTCACCTGCCCCTGGAAATGGGGACTATTTTCACGGGTGGGTGATGGGGTGACTCGCCCCTGAAAATGGTGATTTCCTGAGGCGGGTCACACTATCGCCCGCTCCTGGAAATAGTCCCCATTTTCAGGGACGGGTCGTCCCGTGGCCCACCCCTGCAAATGGTTCTCCAGGAATGGATCGTATGCTACGGTAACCGCTCCTGTTTTGTAGGTACGGGTGGCAAATTCACTCACCTAGGAAAAAAATGGAATGCCCGTGCAAATGGTTTTTTTAAGTAGTGCGATCCCTGCTTGCTTTATTTGTGCCCCTCGCTCGGGGCCCCGGCCTTCCGCTCCCCGGACGTCGGTGTGCATGTGCTGGATGCTGCCGCGCGTGTAGTGGCCGCAGAACACCGGCGCGCTAGCTAGCTCCTGCCCTTCCCTGTCCTCCATGCCAAAATCGTGCATCCTGTGCTGCGCCCCGGCAGGCCCCAGCCGGCCGGCCGGTGGTGACGATTATTGGCGGAGTAAATGAGCAAGTGCCGGCTAGCTACAAGGATATATGTCCATCAGCCCATGACACCGCGGCCTAGGCCTACTAATTGGATTAATTAGATTGTAATTCAACTCTAACCTACACCAATCCACATCAAGTTAATTTATTCTTTCAACCCAACTCACCCCATATTTATGTTATCGAGATCCAAGCCAATCCACCCTACTAGTTGATAGAACCCATGAGTTTGCTATAAAAAATCATGGTTTGCTATATAAACCTATGGGCTCATATAAAAAACTCGTATATATTTGAAATAAATGTGAGTCCGACATGTGGGTCCTATCGAAGTCTCAAACTAAGACATCGTGTTCACACCTTAAAATTTTAGCGAAATTGATCGAAATTTATTGAAGATGATAGAGTTTGACTGCCCGCTACTTTATGCTAAATAGTATGGCTAAACATACATTTGGACCCCGCATTAAAAGCCGGACTCTAGAATTTAAACCTCATGTTCACACCTTAAAATTTTAGCGAAATTCATCAAAATTTGTTGGAGATGACTCAATTTGACTGCCCACTACTTTGTGTAAAATAGTATGGCTAAACATACATGTGGATCCCGCGTCAAGAGCCGAACCCTAGAATTAAAACCTCACGTTCACACTTTAAAATTTTAGCGAAATTGATCGAAACTTGTTGGAGATAACTCAGTTAAAATGTCTGCTACTTTGTGTAAAATAGTATAGCTAGACATATATATGGCCTCACCTCAAGAGTCGGACCCTCGAACTAAAACCTCCATCACACTTTCAAATTTTAACGAAATTAATTGAAATTTGTTGGAGATAATTTAGTTTAATAATTAGCTACTTCATGCGAAAAAGTATAGCTGGACTTATATATAGGCCCACATCAAGAATCGAATCCTTGTTTTGTGAATCAAAGTAAAGCAACCACTCTAAACCACTCCCAAACTATTTCCTCTTTTTTTACGAATCAGCCTATTAGTAACCAATCTAAACAACTTCAAACAAAAAACCAACTCATTAAAACCATTAAACCCAATCCATTTAGCAGGGCTACCGCAACCATACCAGCTGTGCGCGCATGTATGCAATCACACCTTATTTCGTGTACTTATCCAACTAAGGGGGTGTGGATCTATGGACTAATTTTTTAGTTCGGGTCACATCGGATGTTTGGATACCTAGGACTGGGCATTCGGTTTTCGGTTCAGTTTCGGTTCGGTTCCTCAGTTTTTGAAGAAATTCGGTTCTTATAAAATAGAAACCGATCGGTTCTATTTCGGTTCGGTTCTAACCGAACTAACCGTAATTTTTGAGAAGAGGTCAAGACAACAATAAATATATTTGTTCTAAGGCAAATTTATGCAACGCTATATCCATTTTCAATATTAATAATTTATAAGGGAACAATAGCAATATAGTAACACAAATATATAGTAGTTCAAATATGAAACACCACACGTAAACCAAACATAATCTTACAAATACAAGTGAAGTATGATTCATGTAATCGGTTCTTTCGGTTAATTCGGTTAACTGAGAGTAGGAACCGAATTTTCTTCGGTTATTCGGTTCCTCAATGTCAGGAACCGAATAAGGAACCGAATTTTTTGGTTCCGGTTCTTTCGGTTCAATTTTTTGGTTTTGGTTATTTTTGCCCAGTCTTATGATACCAATTAGAAGGACTAAATGTGAACTAATTATAAAACTAATTACATAAGCCGTGGCTAATTTGCAAGATAAATCTATTAAGCCTAATTAATTCATAATTAGCACATATTTACTGTAGCATCGCATGGTCAAATCATGAACTAATTAGGCTTAATAGATTCATCTCGCGAATTAGCCTTCATTTATGCAATTAGTTCCGTAATTAACCTATATTTAATACTCCTAATTAATATTTAAATATTTGATGTGACGGGTACTAAACTTTACTTCTTTTCTCCGAACGGGGCCTAAACATTTGCTCCGTGCCTCCGTACGTGCTGAGATTATTGGCAGCTGCAGCGGCGACATGGATGGCGCATGATGTGTAAAAACATCATATCGCTGCACTCTATAACGAGACTAGCTAATAACCAACAAGACTACAGCTAGCCCCGCTGCGTGCGTAAACAGCTCGGGGTGCGATTTTGTAAAGTTGCCGGCCGGGACCAGGCGACCAGCTCGTCGGCAATTTCGTCCGTCCATCTCATCGATTCCATAGGGACAGTGCTCATCAGCTCATGTTTAAATTGGGATGGGGGCACGGGGCCACCCTGCCGTACATACGTACGTACGTGGATGTGGCCCTGACTCCTTTTAAGATGGTCGAGCGAGGACGCCGGCGTCGTGTTTAGCAGTATTTGTTATCAGAGCGCGCGTGGCGTGACTGCAACGATCAATCAACGGGTCCCGGCCTCCACACTCCACGGGCTCGCAGGGACGACGATTCTTTTCATGCATGATTTTCGTCGGCTCATCCGGACATACTCGCTCCAACTCCATTCCATTTCAAATTATGGATCGTTTTACATTTTTTAATTAATAAATATTATTATATATCTAGATACATACGGTGCATAGCAAAAATTATTTAAAAACCCGTACATATCCTCCGGACGTGCGGTGCTTCCGTGCATGCATGATCTCACGTACGATTCCTACGGAGTAGTACTGCCAGTGCCTGCACGGCTGCACCGCTCCGATGCCTCGTGAGGCGGCCAGCAGGGGCAGGGCCCTCTCCGGGCCAGCATATCTAGTTCAACATTATACATACACAGCAATCCTAATCTGCACAGGGCTACCTTTTCTCTTTCACTTTTATCATCTTGCTCTTGCATGCATGCGAAGGCAGGAGCAGCGGGGAGCCAGGGCTGTGGCTGTGGGCGATCAGATCACGTCCGTACCATCACCAGTCGTCGGCCCGCCCCAGGCCGCTGGCAACAAGCATCAGCAGCAGCACGGTGCAGGCCTGCGGTCTGGATCGAGCGCGCCCTCCTCGAAAGCCAAAGAAAAGAGACGAAAGGAAAGCTGCAGCTGGCCCGCTGAAACTGTGCGATGGCCGGCCAAGGAAGCAGGAAAAAGAGGAGGCTGCTGCTGGTCTACAGGCCGGCCTACAGCTACAGTACCGGCTCGTGGCTGGTGTGATGACGCTGCTAGCTACGGATCGTGCACCAAGCCGTGCATCCACAGAGGCCATAGGGCACGGCCACCGGGCGGCTGGCGGTGATCTGCACGAACGCACGCGCGCGTCGTTCTCTTCATCCCGGCCGGCCGGCAGCACGGACACGGGGCGCGCTTTTGCCCCGAGTGCCCTGCGGTCTCGATTGGTCACGGTCCCTATCCAGCGCGCGATCGAGCGATGCAGGCGCAGTCTACGGGCTACGGCGACGTACTTTCCGTCGCCGTCGACGCACGACTATAATCTCTGGTCTGACATGATATATCACGCATGTGAAACACAAGCGGCGGTAGTTATTAGTCGGCCATCGGTCGATCACGCACTTATCTAGCTGTGCTTTATTACCTCGTGACGTGGTCCTCCTGGTTTTGTTTGAACTGACCATCTGACCACAAAATATCGTACTACATGATCGCAAACAAACACTACCCACACGTACACTCTTATTGCTGACATGCAACCACAACCTGCCGGCCATGACATGATGACATCTGCTACTCTGCTGCCGCCTTACGTTGCATGCATGTGCATACACACCGTGAAGACGGCCGTGAATACGATGCCGTTGAGAACACATCATGCGCGCGAGGTGCGAACGTACCCGGCCGGCGGGTCGTACGGCTATATAGGTCTACCGTGTGTCTGTGAGTGCTACCAAAAATTGACAAGGTTAGCTGAAGTGGACCCGGTTGAAAGAGAAATCGATGTGTCATCACATTGATGAGATCTTACTAGCTAGAGTGGCAGGATTAGAATCTAAGGTAGACCTGGCCAAAAATTCCAAAACGCAATACTAATAGCAATTCAGTAACAATATGTTATCTTATTGGAGGCTCCATTTGAAGCCGCTAGGTGAAGCTAGCTAAGATCTTAGCTGGACACTCTAGAAAAAGAGAGAAATACTATAAATTCTCACAAAAAAGCAAAAGATATGGTCATAGACTCAAATCATCGTAACCATTGGATCTATTATTATATTTTCTAAAAAATTACCAACCTATGCCATTATGAAAATAACCTAAAGTAACCCCCTAAATCTACATCTAAATTACCCACCTCTGCCATTATATAAAATAAACTAAAGTAACCCCTAATCTTCATCTAAAATAATTTAAAATAACCTCCTAAATTTGAAACTAAATTGCCCACCATTAATACTTAAAAATAACTTAAAGTGACCCCTTAAATTTGCATCTATATTACTAACATATGTCATTATTAAAAATAACACGAGGAAACCCAAAATTTGAATTCAAATCATCTTCATTAAAAATATACACCAATATAAGATTCTAAAATTTTTCTATTTATTGGTATCTGATATAATAATTAAGGTACATGCGTATGATGTGGGTCACTACTTACAAAAAATATAGAGGAAATGATGAGAATATAGATTTCTATGTTAAAATTATAGCTCAAGTTTAGGGTCCAATAAAGAAATTCAAGCACATACATGTGATGCAAAGTGAAAAGTTAAATATTATAAATGTGGGTGAAAATATTATAGAGTAATTAATAACTAAAATCTAGCACAATCAGATGAAGATAACAAGTATATATATCTATATAAGTATTGTGTTCGAATATTCAATAAATGAGAGGTAGCTCAGGGTAATAGATTTGTAGCAATGTGGAATTATTTTTTTCCATGGGAGACTCCGTATTACTTCTCACAAGACATGCTAGAAAAAAAAAAGACAAATCCCAAAAATTCTCATAAAAATCATAAATAGCAATCCTATAAACTCTAATAATCATAGTCATTTGTCTATTATATTCTAAAAAACTACCCACCACAATCATTATAAAAATATTCTAAAGTAAACCTCTAAATCTATATCTAAACTACCGAGCCCTACATTATAAAAAAATAATATAAAGTAATCCCATAATTTTATCCAATTTACCCATACATATCATTATAAAGCATAACTTAGAATGCCATTCTGAATTTGTATCTAAGTTACCATGTATATAGTTATTAAAAGTAACCTAAAGTAAGCAACTAAATCTTAATCTAATTATATTCATGTTCATTATACAGAAATTTCTGAATAACCTAGTTATATTATTGTTAATATACAAACACTAAGCTTAAGGTATAAATGCATGATGGGTGTCATCAACCATTTTGTACATGTATGTGAGGAAGTGATAAAAAAAATTGATTTTTATGCTAAACATAAAGTATGGAGGTGCGGTACAAATGAAAAAAAATGTGAATGTGGATAGAAAAGTGTATATAGTAATTAGTAATTAAAAAATCAATCACAACTGAATAAAGATAAGTATACATCTATTGATATATATGAGTACTATGTTGAAGTATTAAAAAATTGAGAGAGTAGTAGGTAAACAATTTTGATTATTAGCTAGGAGTCTAATTTCTAAATAATTTTTAAATACGATAGCTTTTAAAAATATTAGTCCGTGCGGGAGCATGGGTTGATGGACTAGTATAAAATAATGAAAAGTACAGTAACATATTTAAGAAACTCAATTAAATTTCTTCTCAAAGGGTTATTATATATATAGAAGATTACGATACTAGTCTAGTTTAAGGCTTTTGCTTTACGCCTACTCGTGTGTCCATAAAAGTGTGAAACATGTCATCCTCACTTACACTATTACAGAAAATATCATGCTTGATAAAAGTGAGCAAATAATCATTCAATAATTTATCACCCATACGATTTCTCAAATGATTCTTCACTAGACCCATTGCAGAGAATTTTTTTCCACACTTTTTTGCCACTGGTAGAACCAATGTCAATTTAAAGACCAAGAACACCATATCATAAATATCATGTTTCTTCATTTGTCAAAACAACCTTAATAGAGAGCTCACCAAGATTGTTTAGGCCTTGGAGTCTAGCATCCTCTCTCACATAGTCACATCATCAATATATGTATCAAGTTTCATCAATTAGCACTTGAAAAGTCATTGGGATAAAAAGTTGCAAGCCTAAGTACCTTTTGTGCATCATGGCACACCAAGACAACATGATGTTTTGAGTAGCTAACACCACAATAGAAGTAGACTAATCATTTTTTCGGATTTTATCATCCTATTCATCTTATTCTCTCATCTTGCCACAAAATGTGTGGATGCATATGTTGATTGTACGAATAAATTATGCTTGCTGACGAGATATAATATAATTTTTAGCACGTGCCATGGGCTATGCTTGCCGAGGCTTGTCAGGCCAGCACGGCACAAACATGATGAGAGCAGAGTGCTAACCAAACACGTTATAATGCAAAACGAGACTAAGAAAAATGCCACCTCAATCTTTTAAAAAAAATCGGTAATGCTTTGGTTAGGGCGTCCGACGCCCTATCCTTTTGTCGGACGCGCCATCCACTGTCTGCATCCGTATCTGAATCATACGGCTGTGAGTTACCTCGTGTATATTTCTCCCTAGCAACTTCTTCTACCACATGCCACCTGCCAATTCCCCTACCCGTTCCCTTTCTCTCTCACCTGACTACCCGACGCGATTCCATAGCGACGATGCCGATGCCCCGGCCGGCAGCCCCCCGGCCGACGGCAAGGAGAGTGGCGGAGGCCACCGCTCGTGAGCCAAGCTGACTTGGAGGAGCACAGTGTCTCCTCGCGCACGTGCACATGCCTTGCGCGGCCATCGGCTTCCGCCACGGCGGCCCCGGTGGTCCTTCCTGCCTCAAGTGAGGTGATTGAGGCCAGCGATGCGATTGAGGCCAAGGTGAACAACGGCGTGAGGCTAACCAGTGAGTTCATCGTGCCCCTGCATCTTGTTCACTAGTCTGTGCAGATTTGGGTTGTAATTTTGTTCGATTTAAGGTTTAGGGGTTCATCCCCGAAGACAATTTACTGAGTTCATACGTTCCCTGCATCTAGTGGCTTGATTTTGCAGGTATTTGGGTGGGGATTTTGTTCGATTTAGGATCCAGTTTCATCCACTCATACTCTTCATGTTGCAATATTTCATGTTCAGCAGAAATGGTGGGATATGTACTTATTTTTCAGTTAGTTTCACATAGTTAGCATGAGATTCCCCCAATTCATGTTGCGAGATTTTTAGATCCCCCATGTTACCCATGAACTGAGCCATGTACTGTCAAAATGATCGATCCAATAATTTGTTTTTTTAGGTTTTTGCCATGTGATTTAGATCTTATATATGCATTTGTGATGTTTGATTTTGATCGGATGTATGATTTTTGGTGCAGATTTAGTCTATGTATGATTTTAGGCCTGCAAATATACCATGTTTATTTGCTCTGTGTCATGAAATAAAATAAATATTCCTGATTAGTAGTGGTTTGTCTCATGGAACAAAGTTGTTTTTCTTTGTGAAACATCTACAGCTCATTTCAATCTTTTGTATCTAGTTAGCATGACACATACCTCTATTGTTTAGATATGTTCTTTTTGTCATATCTGCTATGATACTATGGCTTTCTGAATCTATCCACAGTGCATATATGGCTTCATTTGTGTTGCAAATATAGTATTATACTAGCAGGAGTTACAAAAGAAGATGTTTATGTTTTAATATAATGGATGTTTCCCACGGACTACCTGCAGCAAAGAACTTTGTAAGTTGCACACCTTCCATGTTGCAATGCTCTACATTAATGCATGTTTCTCACTATTTTTTGCTACATATTTTTGTGTGTTTAAGGAATGATCGTGGTCTGTACACAATGCTTTATATGGAGTCATGGAATGGGAAGAAGATGGACACAACATTCGAGCCAGCAATTTGCATACCATTGTTTGCCCTACTGTATTTTTTCTCATCCTTTTTATGAACGCTCTCTAGTTTTTGCAATATTTCTAGCTAATGCTTGTGTACCTTACTTTTTTTGGGCAGCCCATGATCTTCAATTACAGGAAATTGGTTGTTGGGGCACTACTACTCTCTCCAACTCCAAGAAATAAGATCGAAACAGCTGAGTTTGTCAAGAAATATTGCAACAAGGAGGATGGAAACTAATGAACTATCTGCCCTTGTTATAGGCTTTTAGCTTCTGTCTAAGCTAGCAGTAGCATGTTTCTATTTTAGCTCATGGAGTATGTAAATTTCAGCTAAGAGATGGGAAGATTCTTCTCCGTCACGTGCCAGATTATGTTGCGTTAGGTATCTGACATTGTCTCAAAAAATATATTGAAATATTGCAATCCCGAAACATGATGATTCAGCTGTTATTATCCCTACTCTCTATCTATCACTCAATGTTTTCATATGTTTTATAATACCTTTTTCTATCTGTCTTTTGGTTATGTATTCAACATGGTGGCATACTCATGTGTCTGTAATGTTTTTTTTATGTTTCACATATGGCCATGGAATGTTTCATCCCGCTTCATCCCATGCAAATATGCAGAACTGTTTTTCTACCTGCAAAATTAGTGAAAAATGTTTGAAACATTGAAGATTGGCTTATGGCATATCAACATATATGATATATACTCCGATGATTATTTAATTTTTTCATATGTTTCGATACTTTATTTTCAATGTTTCAATACTACATTATAAATGTTGCAAGTCACAGCTAACCAATGAAATCCCTAATTAAATAGGCAAACATGTGCATTGTAACATCACTAAGAACATCATGCAAACACTGACATAACTTCACTAAGAACAATACCTTTTGGGTGCGAACAGGCCACCAACATGTTGCAGCAGACCAAACCAATTGTTGGAATATCAATAATTTAATGTTTCACATGTTCAACTTAATGCTAAAAAGAAAAATAATGTAAAATCAGAACTTCGGTTGAGTCTTCTTGAGCTCCCTCGTAATCTCCATGTTGTCTTGCAACATCTGCCACTGTTGTTCCTTAAGCTAGTTGCACTATGTGGCAGATGGGAAACACACACCTGCAGAATCCATGTTGCGAAAGGCTGAATCAGATGTTGCGAATGTACAAACACGATTTCTATCTACTATGTAAGCCTCAAGGATTGAACATACCTTTGAAAAATCCTCAAAAAACCTATATCATACAGATCCTATCGAGTCTATGCAGCAAAAGCACAAAAAATCCTAGATGCATATGGGTCGAAGGCTACTAATCTGTGGTGGAAATTGAGACATCAATTGGTGTGAAGCAACCGCGCCCCTAATGCCAAATTGCAGCCTTGATGCGGAGCTCAAGCCCCAATGGACGCAGCTCAAATCCCCTGAGCAGACAGACACTAATGGTGGTGGATCTCTAGGGTTCCTTGCAACAATTGGTGGTGGTTTGTGGGGGGATAGAGGAGATGCGACATTTTCCACCGGTTTTTGTCTTCCCGGCAGCGGATTTCATCGAGAGCGCCGCACTTGCTCTCGAGCTCGTGCCGTGGGGAGAGGAACGAAGAAGAACACATGCAAATAGGTTGGGGGACGTGGCAATATTGCATGCAACATTAAAACGACGGGTGTGATGTTGCGGCGGGAGTTCTCCTAGGGTGCGTCACCATCCGACTAGCGTTGGATTGGACGTCCGGACGCTAGCCGGTCGGAAAAAAAATTCCACCTCTGCCTGTGCTGATACACGATGAAAAATAAGACGACATCTATGTGTGCGTTCGAAGCGTTTGCATTTTGAACTTCCGTACAATTTATTGCTTCCTTCGAATTGGAATTCGCGTTTCTTCAACCTTGGAAAATTGGCCGGTGTTGCAGTCACGGCGTGAGGATGGACAATAACAATAAGCGCCAGAGATCATCAGTACCAGTCAGGCAGTCAGCAATATCATCTCAGTCCTGTACTGGCCCTGCATCTGTGCATCAAGATGGAGCAGCATTCAAACTTCCGCCGCCTAGTGGTACTAGTAGGAGTACCTGAGAAAAACAAGGGACTGGTATTATATTAGGCAGGAAATTCTTCTACTCCAAATTTCAAAGTAGTCGGGTTTATAATAATTATTCATCAGTTTGACATAGGGAGCTACAAGCAAACGGAGTACCTTTCTGACCTTCAGTTTAGGATGATGCCAACTAAATTATTGAATTTATATGTGGATCTCCAAACGCGTTACTTGATGACGACGACAAAGATCTACGAGGAACATATAATGAGAAGAAGCACTAAAGGGTTCCGAGGCCGAAACCGAAATGCTGAAGCATTCTGCTGAAAGAGACGATGGTCAAGTTAATTTCGGGTTGCAATTAATTCATGATGAGTAGTGACACGTTCCGCGTCGCTACAAACGCGTGCAGCAAGGAAAAACGTTGAGCCTCGAATCTAATCAAACCGACGCGTACGACGTAATAAGGCGGTAAGGGTACGATCGATTTGGCCGACGGTCGCTGCAAAGCCACACTCACGATCACATGACGTGACTCACGTGACGCAACCGATTATTTCTATGTCCTTAATTATTGCACTATTCCGTCAGTATATTTGGCCACACATATACTAGTCGATAACCACCAGCATCGTTCTTCGTCAACATCATCGAAATCGATTGTATTCAAAAGATTGAAAGAGACGTGACAGAAATTAAGGAGCATAATAAGGTCCGGCGACAGCTGGTACGAAACAGACATGGACACTGCGCACACCTATACCATTCCACGAAACTTGGGGGTTGGACGGCAGGAGCTAGTAGCAGCCGGCGGCCGCATCACCCTTCACCTCATCGAAGCAATTGGTACACCGGAGTGGAGAATTTTTGTATACGAAAACCAAGCAGCTAGTCCACCGCCGACGCCACCATCGATCTCGATCGAACTGGACGTACGTGCCGGCCGGCCGGTAGTGGGCGCGCATGCTTTGCGTGACCCCCGGAAAGATGAGGACGCGCGCACGCAGAAACGATGGCACGTACGTCGCCGGCTGAGACGCGCAGCTGCTGCTCGGTCAGACGGTCAGTTATGCCGAGACGTCATGACCGGCCGGGTTATTGTTTTCAGGAAAGGATTTATGTGCTGCGCTTGTCTCAATATTATTATTGCAAGTGCTAGCTGAAGATCAGTGCCGATCTGGAAGGATAATGTGTCGATATTATTAACGTCACTGGCAAACGTACCAGTGAAGAAGTGGATTATATGTGGATAGATCTCGATGGAGCTAGTTCCCAATGTTAGGTGGCGGGCGGAGATCGACTGACTTCACTCCTTGGCAGGTAGCTGCTTTGTTGATTGATAAACGCTGGTGGCCGCCGCCGCCGTTTGCTTTCGTTCCACATGCACCATTTCACGTCAGGCCTAGCAGAAACGTGCGAAGTGCGACGACGATGGGATCGGATCACACAGGATTTTACTATCCGGTTACGTGGCCGACAGGCCTCGTACTGTTACTGTCGCCGTATGGGCCGGTACAGCATCTAGCAGTGGGCGTTATCTTAAGGGTGGTGTCAGTAGCATCATGACATGATACATCATCGCGCACTCGCCGGTGACCGGCCGACCGAGACCACACGGCGACCAAAGCAAAAGCAAGCGCGCGTGCGAGCGGCGCGCAGGGTGAGGAAGCGATCCGTGAACACCGTCACCAAACAGGCGACACTGCATGCCCGTGCCTGTGCGCTTGCACGAGGAGATCCCATACGATCCACCTAGCTGCCGCGCACACTGCCCTAGCTTACTACTAGTGCAGCACCATGGCTGGTCGCTGTAGCTGTACGAGTAGCACTAGCACAGCTTTCTTCCTTTCGTACCGGAGGAGCGCCATCGCCCGTCGGCTCATGGCACAGTATTGCTGTATCAGCTTTTTTACGTCCTCTTCATTTCTTTACCGTGCGTGCCGTCATCTCTTTTTTGGCTTTTGAGGAGCCCGATCGATTGAGGCACGCGCTGGCTGTGGATCCCGGCATGCTGCTCACAGCTGCTGACCTGCTGTATCAGTATGACCACTGACCAGCTGCATATTTGTTGTTTTAATTTACCGGCGCTGCTCTTGCTGTTGCTGCCACTGACCTGAGAAGCAGGCAGCTAGTGATGGTAGCTAGCATGGACGTGCATGATCTGTTGGCTCGCAGCCCTGGTCTCCTGGTTCCTGGCTTCCCTGCTGCTGTTGTTAAGCCTGTAAGGCTGTAACATGTAAGGTCTACTAGGTCCTGCGCGCAGGCCGGCCATGCCTGGCACGGTGTGGAACCCCACGCACACGTACAAGCGCGCTGCGCAGGTCGATAAAAGTGAGATGAAAATTAAAGGTTGCACTGTGTGGATGAGGAGCACCATATGCATGTTGAGCGTATACGTATGCATGCATGCCATGCAAACTGACGAGTGACGAGACATTGATCCGTAGAACAGGCCGTGACAGTAGATTTCGAAGTTTGGTCGCCTCTGCCAGTCGGGAAGTTTCCAATTATAAATCTTTCTAACTATATTCTAAGTATCATAAGTGAAACTTGTTAACTTTGAAGTTTTCACGAATAAGCACCAACATTAACATTAATATCACTAGTTCATCAACCCGTGCTTCTGCACGGGCTAATAATTTTAAAAAATTATAATTATTTAAAATAAAATTCTCTAGCTAATAATCAAAATCAATTATATGCTACTCTTTTATTTATTCTTAAAATACTCTAGTTTTGATTGAGTTTAATTGGTTATTACTCTATACACTTTTTCATCCAGATTCATACCTTTTTCATCTTACAATGCACCTCTATACATTACATTTAATATTAAAAATCAGTATTTTTCATCGCTGCCTCTCATACATTTATAAATGATCTACTCGGTGACACACATCATGCATATATACATTAACTTAGTATTTCTATATTAACAACGACAAAAACAGCGAAAGGGCATCTAGCCTAGTTGTTAGAGCAACTGACTAGCACCCAACAAGCCCGAGTTCGACTCCCCGTTGGAGCGAATTAAACAGGTCTGGAATAAAAAAATTATAAAAAAATACGTAGGGGCTTCCCTACTAACTTCGGTCAAAACAACGACAAAAATAAATAATTTAGAATCACATATTTGTTTACTTTTGGATATTTCTGTACAATAAACATGGAGATAATTAGATTAAAATTTAGCTGCTTACTTTAGATTATTTTTAATAGTGGGTAATTTAGATATAAATTTAGAAAAGAATTTTAAGTTATTTTTATAATTACATGTATGGATAATTTATACAAATACTATGGTTTACTGTAAATTAATTTTTTATAATGCGGCAGTGGGTAATTTAAATATTAGTTTAGGGTTTATTAAATTTTCTGAAAAAGTTACCACCTACACCATTATGAAAATTACCCATCCATGCCATTATAATATTTTTCACAATAATAGTAGTGGGTAATTTTAAAAAAATATAATAGACCAATGGCTATGATTATTAGGGGACAAATGTTTTTGAATTTTGTGAGAATTTCATAGCGCGTCTTGTAAAAGTTAATGCACCGTTTCCAATTTTAAAAAATAAGGGCACATAGCTTACTATCAAAACTGCTACCTTGAACTCTCTCTCATTTGTTAAATATGCTAACACAATACTTATACAACCAATTGTGATAGACTTTAGTTAGTAATTACTCTACAACTTTTTCATCCACATTTAAAATCTTTCTTGTTTCTCACTTTGCATCGCATGTATGCGATTGAATTTGTTTAATGAACTCCAAGTTTGAGCTATATTTTAACATGAAAATCTATATTCTCATCACTTCCTCTATATATTTATAAATGGTGAAACACACCTTAATTATTATTTTCTATATTAATAGTGTAAGAAATAGATAATTTAAAATCATATATTGATGTACCTCTGGGCATATTTTTAATGAAGGTGATTTGGATTTGAATTTTTAATAATAGCATATGTGAATATAATGTTAGTAGTGGGCAATTTATATGCACATTTAAGGGGTTATTTGATATTATGGTATAGGTGGGTAATTTATATGAAAATTAGGGGGTTCATTTAATTTATTTTATACGATGGCGGAGTGGGTTATTTAGATATAGATTTAGGGGGTTACTTTAAACTATTTTCATAATGGCATAGGTGGATAATTTTTTTAGAAAATATAATAGACCAATAGCTATAATGATTGAGCCTACCAAATTGATGGCTAGATGTTTTACTTTTTTGAGAGAATTTCTAGGGTTTCTCTCTTTTTCTAGATTGTCCACCTAGGATTCCTAGGTAGCTTCATGGGAGCCTCCAATCAGTAATAGTAAGATTCAATTGGTTTTTTTAAATCACAAATATTTCAATAATATATTTATATATGTTAATGTATTTTTTTTAAAGAAAAGGAACATCGTTACAGCTAGAGCATAGTTTATTAGGCTTAGAACAAAACTAGATGAAACTAGTGCTATCGTCCGGCGATGTAGCCACTACCTGGCCCAGCCCAAGAAAATCTGTTCCTTTATTTTGCCCCCAGTTCATTTGATTCGTGATGATCCGCACGCACGGAAGAAAAGGAGTCGGGGCCATCAGTGTGCATATGGGCTGTGGCCGACGTGCCAGCGCCGGTCATGGACAAAGACGACCCCACGCACTCCCTCCGTCCACCCACTCCGATCCGGGCTTCTTCTAGTATTTGAGATTCGTGCACACGATAATATCTGTTGGATGCATCTTCACTCCTCAACCCTAACTACCTCCACCGTCTTCCCCTGTCCCGCCGCCGTCGCCCCTGCCCCGTGCCGCCGCCCCGGAGCTCGCCGGTGGCCCGACGCCCGCGCTGCCCCGCCTCCGCACGCGGCCCTGCACGCCGTTGCCGCACCCGCGGGCGCGACCGCGGGCGCCTCCGGCCGCGAGCATCGCTGCCACGGGCACGCCGACCTCGCGTGCCCTGCCACCACCCCTAAGCCGCGCCACCGCTCCTCGGGCCCACCGGCCGCGCGCCGCCGTCGGTTGCACCTGTGCATGCGGAAAAATTAGAATGTTGAATCTTGATTGTCCAAATGTTGAATCTTGTTTGTCCAAATGTTGAATGTTGTGAAAAATGTTGAACGTTGAATGTAGTATTTCTAAATATTGATTTATTTCTCAGAAAATATTAAATGTAATCTTTCGAAATGTTAAATTTATTTACCTATAAGTTGAGCCTATTAGTCAGATCTAATAGGCTTTAAAGCCATATTACTTATCAAGCACACGTAGGAACCCCGCATTGCACACAGTAGCGACTTCGCCGCGGCGCATCTCTGTTGCAACTGTGGCAGCAGCGGCGGCGGCGGCGCGCACATTGGCGCCGGTCGCCACTCGCCACGCAAAAACCGGGACCCCGACTCCCCGATCGAGCAAAGCTAGCATGATGGCGAGCAATCTAGCGCGATCGGTCGGTCGTCGACAGAGACGACGACGCAACCACAGCGCCCCGGCCCGGCGTAGGGCTGGCCGCGACGATCGATCGTCGTCGCCGGTTGCCGGTCGCACCTCTCGCCACGACGGCACCACGACCCGAGACCGGTCTTGAGCCATGTAGATGCAAAAGCGATCGCGCTCGAGAGCCAACGCGTGCTCCGTCCCCGGCGCGTACGTCGATCGGTCACGTACGATCATGTGTGCGTACGCGTTGACGACGCGCACTGTGCTAGCACGAGCGAGCCGTCGCCGTCGTGCGCGGCGCACTGTGCTTTACTTCGATCGTGGATGGATGGGTGGCGATGCGACGCCCATGCTCGGGCCGGGCGTACTGGCATATGGTGGGCCACTGCTAGTGCTCGTACGAAGCGACCACTGTGCATGACGGCCGTAGACGAACGCACACTCTTCGTTGGTCGCCAGCATCTCGTACGTAAGTGCATTCAGATTTAAGTAGGTACAGTACGTCGTTAGATATGGCTACTATGCATTAGGGTCGTCGTCGTTTCGTCTCTGTTGCGTGCGGTGCGGTCATCCTCCGTGTACATTTTCCGGACCGTTGAAATCATGGGTGGGCCCGGGTAGGGTACGTGTACATCATGAGGGGCTAGCTAGATATGGCCGGGAAGGTTGAACATGTTACATGTAAAATCGTACGGGCTGCACAGCACCTGTACGCGCGTACCGGCGACGTTGGTACAGTGCCATGTGGTCGCGGAGAAAGATGGGATCGTGAGTCGTGCACTGACATACACATGCACATTTTTATGCTGCTCTCTTCATGCATGATTTGATCGGATATGTGTTGTAATAAAAGTGTAAAACTGCCCAGAATCTGGACGGATCGCTTGAGCCACCGAGCTCCTTCTCACTTTACCATGAGCCATGACTTTCTCGCATGCATCCTCTGCTCCTGTCGCTCGATAGATCATGATCGCCGTACAAGCAATGAAGCAAACACATGCAGCTACATATATGTCACTCATGTTGGGAATTGGAGTAATGTTGGGCACGGACCCAACTATACTGTGAACGTTCTGAGCTACGGGGACTAATTCTGTAGCGTGACGTTTCACATGTGACGGGCCATACGCCCATACGGTACACAAATCAGACAGGGCAGGTCAAATCCTTGTGGGGGCTGCTGCCAACTTTTGCTTAGTACACCTCCTGTTTCTCGGTCGTCACAAGACGGAAACTCGGGAAAGGCTATAACCGAACTGACGCTATAGAAGATTAGCGTCGAGGATTGACTTCCTAGCAGAGAAGGTTTATTTGATTCTCAGGCTGCGGGCCTTGGGACCGAGCGAAGCGGCGGTGTTGGCGACCGGGGCCAAATGGAAATGACTCCGATCCGGCGCCAAGGTCCCAAAGCTTCTGGGAGTTTGCTTTTGCTCCAAAAAGTCAAAAGTCAGCTAAAGAGGTACAAAGTTACACAAAACAGCTTTCAACCGGTTCATTTCTGGCAGCAGGTGGGGAGGTGCTTTCTTAGGCTTTTGGTTTTCACAGGTTCGAAGAAATTACCGACTGACACTTGTTATGAGGTACCGCTTCGTTTTTTCCCTCTCCGGATATTTTTCTCCAGCCATGGTCCTGCGGGCGCACGTGAGCTCCGCTGCGGTGGCCTCGCCCTCCTTCAAAGCCGTGCCGACTCTGCTTCCTTTTCTCCCTCTCTCATTCCCTTCTTCTTCCTCCAGCCAAGAAGAAAATCGAGCTGCGCAGTCACCATCCGTCGGGAAAATCTGCCCTCCTCTAGCCACCGCAGCCCAATAGCTCGCACCCGCAGCTTGACCACCTCCCCAACTCTCACCTCCGCCACTTCTTGACGAGCTCCAGCCACCTTGCGGGCACGAATTGAGGATCCCGCGGCCGCCGTTGCCGCCGGCCCCGAGCTCGTGGAGCATCACCGTCCAAGCCACCCCCAACGTTGAGAACAACTCAAACGGAACCCAGTAAGCTCCTAGTGCCCATGCGCCTGCATCCTCCGTCTTTCTGCCGCCGCTGCTGCCGGAAAACACCGCGCCGTGCGCGGGCGTACCGCTCCCAATTTCACCGTGCTATCTCTTCTCGCCAGCTGCGCCCTGGGCCTCTCCTCTCTCGACGGCGCCGCACCTCCCCTGGGCCCCTCCTCTCCCGACGGCTCTCCTTCTCCCTTTCTCCGGCGCGGGAGGGTGCGGGAGCGCGAGCTCTGCCGCCGCCGCCCCAACCACCGGCGAGGCTCCGATCTGTGTACCGCCAGGGGGAAGAAGATGCTGACAAGTGGGGTCCACTTGTCAGTGAGGAAGGGAGGGAGTTGAGTGGGGTGGATTGTGAATGACATGTGGGGTCCACTCATAACACCAAATGGCTTTCAGCTTTCTCAGATAACAACTTTTCCACAACCCTCAGTTCACAACTACTTTTTCAAAAGCCACATCTCAACCAAACACACCCTAAGGGCACGCGATGGTCCAACGAAGCAGAAATGATGTGGACCGTTATATTGAGATTGAGCAGCTCTTATTCGTCGACCGTGATTAATAAACACCTAACAGGAAGACGACCTATATTTGGACCGTTGAACGTTTCAACAAAGGCAGCAAATCGAAGACGGTCGACGAGATGCAGGCGGGCTGAAGTCAGTTATTATTGAGATCCGCAAATAATTAATGCGCCCCATGCATCGGTAGGCTACGCCCTGCCGGCGGCTATAGATGTCCATGCAGCCCGAAGCTCGACAGCCCAGCACGAAGCTCGATTTTTTGGCCCATCCCAAGCTCAGCCCAGCCCGTAACTCCTCGGGCTCAGGCTAGCCGACCCGATGGCTCGTGCCGGGCGTGGGCTAGTGCCTCAGCCCGACGGGTGGTACGGCCCAGCACAAAATCGAATGGCCAGCCCGTTACCGGCCCGTCTATCGAATGGTCGCCTGGCGGCCTGACCCAACCTAGCAACGGTCGGGAGTGGGGACATATATAACTAACCCCCCTCCCCAGTTCTCGCATGTGCCCCCTCCGCAGACCCTACCCCTCATCCCTTCCGCCCGCTGCCTCCTCGCGACCTCGCCTCGACTCCTCTGCTCCCGGCTCCTCGCCTCCTCCCGTCCCGCACCCGCAGTCCCTCTCCGCGCCTCCGCGTCCCAGTTGCCTTGCTGCCAGCCGCCGCCACCTCCCGCTGCTCTCTCTCTGCCTCTCTCAGCTTCGGCTGGATCCGCCAGCACCGCCGCGCCGCCGACCCGCTACTCTCGTTCTCTTGATCTAGATCTAGATCCTCCTGATCCTCTTCTTGTTCTCCTAATCCTGTTCCTGTTGTCCTCTCCGGCTCCGGGCTGCGGCGTCGCTGGTAAATTGTAGATGCTCCTAATCCTCTTCTTGTTCTCCTAGATCTAGATCATCCTAATCCTCTTCTTGCAGGTATCCGTCGACCGTCGGGTGGCGGGTGCCGCGCGCCATTGAGGAGGGACGGAGCGGCTGTGGTGTCATGACCGTTGGCCTTCGTCCTCTCACAGATCCTCTAGGCATCTCATCATCCCGTCATCTTCTCCTGCTCCGGGCTCCAGCGTCGCAGGTACCCACTTGTCCTCCTAATCCTTTTCTTATTCTCCTGATCCTCTTCTTGTTCCTGATCTTGTTCTCCTGTTTGCAGGTATCCGTCGGGTGTCGCGCGCCATTGAGGGATGGAGCGGTTGAGGAGTGGTTGAGGGATGCCGAAGGAAGCTATCGCCGGCCACACGAGGTCATCGTGATGGACGAGAACTACACCATCAACGATCACCTAAGGGCTTGTGGGCTGCTAGGCGCACCATTGTTCCTGATCCTCTTTTTATTCTCCTGATCTTGTTCTGATCCTAACCCTCCTTTTGTTCCTAATCTTGTTCTTCTTGTTCTTGTAGGCGACGATGAGGACGACATGGCTGCCGGAGCCGTGGCACTCTTCAGTAGCTTTGTTGCTCCCGTCAATGTGGATGCTGCCGGTGCTGGAGGTTCTACCCCATCTTCTACGCCGACTACCTCAACGGGCACCAGTGTCCGCAAGGGGAAGCAGCGATCTGCTGCATGGAACGACTTTGAGGAGTTGTTCTAGGAAAGCACCAACGGGAAGCAGATGAGGTACGTTGCCAAGTGTCATCATTGTTCTCAGATTATTACTGGCCGATCTTGTGCTGGTACTAGCCATTTGTTCTGGTACCGGAAGATGTGCTTTGCTAAACAAAACCATTCTTCTCTTGTTCAGTCACAACTTCAATTCAATTCTGATGGCTCAATTAGTAATTAGGAATACAAGTCTGATCTTGCTCATAAGGAATTGTGTCGTTTGATTGCTAGACTTGATTTACCCCTAGGATTTGGTGAGACAGAGGCATTTGAGAAGTACATCCAGCGTGCTCATAACCCTCGTTTTGCTCAAGTTTCTAGGCAGACCACTTCTAGAGATCTTACCAAGTACTTTGCCGAGCATCGTGTTTCTCTGATTGAAACTTTGAAGTCTTCTGTTTCTTCTATCTATCTTACTTCTGATGTTTGGTCTAGCAATGCTAAGGAAGACTACCTTAGTGTTGTTGCACATTTTGTTTCTACTGATTGGGAATTAGAGAAGAGAATTATTGCCCTTTGGTTGATTGATTGCTCGCATTCTGGTGTTAACATTGCTGAACGTATTGAACAAGTAGTTTCTGAATTTGGTTTAGAGGATAAGATTTTCTCTGTCACACTTGATAATGCTTTTGCTAACACTTCTACCATGGACACACTCATTCCCAAATTTGTTGGTTATCTTGGTCCAGATTCTGAACCTCTTGATTCTGATTCTGATAAAGCACTTGTTGGTCTTTTGCATCAACGTTGTGCATGTCATATTATCAGTCTCATAGTCAAGTCTGGTTTGAAGAGGATCAAATCCTATCATGAGGCTTTTAAGATTGCAATCTTTTTTTTGAACTCTTCTAACCAACGCATTGCAGCTTTCCATAACTTCTGCATTGTCAAGGGGGTACGCCCTCGTAAGTTTGGTTTAGATATGGATGTGAGATGGAATTATACATATCTCATGCTCAAACATCTACTACCATATAAGATTATCTTTTCTGTCTTTATTTCTACTTATTATGGTTTGCACAATGGCCAGCCACTACTGACTGAAAGCTATTGGGTAATTGCTGAGAAAATTTTGTTGTTCCTTGAAATGTTTTATGATTCCACTGTTGCTTTATCTGGTGTTTACTATCCAAAAAGTCATTTCATGTTGCATCATATTATTGAGATTGTTGGTCATTTGCATGGCCAAGAGAGTGATCCACTGCTCAGAAATATTGTTGTTCCCATGAAGCTCAAGTTTCTCAAGTATTGGCAGAACATACCTCTGTTATATTCCTTTGCATTCATTTTGGATCCTAGAGCCAAGATGAGAGGTTTTCATAATATTCTTCAGCTTCTTTCTCAGACAGTTGGTGTTGATTACTCTTCTTATTTCATTAACATTAGAACTGAATTATATAAGTTGTTTACAAGTATGAAAACAAGTTTGGTGCAGTTAGGATGCATAGACCCTCTCAAACTACAGCTGCTACTAGTAAGAAAAGAACTGCATTGGGTAAGATCTTTGGTGCTCCATCTGGTTTAGGTGATTCTCCTGTTCTTTCATCTACACCTCCTATATCTCCTGCTTCTGAGTTGTCATCCTACTTGGACAGTGACACTATTACTTGCTATGAGAAAACTTCAACATACTTAGTTGGTGGCATGAGCACAAGCTATCCTATCATATTCTATTCATACTGTGATGTCTGTTCCAGTTTCCACTGTTTCTTCAAAATCTTGTTTTAGTCTTACTGCCAGGGTGATCGAGAAGCGGTGTCGGCGGTTGTTGCCGGAGATGGTGGAGATGCTGACCTGCCTCAAGGATTGGGAGTTGGGAGATGCAAGGGCACAACCTGATGTTGAGAAGGAGATCAATGAACTGAGGAAACATACAGAAGCCCCTACCAAGACCAAGATGAAGGCCAAGCTAGTCAGTAAGTTAATACCTAACTATTCTTCAACTTCAATTGCTAAACACTTTTTAATTATCAACACTTTTCCTTCTTGCACCTCTAGATCTACCCCAGGAGCAAGCTGAAGGCTGAAGCTGAACCCTGTTCTATTGGATTGTTGCCTGACTGCCTATTGGTGTTCTAATTCTATACTTCTATGTCTGTCTGTGTGTCTGTAATGTTGAATTCAACCTGACCATTGAACTTGAGCTGGCTGTACTCCTTTTCCCTTCCTAGGATTTTCTCACAAGGGTGAGTTTTTACCTAGGAAGGTTTTTAATAAGACAGCCAACACTTGATCACATAGATAAAGTGTTAACAGCTCTATCTATATTTATTATGAATTTCTGTGTGATCTGTGATGAATGTGTGATCTGTGATGAACTTGAAATTTTGAATGTCTGATGAACTTCAAAGTTTAAAATTGTGAATCGGTGTTTTATCCTGACTAGGTGAATTGTTTTTTCTCGCTGCTGGCCGGCACGGCACGTCAAAATGGTCGGGCTCTTCGGGCTGACTCGGCACGAAAAAGGCCTTATGGGCCCATGCTTGGGCCGCCGGTGAGACCCGTGGACTAGCACGGCACGACACGAAGGAGTCGTCGTGATGGGCCAGGCCCAGCACGAAAAATAGCGGGCCATGCTGGGCCCATGCCGGATTGGGCCGGGCGGCCCGAACGGACATCTATACCGGCGGCCTTGGCGGTGGCTGGTGGCTGGTGGGTGCCTCTGCCTCGTTCCTGTCCCCTCGCCGCGTAATCCGTTGCTTGAGCGGTGCATTGCTCCCGGACGATGATGCTAGATTTGTCGATTATTATAGTAGTATGTTTTGTCCCCCGGGCACGGTGCTTGCCTTTGACCGCTCAAATTAAACCTCCCCGCTTTCACTTTCCAATCGAAATGGCCGATCAAGTTCGTGCTTCTCTTGAAAGCAAAGGAACAGGATGCACCCATGCATGCAAGCTGTTCCTTATAGCTTGAATTGAAAAGGTAGATCAACATGGACTTATCACTCATGGAGCACTCCTCGCCACATGCGAGACGCGAGTCGAGTAGGGCAGGCCCCTCGTGCCAAATCCCACATCCCTTCACCATTGCTGGCATTGCTGCGTCAGAAAGCTGGAGCAAAGCCCCGGCGGATATGGCAAACCCATCCAATTATTAAAGCACGGGAGCAGAGAAAAAGCAAGATAAAAAGGCGAGGCCGCAGAGGCATCCGCATGACCGCATCCCCGCGATCGCCATTCGCCAATCAACCGTCCATCCACCTGTTTCCTTGCCTGTCTGTCCACACCAGACACGCTCTCTCACGCCGATGCTCCCGCCTCGTCAAGCTAAAACAGCAGCATCTGTCGCCTCCACTTGATACGTACGATCCATCCGACGTAGGGGTACGTCGTCGTGGTCCGGCGGCCACGCACGTCGACGTGTCCTCTCATCACCTCACCGCTAAATCCATCGCCCTGCCTTATATAACACCATCGTGCTCTGCTCGTCGTCGCCCGAGCAGAGCACCGCCGAGCTCACTGCATGATCGATCATCATCCATTCAACGTCTAGTAAGACACCGCCCAGCGGCGCCATCCTTGCCGCCACCTCCGATCCCCGCGCCATCCGTCCTTCTCCTTCCATGGCCGTGCACGCGCAGTACGCCGCCCACGCCTTCCCCCACGACCCCCGCGCCGTCACCAGGTTCGTCCTCATTTCACCCCCTCCTATTTATCCTCCTCCACAACGTCGTCTCGTCTCGATCCATCACCTGCGCGTGCGTTTGTGTGTTCCGCAGGCCAGCGCTGGACACCGCGACGACCGCGTCGGCGCTCCTCGGCGAGCACGGCTGCGGCGGCCACCAGCTCGCCGCCGTGGTGCGGCGGCAGGTGCCCGCGGTGGGCGGCGACACTGTGTTCAGCGACCTCACCTGCAACAACAACAGCAGCGACATCGGGCCGAGGAAGCGCTCGCGGGTGGGTGACGTGGCCGGCGCGGGCCTGATCATGGACCTGGAAGGCCACCACGCTCTGCTGCCGCCCGTGCCGGTGCCGCAGGCGTTCGCGCCCGCGGGGGATGTGCAGAGCAGCAGGGTGCTCTGCTCTGCCGCCGCTTCCACCAGCGGCCGCGCGCCAGGCGGCACCGCGCCGGCGTCGCAGGGCTTCCTCTCCCATCTCTACCAACACGGCGTCGAGATCGACGCGATCGTCCGCATCGAGGTGCGTCCACCGGTTTCTTCGCATTGTTCGATCGCGAACGTTGTTTCACTTATCTCTTCGGTCTGGTACTCGTGATACGGTGTCTGATTCTGAACCCGTTCTCGTGATTCGTTCCTGCGCGGACAGACCGAGCGGCTGCGGGCGGGGCTGCAGGAGGCGCGGCGCCGGCACGCTCGCGCCGTGGTGGCGACGGTGGAACGCGCGGCGGCGCGGCGCCTGCGGGCGGCGGAGGCGGATCTGGAGCGCGCGCTGGCACGCAACGCGGAGCTAGACGAGGAGCTGCGGCGGACGGCCGCCGAGGGCCAGGCGTGGCGGGACGTCGCCAGGAGCCACGAGGCCGTCGCGGCGGGCCTCCGCGCCACGCTCGACAACGTCCTCCAGCCGCCGTGCGCCGCCGAGGGCGAGGGCGAGGGCGACGCCGAGGACGCGCGGTCGTGCTGCTTCGAGCGTGAGGAACATGGCGCCGAGGCGCGGTGCCGGGCGAGGGCGTGCAGGGCGTGCGGCGCGGCGGACGCGTGCGTGCTGCTGCTGCCATGCCGGCACCTGTGCCTGTGCAGCGGGTGCGACGCGGCCGCCGAGGCCTGCCCCGTGTGCGCGGCCACCAAGAACGGCTCGCTCCACGTCCTCCTCTCCTGATGACTGTTGACGGCGAGTCCCACCGCATTGCTTCAAAGGAGGCTCAGATTCCATCTTACCAATGCAATGGGAGTGAGCATTTGGGTTCGAGGACATTTCGACTGCCTCACTGGTGCTGATCTAGGGATCTACAGACAGCAAAGTGTGAACTCTGAGCTTGATGAAAGTTTTTATCGCGCAACCGTAACAGATGGACGAGCTTGCACAGATACAGTCGTTCCTGAGCGCAAGGTAGCTGATCGACCGACCGTCGGTGACAGTGTCACACGCGTGTCTGCTGCCGTGAGCTAAGCAGGCCGACCGGCCGACCGGCCGTCAGTGGCAGCGAGCGACGCAGCCCGTGTGAGGAAGGGTGATGGGCACCTTTGCCGGTTCCGAAAACGATGACATAACATGCGTGATGCAATGCAGCTATGCAGGCCATGCGTGAACATCTAGGCGGTTCCGAGTTGCTACTGTCGCGTAGGAGCTCGGATAAGATAAACAAGCTATGCGCCTATGCCTCAGTAGTACACGTCTTTGAGTTTGTGGTAGATGACAGTGTAGTCATGTTCACGACTTGGATTGGTACGTTGTCGCAGCATCAATGCAAGCGCAAGCGTCTTGCGAGTGAATTTCAGGCCTCTGCACTTGTTTTTTTCTTCCTAATTGGACTTTTCGTGCCATGGATCGAGCCAACCAGTGAAATTAAAGAGCATCTTGCCGGATATTTTTGGTTTGGGAGAAACATCTGGAATGCAGATATGTGTGAACACTTAGTTATCAATCAGAACTGTCTTAGTTTGTTCTGAACGACAGATGAGTGATCCAAACGTACAGACAAAACATCAGGATCAGAGGGGCAAAGGTTAGAGTGGAGTCAGTTCACGAGAAGACGACTGAAGACCAAACACGCTGCACCCGATCGGGGGTGTAGGATTCGGGTTTAGGAACAAGTGCCGGTGTCGTGAAGGCAGGGCTCGATTCGATTACTTTGGCAGGCCGGCCCGCCCGGGTCCGGCCGGTCACCTGTTCATCGGTCAGAGGGTCAATCATGGCACGGAGCACCTTGGCGGCTTGTTTGGTCGCCGTCAGATTCCGGCCGGGGGATTAATGTAGCGTTAATCATCATGAACATGCCCAGCTCCGAGCTAGTGGCGTCCATCAGTCAAGGAGTCGCCGTCGCTGTGACGCTGTCCCATCGGCCTGCACAGGCAGGAGATGCGTGAATGCGTGATTAGGTGTGGGGATAGAGCGTCGGTTGATTCAGTTGAATTACACGTCAAAACGGAGCATCGATGACGACGACGAGGATTCGTGGCACAACCCCGGCCGGCCGGCCGGCCATCCATGATCCATTACTTACTTTCCAAGTGTGTTGGATAAGCCATCAGCCCATGATAGCTCATGTCATGATGCCGGCCAATTGCCCGTGCATCGTCACCGCTCTAACGGTGAAAAGCACGTTGTGGAGTGTGGACCGGGCCACCGGGGCAGACGAGGCGGACCAGTTCGCGCGTCAGCTGTCGCGCTGCCGTGATCGGGGGCGGCCGGGTGGGGCCGTGGGGGTTCCCATCGATCTCAGCTTATTAGTCAAGCCGGAGCACGACCTGCGCTCGCGCGCGGGGCGTCGCTCGCTAGCTGACAGCCGCCTGACGGGCATCGGCCAAAGCGGCTTTCGTTCGAGACGAGCCGTTTCGGACGGAGGGGGCCGGCGGCCGCCGCTCCCGGACGAGGCGATGATCGACGACGTGGAGGATATGCGCGAGGCTGGGCCGTTGAAACGCCAAATTAGACGCGGTGGGTTCGGACCAAAACCAAACTGCATGCGCGCAGTACGGTGGAGCGAGTGCCGGCCGGTCGCGAGCGACGACGACGGCCGGCCGGAGTTTTTGACCGCGATCTGTCACACATTGGCCGAATTGCCGCGCACGTTGCGACCTCGTGTTTGGTTTCTCCTACAGCAGCCTTGCCCGGGCGTGTAGCGCGATCGTACACGTGAGTGACCCCAAGCTTGTGCGCTGTTCGTCATCATGTACGCACCAAGACGCGACGCGCGACAAGTCGCCGAATACGGTCGGAGGTGGCTATCGATCGTCTCGTTTTTGCCCTGCGCCCGTGACGGTGATCGGAGCTGTACAAGACGAACAACGTGGAGGAGCTAGCTGCAGGCCAGGCACTACTGTACAACCGGGGTGACGGACTAATGGGATACTGGGATCCGACTAGTCGAGTCCGGCCGTGGAGGAGTCCGTATGAAAAGGAAAGCCAGCCTGAGCCTCACTGGTCAGCTCAGCTCCGTTACGGCGTTCACACGCTGCTGCCTAGTGGCGCAAGCCTGTAAGGTCACGGTGCCTTGAAAATGACCACGGTTTCCTCCGTCATACTGTCAAGGGACGTACAGAGGCATTCGTGTAAATGTAACACGAGTACACGATGGTGGTGCAAGTAAGTCATCACTGACAGCCTGACAGGCCCACCGGCTTGTTTCTTTGGGACTGAAACGGGCCTAGCTAGCAATTAGCAACAAGCAGGCCGGTTTGGGCCTGTGTCGTCTGCCCGGTTTGGGCCTGTGTCGTCCATCGAACTCGTAAACCCGTTACCCGTGTCACTGCCACCTATCCAAATTCTACAAAGTGATGGCAGTAGGCTCGTCGCCAGGTTCCAGGAGCTAGGAATCGAGGCGATAACTCCTATGCAGAGCCAAATGTAGAAGGGTCCACGAGACCGCCATACCGATCCGGCTCCAACGGACTAGCGTTGAGCTAGTAGAAACATTATTTTACTCAGTGAGCAGTAAAAAAGCAACATACTTCGTCCGTCCCTTGTTATTGATCGCTCGGAAAGCGGGTTTTTGAGGGAAACATGATTTTTTAGAGATAGATAAAAAGGGATCTAGGCACCATAGGAAAGGATCAAGCAGAAAAACAGATCTTAACATATTTTGAAGGAAATACGATTTTTTAGAGACAGATAAAAAGGGACATAATACTATAGATTCCCTCCGCGCTCATCTCGCACATCTCCCAAAACCCCTCCCTCTCACTGCACCGAGCTCTGATCTGCATGTGTTCCCTTTACTCTCTCCTAACTTTGAGCTACCTGCTATCTCATACCACTGGAGCTGCCCTGAAAGCTACGCGCAGCCACGCAAGCGCCAACCTGACAGCCGGAAAGCTCCAAAAACCGCGACGACGCAGCACCGGATTCACGCTCAGGCGAGCAAAACAGCCAACCAGCCAACTACTACCTGCTCGCACTGTACGGAGCATTCTGTACTGGTCTAGTAGCATCATACGGAGTACTATCAACTATATAAGTTATTGCTAACCACCTATTCAGGGAAGCGAAAGAATTTTATAAACGCCGCGTGCTCAGCTCGTGGGAGGCTCGGGCCCCAAACTCTCCCGTCCACGTCGCCACGACAGCAGCTCAGGCGGACCCCGCCGCCCCGCACCTCCAACCCCGACCCGCGCCCCCCGCCTCACCGCCGCCCTAGCGGGCTGCCGAAAGCCTCGCAGCTGCAAGGAGAGCGGTAGCGGGACTTCTTTCCACCTGCTCGCGAGCCCCCCTCGAACCCTAGCCCGATGGCCGCCACCACCACCTCCGGCGCCGGTGGCTCGCGGCGGCCAGATCTGCTTGTCACCGGTGCGGATCCATCGCCTTTCGGTGTGGATCCGTCGTTCCCCTGCGCCTCCTCCCCGTTGCTCGTCCCGGCGGTCATGTGGTTGCTTGCTCATCGTCGTCGACTGGGAGGGGCCGTCGGTGGTTGTCGCCCCAGGGCCGCGGGGGACTTGTCGTCGTCACCCTGGGGTCGGGTGACAGGGCCACGAGGGGCGCGACGTCGTCATCATCGCCCCACGCCTCGCTGCGCGGCTCTGGGCCGCTGGTCCCTGCGGAGC
The DNA here is from genome assembly GCF_005286985.2 of Setaria viridis. NCBI lineage: Eukaryota > Viridiplantae > Streptophyta > Magnoliopsida > Poales > Poaceae > Setaria > Setaria viridis. The sequence continues at coordinate 25,177,668 of NC_048263.2, read as the reverse complement.
TGCTCTTGGCGACGCCGCGGCCTACGGCTCCTTGGCGCTGGGGCGGTGGGTCTGCCGCGGCCACAAGCGGGGTGCGAGGCGGTCTGCGACGGCGGCAGCGTAGTCCGCAGCGGCCGCGCGTGCCCCTCCTTTCTTCTCACGGCCGGCTTGAGCCTCCTCCCTGCCATCAAGGCAGCCAATGCGTCGGGATGTCGTCGGCACATCCAAGGTCCCACCTTTACGAGCCGGCTCACCACGCTCCCCCTAACAAGGTCGGGATGTCACCGGCACATCCAAGGTCGCGCCTTTCAGGGCCGGGTCACCACGCTCCCCCCGCAGGTCGCTGCTTCATCACCGCTAGCTCCCTCCGACAGCTTCATGGCGGACGCCCGCCGCGGCAGCCACACTAGCGGTGCCATGGTCGTGGTGGAGGATGGCTAGGAAGTTGCCGCACAAGAGGAGGGCGACGCGCTCGCCAGCCCGGCCCCTACCATTTGGTGTCGGCTGACCTCGTTGGCTTGTGCTTCAACTGCTTCGAGGATGACCACGTGGCTGCCCTCTTCGGTGTTGGCGGTCGCCGCAGTGGGTCGCTCGCTGCCGTTGGTTGATGCTCGTGGGGCCATGCCTCCTCCAACCGTCTTCTTTGCTAGCAGGGATGGGAGGATGGGTCTTCGTCCTCCCCATGGTGCTTCAGCTCGCCGCCACCCCTCGGCAACTGCTGCTACCACGGGTCGTCCTCAATCATCGTCGTGGAGTGTTGCAGGGTGGGGTGGGGGGGAGCTTGGCTCCCCCTTTCCCACCGTGGTTGTTTTTTGGTCATCGCGGTCGCCGCCGTCTTTGGGTCATCGTGATAGCGGGCGCTGGCACGCGGATGTTCCCCATCGTCATTGCCGTGGATTGCTCGCTGTCATCCCATCGCTTTGGCTCCCATCCAGGTCTTAGCGGTCGGCTGCGTGGAGTTGGTTTTGGGGTGGGGGAGGGGGGGCCTTAGCAAAAGCTTTGCCTGGCATTCGCCGATGCCGACAACAGTTGTGTTCCTTAGCGTAGCTCACCTCGCTAGGAGTATTGTTGCAGCCACCGAATCCATTTGGTTTTGCCCGGTGAAGACTTGGTCTGGTCCTCCATGGACAGACGGACGATGGCGGCGTTGGCGTCACTCCCCCTTGGAGGCATTGTCTGCATGACATCTCGCTCTACCTCCGCTGGCTCCGGGTTGCTAGGCAATCAGTGATGTGCGTGTATTCATGATGACCTTATCTCATAAAATGTGAACTCGTAAAATGTGCAGATTTCAGTCATCTTAGGTCGTGTTTAGTGTGATGGTGGTGCTATGGTTTTCTTTTTTTCCTGTCTTGTGTTTCTGTTATTGGTCGCGGGTGATAGTTGTAACTATGCGCTTTGAAATCTCTTTTAAAATTGCAAAATTGTAATTCAGAAGAAAACATGCTATGCACGTCTTTGAAAAAAAAAGCAGCAGGTCGGAGAGATCTAAGAAACAGAACGCCAATCGCTACTCAAAGCTGGCACGGCCCCGTCACATGCATGCAATCTTCGCCTCAGAAAAACAAAAACAAAATATGCTCGGACAGGCACGGCAAGCAGCACAAGACTGGCAGCGTTTTGCTGGATCAGCACGCCTGCATAGCATGCGTCTCAACGTCCACCTACCAGGAGGAGAGTGGCAACTCTTTATGGTTTTCTTTATGCAATCAGATCCAACGTACTCGAACCCCAAAGTATTACCCCAAAGTATTTCAGAAGATCAGGTTTCAAAAAAGGCACAGGTCGCCGTATGTTTGCAGGGAAGGCAACCAGCTGAGTCGTCTCATATTTCCACACAACCAGCAGCTCGGAAGTTTCTTTTTGGGGACAAAACTTTAGGCCTGCAAGACAGCAACGTTCTATGTCAAATAATAGTGATCACCAGACGATTAAAAAGAAACAAAATGCATGATCCAATGTTCTACTTATCAATCATGAGCATCGAATAGGAGCAATAAGGATCAAATGTTCTGCTTATGAGGGCCTGTTTGTTTCCACCCTCCTAAAATTTTAGCTCCTAAAAAGTGACTAAAAAGTGACTAAAGAGCCAAACACTATGACTAAAAGTGACTAAACTTTTAGGAGGCTTCAATTTCTTTAGGAGCTCCACCCCCTCCTAAAACCTCCTAAAGCCCATCCTGAACCCCACTGCCCTCATTTATTGCCCCCCCTCTCTATCTCTCACCCTCCCTCCCGCCATTCCGCCTGCCGCCGGCGTCCCTCCTCGCCCGGCCCCCGCCGGCGGCATCCTTCCCGCCACCCGCTGCTGTCGCACGGCAACCCCACCCCTGCCGCCCCCGCTCCCTTGCGCTGCCGCACAAGCCAGCCAGGCGCTCCCCCGCCGGATCCCCGCCGCCGTCGGATCCAGGCGAGGGAGGACCGAGAGGGGGGTGGCGGTGCCGGGGAAGAAGAGGAGGGGAGGGGCGCGGCGGTCGGGATTCGAGGGGAGGGGCGCGGCGGTTGGGATTCGAGGGGAGGGGGCGGCGTCGGCGGGTGGACCAAGCGCCGATGGAGGGACGGTGTGGGGCCGGCGGAGGGGTGGTGCGGGGCTAGCGACGGACAAGCCAAGCGCCGGCGAAGGGGCGGTGTGGGGCCAGCAGCGAGCGGGCCAAGCGCCAGCGGAGGGGCGGTGTGGGGCCGGAGTACACGCCAACAGCAGGGGCATGGGGAAGGGCATCTTGGGTATTTTACCACTTCATTAATTGCATTTAGTCACTTTTACGAGGTGGAACCAAACATACATACTTTTAGGAGGTGCCTAAAAACTGCCTAAAAACTTTTAGGAGCTAAAACTTTAGGAGGGTGGAAACAAACAGGTCCTGACTCACAAGCGTAGTTATACACCCAGGCCTGGTCTAAAAAATTAGTGAAGCAAATAAATGCAACATGCCACAAATACACATTTTTAATAGAGTTAAACACCTAAAGTATAACTAAATAATTCTGAACAAAAGTTGCTACCTCAGTCACATAGTTAAACAACTTACTTCAAACAACTGAGATCGTGTGGGGAAAATAGCACAAGCATTATATGTCGGGAATTTCCTGGATTTGCCACTGACATTTGGGTGGCACATCCTGAAATGCCGAGAAATACAACTTCCACTAGTTGTTTATATCATTAACATAAACCATCAGTAGTACAAGGAGGACATTAAATCCAGTTCCCGAAAAAGTTGCAAAACACCTCAATCTGACAATATAGCATAACTTTTTATTCAGGCTTCTGTTTAGAATCCTGTCGTTCTTAACGCGGGCAAAGACTTGCTTGTTGATTCAACTCCTTGATTTCTAGACATTCAAACTGTCTCAAAACACCTTATGTTTCAAATTTACATCTACCTAATTACTGTGGGATTCCTTATCCAACTTAGCTCTATCTTTGTCAATCAACCAAAAAGTTCAATTGTAACGAGTGCAAGACCGGTGCATTCCACCATAGCTTACATTTGACAGTTCTATTTATTAGGAAATAAAGGCCGTTAGCATCACAAAGAAGCAGAATCAAAGGAAATAGTATCAATCAGCAACATCAATTTTAATGCAAAATGATACTGGAACAATTAAACATATAAACACTGATGACACAGTAAACTATCATAATTGAAGTAACTATTAATGGTACCACAACTTCCATACTTATCACGATTGCTATATAGTTATCTGATGGCGAGAACAGCACCATACACTAACAACTAGCAACAGCAAGGTAAGTGTAATGGTCAAGTGAACTACGGAATGAATAAAAATTACCTTTTATCATTTCTCAAAAATAATTATTTTTCGTTAGCCTAGTGCAAAGCAGCAACATACTTGTCCTCTTCCATTATCCAGATATAATGAGAATAATAGGATCTATCGTGCTTTTTTTAACAAAAGGATCTACAAGGTCAGTAATACAGATTGTAAAAAAAGCAACAACTTGCCGTAAGCCTATATATAGAAGCTGACATAATGGTCCTGCTTTCCTTATCTCCTTAAAATAAGAAAAGTAGGATCTACGCGAGTGCCGAAATAAAGACTATGAAATTCGCGCCAATGGTAAGTGCAATATGGAATTGATCATGAAGAGTGTGCCAGAAAAAGTAGGAGTTATTTGACTAGAACATAAGTGCAATTTATTCCAGTCCATATCAGTAGGCATATAGCCACTGAGGTCAACATCAAGATATTCTTTGCATATATCTTATCCTTTTTATTGAGAAAAGTGTGAACTATTCGAGCATTAGATGTCTAACATTAGATTGAAACCATTGCATTTTTTCCTCAACACTCAACCTGCTTAGGGCTTCTATTCAGTGTATAACAGACACCAAGCTTCAAAGGGTCATCAAACCTATTATCTATCACCACCAACAGAATAAAAATAATTTCAAGAATCAATTAAAAAATATTGGAGGCTGTGTAACAATCTCTAACATACGAAATCCGGGTCATTCCACGGCTGCCCGATAGGGCCACGTCACCCGTTAGCTCACTAACCGTTCGATCCAGCAAGCTCACGTTATCAGCCATCGGATCGGCGTCAGCGCGGGTTTCTCACCCGCTAAGCGGCAAACCTGGGCACTCGGGAGGATTCGCAAACCCGCCTAACTGAAGTCCTCATCCACTCTGCCAGCCGGCTGCCGTGCCATGGCCTTCGCCTCGTCGCCCACCTAGCGTGCCTCCATCCCTGCGTCTCCTCTGCCTATCCCCTGCCCCGCCGGCCGCTGCCTTTCGCTTGCCGCATTGCTCTCACCTCCCTCCACCTCCAGCACCGCCTGCCGCCGTCTACCTGCCGCGCTGCCCACCGAACTCCCTCCCACTTGCCACGGCCGTCGTGTTGTTCCCAACCTCACGCGCCCTCTAATTCGGTAGGCGCGCCATGCGTGCCATCACCTTCCCTGCCTGTATGCCGCTGCTGCCGATTGAATGAGACACGATTCTCCCGAGGCGTCTGCTGCGCTGGTCCGGGGGTCGCACGAATCGGCCATGAGGTGGCGCCGGTGGTCGCCCCTCGCCTTTCCCCCCTGCTCCATCCCCTTGCCTCCCCAGCAGCTGTCCCTGCAGCGTGCTCAGCTGCTCCCCGCACAAGAGCAAGGAGCAGTGCACCGCGCTGCGAGGGGACGCGCGGGACAATTGCTGTAAGGCTTGCGCCTTGAGCATGGCACATATCCCCTTGGTAGGCTCCTCCTCACGGCCAAGGCCATTGACAATTGTGTCCTGAGTTGAGCCTAAACACTGTACCCTGCTGCTCACCACTGTCTCTTCAGAGCACAAGTACACCAAGTGCTCGATGCATTACCTCTGTGAGTTGATTTAGTCCATATATAATTGTTTTCATTGCCAACCAAATGCCTCATTCTTCCTTGCCATTTACCAGAATGTGTAACCACAAATGCAGATGACAAAGGCTCCTACTTAATGAATGAACAAGACAAGAGAGAGAAATCCTTAGGTGTTGTGCTTTCCTAAGCTAACCATGCTAGCTGGGACATGAATTTTATGTTTAGTATTTTATTTCACATATCTTTATGTAATATCATAATGTTTATCATTGCTGTTTCTTCCACTTTGTAGGATTATCAGAGAGACATGACAGTTTGCATGAGATATATTCTAATGGTGGTATTGCAGTCTATAAAATGAACCATTGATTACACAATACCTTTAATCTGTGAGTATGCATCATCACTATCCAGTGCTTTTATTATATTTAAGATTAATATGTACAGACTTATACTTTAGTAGAACACTAGAACTACGACAGGTAAGTAGAATAAGATAAACTGCATGTATAGGTGGACTAGCTTGCTATTAATTTCTCTGGACATTCTTTTACTAATTTTGGTTTTCCTGGTGAATTTTCTAAAATAGTAAACTCTCTAATATGATATTGCTGTTGGAATATTATGCATGACTCATATCACCTAGAGTAAAGCTTAGATGATTCAGTTCTTCTAGGTTAACATAGCAATTCAGTATCGCAACCAAAGATCAGCATCGGTTCCTATTTCAATTTCTAATTTATTCCTGTCCCTTCGTATTTGGGATGCCTACTTTCCATGGCTGGAAGGACCCTAGCAGCTGAAAAGCTTTGCTAGCTCTTTCAGGTTTGATTCCTCCTTGTACTTGCTCCTGTTTTCCCCTTTTTTCACAATTTAGTGTAATCAGGAGACTTCTGAATATTGTGTTTAGTAGAAATGCATCTACTTCTCCATAAGGATATAATAGAATTTCATCTACTTGAGAATGTTGTTTGCTTCAGTCTTTAAGTTATTAGCTTTATGCCATTTTGCTCTCATTTAGCTTGCAAGCTTGGTCATCTCTCAGCTTTGGAAAAGATAAAAAATAATGAGGACTTGTTGATGTTAGGAACAATCTACCAGTTTGTCATTAACAGATCAATATTCTAAGGTCTGGGTGTTCCAGATGGACAAAGTAGGCAAATATGGGAAGTTCAGATAGATAAACATTAACAAAGGAACTACTAAAAAATTCAGGAGCCTCATATCTTCAGTGTGCAATGATCTGGGCACAATTAACCAGATTTACAGTGAGGCTTCCATAGTGTTGTGATTCAGAGTATTACAAAGCATAGCGGCATGACCAAAACAGATTCGGAAAAATTAGAAGTTGACCAAGAGGTAAATAACCAATGCTTCTAGATAGTACTAGGAGAGCATATCACTTTTGAACATCTCAATTTCTAAGCTTGATTTCAATAACAGGATATCAACTAGGACCACATAAATGATAATACATCTTTGAAAAGATCTATGATAAAAAAAAGGCGTACTCAGTGCGAAAGCTCCCACACAATATGTGGGGTCTGGGGAAAGGAAGAAAAGATCTATGATATTGATTGAAAAGTAAATCAGGTTATTAAGCTTCATTATTGCTTCCGCCTGTATGATTATAACCATACCTGATAAGAATGGCTCATAAGAATGGTGATAACTGAAGTGGCAAAATGTGTGCTAACTAATGTTAATTTGAAATGTCACTGTTAAATGATGGTCCATTGGTACTATTTTGTCAACACTGTTATCTGATTGGGTTGGTGGAAATTTTGCCATTGATTTTGCTTTTATTTGACAGAAAAATGTGAAGACAAAGCACCCTCTGTACATGCTTCTCCAAGGAGGAAGTAAGCTACTGTCATAAAGCCTACACGTCTAGCACGGTGGAGTTGCATTGACCTTTTGTTACAGCTGGCATTGTGCTTGAAGCGATTTTGTGTCAAGGGGTAGTACAATGTGATGGTGATCGATCTCCTCAGGTGTAGCCTTGAGGACTTGTCCAACTATTGCAGTACAAAGTTCCCGCTGCAGACTTTGCTCATGCTTTTCTGATAAAATGGTGAGTGCAGTATACCTTCGATTTCAAACTGTTTATTCTTCCAGTTTGTTTCTTAGCTTAGTTGTTTATGGTACTGGCATGCCATTTGCTCCCTAATATGAGCAGCTTTGTGAAGTATTCGAAAATTATGATGATGGCATTTTTTTATGTTATTAATTGTTTCCAGTTACAGTATTACACTATAATTAGCTGCTTCAAATATTTGTGTGAACTATTAATATGACCATCTCTGCTGCTGGAATTAAGCGAGGCCCCTACTTGCTATGTCTTGCATTGTGCGACTTGCCATGGTCCCTTGTTCCCAAAAGTTGCTTTCCCCCACTCAGAAGTAGTTTACCCCCAATATTCATAGCCTGGCATTGATAATAGATTATAATAATGTAGGTGCAAATTTGACTGTGAACGTACCGGTTAGCATATTCATGTGTGTTTTCCTCTGTGATGGACTTCAGTTTAGCCCTCTGATGATTTCACGTTGATGGGTTTATCAATCTTTTCGTCCTTGGTGAAAACACATTTCTGCATTTACATTGGTCATCTACAATTTTGTCATTGCATCTGTCGTAAGGAATGCAGCCCCTACCTGCACAGCCATACTAACTGAGTATCTTTGTGAAGAAAAGGAATGAAAAAAATACTGTGAATGTTCTGTGTTAGCACTGCAATTTCTGAATAGTTAATTTTACCGCTTTTGTCTACTAGCTATCTGCAAACACCACTCTGTTATAAGAGCACACAAAATCAAGTCATGGATCAGTAAATCAAACAGTTTTCCTTAATTACTTTTGGCTTATTGATTTTTTGGGATCCTACATTGCACTGAAACAGTGTGAATGTGCTTTGTCCATGTGAGAGTTTTGGAAAAAATACATATATCATCTTGTTGCTTTTGGAAAAAAATGTAAATGACAATATTAGACTGTTTACTATTTAGCGACCACTAATTAATTATTGTTTTAGTTTCCTACTACTTTCGCTTCAGCTTTCTCAATTCTAACGCAATCCACATTTAGTTAGCAGTTTGTTCGTAGGTTGTAATACTATAATAGAATCTTTTCAGCTCATTATTCTGCATGATCTATAAGTGCTGCTTCTTGTCCAAGTGCTCCTGACTTGGCTCTGAGTTTCCTTGCTCAACTGATATCTATTTTGTATCAATTGCTAACTCAATTAGCTGGGCTACCCTGCTTTCCAGTTTTGCAACACTATATTTAGTTAGGTCAGAAACCAAAAGATAACGTCATGTATTTGATCAGTACTGACCACCTGAATTACAAATGTTATGTATCAAACTTTGCCTTCATGGCTTTTGTAGTCTGCCACTTTAATCCTTTCTCCATTTTACAGGTTCTAACAATTTTATTGAAACACTTTGAGAACGAATGTTTATACCAGTTCAGAACAACCATTGCACCAACAGGCAGTGTTGAGAGCATCAAAAGAAAATGCTGGAACTAAAAGAATAGGCTGATTCACACCTACAGTGGATCGGCAAAGCCGCGCCTGCTTTCTAGTATACTCTAATTCCAAGACTCTGATACCCTCTACCTGAACTTTTCATGTTCCGCATACCACTCAAAAATCAAGGAAAAAAAGTACTCAGAACAAATGCCTTCACTTGTGAATAGCATGTTCTTGTCATCATTTAACTTTTATATAGTTCGGGAGATGCCTAAAGCTACCACAATCTTTCACTAACATCTGCAGATGCATAATCAATTATTTCTTTTGGTACCCTAGCTTTTGCACAAGTGACAATATTATAATCTCATCTTTAGATAATCGAACATCGTAGCTGATTTGATGACCAAAGTGACATCAGAAAATCTTTCCATTTGCTTTATCTTCTCCACCCATAGCAAGATAACATCTAAGCGATGAACAAATCTCCCCTTCCACTTTATATCCATGAACCTACATCTCCTATTATCATCCATATAAAGCAGCAAATCTAATAAACAAAAAGGAACAACGAACAGATATAGGATGAGCTTTTACCTTTGTCATCAACTCCCAAATGCCATGATGTCCTCCTCTTAAGGACCCAATGGCGGCGTATCAGGAGTCTCCGAAACAATCTCAGAAATGAACTTAATCAGCGAGCAGAGCCCGCCCAGGAAGTTGTGATCAATCACCCCATCACCCTCGGCGACATGAGCAAAGTCCACCAGCTTCACCCTCACCCCACCCCCAACTCCGGTTGCTGACACCGCATTGGCATCATAGCCCAGAAGAATCGACGCTGAGTAGAAGTGGAACAGAGTCTGCTCCTCGAACCACGCCTTGAGCTCGCGCAGCTGCGACAGGACGCCCCCTTCCCCGCCGTACACCGCCGCGGCGAGCGCGCAGTCCACCACCTCGCCGGAATCGGACGACACGTAACGCCGCAGCATGCGGCGGACGCCGGCGGTGTCCAGCGCCTTCACCTCCGGGCGCTCCGTTCGCCACACGGCGCCCCCGGGGCCCACGACGCGGACGCCGGAGACGCGGAAGCCGAGGAGGACGCTGGTGGTCCCGCGGTCCTTGGCGAGGCACTTGGCGACGTAGGGCTCCGGCGAGCTGGGCGGCCACGTGATGGCGCCGATCTTGATGTCGGCGACGGAGGGCGCCTCGAGGCCCGCGAGGAGGTCGTCGAGGACGAGGTGCGGGTGCGGCTCCCCGGGCCGCGCCTCGGTGGGGAGGAGGCGCGTGCCGTGGAACCGCGGGAAGAAGGCGTCCCGGATGCGGGGCGGGACGGCGGCGTGGGCGGAGAAGGCCTCGTAGAAGGCGAGCTCGTGCTCCCCGCGATCGCCGGCCTGGAGCGGCTTGTAGAAGAGGCCGGAGCCGTCGACGACCGGGCCCAGCTTGCTGGCGGAGGCGCGGTGGCCCGCGACCTGGTGCTCCGGCGGGCGGAGGTCGGACATGGTGGCGGGGGCGGGAGGGGGCGGCGGGTGGCGGTGGTGGTGGAAGGAGCGGTGGTTCCGTGGGCTCGCGACGCCGCGGAACTTAAAGAGACCTGGGAATCTCGAGATCATCGATGGCCATGGCCTCCGTTGCTTCCCCCGTGATTGAAGTGTCCTTTTCGCTGCAACCTGCAAGTAGACCGGCGGCGCACAACCTGTGTGCTGAAGGTGGACCTGATCATCCACCGGTTCGGGTTGGGTTCGGGTCGGGCCAATCAAAACCCGATGGTTGCTTTCGCTGGCCCGTGCCCGACCCGACCTGAGCATCGAGCTGAAAATCACGGCCCGCGCCCGACCCGAGGCTGGCCCGGCGACCCGTGGGCCAGCCCGACGCCTTTCCTACGCGCACTGCGCACTGCCCCGTCGCCCGCTTCAACTGCTCCACGCTGCTGCTGTTGCTCGCTTCCACAACTATCGTCGCGTTGCCATGCCTTGTTCGACGAATGCAAGCTGCGAGCTGTGAGCCACCGCCGGCGCCGCCTGGTGGCTTGGGGAGTTGGGGCAGCTGGAGATGCGAAACGGGGTGACTTGGGGGGCGCTGGATGAGAAGGGAGACGGGGTGCTTGGCTGCTTGCGGCTTGGGGTCGCTCGGACCTGGATGGCCGCCTGCCTAGTGCTCGCTCGGGGAGATACGGTTGAGGGAATAATGAGTCGGATAGGATAAATGTTGACTGACGGTGGGAACTGGGAACCTCCGAGCCTGGAAGGCCATGTGCACGTTAAAATTGTTGTTCGTTGGGCCGTATTGGGGTTGTTGGGCCGTATAGAGTGTTTCGAGATGTGGTGGGTTGTATGAAGGAAGAGACATGAAAGTGTTGGCCTGGTGGTGTATTTTCGGGCCGTCGGGTCGGCCCGTGGGCTACAATTCTGACCCGCTCCCGACCCGAAAATCACCTCGGGTCAAATAAATAGGCCCGAGCCCATGTGATGTTCTAGTCGGGTCAGGTTGGATTGGGTTTTTTCGGGCAGGTCGGATCGGGTTTGTCGGGTCGGGTGGCTCGTGATCGGGTCTAGCCGAAGGAGGAATTGTCGAATTTCCAGTGTGATATGGTAATTTGTAGAGGTGGGAATTTATCGCGCAAGGCATGAACATTTTAGTTCCAAATTCTTCTTTAAAATATTTTTATGCTGAATCAAAATCACTTTGTTACAAAATCACTTGTTAAAATCTTTTGGCTATCAATATTTTTTATTCAGATTCTCCCTTAAACGAATTAGAATCGGTGAAATACACCTCTTTGGAGATTCCATTCAAATGAGAAACGTTTCAAGGTGCTTGTTAAAAAGATGGCTATCAAAAATTAGAATCGCTGACAAACACCTGTTTGGTGATTCCATTATTAAAATGAGAAATGTTTCAAGGCGATTCAAGGAAAAATATTAGTTGTTTTCACCGTTTTGGCAAATATTTTGCTGATTCTAGTAATAATCAAAACGATTCTTGCAACCAAACCGATCTTACGTTGTGCAATTGTGCATGGTCCGTTGCTCTTGTTGGCCGTGCCATTTGCGCCATACCAGCTCAAAGCTTGTATTTGCTTCCCCGATCTACAGAAGGTTTGTCTATTTTATCACCGATCATATTGTTTTCATGCAATTGGTATGATGATTCGACTATCTTTGCGCAATTGGTAGGATGATGAGAACTCAACTCGCTTTTGTAGGAATGTAAGTGACATGATATAAAAATGCTTAAAAAATAATTGCAGTGAATGCTTTTTTGTGGTTTTAGATACTTATCATCATTTAGACTATACATCGAGAATTGGCACAACTCCGAAGCAGCCCTGGAATCACTACCCCACTATTGTTGTCCTTTTTTCCATGGAAATTGTGACGTTGGATTAAACACAACTTTCAAAGGCCTCTTTTATTTTATTTTTCATCAAACAGAGCAAGATGATACAGGCCGATTTTCTCGAAGTAGGATCACTGAACCACAAGATGTGGTGGGAAGATAACTATTGCACTCTCTGATCACCTTGGATCAGCAAGCACAATTTTGATAGGTTGCCATTGAACCCTCAAACCCCGAGGAAAAGGAAAAGGAAGCACGATCTTTGGCACAGCATCCAATTCCCCTTCTATGATATGCATAGGAAGAACATGTATGAGACTTTTATCATGAAGAAGCAAATAGCTAAATCAATTCATAATTTGAGTCTACAATTACATAGCTAACTTACATAGTACCTAAGGAAACCTAAAATCTAAAGTTGGACTCTTACAAACTTTGGACTTAATATGTTGCCGTCTTCCCTTTTGAAGTGCTGCGCATCCTTAAGGATCCTCGGCCTAGGACTCCAGCCATCATGTAGGCAATCAAATAAGCTTTCCAAAGAGTAATCAAATGTCCAAAATGAACTCCGTACGTAGGATATATGGACTTTATAATCCAGAGTTGTCAAGCGGTGACGTGGCAATCCGAATTGAATTCAAATCTTCCAATCTTCAAACTCCATCTTCTATTTGAACCCAATGCTTGCCAAACTTGAAAAACAAAGTATTCAAATCTCTTCTAAACTTGGGGTAGAGTCGAATATGATGAATATGGGCTTCCAAACAGAAGGCTCTCCACGTTATACAATGTCCGCGCGTCAATGTGACAACCTGCGCAATTTTCAATCAAATTACCATAACTCTTTGTACAAAACTCCAAATCTTGTAAAGTTTCATATGTTGGAAAGAATACTTGATAGCCTTTTTAAATATTACATTTTAAATCCATGGAATCTTATGTATTGGTGAGCACAACACAAGAGATATGATTGGCAAAACAAACGTCCCGATCCTTATCAGGAAATGGTGAGGTTTGATTGATCACAGCTTTTAGAGTCCTATTTTATTTTATTTTTTCATTGAAGAGAGTACCTACCTTGAACTCCTTCGAGCCATGTAAGGCCAAGAGCAACAACTTATGAGCAGCCTATTGAAACAAAAAATGTATTCCAAAGAAACTCGAGTTAAACACATCGTAAACAAACATAATGCCAACCAACGGTTGATTATAAGAATGCGTTGTTAAATCTTGAACAAATAAATGGCTTCTATAAATATGTAATAATATTGTATTGTAGTGTCAAAAATTGACAAGTTAGGTCAAATGCTACTATACATCACACACTATAAATGATTTTATTCATAGGCGGTAATATCGTTAGCATCGAATTTGGCATGGGTAGGGTTACAAGGAATTTTACATTAACTGAAATATAGTAGCATATCCGACCAATTATAGCCCCTTGCTTTTTTCGAGATATGTAACCTAGTGGTTGGACCCATAGAAGCCAAAACTTTCAATTGAAGTAACGATTGGAGTTTATAAGTAGAATTGGAATATAATAATGGTTGGAATTTTATGTGGTCTCTTAATAAATGAAAACATTTAATGATATTTTGCTTTTGATTGACTTTAGATCTTTCTTTAGTGTAAACAAAGCTCACATTGAAATTTAACAAATTTTAATAAAATAATCTCAATTTCCTAATACCATTTTACTTTTCATTCCAATTTTAGTTATTTTCAAATCATGCAATGAATGGCTTCCTTTTTTATTCAATTTTGGTAATACCCAAGGACTTTTGTTTTGGAATTTGGATAGACATCACATCACCAATGTATTTTATCATATTTCAAACTTTGGTGTCGAGTTATAGTGGACCAATGGTCTTTATTTTCATATAAACCCACATTGCCGGTAATATTTCTTATTGTTGTACAACATCTTTTAATTTGCAATTGTGCATATCTTTACCTTTTTCTTAATCTAATAAAGAAATTAGTCAAAGAGAAAAAAACATGAGGTTAAATGGGTGATTTTAGCACGTGTAAGTTTATAATGAATATGCATTTATTCAAATTTATTAGAATATAACGGGAAGTAGCTCATTCAACCGAATTAACGACTGTGTGTTTATTTTTCCGTTACCTCTTGACTCCTTGTCGCATAGTAAATAACACGCCTCTTCTTCTACCTCCGTCTTTCCCCTCCAACTCTGATTGTGTAGTGCCGGCACCGCCATCATCGTCATCATGCCGGTCCGCTCCCTTCATCGTCCGTCACCGGAGATACGGAAGGGAAGCGTCCTATAGCAACCTAACATCTAGCATCTCCCCCTGCTTCAGTCATCGCGGTGGTGGCACGGTAACTGTGTAAAACACGTCGACCAGATAGAATCGCATGAAGGAAAAGCTAAGCTAACCGCTAGCACACGCCATGACCAAACCTTCTTACACTTGCCCCCACCTTGCCCTCACCCGCGTCTTACTCATCTTACCGCGACGAACAGAACAAATCAGCAGCCTACCACACGCAGAGCTTGCCCTTTCCAGCTCCCGCTGGTGCCGTCGGATCTCGCGCGCCCCCAACAAACTCCACGCACATTTCTGCGAAAGCGAGCGGCGGGCAGGCCTCGTCGCCTCGTCGAGCCCATCCATTCCATGACGCGGGCGCGGGCGCACGCGCACGGGACGGGTCGGTCCCCCAACCAAGCCAAACCGGCCTGCTGCTTCTCCACCTCCCCATCCATCGCGTGGCGTCGCGCCCCGGCCCGCTCGCGCTCCCTCCCTCTCACTATAAACTACCTCCCTTCTCCCCCAGTCGCCTCTCCCCTCCCTCATTTCGCCACTCGCTACACCCCAAAAACCTCACGCGCTCCCGTTCCTCTGCCCCTCGCCTCGTCGCCGCGCCGGCGAGAGGCGCGCTCATCCCCCCGTGCCCGTGTACCGACGCCGCCGGAGCGGAGGCAACCCGCGCCTTATCCGGTCGCCCCAGATCTGCCTCTTCTTCTCGCCGCGTCGGGGGCGATCCCGCCGAGGCCAGGTGAGCTCCCTTTCTCCCTGATCCGATGCGCACGTACCGGTTTTGTGGCGGCTTGGGTGGGTTAGCTCGCAGATCTGGGCGTTTAAGACCGCTCCTCGGCCCGATCTGGGCGTTGCGGCCGCGGCCCGCGCTTGATCCGATGCGGGCGCAGCCTGCTCTGCTCGGTGCCCGGCCGCCGAGGCCGGAATTCTACGAGATCGCGCGGATTCGTGTGGTGCCAGTGCCAGATCTGCGCTTGCGTGTACGGTCGCGGCTCTGCATGGCGTTAGAGGGTGGGCTACGGATTATTAGATTTCAGTAGGATTTGGATTTGGATTTACGCGCTCTGAGCGCATTGCCCCTGCTGTTCTGCCGCGCTTTTGCGCCGTGGCAGAAAGGTGGCTGGGTTCGCGTGACCCTCCTGCGAGTGGGTGGTTGGACTCTTGCGGGTATTTGGGGGTAGGGGTGGGCCAAATCTTTCGTGTGCAATTCTTTCCGTGTTTCCCTTTACAGAAACCTGCTCGTGCTGAATAATTCCTTTGTAGGATAAAAGTGGGAGGTCATCTGGTCATGGACTATCAACCTGTGCACTTTATATTCCTGCATGCCTGTGACGCATACTCCTGAGATATCAGTTTCCCTTTCAATACATGCAGCCCTGTTGTTTATTCTTCTTTGTTGTTTGAAAAACGGAGTGGCTGGTATTGTCTGACCATGGGACACAGTCCTAGGATTACCCGAATTCGTTTGTATGTTCAAAGGGGGTTTATGTGAAATCTGACATTGTTCCAATTAAACATCTCCGTGTATTTGCCATTTTCATCATTTAGCTACCTGTGGTTCTGTAAAATGCAAATATCAGAAAAAAATGAGAGTTATCAATTGCGATAGGAAATGAGACTAAATTAGGTTACACTAATCTCGTAATAAATGCTCATCCTTTTCATTTGATCGCAGGGTGTAAGCTGCTATCATGGCGACCAACACAGGAGCCTCAGGATGGTTGAGGGGTAAGGTGAAGGCTGTGACATCTGGGGATTGTCTACTCATCATGGGAAGCACAAAGGCTGAGATCCCACCCGAGAAGTCCATCACCCTGTCCTACCTTATGGCACCAAGACTGGTAAGATTCAATCTGCGTGTCATGAAATCTTTGTTGGTAATGCAGGATATCGTTTGGCCTTTTCACTTAACCTTAATTTTGAATTTGGTGGAAGTCATTGGTTTGTTACTAAACTTCCAACCTAGGAATATTTACTTGCATCAATTGTAGCTTCTTGATATTCCACTCATTTGTGAAGTTTTTCATTTTTTGCTTCCTAATTCACATCGAAAGTTCATGGTGTTCTAGGCTCGCCGTGGTGGAGTGGATGAGCCCTTTGCATGGGAAAGCAGAGAGTTTCTGAGAAAGCTTTGCATTGGGAAGGTGCTACATTTGAACTTCATTTATTTTCTGAACTCACATATAATTCATTGTATTCATAAGTTCCTTTTTTGGACAATGTAAAATTATAATCTGCTGTTATAGGAGGTCACATTCAGAGTGGATTATACAGCTCCTAATATTGGACGCGAATTTGGCACTGTTTATCTTGGTGACAAGAATGTTGCATACTCAGTAGTGTCTGCTGGATGGGCGAGGGTAAGGACCATTTTACCTTTTTTTTGGACTTCATTGTATTTATTGCACTAGATGTGTTGTTTATTTCTTCTATTTGCTTAATCAGGTAAAGGAGCAAGGCCCCAAGGGGGGTGAACAAAATCCATACCTTACTGAGCTGCTGAGGTTGGAGGAAGTTGCCAAGCAGCAGGGTGTTGGTCGTTGGAGCAAGGTTAGCAATTTTTCATTTCTGTGGCCAACTTCTTTTGTATTGCATGAGATGAATGCCTTTCTTGATTTTGCTGTTGTACGCATCTTATATACAACTTCAGGAACCTGGTGCTGCTGAAGAGTCAATACGAGATCTTCCGCCATCTGCAATTGGTGAAGCAAGTGGTTTTGATGCAAAGGGTTTTGCGGTTGCAAATAAAGGCAAGAGTTTGGAGGCCATTGTTGAACAAGTTCGCGATGGCAGCACCATTCGTGTGTACTTGCTCCCTAGTTTCCAGTTTGTGCAGATATATGTTGCTGGAGTACAGGTATGCTTATCATAATTTGATGTTGTTTTCTTTCACAGTTATAAGGTAAATTTTAATTGGAAATAAATCTAGGCTCCATCCATGGGGAGGCGCTCATCGGCACCTACTGTTGTTGCTGAAACGGATGGTACTGCTAATGGTGCAAACGGTGAAGATTCTGAGGGAGCACCTGCTCAACTGACTACAGCACAAAGACTTGCTGCATCTGCAGCTTCTGCTGAAATTCCACCAGATAGGTTTGGAAGAGAAGCCAAGCACTTCACAGAGACTAGAGTTCTCAACAGAGATGTAAGTTATCTCCTCTGTGTTTCTATCTTCCTCTCCTTGGCATGAAGAGTTTACTGTGTTAGTTAGCCTAACTTTCCCTTGTAAAAAAAATTCTAGGTGCGTATTGTGGTGGAAGGCACAGACAGCTTTAGTAATATAATTGGCTCTGTGTACTACCCTGACGGAGAGACTGCAAAGGACTTGGCCCTCGAGCTTGTCGAAAATGTACGACCAATTATTTATTCATATAATTTCTTTTGAGTATCATGGTAGCAGGCATCATCAAGTTCTTACATTAAATGTCATATCTGAATGCATAAAAAATTCTGCGCCAACGATCATAACATTCTTAAGTTGTTGAATGTGACTGCATTAAAGATTTATGTGCTAACCTTTCTCTTACAGGGTCTTGCAAAGTATGTTGAGTGGAGTGCTAACATGCTTGATGTTGAAGTCAAAATAAAGCTGAAGAACGCCGAACTTAAGGCTAAAAAGGATCAGTTGAGAATCTGGACAGGCTTTAAGCCACCGGTGACAAACTCAAAGCCCATCCATGACCAGAAATTTACTGGAAAAGTGTGTCTTTCGTTCTCAATGATAGTGTGTATTCATCATGGTTCACATAATTGCATGATTTTAACTTGTTTCTTTCATGCTGATCTCTTCAAAGGTGGTAGAGGTTGTGAGTGGAGATTGCATTATTGTAGCTGATGATGCTGCTCCATATGGCAGTCCTTCAGCCGAACGTCGGATTAATCTCTCAAGCATTAGAGCTCCTAAGATGGGCAATGCTCGTAGGGATGAGAAGCCTGACAATTTTGCTCGTGAAGCTAAGGAGTTCTTGCGCACGAGGTTGATTGGCAAGCAAGTATGTAGATTGGCCTGTATCTGGCTGAAGTGAATACATTATAAAAAATGTTCCCTAGTTGAAAACTGATTGAGTTTTATCCCCTCTCTTTAACTTCAGGTGGCTGTTGAAATGGAATACTCTCGAAGGATCAGCACTGTGGATGGACAGAATGCTGCTCCCACAGCCAATGCAGCTGATACCAGAGTTTTAGATTATGGTTCAGTTTTTCTGGGTTCACCTTCACAGGCTGATGGAGAAGACGTATCTTCTGCTCCGAGCTCTGCCAGCCAACCTGGAGTTAATATTGCTGAACTTTTGCTCTCAAGAGGCTTTGCTAGGATATCTAAACACAGGGATTATGAGGAAAGGTCACACTACTATGATGCTTTGTTAGCAGCTGAATCACGGGCTGAGAAAGCAAAGAAAGGAGTGCATTCTCAAAAAGAATCTCCTGTGATGCACATAACAGATTTAACAACAGTAAGTCATCTTCTTTTATTCCATTAGCTTGATTTTAACTTTATTATACACCATCATTAACCTATCAGTGTGGATCTTGTATGGTTAGGTATCTGCGAAGAAGGCCAAAGATTTCCTTCCCTTCTTGCAGAGGAACAGAAGGCATTCTGCCATTGTTGAATATGTTTTTAGCGGCCATCGATTTAAACTAACAATTCCAAAGGAGACTTGCAGTATTGCCTTCTCATTATCTGGTGTTCGGTGTCCTGGTAAAGGCGAGCCATACTCAGATGAAGCTATTGCCTTGATGAGGAGAAGAATACTACAACGTGATGTGGAGGTAAAACTTTATTTGTCTCTGTTTGCTCTTCCATTTCCCCATTTTCTGTTTCTGAAGGATGCAAGTGATTCACGCAGATAGAGGTTGAAGCAGTTGATAGAACAGGAACATTCATAGGTTCATTGTGGGAGTCCAAGACCAACATGGGCTCTGTACTTTTGGAAGCTGGGCTGGCCAAGCTGAGTTCATTTGGCTTGGATAGGATCTCAGATGCTTATGTCCTAACGAGAGCTGAGCAGTCGGCAAAGCAACAAAAACTTAAGGTAATCCTTTATTTTTTTCTCCTCCGGTATACAAAAGGGAAAGCCAGAACTGACACTTCACTTTTCAAGATATGGGAGAACTATGTTGAGGGTGAACAAGCTACCAACGGATCCACACCTGAATCTAAACAAAAGGAAATTCTCAAGGTTTGGCCATGAAAGATATTATTGAAACATACACTACATTTATAGCAGGGAAATCTAACTTCTTGACTCTTAGGTTGTTGTCACGGAAGTTCTTGGTGGTGGCAAGTTTTATGTTCAGACAGTTGGTGACCAGAGAGTGGCTTCAATTCAACAGCAGCTTGCATCTTTAAAACTTAAAGATGCGCCAGTCATTGGTGCTTTTAATCCTGTGAAGGGAGAAATTGTGCTCGCACAATTTAGCCTTGACAACTCCTGGAACAGAGCTATGGTATGTGTAGATTTACTGAGCATGTATGATGAAATCACTAGTCTTTATGGGCCAAAGTCGTAGTTGAAATATGTCTTAGTAGATTATACACTAGGACCCTACTGAAATTTCTTTTCCTCTATGACCAGTGTAAGTTTGGTGATTCTAAATTAACCCAAAAGTAAACCTATAAGTTTTGGTCTGTTAAGCACCTTGTTGATGGCATTTTGCTTCATCTATGTGCCACTTGGAGAAGTTATATCAGAACATTACGCATTAGCAACTAGGGAAGTGTCCTCATGGTATCTAACAAATTTAGGACCGAATAAGCTTGTTCTTGTTCCCATGATGTCTGTTTTAACTAACGGTCTCCCTCACTTATGACACCGCATGCCCAATTTGTCAAGTCCTTCATGTTTATTTTTAATGGTCTTATCATACCTCAGTTTTGGACTTTATGCACAAATTGTCATTATTATCTTCTGGTAGTTCTAGCAATTTCAATACTAAGTCCTCATGCCTTGCGCAGATTGTGAATGGACCTCGTGCTGTAGAATCTCCAAATGACAAGTTTGAAGTATTCTATATTGATTATGGCAACCAAGAGGTGGTTCCCTACAGTCGATTACGGCCTGTGGACCCATCAGTTTCCTCGTCTCCTGCTCTTACTCAGTTATGCAGCCTTGCTTTCATAAAAGTGCCCACTCTAGAGGATGATTTTGGTCAGGAAGCAGCAGAGTATTTAAGTGAATGTTTGCTCAGTAGCTCGAAGCAATACCGGGCAATGATTGAAGACCGTGATACTTCTGGGGGAAAATCAAAAGGACAAGGAACTGGAAATGTTCTCATTGTTACTCTTGTTGATGCAGAGACAGAAAGCAGCATAAATGCTACCATGCTTGAGGTTTGTGGTACTGACTGCTTTATTTTGAGCTAGTCTTTTGGTGTACTGCATAGCATGGCATTTAGTTTGTTTTGAAATATTGAATCGTTTAAGCTAACACAAGCAATGTTCATTTGACCCTTGAATGGAAACAAGAGACATCATATATTAGTTATCTGCATTTCATTTGTGATTTGCCAGCTAAATCTAGGGCATCACACCTGCAAACTGTTGTTGAATGCATTCATTCCTACTTTGCCTTTTGTTAGGACATACAACTACTTGCTACAAACTTTTGCTCATGTTTGGTAGAACATTCCTACTTTATGATGGTAGACAGCTGCTTGCAAACTAGTCCAGATGCTGCGCAAAATGCCAATGGACATATGTTCATTCCTAACTACTCAGAGCAAAGAAACACATGTTCATTTCCTGACAGACAATGGGATCAATTTCTTGCAAAGCTATGTGAAAAGCTGTATTATGGCCAGGCCAGAAATATATGTTCATTTCTAACATTACCTACTCTGCCTGTATCTTCAGGAAGGGCTTGCCCGACTTGAAAGAAGCAAGAGGTGGGACACTAGGGAGAGGAAAACGGCTCTCCAGAACCTGGAGCAGTTCCAGGAGAAAGCAAAGAAGGAACGGCTGCGGATCTGGCAGTATGGAGATGTTGAATCTGATGAGGACGAACAGGCTCCAGCTGCAAGGAAGCCCGGAGGCCGTCGGTAGAGACTGGGCGTAAGCTATGAAGTTTTGGACACCCCGAGTGTGATACTCTGCCGGGAGTTATAGATGAAAAACCTAGAGTGAGCGGGTACCTTATTTATTCGGTTAGAGCAGGGTACTTAGTGAGGCAAAAGTTTCTCATTTTGAGCACTTCTGATGGCAGGTTATTCCGTTTTGACATCGTAAGGTTAAAGGTTACAGATACATTGTTTTTTCCCTGAACTTAATAAGGTTGTGTCTGTTCGCTGCGGTTCTTTGTAGACAAAAGTATAATGTTGAGAATTGCAGTGAATTAAAATTCAGGATTGCTGTTATTCCATTGTCGTACTGTGTTGATTTATCTTTTATGCGTTTACTGGTTGCTTTGCTTGATAGCAATTTTCCGAGGGCAGTTTACGGTCGCCCGTGAGTTTCGAAACTCACGGATGAATCTCCGACAAACAAAACAAAACGACAGACACACCGTCTTCTTCCTCCTCTGCCTCCCCTGCTTCTTCCTCCTTTGCCTCCCCTGCTGCCTGCTTCCCCCGCAGCTGGCAGCGACAACGTCGCCGTGCTGCCAGCCCACCTCCCGCCTGCAGCCCCACCCTTCCGAACCAGTTCAGTCATCACTCCCACCGCTGGCCCTCCCCACCGGATGTCTCCCGCCGCCCGGTCGGCGGAGCCCTCGCCGCTTCCCTTCCCGCCCGCCGTCCGCAACCACCACCGGGCCGGCCACCTCCCCGCCATCCCTCTACAACCGTCGGCACCCCAACCCCAAACTTCATGTCTCCGATCCTAAAACCTGAATCCCCAACCGGAACCCGAATCCCCACCCCTAAAACCCTAAATCCAATCCTCCTCCTTCGATTCTGGCAGGTGAGCTCCGGCCACCACCATGTTCTCCATCCGTGAGAGAGATGAGGACTAGAGAAGGAGGAGAGAGGGAGAGAGGAAGACGAGGAGGAGGAGGAGGAGGAGGAGGAGGAGGAGGAGGAGGAGGAGGGCGAGGAGCATCCCGGCCTCCGGCCGCTGCAAGAGAAGTCCGAAAGGGTGAGAGAGAGAGTTCACATGGGAGAGAGCATCGTGGCCTCGTGGGGTGGTGGGAGCTGGAGGATAAGGTTCTAACGAAGTGGGGTCCATCGACCGGGAGTTTTAAAGTACCCGGGTGATTATAAATTTAATATTGCGATTTTTCCGAGGTCTAAGTAGTTAGAATCTTTTAGGGTGTACTATGGGAGTGTTTGGTTGGGTGGTTAAAAGCTAGCCAGGTTTGTGTAATGCGGGCTTCTGGTTTTGGTTGCCTTGGCCAGGCCTCTTAGCCAGGCCCAGCGAAGGCTCCTAGCCTGACCACGCTAGAATGTGCGCTGCTGCGAGCGTACTAGGAATTTTTTTATTTTCATTTTTTTTTTGATTTTGCAGAAATATATAGTCGGATGAAAAAATTGCAAATCTAGGCTATTGCCGCCGGCTGAGCCGGCGATAAGGCCTTACCGCCGGCCCTCCCGCCCAACGGTCAACAGGCGCCGTAATTGCCGCGCGCGATTCGAGGCACTATCGCCGGCCGAGGCGGCGGTAAGGCCCTTACCGCCGCCTCAGCCAGCGATAACGCCCTTTTCACCGCTTGGGCCGGTGATAGTCGCCCCCCTACAAAAACCGCCCGCGCCCCTCCCCTCCTCGCGCACCAAAGTGAGCGCCAGGCATCGCGAGGTAGAGAGAGAAAGAAGAAAGGAGGGAAGAAAAAAAAGAAAGAGAGGAGAGGAGGAGGAGGGAAGAAAAAAAAGAAAGAAAGGAGGAGGAGGGGGAAGAGGGAACGAATTTCTTCCGTCCTTCTCAGGTAAATTTTCTTAATCTCGTAGTTTAATTAAGTATAGTATAGTGCAGTTTAATTTAGTTTAGATCTAGATTTAGAAATATTAGTGGATCTGAGATTTAGAAATTGTTGACGCCAGATTTCGTCACTAGTAAAATCGGTGCCAAGAAGAGAGGGAATTGGCAAAGTACAGAAGTTATCGGCCGATCTTGTACTGTAGCACCATTCGGCCGATTCCCAACTGTACTTTGCCAATTCCCTCTCTTCTTGGCGCCGATTTTACTAGTGACGAAATCTGGCGTCAACACATGCCCCCCAGTTTCGGAGTAAAACATAATCTTTTACTTCGAAATTCTTTTTAACTTCTCCTCCGAAACAGCCGCAATGAAAATATCCTTCCGTTTCGCGGTCTTCCAGCTGATGATTGCAATCTTTTCAAAACGGACGCCCACGACAACCACTACTCCCGAAAAACTCAAAACGCCGGCGCGGTAAAAATTCCATTTTTACCCCTCTTCAGGCGCCCTTTAAATAGCGGTTCACTCCGCACTTCATCTTCAAGCTCACGTCTTTCTTCCTCCGCGCGCGCGCCTTCTTCTTCCCTCGGCACTTTTTCCTTGTCACCGAAACGCCATCCTCCTGTTGCTTCTTCTCTTCCTCTCTAATGGCGGCTCCTTCTGGCAGCTCTCCAGCGCGCGATGCTCCGGAAGTAGCACCTCCGGCGGTAGTGGCGACAGCAGTTGCTCCATCGACAGAAGAAGGAGCTTCATCGGAGATTCCAATGGCGATCCCCATCGCGGCCTCATCGTCCGCATCTGCACCGGCGACCACGCCGACCACACGGAACTTCATCCCAGAGGTTATTACCGAATCCGTCTTCTATCGGCAATGCATTTACTTTAGATCTGTTTCTTACCTTTTTACACCCCCCTTTCCTTTTTTAGGCGGTTAGGCATCGCATTACTATCCATCTTACGGGAAATCCCGGCCTTATTTGCCTCGGTCCTATGGGGAACCCAGATCCAATAGAGCTTATCAATTTAGAAACCCACAGAATCCCCTTCAAACAATCCGGCATGGACCTGGATCACTGGTTGGGCACTTTTAGGTCCTGGCCGAATGAAACCCCAGGTTGGAGGGAGTGGTACCAACGGGTAGCCGCGTCGAAGAGTGTATCATGGGACGAGCTCAAAATCGGCCAGTGTATCAACCTGTCTTTATCCCAGATGGAGAGAAATGAGCCGTTGGTAATAGCGGCTTCTTACTTTTGGTCTGATGCCCTCAATGCTTTCTTATTTGGGCATGGACCTATGACCCCAACACTGGCCGATGTGATTCTGTTGACCGGCCTTGACATCTCCTCCCCGGACACACCTTTCCGCCTCTTAGCCGCAACGTCACATCGGCTGGACACAAGGGGAATCGGCGGGTGGAAAGGATTCATCAGATGCAATAAAAGAGCTGGGTCTGTTGAGAATAGGGAACACACGGCTTTCTTAATGATGTGGTTAGAAAAACACTTCTTTTGTGGAAGAGCAGCCGGCCCATCAACCAACACCCAAGCTTTAGCCGAAGCGCTATCGGGAGGAACCCCCGTTCCCCTTGGGAAACACTTGCTAGGGGTGGCGTACCACATGCTCCACCAAATCGGCGTCAAACTATCCAAGGGGGAGCCAATCGGAAATCCAGGCGGACCCTGGTGGTTCATCAACTTATGGCTGAACCTCTATATGAGCAAGATCACTCAGCAGAGGGTGGACCATATGATGTTCCCCAACATTGAATCGGCAGAAGATCCTACCGATCGTCGCCGATGCATGTCTTTTGGTGAAGCAGCATCGGCCTTTCCAGGTTGCACGTATTCTGCTACAAAAGTAGCTGAGTACTTCCGATGCTTTTACAACGGCTTTAATGAAGATGCAACCGTTTGGTTTCCTTATCAGCGGGATGACCCAATCTTTGAACTCCCAACCTGCTTCGACTCAAGCACTGGCCGATTCGACGAAGAACTCAACGACGAGCTAATCAAGCCATGAATCTTGCCAACCAACTTCTTCTCGGGGAAAGATGCCCTCACGTACGAATTCTACAACCCCTCTGTTGCAGCACGTCAGTTCGGCATGGGTCAGCTGCCGATTCAAGTGTATTTTGCTGGACGAGTCAAGTTCAGAGATGAGCTCACAACCGGTCTGGACTACAGTCGGGTACGAGACCGGATTCCGGACTCCAACACCATTGACCTGAACAACTGGATAGTAGCTCCCTTTGCTGTCCAGCCATTCAAACTCTGGTGGGCCGAATGGAAACAATTCCTCTTCTGCAATTCGGCATCGGCATACTGCAACCTCCTGGATCCAGCCAACATTGACCCGAATGCCGAGGTATCTTCCTTGGCCGATTTTTACTCCTCTCTCTGTTTTCTTTTTTAACGCGACTGAACACTAATGATTTTATTATTTCTTCAAGCCGAGAATCGTACTCCTCCAACACACAGCCGGAGTGGTCGGCTAATAGAGGGTCATCATCCATACACCTCCTACCCTCTCATCGGCTATGATGCTCCGTCCGTAGACGTGATTGCTGGCCGATCAAAACAGACTCAGAAGAGAGTCACCAAGAAGACCAGCCGCCGAGTCCGAGCCCGTATAGAATTGGCGGATCCTCCTATGCTCGTATCGGCAGAAACTCCAGCCGCGCCACCCCCTCAGGCCACCAGAGATATTGATACTCAAGTCATCGCACAAGCTGGGGCAGTCGCCGCGTCATTGTTGTTGGAGGCCGTTCAGGTAAACTCATGTTCTAATCTTCCCGATTGTTGTTTTGATATTAATCCTTCTTATCTTACACTGCACAGAGTACTCCCATGGACACACAACAATCGGCAGCAACCCAATCGGCCATCGACGCGCCCCCGCTTCCATCCGTTGAGGTACAACACTATTTCACCGATTCCCCTAGTATTTGCATAACATACTTATTCAACCTTCTGACACAGGTCATCGGTACGCCAAGCGCTCCTCAACCACTGGTCTTCTCTCAGGGAACTGGTCCAAGCACCGCACCGATCATCGTGGAGTCTTCCTCTTCCGATGAACCCATGGTACAAGCCCCTGAGCAAGGCACGACGGCTTCCCAAATGCAACATGAAGAAATTCGCTTCAAAGTGGTAAGTTATCTTCCGGCTTTATTTAGCCGATTTGCTTCCACCATCAGCCGATTTATTTTTCCTCTTTATTATTTCCAGGAACAAGACACCCCCGACAACAGCCTCTTCTCTTTTGCGGTTGCACTCTCCGACGATGAAGAAGTCACCTCTCGTCAAATCGCCCTGAGCTCCATCCCTGACGATGTCCGAGCCAAGCTTACCACCATCCGATCCCTTCTTCAAGGAGATATCGGCCGATTGGTAGAAGACGCTTCGCCGATTCGTCAGCTGTTTGGTGACGTCAGCGGACGAGTGCCCGAAGAAGCGGAGGAAGCATTGGCACCGGCCGCTTTTATCGAGTCCATGAGGATCCCAGTCTTCCGAGCCCTTCGTCACATGGCCGATCGCGCCAAGCTGGCCAAGACTCGTGAAGAGGAGGACGCATTCAAACGTCAAGCTCAAGAGGTGCACCAGCGTATCCATTTTCTGGAGGACTCCCGCCCAGGGATCGTCGGTGAGATAGACCGCCTCAAGCGCCGGAGGGCAGAGCTTGCCAAGGAAATGGAGCAAGTGACCAAGGCAATCAGCGCCGAAGAAAAAAGGCTCCAAGAACTTCCTTCAGTCATTGCCGAATTGAAACAGGAGAGGCAGCACTTGGCCCACGAAGCCCTAAAGCTCCACCGTAGTGCGTCAGAAGTCCCTGGATCGGCGGATGAAGACCAACGGGTCCTGGACTCTGCCGATCAGATCCGGCGTCGGGCGATCGCGGCTATCGATACCCTTCTGGGTAATCTGTAAAGGCACTGACTATTTGTACGAACCTTTAATAACTGCTTTGACCGTCCTTCGCGACGCCTCCTTTATTTATTGCCTTTCCTATTTCCGGCGGGACGCATTCTTACCAAATTTCCACACCTCGTTTTCTTATAAGTACCGGCCTAGGCACTTCCTTCCGAGAGCACCAGTTTGGCCTTCGGCTTTATTCTCTCATCCCTCCCGTCAGCACGGCCTTCTGTCATGTCTTCGTCGGCTTCCTCCTCCTCTGTCAACCAGGTGAAACCTTGGCCTCGATTCCCCTTTCTCTTTTTAGATCTTGGGAAGAGGATTCCCCTTTTTAATCTTTCTTTGTTTCAGCCTCGACATCTTAGCCCCGAACTCGAACGCGCCATTGAGCTCATACACTCTGATGACCCGTTGTCGTCAGAGGATAAAGACCTGATCAGGGCTTATCGTGACGAACTTCAAGAACACGTCACCGCGGAGGCCCGTCTGGTCTTGGACTTCCTGGAGAGCAACGGTCGCCGGCGACCTCTAGCCGACAGAAGTCATCCGCTTCCTCCGCAAGTCGCCCGTGAAGACACGGCGGCAGGAACGTCACGCCCGGCTTTGGACCGGAGCCACCCTCTCCCCCGTCAAGTCGAAGCGGAGGCTGCGATGAAGGGAATAGAAGAAGAGTACACCTGTCTCATGATAGAGCTGGGCCGAACTGAGAGAGAGCGCAAGAAAAAGAATAATTAGTTATTGTATTTTTTGTTCTAAGGGCGACTTGTATATTGTCGGCCGTGTAATCCACCGTTCGTACCGAATGAATACATCGGCCGATTTGGACGATTATACGTTTAAACCATTTTACATTGGTTGTGTGCAATTGTATTACGGTCGATCCTTTATGCTCCGACCTATATACTGGGGTAGTATCTTTTTAAGTACCTTCCGTTCAGAGCCCTAGTAAATTCTTCTCCCTCTATTGTTTCCAAAATGTAAGCGTTTCCTGGAGCACATCTGCCGATTTTATACGGCCCTTCCCATGTAGGAGACCACTTTCCGAATTTAGGATCTTTCGACCCAATCGGCAATACTAACTTCCATACCAAGTCCCCAGGGGAGAATTGTTTGACTTTGACCTTCTTATCGTACCACCTGGCTACTTTCTTTTTGTTTTCTTCAATGCTTATCAACGCTCTCAACCGTTGGCCAGCCAAGTCATCGAGTTCCCTCTTCATGAGCGACGAGTAGTCGTCGGCCGTTAATTGGTCTTGGAGCGAAATGCGCCTCGATCCTACCCTTGACTCCCACGGTAGTACTGCATCGTGACCGTACACCAACTGATAAGGGGATAATTTGGTGGCTCCATGACAAGCCATCCTGTACGCCCATAAGGCTTCGGTTAAACATAGGTGCCATTTCTTTGGCTGCTCCTCTATTTTTCTTTTGATTAACTTGATTATCCCTTTGTTGGAAGATTCGGCCTGACCATTGGCCTGGGCGTAGTACGGAGAAGAATTCAACAATTTGATCCCCATATCGGTTGTAAATTCCTCGAATTCCCCCGATGTGAACATTGTTCCTTGATCGGTCGTTATAGTCTGGGGAATGCCGAATCGGTAGACGATATGATCCCTTACGAAGTCGGCCATGATAGCCGATGTCACGGCTCTTAACGGAATTGCTTCCACCCATTTGGTAAAGTAATCGGTAGCCACCAGAATAAATTTGTGCCCTTTGCTTGATGGTGGGTAAATTTGGCCGATAAGGTCTATTCCCCATCCCCTGAACGGCCACGGCTTGATAATGGGATTCATGGCCGATGCGGGTGCACGTTGGACATTCCCGAACTTCTGACAATCCTGGCATCCCTTATAATATTTGAAACAGTCTTCGAGGATCGTTGGCCAGTAGTACCCATTATTCCTAATCATCCACTTCATCTTATGGGCCGATTGGTGTGCTCCACATACCCCTTCATGGATTTCTCCCATTAGAGTCTTGGCCTCCTCTGTTCCAAGGCATTTGAGTAGAACACCGTCGATAGTTCGGTAGAACAGGTCGTCTTCGAGCAGTACGTATTTAGTAGCATGAAAACGTACTCGTCGTTCCACCTTTTTAGACGGATCTTTCAGGTAGTCGGCAATTTCTTTCCGCCAGTCATCGGCCGCGAGCTCCAGAGCCATAGCGCCTAGAATTGGCCGATATCCAGATGCGTGCTGGGCGAGCTTGTTGGCATCTTCGTTGTGGTCCCTTGGGATGTGCTCGATTACTGCCGATTTAAATTCTTTTAAGAGTTGTAAGCAATCTTCGTAATAAATTCTCAATACGTCGTCCTTGCATTCGGACCTTCCGGTTAGCTGATCCACAATAAGCATGGAATCCCCGAAGACTTCAACAGAATCGGCCTTGACTTCTCTTAATAGTTGTAGGCCCTTCAATACAGCTCGGTACTCCGCTTGATTGTTAGTAGCGGTGGCTTCTATCGGCAGAGAAAAATCATAGCTTGCCCCCCGAGGCGATATGAGAACGATGCCGATTCCTGATCCGACCCCACATGACGACCCATCAAAATATAAAGTCCAAGGTGCCGGCCCTACGAGGGTAATCTCCGGTCCGCAGTGTTGGGCGACGAAATCGGCGATGACCTGACCCTTGACGGCTTTTGCCGATTCGTACCGCAGGTCAAACTCTGACAAAGCTAAGATCCATTTGCCGATTCGTCCTTTCAAGATCGGCAGTGATAGCATGTATTTTACTACGTCGTCTTTGCATACGACCACGCATTCTGCCGACAGTAAATAGTGCCTGAGTTTGGTGGATGAGAAGTAAAGACATAGGCACAACCGCTCCACTGGAGGGTATCTTGTTTCAGCGTCCAAAAGTCTTCTACTGACATAATAAATTACCCGTTCCTTGCCTTCGAATTCCTGGACTAGAGCCGACCCAATAGCTTTTTCATCGGCTGATAAGTATAACTTAAACGGCTTACCAGTTTGAGGAGGAACCAATACCGGTGGTGAGACCAAGTATTGCTTGATATCTTCCAGTGCTTTGCGCTGCTCCTTCCCCCATATAAATTCCTGGTCGGGCTTCAACTTCAACAGTGGTGTGAACACCTGAATCCGCCCAGATAGATTAGATATGAATCTTCTGATGAAATTTACCTTGCCGATTAAAGACTGTAATTCGGTTTTGTTCTGCGGGGCCACGACTTTGTTGATGGCCGCTATGGTCTTCCGATTGATTTCTATCCCTCGTTCGTGCACCATAAATCCTAAGAACTGTCCGGCGGATACGCCGAAAGCACATTTATTGGGATTCATCTTAAGCCCGTGTTTCTTGGTGCACTCTAGCACTCTTCGCAAATCAGCCAGATGTTCTTCGTGACCTTTGGACTTGACTGCGACATCATCGATGTAGATCTCTACCAGAATGCCGATGAGTTTGTGAAATATGTAATTCATGGCTCTCTGATATGTAGCGCCAGCGTTCTTCAAGCCAAAAGTCATCACCACCCGCTCGAATAAGCCAAGGTGGCCTGGGCATCTGAAGGCCGTTTTGGGTATGTCCTCTTCGGCCATAAGTATTTGATTGTACCCAGCGTTTTCATCCATGAAGCTAATAATCTTGTGCCCCGCGGCAACGTCGATCAGCACATCGGCCGTTGGCATGGGGTAACCATCCATCGGTGTGGCCTGATTAAGATTCCTGAAATCGACACAAACGCGTAGCTTTCCATTCTTCTTGTACACTGGTACAATGTTGGAGATCCACTCGGCATAACGGCACTGCCGAATAAATTTTGCTTCGATTAGCTGGGTTATTTCAGCTTTTATGTCCAGTAGAATCTTAGGATTGCAGCGCCGTGCAGGCTGTTGGTACGGCCGATACCCTGGTTTTATGGGTAGCCGATGTTCAACAATAGATCGATCTAAACCGGGCATCTCATGATACTCCCAAGCAAAGCAATCCTTAAATTCCCTTAACAAATTTGTCAATTTACATTTGTATTCTGGGTCTAAATTTGCACTAATATAAGTCGGCCTTGGTTTGGTACCATCACCTAAGTCTATCATCTCTAATGAATCGACCGACGTGAACCCGTGCCCTAGCTTCCCATCTTCTCGGGCGAACTGATCCATCTATTCTGAGTCTTCGGAGCCTACTGCTCGGATCGGCTGCAGGCCAAAATCGGTGACCTTCAGGAAATCGGTCTCCCATACTCTACCGGATATGCACCTGACGTTTTCGCAGCTCCACTGCTGCGTGTCGGCTGCCGCGATGCTGTATGCGGAATCGGCGTTGACTACCTCGATGTTGTCGCCGACCCATTGTACAAGACATTGATGCATCGTTGATGGGATGCAGCAATTTGCGTTTATCCAGTCCCGGCCGAGTAGCATGTTGTAGGACCCCTTTCCGTTAATAACAAAGAAGGTGGTGGGAAGGGTCTTACTGCCGGTGGTGAGGTCGACGCAGAGGGCGCCGCGAGCGGGAGACATGTTGCCTTCGAAGTCCTTGAGTATCATGTCCGTCTTGGTCAAGTCGTCGTCGCTTTTTCCAAGCTTCCGGAGCACGGCGTATGGCATGATGTTGACCGCAGCTCCTCCGTCTACCATCAATCTAGTGAGGGGGCGGCCGTCGACATGCCCTTTAAGGAACAGTGCTTTTAGGTGTTGTCGTTTGTCATCTTCGGGCTTCTCGAACGTGGCCATCATTGGCTCCAAAGCCAACTGTGTCATCTGTTCCTCTATCGCCGATATGTCCTGACGATCGGCGGGAGTCATGAATTCCATCGGCAGTATGGAAACCATGCCGATATCGGCTGCCGATTCATCACCCGCCGATTCGTCGTCCCCTTTATCGTTTCTTTTGGGGCGCCATACCCGAGGCCTTCCTTCCTTCTTGTCCGTCGTGCTCTGTTGTTCCTCTTCCTGCTGTTCCCATTGGCGGAGACTTTGGATTCTTCATTTTTGAGATTTGGTCAATCCATCGGGACACCACCTGGGGTTTATTGGTTTGGCTCCTGCCTTGGCGCGTTCCCACTCCGGCTCACGTCCTAACGGGTTTTCGTCCGTCACTCGAGCATCGGCCATCTCTTCGAGCCGACTATGAACGTTGGCCTTGTTTTCTGACCGGTCATGTCGATCAGTCCTGCCCCCCTGCCTGTCGTGACGTCTATCTTCCGACCGATCATATCGGTCACTTCTGCCCCCCAGCCGATCACGCACGGGAGGGCGCTGGTCATCTTGGTCACGCCAATTCCTGCTGATCGGTTCTGGTCTTCCGTCTCTGGAGCGAGACCTGTTGAGCGGCCGATTGCCACGATACGGGCCATTGCATTCTGGGCAATTATCGGCCGAAGGTAGCCTGAGGTTGTTTTCCCAACAGTGGATGAAAAACGGGCACCTCCAGTGATCTTCGTGCCGTCGCATCGCTTCTTCCCGGGATCTTGAGCGTTCATGCTGACGCTGGTATTTCTGGAGCAGGAACTGGGAAGTAATACGTGGCTCTTCTGATTCGCCGTCTTCGTCCTCCATCCGCCGCTTTCCTTTGACGTCCTTAGGCGTTGCTTGATTTCTAGGGTCTACGACACCACTCTTTTTAGCCGACTCGGACGTCAGCACCTTTGTTTGGAGTGAGTTCTTCCCCGTATCAACCATGTTGGTGGGAAAGGGATGCTGGTCGATCTTCATCGGCTTGGCCGATTTTGTCGGCACTTCAAATTTGAGTCTGCCTTGCTCAATGGCCGACTGTATCTGCGGTCTGAAGATTTTGCACTCATTGGTATCATGGGATGTGGCGTTGTGCCACTTGCAATATTTCATCTTTTTTAGTTGTTCGGCAGAAGGTATTGTATGATATGGCGAGAGCTTGATCTGCCCTTCTTGGAGGAGAAGGTCAAAGATTTTATCGGCTTTCGTTGTATCAAAACCGAACGTTTCCGGCTCCTTTTTGCCGAACGGGCATGATATCGGCTTCTTTCCCTTGACCCACTCCGCAAGTCCGACCTCAACGTCCTCCGCGTCATCCATCTCTTCCAGGAATGCCACTTTCTTCTGGAAACTCCTCCGTGGATCGAAAGAGCGCACCTCCTGTCCAGACAATCGGTGGACAATTTGACTCAAGCTCTCGAACTCTTGTGAGGCGTATTTTTCTTTGATATGGGGCAGGAGGCCTTGAAAGGCTATATCGGCCAGCTGCGAGTCGTTTAGAGCCAGGGAATAGCATTTGTTCCTGATTTCCCGAAACCTCTGCACATTTGAGGATATCGGTTCGTCGCTTCTTTGCCTGAGGCTGGTCAAATCGGATAGCTTCATCTCGTGCACTCCGGCGTAGAAGTATTTGTGGAACTGTCTTTCTAAATCGGCCCACGTGATAATCGAGTTTGGCGGCAATGTTGTGAACCACTGAAAGGCCGAGCCAGACAGAGATGACGAGAACAACCGCACCCGTAGAGCATCTTGCGTGGCTGCCTCTCCACATTGGATGATGAATCTATTCACATGCTCCACGGTTGAAGTATCATCCATCCCCGAGAATTTGGTGAAGTCAGGAACTTTATACCGATGGGGAAACGGCAGTAGGTCATATGTAGATGGGTATGGTGTCCTATAGGTGTAAGTTTGTACCTTCGGCTTTAAGCCGAATTGTTCCTGAATCACCTCCGCAATACGTGCTGACCAATCTGGCTGTTGCTGGTGAACCGTTGGCTGAGGTATTGGCACGTGCTGGTACACCGGAGGTGGAATAGCCTGATGCTGGGTGAAAGCAGGTGGCATCTGAGTGAAAGCCGGCTGTGAATTGAACATCGGCTGTTTGAATGAGCCACTTGTTTCATCATACAGTATGAGCTCTGCCGTTTTATTCATCTCTGGTGCGACAGGCTGGTATGGCGGCACGGTCGGCCGAGTGGTCGCCTGGAAAGATGCCTGGAATGGTGGGCTTCCTTGACTGGCCGATTGATTCTGACCGGCCGTGGCTGATGGTGCCCCCCAAGGCGCTGGGCTAACCGGAGGGAACGGCGCAGAGGACAGCTGGATGGAGTTATACCCCATAGGAACTGATGATGAAGAAGCGCCCGAACCCCCAACAGAAAATTGGATCGGCTGAGAAACCAAATTCAAATAACCCTGGTTTGGTGGAATCGGCTGAGTGTATGCCGGCCCCCTGTACCCTTGAGGTATCCCACCAGCGAAAGAGTTGACAACGGCGTTGTAGACCATATTTTCAAGTACCGGGGATTGATCAATGAAGGCGTGATAAACGGACTGTTGGACCATATCGGCCATCTTGGCCGAGTCCTCAGAGATTGTGATCTGGCGGGGACTTGGAAACGGAGTTTTCTTGATAGTCTCCCCGCTTCTGGAGCGACTGAAAGACTGTAGGCAAGTTTTCCGGAAATGTGCCGTATGCCTATCCAGTTCTTCCTTCTGGTCGTCCTTTAGATCTGCTTCCGTCACCTCGATGACGTTATTTTCATTGCGGCTGTTTCGGAGGAGAAGTTAAAAAGAATTTCGAAGTAAAAGATTATGTTTTACTCCGAAACTGGGGGGCATGTGTTGACGCCAGATTTCGTCACTAGTAAAATCGGCGCCAAGAAGAGAGGGAATTGGCAAAGTACAGTTGGGAATCGGCCGAATGGTGCTACAGTACAAGATCGGCTGATAACTTCTGCCTCGCTTCGGATCGAACGCGCCGGGTTCCCAATCGGTTGCTTTTTGCTGATAAGGAATCGGCCGATTAGGAGGTTGGGATGATTGGGCCTGTATGGGCTTGAAAAGGGATAGAAGGACGAAGGGGAGATCAGCCCACGAAGCGTATAATAACCAAACTAGCACGAGTCATGCTTGTAAATATTCGTTTTCTATTTGAATTAGGGATAGAATTCTAGTCAGTTAAGGAGTTATCTGTACGGGGCTATAAATAGCTACCTTTGTAAATCTGTAATCATCAACAAATCAATACAACAAACTACTTTTTCCTCGTACTTACTTTCAAGCAGGCGACTTCGCCAATACTTTTCTCTTTTTCACGAGTTCGTGCGGGTTGGCAGGGCTGCATCAATTTGATCTCCGGCCGATTCTGTAAGTTCCGCTTATCGAGTAATACCTAAGCTTTAACTTCGGGCGCATCGCTGTTGTTTCGTTTAGATTTATTCACTAGTTATCGATATTTACTAGAATCATAGGTTTTACCTGTTTTTCTAGTTTTATCACCAATTATCCAGCTAGGAATCGGTGGTTTCGGCTTTCTTTACATTCTGCTATTAAATTCATCTATTTTATATATTGCCGATTAGATCTATTCCTAGTGTTGTTATCATAGCATTGTATCGATTACTCCAGTAGTTCTCTATCCACAAGGCTACAGTGATCGGCTGCCTTATAACCGATTTCTTTATTACTGCAAATCGGCCGATTCGCTGATAAGCTCTCTCGAGATCGGAAATCTAGCCGATCGCGACTTCCGGATCTGGCACGTATTATTCCTTGCCAATCAACAGGTCAGATTGGCTGGCACGCCGCGCGAACCGCACCAGGGCAAATCACCCGAACAGGAGCTAAGCAGATTCTCCCGGGTCGTGTGTCAGACGCTGGAGATTCGGTTGACCGATTTCTAGCGCCAACACACTTTTGGCACGCCCAGTGGGACACGGTTATAAGGTTCACATTTTTATTCATATAAAAACCACCTTCGGCAGCTGTATCGAATTCATCGGCCAAATGAGTGTTCATCATCTTGTTAGAATTAATTAATTATAATATTTCAGCAAAAGCAGCCGATGTAGAGATTGGAGAAAAGGCCCAGTCAAGTCTGCGTGTTCCGGTGGGATCATCTTCATAAATGCCAATGACGATTAGAGATGAAGCTTCCTGCAAAATGATTGGCTACTCTATCCGGGAAGAATTGCTTTTTTATCAGGCACATATAGAAACCCATGTTGCAATTAGGGGGCCTATTCGTGCATCGTGCATCGGCTGAAATAAAAAAATGAATCGGCATATTGAAAATTGCATCGGCCGATTGACGGTCGTATCAGCTGATTGGAAAAATAAAAAGGGATCGGCCGATTGGAAATTGCATCAGCTGATGGAAAATGGGATCGGCTGATTGGAGTTGTATCGGCTGATTAAGAAAAAAATAGCAGCCGATTGTAGAGAAAGGCATCAGCCAATTAGCATCAGTCAGTTGGAATTAAAAAAAACAGAGAGAAAGGCATCGGCCGATTAGCATCGGCCCATTGGAAATAAAAAAAAAAGAAGAGAAGAAGACCAGCCGATAGGAGATCACAACCGATGGGCAAGAAAGAAATAAAAAAAGAAGAGAAGAAGACCGGCCGATAGAAAAAAAGAGGCATCGACCGATTAGCGTCAGCCTGTTGGAATTAAAAGAAAAAAAACAGAGAGAGGCATCGGCCGATTAGCGTCAGCTAGTTGGAATTGAAAGAAAAAAAAAGCGTGGCATCGGCCGATGGAAAATTGGTTGAGCCGATTGGGAAAAGAAAGAAAAAAAAAGTGGCATCGGCCGATGGAAAATTGGTTCAGCCGATTGGGAAAAAGAAAGAAAAAAAAGTGGCATCGGCCCATGGAAAATTGGTATTGCCGATTGAAAAAAAAACATAGAAGAAGAAAAAGTTGGCATCGGCTGATAAAAAAATTTGTTTAGCGGATTGAAAATTGCATTGGCTAATCAGCCGATTGAAGAGAAGTATCGGTGTATTGGTTAAAAAAAAAGTGCAGGGAAGCATCGGCGGGTTAGTTAAAAAAAAGCATCGCCCAGTTGGAATTAAAAAAAAAGGAGGAGTTGAATCGGCTGCTCAAGAATCGGCTGCCTATTTAATATTCTCCCATAGCTGATGGGAGAGATAGAAGATTTTTCAGCCGATGCTATATTTTTCAGCCGATGGAAAATAATCAGCAGGCATAGTGGCCGACGGCAATTTTTTTTTAGCCAATGAGAAGCGGATCAAGAGGACATTGGCAGTGGAATCTTTTCTTTTATTCGCTGATGGATAAGAAATAAAGAAAAGGAAGAGTGGCCGATGGAATTATCTTGCTGGCCATACAATAGCCGATTCCTTTCAGCGGACGGAATTAATAATGTCGGCTGGCCATATAAATAGCTAATGGAGTTTTTTATTCAGTTGATGGAGTCTTGGGCTCCAATAAGCTTAGTATGTCCAAACTACGGAAGGGCAAATAGCTGATGAAATTTGTTTTCAGCTGACGGATTTGTTTTCGGCTAATGGGATTTTTGCTATATTTTAGTCCGATGAAGTTAAAATTGCATCGGCTGATTGGTCCAAGAAAAATAGTATCGGCTGCTTATAGTATCGGATATTAATTTCGAAGCATGAAATATTCATACTCCGAAACTAGGGGGCATGTGTTGACAACAAAAGCTTGCTGGTTACTGCACCAAGTTTTGGTGTCAACAGACTAATCTGTTTCTACTGCCGGCAAATTTATCGGCTCAGAGTGGGATCAAGGCATCAGGCCGATGGGGTTCTTTATATTTGAAGAGGAGTCGACGTGGCTTTGGATATTGCAATCAGACGTCATTAGCTCTGAAGACAAGTATCAGACTTCTATAATTAGTTTCGGAATATGAAACATTCATACTCCGAAACTGGGGGGCCTGTGTTGACACCGGATTTTGATCAATCCTATAAATTCGGAGTACAAGATAATTGGAGTCACGTACAACAATAAGAAGCTAGCATGCGTGTATATGGGCACGGAGTCCAAATCGGCTTCATTGGATTGATCGGCAAGGAGAGGCAAGGATGATATAAAGGAAAGGCCAGCACGTATGGATAAAAATGATTAGAATATACAACATGGATTCTGGTGCACTTTGCATGCCATGCGTGGGAGGCTTCCAGAATAATTATGCATGCGGCCGATCTGTGCATGTACGGGAGGTTGTTTCATAGAATAAAATATTTTAGAGATAGAGTTGGGTTAGTTAGAGATAGAGTTTTTTATTAGAAAAGATTGTGTACGTGACTTGCCTTGTGCGTGGTTAGATGCCAATTATGTAACGTCCGCCCTATAAATATAAAGGGACGTGGCCATTGTAAATTATCATCACACGATCAATATACAACATATTTATCTTCTATTTACCTTTTCGGCTTCACGCCATTGCATTAGGAGTAGGAGTAATGTAGCTTCTCGACGAGTTCCTTCTAGCAAGCTGGGCTGCATCGACCTCGATCTCCGGCGAGCTGCAAGTTCCGTCACCAGGTGTTCTAGGCTTTAACCACCGGGCGCATCGCTGTGGTTTCGTCTAGTTTCATCTACCAGTTATCGAGTATCTTGGATCTTTGACTTACGGCGCATCGCTTCTGTCTCGATCTACGGTATTCACCAGTTATCCCGCCTTGATTAAGCTTGCATCGGCTGATATTTATCTGTTCTATCGTCTTGCCATTTACGACATATTAATTATTATTAATTCTGTCGGAATAGACGATAGATCTATTTTTAATAGCCTGTTGCATCTTGATCTTGGCCATCCTTCGAGTGTTGTTGGGAGTAAGTTCCGTTGTGATTGGATCATCGGCTAGCGGGGTTCAGATTAATGTCCTGCTAAATATTTCTAGACTGCAACTACCGGGCGCATCGTTGTGGTTTCACCTAGAGATATTGGTGGTAACGTTAGTTTAGATCTCATCGGCTTGTGGCTCTAGCTATGGCGGGGCAACAACTCAACAACATCCTGTTTTCTATCGGCCGTCTGGCCGATATTTATTGTAAATTATATTAAATCGGCTGGATGGCCGATGAATCACTCACATTCATCAAGGTACTGGAATCGGCTTCACAGCCGATATATTTGTCATGATTTATTTTGTTGCACCATTATCGCTACTGTGCCAAGATTATATCGGCCTGATCGGCCGGTTGCCTCGGACTTCACAATAACTATCATCTCCTTGTCAGTTGAATGGTCAAACTGACTGGCACGCCCGCGCACACCACGCGCGCCGATTTGGATTCTGCACTGGAGTTAAGCAGATCTCCCAGGTCCTCATGTGCTGATGCAGGGTCCACCACCGCCAGGATTTTGCGTCAACAGAAATATTAGTAGATCTAGATTTAGAAATAATAGTGGATCTAGATCTATACTTAGAAACTTTTAGCTGTATTTAGATATAGGAAAATGTCGGTTAGTTAGTATAACTGATTTAGCTTATACAGGGAAATAGAGTCAGCATTATTAGATTTATTTGTTATGGTAAATGGCTATGATAAATATAGTTAGTAAATTCTGATATTTTGGTTAGGTATTACATTGTAGTTTTTAGGTAACAATGTTAGATTTGTTTGTTCTAGTAAATGACTATGATAAACCTAGTTAGTAAATTATGATTTTTTTGGTAGGTATTCGAATATAGTTTTTCGGTAACAATATTTTTGTTTGTTCTGGTAAATCACTATGTTAAATGTAGTTAGTAAATTATGATTTTTTGGTTAGGTATTATAATATAGTTTTTCGGTAACATTATTAGATTTATTTGTTGTGGTGCATGCCTATGATAAAGTTAGTTAGTAAGCTTGGTTTAGTGTTACATAGTTGTTTGTTTATTCAATTGAGGTCATTATTGCAGTTAACTTATGTATAGTGCTAAGATTAATTTGGACTGCCCGTTTCATGTATGTTGCCAAGCATGTCAGATAGTGTAAATATTCAAGTGTACTATGGGTCGGGAAAGTTAGATATGGTCCAGAAGGGGTTGATTTGAGTGGATTTGCCTGTTTCACCAAGTGTGTTCCAAGAGCAAGAGAGAGAACTTGGGGGGGGGCATATGCAAGTGGCTTTGTAGGGACTTAGGTGTTGACAGATATCAAGCGGATGTGTTTGTGAGGGTTGTAGTGAAAACACGGCCCGACATAAACTTTTGGAAGTTATATCCACTTGAAAGAACTCCGAACTATCGGGCTTACATAAATGGTTGCACGAGAAGAGGTTTACCAATTATATGGTATATCCATTTTTTCATGAAGGGTGGACCTAGCACTCATATTAAAGAACAAGTCGAAGGTGATGAAGTTGAAGCGGAAGAAGATGTGCAGAGTAATGCGAGTGAAAACGAAGAACTTGATTACGAAGAACAAGAAGGTGGAGATGCAGAACATGATGTAGCATCTTGGGAACCAAATGGAGAGGCTGATGAGGGGGAGGAAATTCCTGAGTTAGTAGAGTAGATGGAGATGGAAGGAGGGGAGGCCAATGGTGTCGTGGATGAGGACTCGTCCAATGAGGAAGACAATTATTCTGTACCGCGAAATTGGTCAAATTACGACCATTCCGCCCTACAGGTCAATGTAGGGGAAAATATTTCTTGGGAGTACAGGGAGAATGAGGTATGCGTGGGGGCTGTGTACCAAAGTGGGGATGAAGTGAAGGTGGCTATTAAGAGATGGTCCACTTTGTGTTTGCAGCGTCAGTTTAGGGTGAAAAAGAGTAGTTCGAAGGTGTATGATGTCCGGTGTGTGCGAAATGATTGACCATTTAGGATGCATGCATACAAGGGCAAATGGAAGGATTACTGGAAGGTGACTATAGTGGTTAAGCACCAATGCTTGCTGGCTTAATTGGAAGGAACACACTGCAACCTCACTGCTAAATTTGTTGCTCAATACATGTACCCTCAGATAGTGGAGAATCCAAGCTTCGAGCCCAAGTCCATTATCTGTGCCATAGAGGAGAAGTTCAAGTACAAGATCAGCTACAACAAAACTTACCGTGCTAAGTAGAAGGCGATTGAGATGAAGTGGGGTACGTTCGAAGCATCCTACGACAACCACCCTGCCTTGTTGCACACCATTTGCTAGAGAAATCCTGGAAACTTCTACGACTTGAAAGCATATCCAGTTCTTCAGGTTCCAGGCAAACAGGTCCTACAGTGGTCATTCCTTGCGTTGGGTCCTTGCATTCAGGCTTTCCGGCTTTGTCGACCAGTCATTTGCATTGATGGCACATTTCTGACTGGAAGGTACAAAGGGACAATATTGACAGCTATTAGGACCGATGGCAACAATCAGGTGTTGCCGCTTGCGATCGCTTTTGTGAAGGAGTCTGGAGATAGCTGGTGCTGGTTCCTCGAGAGGGTGAAGAACATAATTGTGTTGGACGTGGAGGGGGTCTGTCTCATCCATGATCGGCACAAAAGCATTATACAAGCAATCGACGAGCTATAGGTTGAGTGCGGCGGGCCTTCTCCCTGTGGCTAGGCTTATGGAGAGCGACATGGTCGACAGTTCAGCGCGACGTGGCTGCGAGAGACCCACACAGTTGCAGTTCGACATGTCACTGCTAGCAGCTCTGCTGGACCGTTGGTGGCTAGAGACGCACACCTTCCACCTCCCAGTCGGTGAGTTGACCCCCACACTAGAGGACGTCTCGATGCTACTGGGCCTTCCTTGTGCAGGAGCCGCCGTAGCCGCGATGGACGTCCTACCTGTCTGGCGTGACAAGCTGCTGGGTCGGTTTGCGGACGTTCCCCACGTAGACAGTGCCCCGCAGTACCACACTTTTAGCAACTCCCACGGCCCGACGAAGGCATGGTTCCAGCAGTTCAGTGTGAATATTTAATTAGCAGGAAGTCCAAATAATTTTTGTCAATTTTTCTTATTGTTGACACAAGTCTGAAATTGTTTTGCAGGCTGAGTACATGAGAGAGGACGCAAACGAGACCACAGTAGCGCGTCACTTGGAGGCGTACCTGCTGTGGCTCTTCGGCTGGACCCTCTTCTGCACGTCGCAGGGGAACTCGGTGCCTAAGCACCTTCTTCCTTACGCGAGGGCCATTGCGGAGGCCCCGCTTGCCGAGGTTCCACAGTACAGCTGGGATTTAGCTATGCTGGCAGCCACATACAGGGGTCTCTGCACGGGCTGCGTGAAGGTGAGTTCGGCGGAGCCAATCTTCCTTGGCTGCCCGCTGCTGCTTCAGCTTTGGGCCTACGAGCGGTTCCCGATAGGGCGACCTCGTATGGACATGTCCCCCTACCTTGGGGGTTTAGACGAGGACGACGTCAACAAGCCCACGATGGGGTCGTTGTGGTGCCTGAGGAGGGTACGGTTCTGCTACTACTATTTTTCGATTCATATTACACTTTGGAATTTTCGAGGTCCTAACTGAGAAATTGTGATTATATTTGTTGCAGGCGGTTTGGACTGGGGTGCAAACAAAGAAGTCGTACCCGGACTTCGTCAGTATGTTCGACGCTCTGGTCGACACCGATGTGAGGTGGAGACCCTACAACTTCGAGGAGGTGGACGCTCGTGCCCTGCATGGCCTGTCTTCGCTATGCTATCGGGACATGGCGTACTGGAGGATGAGGAGGCTAGTAGTTTACGACATCCACGTCGAGGACTACACGGTTGACCGTGTGATGAGGCAGTTCGGCCTGTACCAGCACTCCCCGCTTCCGGCAACGTCAGCCGTTCCAGCTTACATTCACAGTTACAATCCAGCCCATTCATTCTCCTTGCATTAAGAATTTTTCATTTATGTAACTCGTGTAACGATGGTTCCATTAGAGCTAGCCGTCAGGGTGGTGGTGGTGGTGGGCCTGGAGTCCTATGGGTTCCGAGGATGGTTCACTAGGTCGCCCTGTGGGCGACCGCACTAGATGAGGTGGTCCAGGAGGCCCGGGCACACGACGCCGATGCTTTCGCAGTGTACCTTCGCTGGTTCTTACCAAGAACCAGGACGCGGGTCCTATTCGTTCCGGTCGAACCACCGACGGAGACCGCTCCAGTCACGCAGACGTAGCCTCGCGCGAGAGACGTCAACTACGACCGTGCGGTAAGCTACTATAATTTTTGTTGTTACTAAACTTGCATCATTTGGTGACTAACTTCAAATTTTTTCGCTCCCCAACTGTTCGACATTATTGCGGATTTGGACACACAGCTGACGTACGGCATCAAGCACTTCGACGTGCTAAATGCCCTTCAGCACCGTTCGCTGCTTACGAGGGCTAGAGATGTCTGCAGGAGGTTTATCAGTGCCGTCAGCTACCGTGGTGGGCACGGGGACGTCTTCCTTCCACCACGAGCTCCCTACCCCCGTGCGTCCTCTTCAGCTCCTACTCAGCAGGCTAGTACATCCTCTCACCCGCCCGTTCGTCCGCCAGCAGCCGGGACGTCCTCCGCCACACCACCACCACCACCGTCTTGGCATGCCACAGCAGGTCCGTCCATTGTTCCGCGGAACGTTTCGCGGAACGTTCCGCGGAACATCTTGCTATTTGCCCTGCAGATGCAATCCGTATGGTCCTCTTGTCCATCTTCATCTACACCGGAGATACGACCAGCAGGTGCGTGGTGCATACATTTTTTATACTCCATTTTAAGTACGCAATGAAACTAACAAAACCATTTCCTTTGTGATTATAACAGGCTACACAGACCAGGGATGGGTTTCGGAGGATTCACACGACGAGGCAGCGAGGTCCAGTGGCCAAGCTTGGTTCGATGAGCTTTTTCAGAGTGGACCCCAACCTGCTCAGTCCCTCTTAGCTGGCAGATGCCCGCACGGTCCTACACAGGGTGCGACCCAGTACCTCAGGACACCACAAGGTCCTACACAGGGTGCGACCCAGTACCTGGCAACACCACAGGCGGAGGGAGCGGGAGGACGTCCAACTCGCGATGTTCACCCGCCGGAGCCCTGGACGTACGACCGACAGCAGACTAGAGCAGCGCAGCGGGCAGCGAGGCGTGGTCGTGGTGTCGGCGAGCCTCGTTTCAAGTGAGGACGCATTTAGTGCGTAGGATGACTTGTTATTTTTTATCATTTGTAGGATTATAATGTGTACGATTATCTTTATGTGCGAGGACTGCTCTATCCAGATAAGAAGTTAAATGCTTTTCATTATTCGCGTGCGTTCACTATACAAGTCTAAACATTTCACAATTAAGAATTAAAAGCACACAATTAAAATAATCGATCAGTACAAATGAAAATTATGCTGCAAATAACGAAGTACATATGAAAGGTCCAACAGTACACAACATTATCCATGAATAAATCATGGACACACAATGAAAGGTCCAACCGCACACAACGGAGTACTAGCCAATAACAGAGCCTACTGAGTACAACGAGGCCACTTTCCCTTCCTCAGGGCATCGGGATTCTCCTCGATCGCTGCTTTCGCTCGGCGTACACGCTCAAGCTTCCTCTCCCTCTCCTCCCTCTTCGCAGCAAGATGCCTCCTTTCCTCCTCTTCCTTGTGCTCCTTCTCTGCAGCCTCCTCTCTGAGCCTCTTCTCCATCCTTTCCTTGTTCTCTTCCGCCCAACACAACATGTACTGCATCTCCTCCTTGTCCTCAGGCTTCATCTCAGTGTCAATCCACTGCTCAAAATTACAGAGTGGTGGAGGAGTCTGCAGCAAACGGAATAGTTACAAAAAAAAACATGCAGGATGTCACAGGACAATAAAAAAATTAATAAACAACATTGATTACTCACCAT
The DNA here is from genome assembly GCF_005286985.2 of Setaria viridis. NCBI lineage: Eukaryota > Viridiplantae > Streptophyta > Magnoliopsida > Poales > Poaceae > Setaria > Setaria viridis. The sequence goes on along the minus strand of NC_048263.2, from coordinate 25,133,036 downwards.
CTTGTTGATCCGGCGCTGACAAAGCAAGGCTCAAATTGAAAGTTGGAACACATGCAATACCTCTGCCTATACGTGTCCTCTTCATCGGACTTGGCTACCTTGCAAGGATCGCCGCAAAAGCACATGGGCACTGGAACACCACTAGGCAGAGGCAAAGGGTCGAAGGTATTTCCGGTCAATGCAACACCACTCCACCTTTACCATTTTCGTTGTAAGAACCAGAAGCAGCTAAGGTTAAATCATACGACTAGCAGTTAACGTAATAACGTGCACTGAGATTACCTTGGTTTCCTAGCTTTTCCACGCCTTGGCATCCTACAGTTTTATAATAAAAATATTAAAATTTCATGAAACTATACTACTAAATACTTCTAGATCTAAATACTAAACTATGAACTAAAAATCGAATCTACTATACTAACTAAGCTACATTTTTAACATCTAAAAGTACACAACATATTTGTAGATCTAAATACTAAACTATGAACTAAATACCGAATCTACAGTACAAACTAAGCTAGATTTTTAGCATCTAGAAGCACAAGATAATTTTAGATCTACTATACTACGACATTGAAAAACTTACCTGATGCCTAGGAAGTTTCTTCCCCTTCTTTCCTCTCTTTCTTTCTTCCTTCCCTTCCTTCTCCCCCTCTCTGGTTCTCCTCTAAAAAACAATAGGTCTAGCTCAAGAGGTGGGAGGCTTGAGGTCTGGCGGGGGGTTTTATAGGGGGAACCCCGCTGGCCCAGGCGGCGGTAAGGGGCCTTATCGCCGGCCCAGGTGGCGGTAAGGACCCTTACCGCCCGCGCGCTGGTCGTACCGCAGTGGTGCAGGAGGCCAGGTCCTTACCGCTGGCCCAGAGGTCCTTACCGCCAACCCAGGCAACGGTAGGGCCGCAGCGATAAGGACACGCGCCCGCAGTGTCGGTGCTGTACCGCCGGCTGAGGCGGCTGTAAGGCCTTATCGCCGGCCCAGCCGGCGGCAATAGCTTAGATGCAATAGCTTAGATTTGCAATTTTTTCATCCCACTATATATTTCTGCAAAATTGAAAAAAATTAATAAATAAATAAATTCAGCGTACTAGCTAAGCCAGGCTTGCACAAGCCCACGACGACGCAGCCCCTCACCTCCCTCGCGTTCACCTCCTGCGCGCTGCCGTTTGCCGTCCCCTCATCCGCCCATCCCGTGCAGCCGTGCCTTCCTCTCTCTGCTTCCCCGTGCGGCCGCGCCCCAGATCTGCGACGGCGGCCGGTCGTAGCACTTGAACCACCTCCGCTCCTCGTCCCACGATGGAGCTGCTCCTCTACTCCCACCACCCCCGTTACCTCCGCTGCTCCGACTCCTCGGGGCGACATGTACGGCGCCGCTCAAGAAGCTCGTAAACACCAGCCATGGTGCTGACTTCCTGCTCAGACTCAGAGGGGGCGTGCGGGGAGGTTCGATTGGTTCAGCGAGCAGGGCCAGTTCGGGATCAATTTGCGCGAATCTTGCTTCCAGATGCTCGCTCGCGAGTAAGCAGGAAGTGCATTAGCAGGATTCTTCTAATATGGAGTTAATTGAAGTTTGGATCGATCTTATTTTCAATAATTTTCTTGAATCGCTGCACGCATGCGGTTTGATAGATTGATTCAGCATGGGATTATTCCTAATCCTAAATGCTCATATGTTAGATCTTACCAGCGAGATTGTTGAGGTAATTTAACAAATTGGTGAGTAACGATACTAGTAATCTTCATTTTCTCTTCAAATCAGGTGTCTCGTTTGATGCAATTGTGTCACGTTGGTGTTATTTCTCAATTTTGCTTCAATTTATGGGGTAAGATTAACCTTACCACACCAAGGAAGAGGTGATTGTACCAGGCAAAACTAGACAACCAAGCAAAATCTATTTCGATCCAGGCTTAGCTAATGCATACAACCAAACTCGGACGTCTTGCACTAGGCTAGCCAGGCTTGGGATGGCCTGCTTAGTTCCTTAGCCAGGCTAGGACTAGCCATACAACCAAACATACCCTATACAACCAAACATACCCTATGTTGCTTTGCTACTTGTCATGTCTGTGTAAAAAGTATAATGCATGACTCAAAAGTTCCATCGTCAATTTTTTTAAACTTTTTTAATTAATATTTTAAAAATTAACTCACCTAACAAATATTTGCAGATCTCACTTTTTGATCGTGTCGGAAAGGATATGCCAACATATAGGGTTGTATCGAAAGGGATCTGCCATCTTATATTCCATGTGAAAAGTTTGTTACCCCACTTGTGCCGACGTGACAAGGGCAAGATAGTCTTGTCACGCCACATCTAAAATGGCGTGACAAGCTCTGATTTTAGAAAAATTATATTTTTTTCATATGAACTTGAATAAAAATATTTTGTATGAAAATTGTACAATCGTTGTAGTTTTGAGCTTTTTCATTTGAAGTCGTTTAGACACATTAATAATTGATCTAGACTTTAGATAGCATATTAAGCACATGATCCTCTTTCATGTCATCTTCGACTTGACTTTGTTCATCATGGTTCCACCAAAAAATTCTATACAATATCTTATCTATGAAATTATAGGTACTAGCTAAGACTAATATGTTAAAAACTAATACAACTAAAATGAAAGATATATAATTATCAAATATGGAACAGAAATAATGAAATTTGGGTATATATGAAATATGTTATTGGTGACTTATGCGAATTTTGTGGCATATTTAAATTTTCAAGGTACACCTTAGAATTAGATAGGTTAAAATTTTACACACGTGCATCATCTCATAATTCATGGTACACGATGAGTGAGCATGTTTGAGTTATTTTTTTTTTGAAATTTCATATAACAACTTTAGACAAAATCATATTAAGATTGAAGTAAGATCCCTAGTGAATATTTTGGACTAGTCCTTGATCACGACAAACATTGTTTGAGTATTTAAAGTGGAGTTCAGAGTTCAAAAGTTTGATTGTTTGATCTAATAGCTGAAACACCGAAGAAAACATTGAATCAATAGTTTTTTCCTCAAAGTTCAAACCTAAAAAACTTGCAAACCATTTTATTTATGAATTAAAGTCCTATGTACCATTTACAACTTCGATTAAAGCTTTGGAAGAAGTTGATGTACTGGTCCAATTACCTGATAATGCGCATATATACACACACTCCATGACTGACCATAGAATAGTTATTCTGTAGTCAGGTCACCTGCCATGCCAGGATTGGCCAGCAGTAAGGGGGTGTTTGGGAGCACTCCACTCCACAAAAAATTGCTCCACTCCACCAACTCCAAAAAAACTCGCAGCCAAACGCGTTTAGCTCTAGCAACTCCGGCTCCAAGAAAAAGGTGGAGCAGGGGGTAGATCCACGTTTTTTGTGGAGTACCTCAAGAGGTGCTCCAAAAACCCCATTTACAGACCTCCTCGTGGAGTTGGTGGGTATTTACCCATCATTACCACTCGTTACACATGTTACCGGTTCGCGAAACAAAAAAGGCTCCCGTCGCACTCGTTCCACCGCGCCGCTGCCGCGCCGCCCGCCCGGCCGCTGTCGCCCGCCCGGCGCGCCGCCCGCCCCGGCCACGCCCGCCCTGCCGCGCCGCCCGCTCAGCCGCCGCCGCGCCGCCCGCCCCGGCCACGCCCGCCCTGCCGCGCCGCCCGCTCGGCCGCCGTCGCGCCGCCCGCCCGGCCGCCGCCGCGCCGCCCGCCCGGCCGCCGCCCACCCGGCGCGCCGCCGCGCGCCCGCCCCGGCCCCGCCCACCCTGCCGCGCCGCCCGCCCGGCCGCCGCCGCGCGCCCACCCCTGCCCCGCCCGCCCTGCCGCCCCGGCCTGCTGCCCGCCCCGCCCGTCCCCTGCCGCTGCGGCCGCCCGCCGCGCGCCCCGCGCCGCCTGCCCCTGCCACGCCCGCCCTGCCGCCCCGGCCTGCTGCCCGCCCGCCCGTCCCCTGACGCTGCGGCCGCCCGCCGCGCGCCCGCCGCTCCTCGCGCCGCCCCGGCCGCTCGCCACGTGCCCGCCCTGCCGCGCCGGCCGCCCCTGCCGCGCCGCCCGCCGCACGCTCGTCAAGATCATGTCCAAGGTGTGGATGACTTGCTTGCTCGTGTAGATGACTCCGTGCTGTTGCTCTTGCGATGTGCAAACAGGAAGAAAGATGAATTGCTTGCTCGTGTAGATGAGATGGTGTTTGAGTTGTGATTGGTTCTCGTCGTCATTTCTGAATGATGATCAAGATTGTTCTACATTTCGCATGATAATTTCTTGTAATATATGTAGCATTGTTTAAAACTGAGAAGAGGAGAGGAGAGGAGAGAGAGGAAGAAGAGAGGAGAAAATAGAAGAGTATGACATGTGGGTCCGTTCACAAAGGGTAAAATAGACCATTCACAACAAGTGCTCATGTTTTTGGAGCTGGAGCACTGCCATCAGCCAAACACGTGCAGCAGCTCCATATTTTTTTGGAGTTGGTGGAGCGGAGCTAGGAAAATGTGGAGCTGGTGGAGTGGAGCTGGTTTTTCTGAAGTGGAGTGCTCCCAAACAGGCCTAAATCCGCCAGGACACCTCCCACGCTCCAAGCCGGTCTAGGTGAGTCCTCTACGAGCGAGCCGAGCATCCAGGAGCGAGGGAGCCGTACATCGTTACGTAATTTGCGCGGATTAGGAGCTAGGGTCGTTACGATATCAACGCTGGAAGAGAAAATTCGATTCGGCTAATCAAAACAGCTCAGTCCAGAACACCATGCATGTGCATCCTACTTGCAGGTTACGTCATTTTAATCAAAATAGCTACATCCAGAATTGAGAATACCCAGGCAGGTTACGAGAATACATGGACTGGTATTTTATACAGAAATAAACAATTCATTTACAAGGGGGCTAAAAAAAAGGAGTGATCACGTTACTATTCCTATAAAACAATGCCCAGTTTACTAGAATCCAGATATAATTCAATGCCTTCAGTAATGTACCAGAACCCATATGATGGGTTACTACAATGGCATCATCTATTTACCATAACGGTGTCATCAATTTAGTACCAAGGTCTTTGATAATATGGCGTGATCGAGTTACTATAAAATGATGATGTACAGTTTACTAGAAGTTAATATACCGGAATTACAACAATGCCTTAGAATGATGTAACACAAACATAGGTTTAGTGTGATGCAGAAAGCGAGTGGCTGCTCGGATGACAATTATTTGTATTTACTTGTATCTCGTGATGCATATGACAAATAAAAACAATCCAAAATGCAACTATCTTGTTCACTTTGCTTTTCCTCTAAGCTGAAGCTCTTTGGAGCACATTTCATTTTCCCGACCTCATTCATGTGGTGGTAGTACGAGTTCCAGTGCTTGCTGCCCGACGAGACCCTGATTGCAGCACAGGCCATTGGGCATCTCCAGGATCACCAGGAGCTGCATGCCACCCAGCAATCGGATAACTTTAAGTCAATGTGAAGTGTTTGTTTGCTGTCATGCTGCACACAATGATAAAAATTGGACATGACTGCAAAGTGTATTTTAAAGCTCAAGGCTCACCAACCCAAAATGCAAATCTGAGAAAGGAAGAACTTACCGGCGAAAAAACATTTCAAGCATCAGGCGTTGAAGAAAAATTGAGGAATACCGGAATAGTACTTAAAGTTGCAGGCTAGGCACGATGTGCCTGAAACTCGCTTTGGGTGTGCATGGACATCATAAGGTGGCTGTGCAGCAGGGTTCCTGTGGATCTTTTTGCACTACATAAACGTCTGACGCTGCCGCCTGCCTCAAAAAGGATCAGATCGGAGTAAAAGATCCTCATATCAATTTGCTCGCAACAGAAAATAAGTAATCACTTGAAAGATAAAATTAACATGGTGGGGATTCTCTCTTTGAATGACGAGCATTTTAGTACTGTGGCTACATTAATCGAGAACTGAGAATTGTAAATAGAAGGAAATAAGCTGACCAATATAAATGCACCGCATAATTTGTTTATCAAAATTACAGTAACACCACATTGGTTGACATAACTTTCTGACAATGATTTACAAGAAACGTAATTCATATTAATATGAATCCATGAATTTACTGTAACACTGACCAAGTTCCATCATAATTCAAAATATTTATTACCAGATAAAACAACCAGAACTCTATAAATACTAGTAAAAAATATGGTTAATTTACCACATACTTTACATGTAAAAGTTCTGTACCACAACAATGATTGACGTCAAATACTGACTATGATTTATGAGAAAGACTGATAAGTATTTTAACATGAATCCATGGATTTACTTTAACATTTAGGTTCCAACATAATTTAAAATTCAATTTCATGCAATTTAGAACCCAAAGCCAGATAAATCAATCACAACTGTATAACCTGGTGAAATCGACATAGTTCAGAAAAGTAGTAAATTTACTACGGTGCTGGGTCAATGAAGGTCTAGTAAATTAGGAGAATTTGTACTATGCAGCCTGTTAATTTACTATAAGAGTGATTTATCATTGAAAAGTATATTTGGCTCCAACAGGAACTCACAATGTTACACGCAGCTAATCAGACAAATAAAAATAGGCTAAAATCATTGGTATAAAGTGAAGCAATAATCCGAAACCAAGGGTAATAGTGTCAGATTTAAAGAGGGATGCATAAACCCGTGGCAAGCCTGTGGCAATCTAAGAATGGATGGCACAGGCAGACGTGGGGGAACCAATCTAGCGTAGGGAGGAATTTTTTGGGCTCATCTCATAGGAATATTAGTAATTCGTTCGCCACATATGATGAATCAATAGAAAGTAGTGGAATCTGATGGAATCGAAAATCAGAACAAAGAAACAACAATAACTTCCCGTTCATCCCGTTCCTCATACATGGATTAATCAGAAATTTGAAAGGCCCATACAAAAGTAACGAACTGGATACGCAGATTTGCACGAATGCTCACCTCACAATCCATTCTTCTCTATGAACGGATTAGGATTGGTGGGGAAGCCTAGCGCTAGTCATGACGGCAGCCGCAACGTTGCAAGTCGCCACCGCATGCATAGTTGCAGACGAGAGGGGAGGGGGCTAGTTGTCCTGCGTTGTAGAAGATCGGGTTACCGTCGAAGCCATGCCAGAGGGTGGAGGACAAGGGCGCAGCGGAGGTCGCTGAACCTGCGGATGTCTTCGGCAGCGGCGTGTTCGGTGGAGAAGCAGATGGTCAATGGGGGAAGTGGGCGTAATTTTGGAGTGTCGATGGCTGGGGCGCGTGGGCGGGGGACCTGTAGCGATACTGCGTTAGGAGCCAAGCCAGGCCGGGAAGATGGTTCGTTGGATGGACGAGCAGAGCAAGGCGCCAGCGGGTTGGGCGGGACCGTGGTGGGGGGTTGGTGCACAGTCGGTTCGGTAGATTGGTCCGGCTACACAATTAGTTATTCTGTAGCCTACAGAGAAACAGATGCTCGTGTTACCCACGCGAGGTCTGTAGTAGGGGTTAAAGGAGAGTGAGAGAGGGAGCTGGTCCCAAGTCTCTTAGGTGTGCACTGATGCTCTAAAGGAGAGTGTGAGTGTGTTCTGTTGGCTTGAGAGCCTCCCGTCTCAAGGCCCCCGGTTCTCCTTTTATAGCGCAAAGAGGCCACCGGGGTTACAAGTGAGACCGGGTGTGAAGAGAAGTAAAAGAGATAAACTAAGTTAAGTAAAAAACAACGAAAGGAGAGGGACCAAGTTCCAGGGCCGCCGCCCCCCGCTCTGGCCTTCGGCTCCTGTCAGCGCGTCCGCCGGAAGAGGGCGGCTACCTTCGGATCCTGTCGACGATCTCCCTGGTGGCCGTTGCCGCCAGGCATGATGATGATGTTTGGTCGTGGCATCTGTGCCTGTTGGGGAAGGCAGCTGGTCATGTTATCTTGCTAATGGCCCGTGGGACGCGGACGTCGCGTCCCTATCGCCGGATGTGCGGGGCGCGAGAACGAGCGGGACTTCCTCCTGTGCCGGGCGGCGCAGGCCATGAGTGCCCTGCAGCGAATCGGGGAGAGCCGCGGCCACTGTAGCCCGTGCCGTGCGGTCGTGCATGGGTACTTGTGACGGGTCGCGTCGGGGGCGCAGGTGCCTTTCTGCGCGCCAGAGCCGCGGCGCATTTATGGCGAGCTCGACATGGGGGCCCATGAGATCCTCACTCCCTTCCAATCTGCGCCCGAGGCGGATACTTGTCTCGTGGGCCCGGGTGAGTCCGACCCCCTGCGCCCTGGGTCGGGCGAGGCGGAGTCTTGCGGCGGGGGGTCAGGTGCTCCCGACCCTAGGCCCGTCATACGCCTTGACCCTCGGCGATCCGTACTCCAAGTCGGTGGGGAGGATTGCCTCGGACCCGTAGACCATGAAGAACGGGGTGAAGCCCGTCGCCCGACTAGGGGTCGTCCTCAAACTCCACAGGACTGCGGGGAGCTCCGCGACCCATCGGCCGTCGAACTTTTTGAGGTGGTCGAAGATCCGCGGCTTGAGACCCTGGAGTATCATGCCGTTGGCTCGTTCAATCTGCCCGTTCGTGCAAGGATGCGCCACGGCCGACCAGTCCACTCGGATGTGGTGGTCGTCGCAGAACTGGAGGAATTTCTTCCCGGTGAACTGCGTGCCATTGTCCGTGATGATGGAGTTGGGGATTCCGAAGCGATGGATGATGTCGGTGAAGAACTGCACCGCCTGTTCGGACTTGATTTGCGCGATCGGTCGTGCCTCGATCCACTTGGAGAACTTGTCGACGGTGACAAGCAGGGGGGTGAAGCCCCCGGGCGCTTTCTTGAAGGGCTCAACGAGGTCCAACCCCCAGACCGCGAAGGGCCACGTGATGGGGATGGTTTGGAGCGCCTGTGCGGGCAGATGAGTTTGGCGCGTGAAGAATTGGGACCCTTCGCAGGTGTGGACCACGTGGGTGGCGTCGGCGACCGCCGTCGGCCAGTAGAAGCCCTGCTGGAAAGCGTTTCCAACGAGGGTTCTTGGCGCGGCGTGGTGGCCACAGGCTCCGACGTGGATGTCCTGAATCAGCGCCTTTCCCTGCTCGATCAGGATGCAGCGCTAGAGGATGCTGGTGTGGCTCCGCTTGTAGAGCTCCTGGTCAATGAAGACTAAGGATTTGGCGCGGCGCGCAATCCTACATGCCTCCGTCTTGTTCGCCGGGAGCGTGTCGTGGACGAGGTAGTCGAGGTGCGGGGCTCTCCAGTCAGGCGAGGGGTCGGGCCTCGTTGCTGGGTCTGCATCGATCTCTATGACCTTGGGGTCGGAGGGGTTGGCCTCCGAGTCCAGGGCAGGCGAAGCGTCGCCGACCTTGTCTGGGTCGGCGCCCGAGCCCGGGATAGGTGGCGCGTTGCCGACCTCTCCCGGGTCGGGGCCCGAGTCCAGGGCAGGTGGCGCGTCGCCGACCCTCCCCGGCTCCTGGTAACGGATTGAGGGCTTGAACTGGTCGCTGACGAAGACACCGTCGGGTACGGGCTTTCGGCCGGACGCTGCCTTTACCAGCTCGTCGGCTACCTCGTTGAAACGCCTTGCGATGTGGTTGAGCTCTAGTCTGTCGAACTTGTCTTCGAGCTTGCAAACTTCGTTGCAGTAGGCTGCCATCTTGGGGTCGTGGCAGCTCCACTCCTTCATGACTTGTTCGACGACTAGCTGAGAGTCGCCTCGGATGTCCAGCCGCCGGATGCCCAGCTCGATGGCGATGCGAAGCCCGTTGAGGAGGGCCTCGTACTCGGTGACATTATTAGATGTAGGAAAGTAGAGGCGGATCATGTACCTCATGTGCACGCCAAGAGGAGAGACGAAGACTAGACTGTTGGAGGTATGCCCTAGAGGCAATCATAGAGATGATGATATTCCATTTGTATCGATGATTTATATTGTGTTCCTTGAATATCCATTAAAAGGCTACTTGAATTGATTTGCAATTATGTGAATTGTGTGTGAAACTCTTTACTTGTATGGTTATTCTAAAGTTGTCCCTAGTCGGAGTTCATGTGAGGACACACATGAATATTAGACTAGCACATGTATTAGTTGATGACTATGTTTCACAAGTCATGGACATGGAGATGTTGAACTAATAATGTGGGCACATGTGGAGACATGTGCTAGGACTGACCCAACACGAGAAGTAGTTCTCTCTTTAAACAACATATACGCTTTGTCCTTAGATCTGAGATTGTCGCATGTATTCAAGATGTGGATCGACCTACTTAGGGGCTATCAAACGCTACGCCGTAACATGGTAGTTATAAAGGTACCTTTCGGGTTTGTCAAGAAGCATGCTGTGAGACATGGTCAATCAAGATGGGATTTGCCCCTCTCTGATTGAGAGTGATATCTCTGGGCCCCTCGAGTGATCGGATCCGAAAATGCATGGCCATGCTACGTACGGTTAAGAGTTGACCTACAAAGGGATTCCGAATCACAGGATCGAGAAAGAGCGGTCGGCTTGAAGCTAGACCAAATATCGTGAGGCAAAGGGAATAGCATGTATATAATATTGTGATGGTTTGTCTGATATGATCTTCGTGTGCATATAGGAGTTGGCACGTCTTGCTAGAGGCCGCTACCGACTATTGGGCCGAGTAGGAGTACTCGAGCCATGTCTATATGTATCCGAACCCATAGGGTCATACACTTAAGGTGCTGGAAGCCCAATTCGGATGTGATCCGAGTTGGATTAGGTTTAGAAGTACTAATGGGCCTCGGACCTAGAGGCCCGTTAGGAACCTCTATAAATAGAGGGGTGGGGGCGCCCTAGGGTTTACACCTTTTAGCGAAACACATCTGCCGCGCCTCCCACGCCCTCGCCTGTTGCAACTCTGGATCTAGCAGTCCGGCTTGCAACACTTCCTCCCTGCACGTGTGGATACCTTGGAGGTGTTGCGCCTGCAGCACTTGGACGAGCCGCCGACGAGCCACGACGAGCCGCCGATGAGCCACGACGAGCCGACGACGAGCCGCGGCACGAGGGCGATCTTGCTGCACGTGGACGAGCTGCTGAGGAGCTGCTGGATGTCGACGTGATCGACTACGTTGATCGACTTTGTGGCATCGACGCAAATCTACATCTTCCGCACCAGTAGTGCGTCGAGTGGTAATCCCGTGATCCTTATACGGCAGTTTTTCTGGTTTACGCGGTAGAAACTTTTGATTTGCGCTAGTGTAGCCTACCTCGTATCCCGACATAGACCCGCTCTAGCACGGGCCCTCATCAACGATCTGTCGAAGTACATCGTCCAGTACTCCTGCTTCTCCGGCGCCGATGGTGTCTGGATCTCCGTCCATTCTGCTATAAAATCGGCGAGTACCTGGGATTTGATAGCGGTGCGGGGCGTAGGTGATGCCCTGGTCCATGAGCTCGAGCGCCCACTTCGCAATTCGTCCCGTGGCATCCTGGTTTCGGATCACTTCACGGAGGGGGAACGACGAAACGACCGTCACCGGGTGGGAGGTGAAGTAGTGGCGCAACTTCCTCTTCGTGATGAGGACAGCGTAGATGAGCTTCTGGATCTGCGGGTAGCGCACCTTGGACTCGGACAAGACTTCACTGACGAAGTACACCGGGCGCTGCACCTTGAGGGCGTGTCCCTCCTCCTCTCTCTCCACCACCAGAGCTGCGCAAACTACCTGGGTGGTCGCCGCAATGTAGAGTAGGAGGGGCTCCCCGTTGATTGGTGGGACTAGGATCGGGGCCTTCGTCAGGAGGTCCTTGAGCCGGTCAAGTGCCTCCTGGGCCTCGGCGGTCCACTCGAAGCGGTCGGTCTTCTTCAGGAGTCGGTAAAGAGGGAGCCCCCGTTCGCTGAGGCGCGAGATGAAGCGACTCAGGGCCGCCAGGCATCCCGTGATGCGCTGGACTCCTTTTATATTTCGGATCGGTCCCATGTCGCTGATGGCCGCTATCTTCTCCGGATTGGCTTCGATGCCGCGCACGGAGATGATGAAACCTAGCAGCATGCCCCTTGGAACCCCGAAAACACACTTTTTAGGATTGAGCTTAATACGCTTGTCTCTCAGCCTTTCGAAGGCTAGTTCGAGGTCGGGGACGAGCTGGTCGCCCTTCTTGGACTTGACTACGATGTCGTTGACGTAAGCCTCAACAGTTCGCCCGATGAGGTCCCCGAAACACTTAAGCATGCATCGCTGGAACGTAGCCCCTGCGTTTTTGAGGCCGAACGACATCTTAACATAGCAATAGGGGCCGAAGGGGGTGATGAAAGAGGTAGCGAGCTGGTCGGACTCTTTCATCGCGATTTGATGGTAGCTGAATACGCGTCAAGGAAGCTAAGGGTTTCACACCTGGCGGTTGAGTCGACTATCTGATCTATGCGCGGCAAAGGAAACGGGTCCTTTGGGCACGCCTTGTTGAGACCGGTATAATCAACACACATCCTCCATTTCTCATTCTTTTTTCGTACAAGAATAGGGTTAGCTAGCCACTCGGGGTGGTACACTTCCTTGATGAATCCGGCTTCCAAAAGCTTCTGGAGCTCCTCGTCGATGGCGTTGTGCCTCTCCTCGTCGAAGTGGCGCATACCTTGCTTCACTGGCTTAGAGCCGGCCTTGATGTTCAAGGAGTGCTCGACGACTTCCCTCGAAATGCTGGGCATGTCTGAGGGTTTCCACGCGAAGACGTCGCTGTTCGTGCGGAGGAACTCGACGAGCGCGCTTTCCTATTTGGGAGATAGGGTAGCGCCGATCCGTACGGTCCGGCCGTCGGAGCTGCTGGGGTCAAGGGGGACCTCCTTGACGCCTTCGGTGGCCTCGAAGGAGGTGGCCGATTGCTTGGAGTCGGGTTGGTCCTTGGCGCCCTCCGCAAGCTGGACCGCCGAACCTTCAATGAAGGTGATAGCTGCGGTGTACTCGCAGCACTCTACGTCGCACTCGTACGCCTGCTGGAAAGACGTGCCGACAGTGATGACCCCGTTGGGCCTCGACAACTTGAGATTGAGGTAGGTGTAGTTGGGGATGGTCATGAACTTGGCGTAGCACGGCCGCCCCAAGATGGCGTGGTAGGTTCCACGGAAACCTACCACCTCGAAGGTAAGGACCTCCTTCCTGTAGTTGGAAGGAGTCCCGAAAGTGACGAGCAGGTCGATCTGCCCGAGAGGCATTGCCTGTTTCCCCGGCACGACGCCGTGGAATGGCGCCTTGCTGGGGCGGAGGCGGGAGTGGTCGATCCCCATGGCGTTGAGAGTCTCGGCGTAGAGGATGTTGAGGCCGCCGCCTCCATCCATGAGCACCTTGGTGAGGCGCGTCGTGCCGACGTCGGGGTCGACGACGAGCGGGTAGCGTCCTGGCTGCAGGACGCATCCCGGGTGATCGGACCGGTCGAAGGTGATGGCGGATCCCGACCAGTCGAGGAAGGCCGGTGTAGCAGGCTCGGCCGCGTAGACCTCGTGGCGCTCCAGCTTCTGGCGGCGCTTGGAGTCGTAAGCCGCCGGGCCGCCGAAGATCATGAAGCAGCCGTCCACCTTGGGGAAGCCGTCTTCCTTCTCTTTGCCGTCCTTCTTCTCCTCGTCGGGCTTCTGTTTTTGGTTGCCCTTCACCGGGTTGGCTACAAAGTACCTCTTCATGAGGTTGTAGTCCTTGTAGGCGTGCTTCGCGGGGAATTCGTGGTTCGGGCACGGTCCCTCGAGCAGCTTGTCGAAGAAGCCGGGGGTGCCCTCTGGGGGCGGTTGTCCCCGCTTGCGCTCAAGAGCAGCCACGAGGGGAGCCTCGTGCCGCTGCTTGTTGTTCTTCTTCTGCTGACGGTTGGAGGTGCCCTCGTTGGCGTCCTCCTCCCACTTCGCCTTGCCCTTGGAGCGGTTGAAGATCGCTTTCACAGCCTCCTTACCTGAGGCGAAGCTGGTGGTGATGTTGAGGAGCTCCTCCGTGGTCCTCGGGCCTCGGCGTCCCAGCTCGTGGACGAGGGGCCGGCAGGAGGTTCCTGCCAGAAAAGCCCCTATGATGTCGGTGGCCGCGATGTTTGAGAGTTCGGTGCGCTTCCTGGAGAAGCGTCGAATGTAGTCCCGGAGGGATTCGTCTGACCCTTGGCGGCAGCTTCGGAGGTCCCAGGAATTGCCAGGGCGCATGTACGTGCCCTGGAAGTTTCCCACGAATATCTCCTTCAGGTCGTTCCAGCTGTGGATCCGACCGGAAGGGATATGTTCCAGCCAGGCTCGCGCCGAGTCGGCCAGAAAGAGTGGAAGGTTGCGGATGATGAACAGGTCATCGTCCGTCCCACCGGCCTGACATGCAAGCTGGTAGTCGCTGAGCCATAGCCCGGGGTTCGTCTCCCCGAAGTACTTGGCCACGTTCGTTGGCTGCCTAAAGCACGGCGGGAACGGCGCGTTCAGGATGCGCGCGGAGAAGGCCCGGGGCCCCACCGGGTCGGGGCTCGGGCTGCGATCTTCTTCGCTGTCATAGTGGCTGCCACGGTGGACATGGTAGCCGCGGTCCACCCCTCCTCCCTATCCGCGCAGGAGCGCCTCCGCGCATCCAGGGTGTCGCGAGCGTCGCGGATGGGACCGACACGCCGGTGAACGGACTGAGCCCCACCTCCTACGGGTGGCGGTGTCCGTCGAGCGGGCGCGGCCTGGTTTGCCCTAGGAGGAGGCTGGTGAACAGACTCCCCCCGCCTCTCAGGGGGTGCGGTGGGCGCTGCCCTGCTGGAATTTTGCCCGCGTCGTCGGGACGCGGAGCTTTCCGCCTGCTGGACGGTGGCGCACTCGAGCAGGTTGTGCACCTCTTGTTGCACCTGACGCTCCTCGGGCGTCGCCGGCTCGGGGAGTCGTCGGAGTAGGGCCACCACAGCGGCGATGTTCTAGCTGGTGCGAGCGAAGAGCTGAGGGCGCTCTTCGTCTGCGCAGATGCGCTGCTGGACGTCACGCGCCCGTTGTCGTGCCCTACCTTCGTTGCGGGGGCGCTCGACCTCCTGGCGGGGCGCCGCGCGCGCCTCCGGCTATCGGGGTCGCACCGGGGCCCTGGCAAGGGCTCCGGTCGTAGCCGCGGCGCGCGGTGGGGGAGTCCTCTGCGTCCCTTCGGCGCCGTTATCATTGGACCCCTCGGAGTGCACGTCGGCCATGAAGCACTCACGCGAGGGGTGGTGGCTCCCGTTGTTGGAGCCGGCGTCGGAAGTTGTCCTCGCCACGCCCATGAGCTCGTTGCTTGCAGGCGGCACGGTCATGGACCGCACCAAGAGACGACCGTAGGTCACCACGGCATTACACAGCCCGAAGAGCCGCCCCTCCGATGGAGGCCCTTCGGCGCGCGCCCGGCCGCTCGCCGCTATCCCGACGGCGGAGTCGGAGATGGTGGGACGAGCGGGCAAGACAAGAAGAGGGATCAACTCGATCCCCTCTCCGGTGGTTAGGAAGTCCAGACTTCCGAAGCGGATCAGGGAGCCTAGAGCGAAGCTGGCATCGTGGTTGGCCATCTGAAGCCGGTGATGTACGCGCAAAGGTCCCCTACCTGGCGTGCCAACTGTTGTTGTCGAGATTAGCGGATCAAGACTAAGACTAGTAAATTTTTTTACACGCGTAAGGCTTCGTATGGTGGCGTGGGAGACACAGGGTTTAGACTAGTTCGGGCAAGGAAGAGCCTTATGTCCAGTATCGCGAGCTGCTCGTGTTGCCCACGCGGGGTCTGTAGTAGGTGTTACAGGAGGGCGAGAGAGGGAGCTGGTCCCAAGTCTCTTAGGTGTGCACTGATGCTCTAAAGGAGAGTGTGAGTGTGTTCTGTTGGCTTGAGAGCCTCCCGTCTCAGGGCCCCCGGTTCTCCTTTTATAGCGCAAGGAGGCCACCGGGGTTACAAGTGAGACCGGGTGTGAGGAGAAGTAAAAAAGATAAACTAAGTTAAGTAAAAAACAACGTAAGGAGAGGGATCAAGTTCCAGGGCCGCCGCCCCCCGCTCTGGCCTTCGGCTCCTGTCAGCGCGTCCGTCGGAAGAGGGCGACTACCTTCGGATCCTGTCGACGATCTCCCTGGTGGCCGTTGCCGCCAGGCATGATGATGATGTTCGGTCGTGGCATCTGTGCCCGTCGGGGAAGCCAGCTGGTCCTGTTATCTTGCTGATGGCCTGTGGGATGTGGACGTCACGTCCCTATCGCCGGATGTGCGGGGCATGAGAACGGGCGGGGCTTCCTCCTATGCCAGGAGGTGCAGGCCATGAGTTCCCTGCAGCGAATCGGGGAGAGCCACGGCCACTGTAGCCCGTGCCGTGCGGTCGTGCATGGGTACTTGTGACGGGTCACGTCGGGGGCGCGGGTGCCTTTCTGCGGCAAAGCCGCGGTGCATTTATGGCGAGCTCAACATGGGGGCCCACAAGATCCTCACTCCCTTCCAGTCTGCGCCCGAGGCGGATACTTGTCTTGTGGGCCCGGGTGAGTCTGACCCGCTGCGCCCTGGGTCGGGCGAGGCGGAGTCTTGCGGCGGGGGGTCAGGCGCTCCCGACCCTAGGCCCGTGGGTCGGGCGAGGCGGAGTTTATTCGTCAAGGGGTCGGGAGCATCCGACCCCGGAGCGCTGGGTTGGGCAAGGCGGAGCGGGGCTCTCCCCTCCCGTGTTGGGCCGACGGCAGTCTTTATTACCTTAGGTGGGCCTGGGCCTTTATGATTGTTATTTTCATGGGCTTCAGGAGGTCGTTAATATTTCCTCCTAACAACTAGATCTATCTGCACACTCAACCAAACATGTCGTGCTTGTGTCCTAATTAATTTGTATCATCCACCTACCATGCAGAACCACGTTGTATACAAATCCCACAAGACTGCATGCATGTATAGATGAAATCTTTTGTGGTTCGATTCTTTGAAACAAAATTTTCTCCTAAACCGTAACCCCCAATTAACAAACTGTTTGCTGCATCTTACTAAAAAATGTGCTTAACAAAACTAGATCCAATATGGATATATTTTTATTATTTTTACATGAGTTGCATCTCTGTGTATTACTGATTGCAACTTCGTATACTACCGAGTTGCAACTAGTTATAACTTTGTGTACTTTTGCATCTAGTCTCTGTAATCAGATTTAGTTGCAACTCAGAGTTGCTATCATATCTGATTGCAACTAGAGTAGCAACTGAGTTGCAACTGTGTAGTTGCAACTAGTATAACTTGGTTGCAATTGAGGAGTAACTGGTTGATAGTAACTGGGTAGTAACATGTTGCAACCAGTAGTAACTCGGTTACAACTGGGCAGTAACCTGTTGCAACTAGTAGCAACATGGTTATAACTAGATTTCAACTGGTTGTGACCAGTGATAACTTGGTCAAAAACTAAGGTGCAATTATGTTGTATCTATGATTGCAATTCACACTACAATATAGTTGCAATTACATATTTTTGAAAAAATTCATTAGAATCTATCCTTCATGGATCTCATTTTGTTCAGCATATTTTTTCCATCAACATGCTTCAAACGGATCTGAAATCGGACCTACGGTTTATGAGATATCGCATTTTTTAGATTCGAATCATGGAAAGATTCCCACCACATGCAAAGCTTCTGGTGGGTGGATTTCTGGGATTATGCGGCTTCACATGGTTGGTTGGCTTTATTGTTTCTTAGCATGCGGTAGTGAAATTGGAGCTCGAATGGGTCTGTGCACTCGTAATACAAAATTCACCTTGGTGCATTTTAGCCTCGTCACACACACACTGTATATCTATATTGCACCTGGATGCATTCTATGTACATAATGCACCCAGGCCCAATCGGTGCGCCTGGTCCAGCTAACCAGCCCAACCACCCAATTAACCAGATGCGCAACTGCACTTGGAAGCGGAACCGCCCCCCGCACGCTCAGACCAAAGTCACCATGGCATTAACTCCCCCGGGGGCCCACCCACTCCGCTTCAGTTTCATTTTGTTCTTCCCACTACTCTCCGCCTCTCTCCCTGCTCGCCGCACGTGCTCGTCGGATTCCGCGCTGCACATCCATCCTCCTCGCCAGAAAGCTCATCGCCGGGGTGTGACGGCCTCGGACCAAAAATCCTTCGTGTCAATCTTAATCCGAGCCCCTGATCACCTGTCTCAGTTTTTCCAAGCCTAAGTGTTCAACCTCCAGCTCTTCCGACCCCTGCGATCCGACCCCTCGCCGTGGTCTTCCCAGTTCCGACCCCACCAACTCCCAACCCACCGTCGGATCTTCCTAAGCCATCCCGCAGCATCGCCCTCCAGTTCGAGCAGTGGACCACCGAGACTAACCGGTAGGCCCATGAGATCTTTTCCCCCCAGATCTCCCGCGACAGGCGCACTCGAGTTGCATGCCCGCTTCAGTTTTCCCCAGCCGCGTGGCTCAACTCCTCCGACGCCCGCCGCTCCGCCTCGTCTTCGGCCCACGACCGGATGGATTCTCGCGCCCCCTTCCCCAATCGCGGCGGAAGCTCCTCTGCCACCCTTTCTGCAGCACCTCGCCGCCCGTGCCCATCATCACATCGCCAGATCCCGGCCGCAGAGCCGATGCCGCCCGTCTTTTCGGTCACCTCACCACAGTCGCGCCGCCCCGGTCTTCGCTACACGACGATTCCTCCTCCGCCAACCCAGACCGCGGCAGCGACAACTCCTTTTCCCGTCCTGTGATAATGAACTTAGAACCGGATAATGAACTTAGAACTTAGATGAACTTAGAACCGGAGCTAAAACGGTTTGTCCTATGATTGCTTAGAATAGGTTGCAAACTTAGACCGGATAATGAACTTAGAACCGGAGCTAAAACTTGAAAGTAGGGATACATCTAGCGCTTTTGGCAAACAAACCCCTCAGCCAAAAAGCCCTTGCATGTCTAGACGAGGTAGTTTAGCGCGCTCCCTGTCGGTTAAGTCTTGTTGAGCTTAGTAGCTCAGCCTTGTTGTGGCTTTTCTTTTTCAGGTGAAGTTGCTGCTTCTGAGCCCCCTTCTTCTGGCACTTGGCCGCCCCAACTTCCTCCGGGTTGGACGGTCGAGTGGGATCCCTCCTCGGACGGCGAGGAGAGAGATCTTTGATGTCCCGATTGGCCTCACCAGGGATGTCCGACCCCGACGAAGTAGCTTCCGCTTGTTGTTTATCTTCTGTGGTTTTCTTTCAAACCTTGTAAACTCTGATGTTGTTTTTACGGTCAAACTAAATGGAGAATTTGTTAATTTCGTGGACTTGTTGTATTCTCTGGAACCGCTCACCTTTGGGTGGGTTTGCTATTCGGTCCTGTCAAGTGGTTAAATCGGATGAAATCCGATGGCACTCCGTGTTTACTCGGTTAGGCATGAGCGTCGCGTGTCATGCGGCTAAAACATGTTTAACTAAGCAAATCCGAAGTGGATCCGCCACAGCTGGTATCAGAGCCGACTCTCGCGGTTTCACGGGCGCGTGCTGTCGCAGTTGCGCAGGCATGGTGTGCATGGTTGGTGTGGACCCGGAGTTGTCACACAGCATGGCACATGCGCTGGCATTGGACACACGGACGTGGCCAAGAGGGGATGTTCCTAGCTTGGGGTTGACCGACGAGGGCGTCGGTCTTCTAAGGGGGTGAGTATGTGACATTCTGGCCCAAGGCTTAATAGGATTGAAAGAATACTCATACCAACAAGTTGCAACTTCTTTTCTGGAAGGTCATCCTCAAAGAACTTCGGGGTTAAGCGTGCTTGGCCCGGAGCAATTTCGGGATGGGTGACCGACCGGGAAGTTCTTTCCGGGTGCGCACGAGTGAGGACAAAGTGCGTAGAAAAGACTTGTGTTGGTCTATGAGGGAATTCTTGATATCATAGAGAGCTGCCAGGTGTATGCGGGCCTGGCCCCGGGGGAGGGGGGGGGCGGGACGCCACAACTGGTACCAGAGCAGGTTTAGCAATACAGAGAACACAATAAGCCCTAACACACTTCTTTGAAAAGATAAAAGTTGCAAGAAACCCTTTTGAAAACATCTCGTACGATTGTTAAGGAGGACTTTAGTGCGAGAGGCCCTAGGGGATTTTGGGGTTGTTTTCAAAGATAAAAGTTGCAAGAAACCCTTTTGAAAACATCTCGTACGATCGTTAAGGAGGACTTTAGTGCGAGGGGCCCTAGGGGATTTTGGGGTTGTTTTAGGTGGCTAATATTATTTGGTTATCTTGCTAACCCTTCCAGCACTTCGCCACGTTTATCATACGTGTGCCGAGTTCCGCATCACGAGTATGCGAGGGTTGATAGGGAGTTCTATTCAAAGGACCCTATCATCGCGGTTGTTTCGCCCACGTCTATCATACGTGCGTAGGTTCCGTATGTGATCCATACGAAGGTTGGTACGGTTCGATTCCAACGAGCCTATCAGCACGGTTGTTCGCCACGTCTATTATACGTGCGCTGATTCCGCATCGCGAGTATGCGAAGGGTTATACGGTTCCATTCAAAGGGAACCTATTTCCACGGTTGAGTGCTGTCCATGCAGCCTTGAACGCATGGGTGCCATTCCTATAGTGAGCGGTAATGTTTGGGAACACTTTCGTGGGTGCTGGCACGAAAGGTTCGTGTGGTGGTGTTTTTCTGCAGGTACGCTAACCGCGTTCGCTTAAGAAACGTTGCTAGAACCGACTAGTTATTATAGGGAGAGACGTACTGGTTGCCTTGCCACGGGCACTAACTGCGTAAGACCAAGTTTTGGCAGTTGTTTTGGTTAAGAACGAGGTAGGCCGTGCATGCAACATAAGCTTAAGAATCTGTGAAGTCACCCTCCTCAAAAGCAACCTTGCTCGGAGAAGCTCTTCTTCGGTTCTAAGGATTTCTAGTTTCTTCCATCTTGTTCTCGGTTAAGACCGAATGCTTTCTCTGTCCGACCGCTGACCTCTAGAGTCCATCTCACGTGGTTTTGGTTCTTGGTTCCAGATGGCCGCCCCCGGACATGTCCTGTATGGAGCGGATGGCACCTTCCATTCGACGTGTCTACACTTCGAGGGCTTTCCCGCAATCTTGTGGGATACCTTGAAATGGTTCGGGTACCAGTCCCCACCGTTGTATGCGGGACGATTGTACCTGGAGCGAGGCGTCCAAACGTGCAACGTACAAGCATTAGTACCACCCCCTCCCGTGCGGCCCGACTGGCCCTCGTTTGGGATATCAGCATACGGCCTTGCCCCGGAAGACACCTGGGAGTCCGCCGCTCTTCAGCTCCTTACTCAATTCTGTCAGCTGCACCCGCTGGAGGTCACCCTAGACCCTATCGGCCTGTTCCCTGCCAGGAACCGGTTGGACCTGGAGTGGCTCGACCGCGTTAGCAAAATCGAGGTGCTGGCCACCACCTACTCTATGGTCACCATCTCCACCAACATCCGGTGTATGTCAGCCCTCTATCGACTGATCGAGCTCCAAGGACGAGCCATGAATATTCTTGCTTGGACCGCCGTGGATGCCCAAGGACACCTCCAGGCTGCCAGAAGAGACCTGGTAGGCCAAACCTATCAGCTCATCCAACGAGGCGTTCAGATCCATGACATGCAGGACAGAATCTCTGAGCTCGAGGGAGAAGTAGCCGACTTGGTGGACGGCATGATCGAGCTATCAGAGGAGAAGATGGAAGTGGAAATGGAGCTGGCGGTTGCCAATGCTCACCTGGACGAGCATCACGCCGAGCTCGATGATATGCACGCCCTCCAGATGCAACTAGAAGCTCAAGAGGACCCCGAGGAGGTTGAGGAAGCGTCCAGTATGGACATTGAAGAGGACGACGCCCCTTCTCCTACTCATAGTGTTCCTTTGTAGATGGAGAGTTGCAGGGAACCCATTCTTTTGTTGTACTCCTCAGCAGCCTAAATTTTGGAAAGTCCTGTAATAGGTTAGCCTTGAGTCGAGTACTCCTTGTGTTTAGAACACCTCTGTAAAAAGGATCCCAATGAGATCAAATCCTGAAGTCTGACCTTTGACTCTTTAAAAAAAAATGTTGGAATGTTAGACTAAGTGAGTTGTGTTGTGACCACACACGCTGTTTTCTGTGGGTCTGTTCAAGTTGGCCGACCCCGGTTCGCGAGATCGGATGCGCCCGACCCTTCGAGGCAGCTCACCGCCTCGCCCGACCCCTTTTTGGTATGAATCGTTGCCGACCCCTTTTCTCGGGATGATCACCTAGCCCGGCCCCGTGGCTTAAGTTCGGAGGTAAGGGAATTCTAGGAGTCTGGGTATGGATCGCCCGAAGTTGAGTACAAGGCTAAGATAAACGCTAACTAACATGACCATGAGAAGAGTGTATCTCCCTTATGAGGACGTGTGTTGCATTACCAGCAAGAGTTGCATCGGAAAATTTGACTTATGCGTTCCCATCTGTTGGGGTGCTTTTAAGATTATGAATTTAATGGAACGTTAACTCTTGCAGATGGCGCATCGCACTAGATCTGGTTCTGTGCCCGGCAGCAGCGAGCAGAGACGGGATCTTCCCCCACCCCTACCCCCGTCTCCACTAGAGGCAATCTTAGCAGCTCAGACCGAGCTGCTAAGACATCTGGTACAAGGGCAACAACAGCAGCCGCCCCATGGTGGAAGGGCTTAGCAGCAATCTCATGTTGCTCGGTATGAAGACTTTTTGGGGACGCAGCCCCCATTGTTCCAAAAGACCCAAGACCCGCTCGATGCAGACGCCTGGGTTCGCACCATCGAATCCAAGTTCGAGCTTCTCACCGCCTAGTGCCCCGATCACAACAAGGCCCGGTTTGCGGCCCAGCAGTTACGTGGTTCCGCTCGGCTATGGTGGGATCACTACCACGCCATGTTACCGGCCGACCATGTCATCAGCTGGAATGAGTTCAAGACTACGTTCAGAGCGCACCACATTCCGGAGGGTCTCCTGGAGCGCAAGCTCAATGAATTCCTGGCTCTTCACCAAGGAAACCGAGATGTGTTACACTACGCTCAGGCCTTCAATGACCTGTGTCGTTATGCCGGATATCACGCGGACACTGACGAGAAGAAGAAGGATAGGTTCCGCAGAGGACTGAGCTTGGAGCTCAGAGAAAGGTTGAACCCGATAAGGGTGGATACGTACAATGAGTTGGTCAACCTGGCCATCTCCCAAGAGGACTGCATGAAGGCTCTGGTAGCCGAGAGGAAGAGGAAAGCCCCACTGCCAACGCCCAGCCCACCTGCGCAGCGTTTCAGACTGGTTCCACCCCAGGCGCCCAGCCGACCCCAGCAGTCGGGAAGGTGGATTGCCCGACCCCCACCAGCAGCAGCGCCCCGTTTTCCTGGTTTCCAACCGCAGGCGCCCCGGCCAAACCTGCCGCCATCTCCACGCCCTGCAACGGGTAACCGCTGTTTTGCCTGCGGTGATGTGGGACATTTCGCCAAGGACTGCCCCAGAAATCAGAGCCCGCGCCCAGGGCAGAGCAATGCAACGCCCAACAAAGGAAAGAGGCCCAAGGTGCAAGTTCGCCAAGGACGACTGAACTTCACCCACGCAGCCGAGCTTCCCGAAGGTGCGCCGATAATGACGGGTACCTTTCTGATTCACAGCTTTTCAGCTTTGGTTTTGTTTAACTCGGGAGCTTCACATAGTTTCATCGGGAGAAAGACCCGTGACAAGTGTGGGTTACAAGAATGCCAAACCAAAGGGTCTTTTAGAATATCCACCCCGGGTGGAATGATCACATCTGATAGGATGAGTGTCAATGTTCCTATTCAGCTAGGCCAAAACCTTTTTAAGGAGAATCTTATCATCCTTGACCTGGACGGAATAGATATCATTCTTGGAATGGATTGGATGACCCGGCACCAAGTGGTTCTAGACCCAGCCGCCCGAACCCTCCACATCAACTCGCCCTTTTATGGCAGTTCTACCCTGTTCTTGAACCCTCTTAAGTCTGCACTTCCCTGTGCGTACCCTCTATTGCAAGCCCGACTAGAAAGCCTCCCTGTTGTCTCTGAGTACCCTGATGTGTTCCCAGAGGATTTGCCCAGCATGCCACCTGATCGAGACGTAGAGTTTACCATAGAGTTGATCCCCGGCACCGCCCCCATCTCCAAAAGACCCTATCGGATGCCACCAGCTGAGTTGGCCGAGTTGAAGACCCAGTTGCATGGTCTGTTGGAAAAAGGTTTCATCCGACCCAGTGCATCACCCTGGGGTTGCCCGGCCCTGTTTGTGAAGAAGAAGGATGGCAGTCTACGCATGTGTGTAGACTACCGACCTCTCAATGCGGTAACCATAAAAAACAAGTACCCACTCCCCCGCATTGATGTCTTGTTTGATCAGTTAGCTGGAGCTAGAGTGTTCTCCAAAATCGATCTTCGTTCAGGTTATCACCAAATCAAGATCCGACCGTGTGACATCCCTAAGACTGCCTTCTCCACAAGATACGGACTCTACGAGTACCTGGTCATGTCTTTTGGACTCACCAATGCACCCACATACTTCATGTACCTCATGAACTCGGTATTCATGCCCGAGTTGGACAAGTTTGTAGTGGTGTTCATTGATGATATCTTGGTATACTCAAGGAGCGAAGAAGAACATGCCAACCATCTTCGCATAGTTCTCCAATGGCTGAGAGACCATCGGCTCTATGCCAAGTTCTCCAAGTGTGAGTTCTGGTTGGATAGTGTCAAGTTCTTGGGACATACTATCTCTAAGAATGGCATAGCCGTCGACCCCAGCAAGGTACAGGAAGTCATAGACTAGAAGCCTCCTGCCTCAGTGCACCAGATCCGAAGTTTCCTTGGACTGGTAGGCTACTATCGGCGTTTCATACCGCATTTCTCCAAGGTAGCTAAGCCGATGACAGAGTTGTTGAAGAAAGAGGTCAGATTTGTGTGGAACGACAAGTGCGAAGAAGCCTTCAAGACTCTAAAGCACTTGCTGACCACAGCCCCAGTTTTGGCTCAACCCGACCCCTCTAGGTCGTTTGACGTGTACTGTGACGCCTCTGGCACTGGACTTGGGTGTGTTCTTATGCAAGACAACCGAGTCATTGCCTATGCCTCACGAGCGTTACGACCTCATGAGCTGAACTACCCGACCCATGATCTTGAGTTGGCCGCAGTGATTCATGCCTTAAAGATATGGCGACATTATCTGATGGGCACCCGCTGCAACATCTACACCGACCACAAAAGCCTCAAGTATATCTTCACCCAAGCCGACCTCAACATGCGCCAAAGAAGATGGCTGGAGTTGATAAAGGATTATGATTTGGAAGTACACTATCACCCCGGCAAGGCCAATGTGGTGGCCGACGCTCTTAGCCGCAAGCCCTGTTGCAACTGCTTGTTGGCAACAACCTTCACCGAAACTTTGTGTCATGAGATGGGAAAACTCAGGTTGGAAATTGTTTCCCATGGAACCCTCAGCCACATCACCCTTGACTCTGTTCTAGAAGACCAAATAAGGTCAGCACAAGTAAAGGACGAGGAAGTACAGCGGATCACCAGGAAGATCTCCTGGAAAGATGAAGGATATAAGCAGTTTCGGCAGGATGAAACTGGAAGCGTATATTATGGAAACCAACTGGTTGTAAAAGCCGACCCCAACTTGAGGAAGCAGATCCTAGATGAAGCTCACCTCTCCAAATTCTCAATCCACCCAGGCAGCAATAAGATGTATCATGATCTACGTCAAACTTTCTGGTGGAGTGGAATGAAACCGGAAATTGCCCGGTACGTTTCAGAGTGCGACACTTGTCGACGTGTCAAGGCCAGTCATCTAAAGGTAGCAGGTACTTTACAACCCCTACCTATTCCCTCTTGGAAATGGGAAGATGTCAGCATGTATTTCATTGTTGGACTGCCTCATTCATCGCAGAGACATGATTCCATTTGGGTTATAGTGGACCGTCTAACCAAGACCGCCCACTTCCTTCCTGTCCACACCACCCACACAGTCAAACAGTATGCAGAGTTGTACCTTGACTGCATAGTTTCCCTACACGGTGTGCCTAAGACCATCATCTCTGATCGAGGAATTCAGTTCCTAGCACGCTTTTGGGAATAGCTACAGACATCCATGGGCACCAAGCTCATTCGTAGCTCAACCTATCATCCTCAAACTGATGGTCAAACCGAAAGAGTCAATCAGATCCTTGAAGACATGTTGAGAGCTTGTGTCATCCATTATGACAAAAATTGGGACAAGTGCTTGCCCTTGGCAGAGTTCTCCTACAACAATAGCTACCAAGCCAGTTTGAAGATGGCACCATTTGAAGCATTGTACGGACGGAGATGCCGGACACCATTGAACTGGTCCCAA
This sequence comes from Setaria viridis, assembly GCF_005286985.2. NCBI lineage: Eukaryota > Viridiplantae > Streptophyta > Magnoliopsida > Poales > Poaceae > Setaria > Setaria viridis. Next base: position 25,106,910 of record NC_048263.2, on the reverse strand, counting down.
GTAGGAGAGAGACAAGTTTATGGCCCTAACTTAGTGGTAGAAGCCGAAGAACAAGTGAAAATGATTCAACCAAATCTCAAGGCTATCCAATCTCGACAGAAAAGTTATTTCGACAGGCGAAGAAGGCCCCTACAGTTTGATGTTGGTGATCATGTGTATCTACGAGTTTCCCCAACCAAAGGAGTGCAACGGTTTGGAATGAAAGGGAAATTAGCTCCCCGTTACATTGGCCTGTATGAAGTTGTGGAGATTTGTGGACCCGTGGCCTATCGGATCTAGCTCCCAGAACAGCTATCGGCCATACACGACGTTTTCCATGTGTCTCAGCTGAAGAAATGTGTCCAAGTCCCAACCGAGATCTTAGAATAAGGACAATTTCAAATCGAGCCTGATCTGACCTATGCAGAGTATCCGGCCAAGGTCCTTGACCAGAAAGAAAGGCATACCCGGCGCCAAATGGTCAAAATGTACAAGATCCTCTGGAGCAACCACACGGAGGATGAAGCAACGTGGGAAACAGAAGAGTACTTGAACAAGCACTTCCCCGGTTTTCTTTCCAGCCAAGGAGGTAAAGGCTACACACCCCCACTGGTTGCTTCTACATCCGAATCTCGGGGCGAGATTCTTTTTAAGGTGGGTAGGCTGTGACGGCCTCGGACCAAAAATCCTTCGCGTCAATCTTAATCCGAGCCCCTGATCACCTGTCTTAGTTTTTCCAAGCCTAAGTGTTCAACCTCCAGCTCTTCCGACCCCTGCGATCCGACCCCTCGACGTGGTCTTCCCAGTTCCGACCCCACCGACTCCCAACCCACCGTCGGATCTTCCTAAGCCATCCCGCAGCATCGCCCTCCAGTTCGAGCAGTGGACCACCGAGACTGACCGGCGGGCCCACGAGATCTTTCCCCCCAGATCTCCCGCGACAGGCGCACTCGAGTTGCATGCCCGCTTCAGTTTTCCCCAGCCGCGTGGCTCAACTCCTCCGATGCCCGCCGCTCCGCCTCGTCTTCGGCCCACAACCGGATGGATTATCGCACCCCCTTCCCCAATCGCGGCGGAAGCTCCTCTGCCACCCTTTCTGCAGCACCTCGCCGCCCGCGCACATCATCACATCGCCAGATCCCGGCCGCAGAGCCGATGCCGCCCGTCTTTTCCGTCACCTCGCCACAGTCGCGCTGCCCCGGTCTTCGCTACACGACGATTCCTCCTCCGCCAACCCAGACCGCGGCAGCGACAGCTCCTTTTCCCATCCTGTCAGAAGCCGCCCCGACAATCTGTTGCTCCGCGCTCGCCCGCACCCCCGCAGCCGCATGTCTTCTTACCTGTGCGCCCTCGATCCTAGCGCCGTTTTCCCGGTCACTTCCATCAGATCCACCGCACGCCGACGCCCGCCTCCGCCAAATCTCAACCACCGGCAAACCCGCGCCTGCGCCGCCCTGAAGCTAGTGCCCAATGACCGCCGGCGTCATCCCCAAAGTCCTGCTCCACCGCCCTCGTCGCTCAATCGCCGCCCAGGCAGAGCACTCCATCGCTTCTTCCCCGGCCTTCGCGCCGCTCCCCTTCCCTCTTCCGCGCAGCTATAAAACGGGAAGCGCAAGCCCCGCTGGAGTTTCCCTTGCCCTAGCTGCCATCTCTCTTGCTCCCTGTTCGAGCTCACAGCACCACCACCTAAGTCTGAGGAACTCTCCTCTCTACTCAAGCACCACCGCTTTCCCCGATCCGCCAGCCACTGCTTTCAGTGCTGCCCAAGAGCTTGCTTGTGATCCACAAGAAGCACCGCCGCCGTCGGACATTCTCGCCGTCGTCCCAAGCCCTTAGTTCTTCCGCCCAAGCCTCCTCTGTAAGACGAAGGTAGGCTGCCAACCCTTGTTCGCTTCGCACGACCCCTCTTATCCGCCCGACCCCGGTTCCGTCTCGCCCGACCCTGTCTGTTCCGCCGACCCTTCTCCGCCTCGCCTGAGGGCTCGGCTGTATCTTTTTCTTTGAACCGAGGGTGTATGTGTAAAACTTGGGGACCTTTGAGCGTTGAGTCTGAGGGCCCCTAGTACATCAAACCCTCTAGATTTAGGGTCAGATCATAAGTTCCTTCCCTCCGACCCTTACCTCTTGATCTCCATCAACTCCATTGAACATCCCCACCCTCCTGTAACTTGTCGCAAGTTTCTGGGCTCAGACTTGCAAGTGTTGCTGTTGAAATAACCGTCTATGCTAACCAATGCATTGCATTCGTGTAGAGCTGCGTCTCGCCGACGGCTACTACGAGCTGCACCCGGCGCCAGAAGACGACGGTGTAGCTGAGCTCCTGCCCCCAGAAGCCGAAGCTGCCCCAGAAGTCGAGCAGTTCCCTTCCTCTTTGCTCGGAGGCAAGCCCCGGATGCATGAATCCCCCTATGTTTTACCAAACTTGCGCATGCCTTCTTTAACATGCTTGTGCATTTACGTATAGGAGTTGTTTGGAACCCTAGATGCATAACTTAGCTCCCCTGATCTGAATACTAGCTGTTGGACCGAGTAGATGCTTGCTTAAATAGGAAACGGTAAAAGCCAAGTGATTCCCTGTCACTCGCTAGTTGTAGGAGTTGGATGTTTACTCTTCTGTCACAACTATAAGGACGATGGATGGGGTAGGGTTCGAGGTAACTCTTTGGTGGTCAGATGATCGCCCCGTCTGTCTATGAAACTTGCTAAGGCCCGACAGTGGTGGTGTTCGTGATCAAGTGTTTGAAAGTACTAATCTCATACCTAGTATGGGATGGGGAAGCCTAGTACCGGATTGAACTAGGGCGTGGCTTATACCCCTGCTGTCCCTGGAACGAGGTTCCCATGGTGCATCATGTGGGTGCAAGTGCGGTCACAGTACGGTAGAGGCCGGGACTGTGGAGCATTGCATACCAAGGGAAGTTTGGACCTGACACGCGCTTGGGAATTGAGGGGGACGGCCGACACGGGAAGCGGCCCTTGTGGTGCGCGGATGTCGTGAGATTAGGTTCGCCATGCATGGTTAAGAAACTCGAATCGATTCGTCTGCCTCTCACAGTTTGAGACTGTTTGATCGCTATGTCACCCTGAGTAAATAAGGAATCTGATGATGACATGGTTTTGTTGATGAGATATATACCTTTTGGTTTGTCCTATGATTGCTTAGAATAGGTTGCAAACTTAGACCGGATAATGAACTTAGAACCGGAGCTAAAACTTGAAAGTAGGGATACATCTAGCGCTTTTGGCAAACAAACCCCTCAGCCAAAAAGCCCTTGCATGTCTAGACGAGGTAGTTTAGCGCGCTCCCTGTCGGTTAAGTCTTGTTGAGCTTAGTAGCTCAGCCTTGTTGTGGCTTTTCTTTTTCAGGTGAAGTTGCTGCTTCTGAGCCCCCTTCTTCTGGCACTTGGCCGCCCCAACTCCCTCCGGGTTGGACGGTCGAGTGGGATCCCTCCTCGGACGGCGAGGAGAGAGATCTTTGACGTCCCGATTGGCCTCACCAGGGATGTCCGACCCCGACGAAGTAGCTTCCGCTTGTTGTTTATCTTCTGTGGTTTTCTTTCAAACCTTGTAAACTCTGATGTTGTTTTTACGGTCAAACTAAATGGAGAATTTGTTAATTCCGTGGACTTGTTGTATTCTCTGGAACCGCTCACCTTCGGGTGGGTTTGCTATTCGGTCCTGTCAAGTGGTTAAATCGGATGAAATCCGATGGCACTCCGTGTTTACTCGGTTAGGCATGAGCGTCGCGTGTCATGCGGCTAAAACATGTTTAACTAAGCAAATCCGAAGTGGATCCGCCACACGGGGCTGCAGGAAGCCTTACCTGAAGGAGGCGCGGGGGCGCGCGGTCGCGGTTTCTCACCCGCGACCCTATCCCGCGTGCAACGGAGCCCATCGTCACAAGGTTTGTGGGGTGGAGCATTCGCCATCGTCATCGGGCGGGGGTGGGGGGGGGGGCGTGAGTTTCGCCATCATCTACGTCTGCAACCGTCGTCACGTAGGTGTTTCCCCGCACAACCCTCTTCTCGCGCGCTCGCACTCCTACTCCCCAATAGTGACCTAGGGTTTCGTATCTGCGGGTTTTCCCCTTTAGTTTTCTCCTCAATCCTGTGCTCGTGCTTTATCCTATCATTCGGCTAGGTTTTCGTAGTGTTTTGGGGTTTTCGTGCACAAGTTCTCACCTCCTTCATATTAGCGCGCACGCACACACATATTAGCAACACACACCCCACACGATTTTCCCATTGATTACAATTTTTTTATTCAGCGCAAATACTCTAAAAAATGTGATAATCCTTGATCTCTATTTTTGTTAGTTACTGGATCCCCAATAATTTTGCAACTGGAGGTCTGCTATATTTGCAATTTGTCTTGGACGTGTATGCCCGGGCTGATTTTCTTTTTAATGCGGACCTCCCGCATGAATATCTAGTTTTGTTAGTTACTGGACCCCCAAGTTTTTTGCATTTTTTTATTTGCGGATGTTTAGCATGAATATCTAGGTTTTGTGAGGTACTGGATCACAACCCTCTAGCTCGGTAGTTAATGGATTGTTACTTGCAATTATAATGCTTGTGGCATTGCAATTTGTTCGATTGTGGATGTGCTGGTCCTTTTTTTATGCGGATGTTCCTAGATGAATCTCTAGTTTTCTCAGGGGGTACTGGACTTCTGATTACTTGCAAATTTAATGGTATGTATGTTGCAATTTGTTTTGGATGTGTATGCGCTGGGTGATTTTTCCGAATGTGTTAATCTGTAATCTCTAGTTACTGTATCATAACCTCTTAGCTAGTTACTGGATTTATTCCTGTGTGTGATTGATTTTTTTTGAGTGTTTTGGAACTAATCTATTTTATAGTTGCAACTGTACTCCCATTAGTTTCATGCAGTTTTTTTTTAATTCCTGTTACTACATTGTACTCCTAGTAGCGTTTTTGCAAAACACACACTAACCTTTGGAGCCACCCAACGTTGTCCGTTCGTCCCCTTATGTAAAATTGCACAACATTCAGCGCGACAAAGGCAAGGAGATTGCGCGGGGGATGTGGATAGTGCTCTCAAGTTAAAGAACAGGAGGAAAAAGTTAAAGCTCCCCGATCCTTCATATTCCCCGTGTAGCAACGACGATGAAGACGACGACGCCGATGATTTCATAGAGCCCATTGAAATAGTGCCATCGCCTGATGCGCATCCCACTAGAAAGAGGCGATGTGAGAAGGCCAGCGCACATGGCTCAGCAGACCCTGCAGAGGTAAAAAAATATACATGTACTATTTTTTTGCTTCTTTTTTCTATCTGAATATTTATATATGTTCAATATTGCCTTTTTTTTTTTGCACAACCGCAGGATGCAAACAGCGGTGATGATGGTGGAGAAGATAAGAAGAATAAGTCAGTCTCCCTTTGATGTTCTCCTTCTAAATTCGCAGATCTTATCGCAGCAACCAACAATGATTTGAAGGACATACTAAGCGGCATGCGCTTTGGTGGGTTGCTGGAGTTCAAGCCAACCATAATGGACAGATCCCTACTTACATGGCTTATGGACAAATTCAACCTAGAGACTATGAAGATAGAGCTTGGTGGTGGCATAGAAATCGAAATCAACAAGCAGAGTGTTTGGTGTGTGTTCATGCTCAATAAAGAAGGATTTGACACCCCCCATTCAAGAAAGAAAATGAAGCACGTGGTAGATACACATGGTTGTTAGACATCAAATATATGGACAACTAGGGAAGAAGATCCTACCCAAGGTAATTGAGGAGAAGCTGAAGTATGGGACTCTTATAGGAGATCTGGCACTTAGGTCTTTCCTGATGTCTGCATTGCACACTACTTTTCTCAAACACCGACAACTACATCAGGCTGGATGATGTGGTGTGGACTGAGCATCTTGATATAATTGGTGGCATCAACTGGTGCAAAGCAGTTGTTGACAACCTCAGGGTTGCTGGACGGCTGTAAAGGGTTGAAAAGCAGACGAAGGGCTCCAGCGCACCCATCACCAGGTGCGGAATCTTTCTCATTGTTAGTTATCTAACCCCTCTCTTTTTTCTATCTTCATACATGCAATTGGGTTAGCTTCATAGGTGCAATAAGTTAGTTTGTGCTTAGCTTTTCCACACATGCAACTATCTTGCACCAATCATAGCAACTGGTGCAGCATTACAGTTGCAATCGGCCATGTTTTACAGCGCAATTGGTTTTTTAGTAGTCTCATATTTGCAATCTGCTAGTTTTTTTTAGCTTTGCAACTATCCCCACACCAATCATAGCGTTTTGGGGCAACATCCACAATTGCAACTGGGTTATGTTTATACGGTGCAATTTGTTTTTTAGTTTCCATAGATGCAATCTGTTAAGTTTATTCCCCTATTTTCCCATAATTGCAACCAATCAAAGCAATTATAGCAACAGATGCATTATTTTACAGTTGCAACTGGAGTTTCTTACCTTTTTTATTTCTTTTAATATAAATGCAGATGCTATATGTTGACCGCCTCCAGCATAGGCTAGACATTGATCTGACCAGATTAGCTCGATGTTCTGTGCTGGACAACAGGATCATTGACAAAATATTAGCAATGGATCGCAAGGGAGATGTCCCTTCTAGAGTGATCAAGTACGGCAATCTCAATGTGGTTCTATTTTTCTCATGTACATGTTTTTTTTTGCAATTGGTTGGCATTGTATATTGTAACTTGCTTGTCATATCAGTTGCAATCTATTTTTTTTCACCGCGCTCACTATATCTCTGTGTTTTTTGTCTCAAGTTGAGGAGTCTCTCAAGCACCTGCTACACCCCCGACCCGCTGCTGCCCCCGTACCTGCCCCTACACCGGCAACTGCCGGTGCCCCTTCTGTTGCTGCTGGACCTTCTGATGCTGGCACATCCGGGGATGCTTGTGCCCCTGCTAGCAGCACCATGGGCACACCAGCTCTGTTCAACTATCCGAGTTTCTTTTCTAGTTTTGGCGAGAGCCTATGTGATTTAGTTGGAAGAAGCAAGAACAGTGAGGCTGAGAAGATTTTGAGGAGTTACGATGCCAACACTATGCGGGCTCAGTCGATGATTAGGAAGGCTCATGATCTCACAAGGACGGCTGACAAGCTAATGGGGAAAGACCACCATGAGTGCTATATTGGCATCAAGAAACTCTTGGATGACGCTCGGCTGCGAAGTTGGCAGCCAATATCATTAGGAGGAAGAAGGTGAAGAAGCAACGTGTTTCAGGAGCGCAGACTCGTCGAGCGCAGCATGGTGAAGCATCTAGTTTAGCACAAGGGGAACAGTCCCCCTCCAGCCCACACACTAAAGCAGGGTTTGTTCTAGGAGAAGAGAAACCTGCCAACCAGAGAGAGCATTCTGAAGAAATACCATATCCAGTAGAAGAAGATATGCCGCGTCATTTAGAGGAAAGAGGCACGCCACCCCTTAATGATGTTTCAATGGAAGACCAGCCAAACTAGGAAGGAGAGGAATCCTTCGATCGACTGATCAGGACACCCAGCTCAGATTCCCATCATGATATCCCTAAGACCCCAGTGCATGATGACAACATTGAAAAGCAAGCAGAACAGCAAAGGAAGGGCTGATTTGTCATGCACCATTTTTTAATAAATTTGCATGTTAGTTTCTGTATCACAAATCCTTTTCTTACTCATTTTTTTCATTCCTTTATTTTTATTTTTTTCTCGCAGCACCTCCTGCATTACACGGGAAATCCCACCCTGTGGATGATATAGTGGAAATGTTACAATCTCCATCACCCCGTGATAGCGATGATGACCAGGTTTTTCTTTTTTTTTGGTGTTGTATTGTTTTCCCCATTCTTTTCTCCAAATGGCTTTTAATACAAGCGCACAGGATGTGGATGCTGAGAACCAAAATACTGGTATTGATGGCACCGCATCTGGTGCAAAGCGTTTGCATTTATAGGATGCACATGACATTGATGACACTGTAACAGTCCTGTTAATTTTTTTGAAAAGCATTCAATTTTCCTTTTTTTTGTGTTTTTACTACAGCACGCATGATATTTTTCTTTTTTTCCATGCCACTCAGGACCCTCCGATGGGAGAGGAGGCACTTGCACCACAACGTGTAGCTGCCAAGAGGAGGGCCCCCGCAACCCCTGGTAATGAGCAATAGAGCGAAGCCGAGGTAAGCCCCTGCTGCCAAAAACCTACGTATATTCTGAGCTGAAACTGACCTTGTCTATCATTGTGCAATCACACACTCATTTATGTTGCAACTCATTTTTCAACTGGCTTCCATCCAGATTAGCAACTAATCCTTCTATTATTGTGCAACTATACATGTTTTCATGAAACATTTTTTCCACACACCCCTTTTCAAATGCATACTGAGATGCAACTGTCTCCCCCCAGAAGCATCCCCAGTGTTGCAACTATCCTCATCCATTACTTATCACAACTTTCTTTTCCTACACTTTTTAGGGAGACACAGACCAGGAGACACGGGAGCATGATGCGTCGTGCGAAAACTAGATGGAGCAAGAAGATAGAACCTCAGAGTGCGACACCGGTGGGAACAGTGAGCAGATGGTTTCCGACACATGGGCACATGAGCAAGACACATTAGGCACTATCAATGCAAATGATGTAGGTCTAAAAAAATCATTTACTTTTTTTGACCCCCTTTTTTATTTTTGCCATTGCCACTTCTCTAATTACGCCTGTTTTTTTGTTAACAAGGAAACTGACAACCAGGGACATGGCACCCCCAATGAGAAGGATGCTATCCCTACCGATGAGAATGACTCCAGGCCCACTGAGAGGTCTGTGGCTTCTCCTTTACATGCGGAGGTACATGGAAACGACTCGAGCATACCTGCAGCAAACATCGAACATCATGTAAGCATGCAGATACAACCAAGCATTTTTCACTTTTTTCTAAAGTTGCAATCCATATGAGACTTGAGTCGCAATCCAGATGACACTTGTGTTGCAATTAAGTTTTCATACATGTTTTTTTTTTACACGGAAACACCTCTAGTGACATCTCTTTTTTTCCCAATATGTATTGAGGAAACTCACACAGAAAAGGTTGTTTGTTTCCCAGCCCGCAGTGAACCTCATGTAAGCATGCATACACTCCCTATGCAACTCAGTTGATATTTGGGTTGCAATCCATATTCTTACAGACTTCTTTGCATTTTTTGTTTGAGAAAAAAATAGGAACTCAAAGTCCCGCACTTCTCACCTGAGAAGCACCCAAACGCACCTGACAAGGACATATGTGGACAAGGAGCCCATACAGATGATGTAGATGCCCACACAGAGAAGGCTTCCGCCCATGTCGATCCCTAGCAGGGTGATGAACAAGTCATTGGCACATCTTCAGGCATCAATACAGAAAATGTAAGCATGGCCAGATACAGCAAGCAATCTAGTATATTAGTGAGTAGCAACCATGGTTCATATATCTTTGCAATTTGTGTCTAAACAGGTAATTCTATGTCTGCCCACGATGTTCGAGGATCGATCCAACCAACCTGTCCAGGCTGCAGTTACGTACAGAAGAAGAATCGCACGAAGCACAAGGTCTACCGACACTGGAAACACAAAAATGGCTGAATCTGACAAGAAGGCGCAAGCTTCACTGGGGATGGATGAGAAGAAGCAGGCAGTTGAGAGGAAGAAGGCCGAGATGAATGAGGAGAAGAAGCAGGTAGCTGAGAGGAAGAAGGCAGAAAGAGAGAGAGAGAGAGAGAGAGAGAGAGAGAGGGGGGGGGGGGGAGGAGAAGAAGCTACAAGTTGAAATGGATAAAGAGTTAAAGAAGAATGCAGCGGATATGAAGAAAGCAGAGGCCAAGGGCAAGGCAATTGCAAAAAAGAGGCTGCACATTGAAACTGGAAAAGAATATGCTCTGAAGCGCGAAGAGTATGAGAAATGTACGGAGATGCTCTGCAACAAAGCGGATGCAGACTTTGCTATGTTGAGCAAGCATGTTGATGACCGAGCAGGTCCTAGCTCGTCTCAAGAAAAGATCTAGTTCCCAGCAGAGTCCGATGACGACATCAACAATTTGACCCCATAGTTCGAATCTCCCAGGAGGAAATGTTACAAGGTTTGGAAGACTTTAGTGAGTTTCAAAGGATAATTTTCAAGCAGCTTGGTGATAGACTACTGAGGAGGCCAAGGAAGTACATATCTCCTTTCAAGATCCCATGCAGCCGCCCCGACATACCACTGGAAAAGACCATTGCACTGAGGAGGAAGATTGACGAAGATCCTGAATTGCAACGGTACGCTCACGCACATGTATCTCTTAGTTATTTATCTTTGCAATTAACACTTACATATCTACTTCTATCTTGTTTTACAGTAAGACTTTGATAGAGTTCGACCTCCTTTGCGACTTTAGTGGTGAGGACCTTCTAACTACCTTCGCTGATGATGCACAAGGCGAGTCGGGCATCATAGATTTCCTTGTCCACTGCCTATGACACGATGACATTGTCCACAAGGTGGATTCTATCGGCTACATGGTGTTCATCACCACTGCCTTTTATGGGAGTTATTTTCTACGCTTCGCTTCATTTTTTCATTCTTTTCGTGTGTTTTTATCCATCTGCATAATAATTATATTTTGCGTGCGCTTTATTTTTTTTGTACAACCAGCCCCCTGATTCGCTTTTGGATGATGTTCCTTTTTTTCCTCCAAAACACAGTACAATGTTTCATGAACTGAAAGAATTTTGAATGAGGATAAAACTGAGATGAACGAGTTCATTCTCATATGGAAAACTCTGCAGACTGAGTTGGAGAATTATGACTTACTCAAGGCAAAACTAGTTAGCAGTCTTACACACTCTGCTTTTTGTTCAATACACTAACAACCTAGCATCACTACCATTAGCAATCATTATACGCACAAATATGCAACTGTCATTTTTTTTCACTTTTTGTTCTTGTGTGTGTTTTCATGGGATAATCACTCTGGTTTGTTTTCCAGATATTCATTCCAATCAAAAGCGGAGATCACTTTTTTGTCTACTACTTCAACATGGTCCACCAGCGCATGGACGTCCTGCATTCCAACGACTACTTCTTGAAGTGCACTGACCAACAAGAGCTCCACGAGTCTATTTTTGCCAGGATCCACATTATCGATGCTGCATTCTAGAAAGTTTCTAACTTGAAACTATCTCGAGTTCACAAATGGAAGAGGCCTTTTGTTGATGTACCAAAGTAGGGGGATCCGAATGATTGCTTGTTCTTTCTCTGGAAATAGAAGGAGTATTATGACGGGGAGTCCCTAAATAAGGAAATCAACCTGGTGAGCTACATTACTGCCACTTTTTTCTTTATTTGTACTTAACGGTCTGCTATGTGTTCTGCACATCATAAAATATGCAGATTAACTTTCAAATTCCTTTGTTCATTTTTCCTCATGTAGTTGAAGGGGACGATATATAGATGTGAGCTGATGCACTACCAGGTGTTCCATTCCCTCAAGCAAGTAGAGATACCTGAATCACTAGACAAGTTTAGAGTTGGGGGACGCCGGGTTGATTGGGACAGTGGTGGTCGTCAATAGAACTCTTTTTCTTCCCTTTTTAACATGGTGCATAGGTGGCTGGGGGAACTAATATATGTGTCTGTAGAAGTTGTCAGAATGACAGTGTTGCTACAAAACTATCAGTTGTGCATATAAGCGCGCACGTCACTTTTGAATTCCAAGAGCTCTAATGTATGTTACCGTGTATATAAACTTGGGTTCGCTACACTGTTTTTTTTGCATGATAATGTGGGGGCAGTGAACTATGTAATCACATTGAACTATGTGGTATCTACCTATTTTTTTTATGTTATCACGTTTATATTTGTCAAGGCAGTTTTTTTGTTGTTTTTGCAACCCACCCGCCGACCATTGTGCAACAAGTTTTCACAACGAGTTGCAACTGGTTTGTTTTTAGAACTAGCAAATAGGAGTTGCAACTGGTGTATAAACAAGGCGGCAACCAACCTGTCAGAGGAGTTGCAACTATGCCCACCAACTGGTATATGACTAAAAAAGTAGCAACTGGTCCACCAACCGAGTTGCAACGCCGTGTTCACCAACACTCCGTCTCTTTTTTGCCCAACAATATTTTTCACCAGCACTCCATCTAGCATAACCACCTATGTTGCAACCAGTTTACAATGAGTCGCAACTGGTCTAACATCAGAGTGACAACCAGCGCAGTCATCAGTGTTGCAATTTGACTACGACCGAAGTTGCAATCAGCCAACCCACCAGGACAATACACCATACAATGTGTGATCTCAACCGAGTTGCAATGGGTCTTTTTTCTCTAAAAAAGCAAAACACATGAGTTGCAACTAGCATAAACCTCGATATATGCAACCAGTCTACCATCTGGGTCGCAACTGGTCCACGAATAGAGTTGCAACAGTCGCAACTGAACATACCCTTTCCACACATAATAATAGCTTGTATTTGCATCAGCCGGCTCCCGATGAAGTGGATGGATGCATAGAAGAACCAACTTCGGTGGCTTGGAGAATCTCAATCCTAGGAGTAATCCTATATTTCTGCCTCACCGTTTCAGCGTATGCGCGATCTGTTTTGCTACCTGCTCTGCCCAGCCTCATTAACTTAGGTAGCAGTTTTGACATTCGTGACTGCTCCATGTCGCCTCGCAGCCCAACCTGCACAACATCATGCCTGTCCCATGGAACCACAGATCTTGCATCACAAGTGTATCATTTGAGAATGTACTTTTCTAGTATGTGTTGCACCTTGAGGTGCGTGAACACCTTTATAATGTGCATGCAGAACAGCCCTGCAGTTTTGCAATATATTTTTTTAATATATAGAAACACCCAAGGATATTGATATGCAACTGGAGAGGTAACAAGGTTGCAACCAGCGTACTTGTGTGCTCCCACTGCTTGCATTCGCATTCATACACGCCTACTTCCTTGTCCGCCACCTGAAGAGTATCTTGACCCCCTAAGTGGGTTTTGGTGAATTAATGACACAAGCTTAAGTGTCTAATAAACTTTCAAGTGCATGAGAAGGTTTAAAATGATTAGTGGACATATAGCACTTATGGATGACCCTTAAAAAGGAAATAAATGAATGTGAGGCATACCTTGAAGGCTAAATTTATTTTCTATTTGAATTTTAGTGTAGGAATGCCGCACTATCAAGAGGGATGCGTAATCTTTGGTCTTTATATTGAAAAAGGTGCTCAAGATGACCTGACCAATCCATGAGAGACACCTTTGCACCTGCACCTCACATGGGTATACTTAGAAGGGTGCTATTCTAAGACCTTCGGAGTATTCTAGAACTGAAGATTCCAGAGAAAGCTCTGGAAATCTCTGGAACTTGCCATCCCAATGGCTAGTTTTTGGTGAAGGGGTATAAATACCCCCTCACCCCCTCCCATAGTGATCCTCTTGACCTAACTTTGTGCTGAGCTTCAGAAACACATTGAAGGCCCCTTTTTACTCCCCCCTTTGCATTCTTTGAGAGATTTGGTGGGGATTTAAGAAGGGATTCAAGGGAGAGCAAGGGAGAGTGCTAGTGAGCTGATTTCCCATCTCTTGAGCACCTTGTTCTTCGTCAAGCTGGTGATTGCGTGTTTGTTACTCTTGGAGCTTCAAGCTCCTAGCCGGCTAGGTGTTGCCCGTGGAGCATCCAAGCTTGTGGGTGCCTATGGAAAGTTTGTATTACCTCGACAATTGAGCAAGTGACTCTAGCTCGATCTTTGTGGTCGCTAGAGTGAGGAAAGTGGCTTATGTGTGAAAAGCCCACCCTTTGTGGGTTCCTCAACGGAGACGTAGGCTTCTAGTGTGGAGCTGAACTCCGGTAAACAAATCCTTGTGTCTCTTGTGCTTGTTGTTCTTCATCTCGTTCATATTCAAGCATAGATCATATTTCTAGGGTTTGTGCTCGATCTACTTTTTTAGAAGGTTACTTGCTGTTCTATCTTGTTCCTAAGGCTTGGAATACCCTATTGCTTTACCTATATTTGGCGATTTACTTTTGGTCAAGCATTTCATAGGGCCGATCGTCGAGATCATCGAGTGAGCTTGAAGGACCTTATCATCAAGACCAATCTACTCAACAAGAAGCAAGTCATCGAGTCGGAGTTATGAGTAAACAAATCTACGTTGAGATAGAATTGATGCTCTCTGTGTTCCAATCGAAGACCAAATTGGTTTTCGCCGCAGGCTATTGCATACGGCTCGTCGATCAAGTCACGCGCAGATTGAGGCAAATAATAAAGTCGCCGATGACTACTTCGACTACCCGTCTCGACTAGAAAACTAGTCGAGGACGGTCTACTTCGACTACTCATCTCGACTAGAAAACTAGTCGAGGATGGACTACTTCAACTACTCGTCTCGACTAGAAAACTAGTCGAGGACAGTCTACTTTGACTACTCATCTCAACTAGAAAACTAGTTGAGGACGGACTACTTCGACTACTTGTCTCGACTAGAAAACTAGTCGAGGATGGTCTACTTCGACTACTCGTCTAGTCGAGGGCGGGTTCCACGTGATCAACAACTAGTCGGAATCGACTCCGACTAGTTGGCTTCATCAACAATCAACACGCCTTCGTCGACAATTGTCCATGAATCAAGCTAAGTCACTTTTTTAATTATTTTATACAAATTTTCAGCTTATTTTCCGCATGCAGGATAACACACTGACTACTTATTTGTGTACGTCTCTCAATGCTCCAGAGCTACACTTTGCCAATTATTCCTGGGGCATGTTGACCGACAGCCATGGGCTTGGTACACCGAATTACGGAGGCTATCGCCACGGGTGTGGTGCACCGAGTTCCGTAAGCTCCACCACAAGCTTGGTACACTAAATTAGGAGGCTCTGCCATGAAGTTTGGTGCACTGAGTGTTGGAGGCTCGCAGCGGCTACACCCTAAGGAGGTACAAATCCTATGCGCGGCAACATGCGCTGTTCTTGCCAAAAGGCAGAAAAGTCTCAACGACTACTTTAAGCGCAATCGCGCTCTCTTTTTGTCGCAATGCCGACTACTTATTTTAGATGTCTTCTTTTAGTGGTCGCCAATATCCTTCAACAAAACACGCCTTAATTCGTGATAGCCTCGGATCTTCTGTCATGCCTAAATGGTAGGATGCGAGATAAAGATATTCGTAGCAGCAGTGCCACTACGCATACACGAGACAAAGATCTCACACACAGTGATAATGGCTAAACAGGGACTGAGAACCTAAACATAATAGGCTATCTACTCGGGAAAAATATGGTCGAAACAAGAGCATGACACACAACATTTACATTATATTCATCACTGAATAAGTTCCAGTAGTTCCAAATTCTACAAATATGATACATAATATATGCATATCTTTTTGTAGGTCAAACTTCGATGACGACTCTCTAGGACACTCAGCGTACCTCCAATGGCTCCGCGAGCTCCAAACAGGACGTAAAGTATTATGCTACTTTGGGGGGGTCCGAACCTGTATAAATCCGTATCTTGTGTCCCCGCTTTTACGTTTGAGTTCCAGGTCCGGTGATCCCCACCAACCAATCTACTACCTTGGGATACCCCTCGGTAGATTGCCAAGTATAAAACACCGACACCAAGTAACCATTCTTCACTTCTGGATCAGGATTAGGATCTATGATAAACGTTGTGCTATTACCATACTACTTCTTGTATTCTTGGTACACAGCTCTCATGTACACCCTACTGAGCTGCTCATCGAACCTTGATTTGCACGCTCGGATGACCTCAGCGTGCACAATTTTTTTTTGTGATTTAAGATGCAGCCAATAGCATGAATGATTTGTTATTTGTGAGAGTAAAATACAAACTGTTTTTTGACACACACACACACTTGCGAGTAGTGCGTCTCACCAGCATCCATGTGGTCTGTGTGCTGAAGCGAGTCAAGCACTCTCTTTACAAACATGTGCAGGGTTGTACTATTGGTAACATAACCATCCTTCGGCACTTTATTCTGGCTTTGTGTGGATGTCATTCTCTCGTAGTACATCCCTTTGAAGTAAGTCACAATCCAGCTCTTCCTCTTGTCCCACAGGGCAATTATTGCGGGGTTATCAGCGATTCCACACTCATCCACCATCTTCTTTAACTCCACCTCAAACTGCATAGGCCCCGACGGATAATTTATGAGAGATTCCAACCTCTCCTTCATGTTTTTATTTTTGTGTTGTGCGTACAGTTGGTCGAGCTCGTACTCCTAGACCCTTGTTATATGCCATCTGCAGTTCCTATGTTGCAATTTGTCAAACACAATCTTTACGCTTCTCTCATTGCTGAATTCTCATTTGCGGCAGCCACAAAAAAACAAATCAGCAGTTTCCAAAGGAATCATCAATACAATTAGGTTGCAACCCATGCAACACCTAGTTTGCAACAAGCATACTCCATTTTTGCATTTTGTTCAACTACCAAGTTTGCCACCAGGAATACATTATATGTGCAATTGGAGTAAAAGGCATACCTGTCAGGATTACATAGGGCTGGTGTCCCCATGCAATTCTTGAAAGTTTCAAATAGCCATTTGAGTGATTCAATATTCAATTGTTTCGAAGCAACGGTTGCCCAAAAGTGATAATTTTCAGGTTGTTATTGGCCCCCACAAACATGGCTAGTGGGATGTGTTTTATGTTTGTTTTGTGGGTCATGTCAAATGTGATCACATCCTCGAAATCCCTACACTCAGCCCTTTGGCTTGCATGGCTCCAGAATACGCTCCTGAGCACCTTTGTTTTTGGATCAAAATCCACATCCCAGTAAAAGTACTTGTTGCTTGCTTTGTACTCCGTTGCTTGCTTTGTACTCCCTAAAAAATTGAAAAAGCGTCCGGATCACCATCCGTGTCCTCCCTTGCTTGCTCAGCATTCATGGAACATAAAAAGAAACAAGTAAATTTATTTCTCTGAACAAGCAAAGAGAGGTTTGTTTTCTTTTTTTGGGAATTTTATTTTTCTTGGACTAAGCACAGAGGTCCCACGTGTTTTCACATCTTTCTCTGTGAATGGCTAGTTTTGACGGCCACCAAACAACTCAGACATCATGTTCATCGCAGCCTGGTGCGCCACCCCATTCCGCGACATGATAGCAAAGGGTCATCCATTGCCGCCTTTCTTTGCTTGTGGGCATGCATGTACCTCACCATCCTGGACGACGGTTGCAGCTTGTGGTTATGTGCTTCCACAACATGGTCGAAGAACCATTGCTTCCCCTTCTTATCTTCCTTGACCTTGTCATATACAGGGCAGCCCACTCTTTTTGATGTCTTTTCAATCTGTGGTGGGTCATTCTCTTTATCTGTTTCCAGAAACCCCTCTCGGTTGCAAACCTAGTGTGTAGTCTCCTTGCTAGTTCTTTCCACCCTCACACTGAACCCGGCCAATCTTGCATAATCGCTGTAAAAGAGGTAGGCATCCTTTTGTTTTGTCTCAAATGTCTGCCTCAACCTAGGGATAAACACATCAAGTATGTTTGGATCCTACGAAAAAAATATGCAGCTATAAATATGAATGAATTCTGGCACATAATAAAAATCAGGCAGAGTTGCAATTGCACTATCACCATTAGTTGTAATCAAACTATAACTAATGTTTGCAATTCTTATATGAAGTTGCAATCACCACATCTGAAGTTGCAACCTACATTAGGCACACCAGTTTTTTTTAACTAGGTGCAAAACAACCTATACACCATGATGCCATCCACACCTCAAGTTGCAAACACGCCAAAACACAAATTCATTGTCGTAACTATTTTTTTGGTACCAGGTGCAACCAGACAGCTTCCCCAATCTACATCTAAAATCAATTTCGACTACAAATATCACAGTTTAGTTTCCCATTTTGGGGGTTGAGGTTGCAATCACACTACGTACGCTGTTGTAATTAGATCAATCAAAAATAGTGCAACACACATACAGGAATAAAAAAATAGAAAACCAGACCTCCCCACACACCCAAAATTAAGCATGCCCTCCACGAAAATCGTAGTTGCAATCAAAGGAGTGAGTTTTTGCAGAGTAATGCGTGCTCACTGGGTGGAATCTCTGACCGGGGTCAGGCGTGATTAGTGCTGCAGGAGGAACCGAACCGGGGGGCATCAGCATTGTCGTGGTGATGCAAGAGATCACCGGATCTGTCGGGGACGACCGCTTCCGCGACAGGCGTGATCGGCGGCGGCGGAGGAGGAGCTGCGGCCGCAGATGTAGCCTCCGTCGGAGATGATGTGATCGGATCTCCTTCTCCCGTGACAACCATCGCCATCTGCTACTGCAGGACGGGCTGCCCAGCTGGAAGTGGCGATCCAAGCTGGGGTAGCGACAACAGGGCTATGGGCGCAACCGTAGATAAACTGAATTCCGGGCTAGATTTTGTGGCGGCGTGATCTGGGGGAGGAGGGATGCGTTGGTTTGGCAGCGCGGTGAACCGGGGCGAGGGGGAGGAAGGGGGGTGCAACTAATTTTGCATTTGGGATCTTTGATTTTGATTTTTCAAAGACGCGCCCCACCTGGATGCTTTTTGTCCGGAGTCCGGACACACCACGTACGGGCTTCTTCTCCTGTTTTGCGGGAGGGGTTGGTGGCCCTTTTTTCCGCATTTTCCCCCGTGAGTAAAAAGCTACACATTATTTTTTTAGATTTGTTAATTTTTTAAGGTTGCAATCGGTTCAGAATTTAATGAATTTACTCTTAAAAATTCGTATTAGTCTCCCTTTTATTTCTGTTTGCAATCAGGTTATTTCTCGGGTGCAATCAACTGACACCATGACTTGCAACCACCGCTTCATTTCTATAGTTGCAATCCGTTAGTACACAGAGTTGCAATTTGCTTTTTTCAGTTTTTTGAATGAGATTGCAATCCGTTAATGACAAGGGGGGTAGCAATCGACAAGCACGGAAGGTTGCAATTTATTTAGCTGGCGCATAGGCCAGGTTGTCGCGTAGGGGACCAGGTTGGTTGACATATAAGAGCATGTAATAACTTCTAATGACATATTAGGATTTTTAGAATTTTATTAATATACAATTTCTCCTCTACATCATAGTAGGATTCAAATGGGTTGAATGTTATTCGACCAATTTACATAAGAATGGGTTTGCTAGATAGATAGATATTGCTTTTGAATCAGTAATGGCTATTATCTCTTTGATATCGGAGTCAGATAGTTGTATCGGATAATCAATCAGCTTGGCCAGCCCAATGTGAGTCTCAGCCTGAAAGGATAAATGAAGAAGGGTGCCTTATTTTTATAGAAGTATTTTTAAGTAGGAAAATTATATATCTGAGTATTTTAGTGAACATAAGAACAAACTCAATTCCTCCCTCGATTCCAATTTGAATGCCCCACGTACGAGGTGAGAATGACCCTATCCCCTTGTCTACCTTTTAATTGGACCAAATCTAATTCTTATTACGAGAAGAATGGATTATGTACCAAGTTTAAATCCTACCTTCACTAAAATATGATCATACATCCAATTATTAACAAATGATCGACCTTTTCTTTTTATAAAGATTCAAATTTGTGAGGATTTGACTAACGTATACACTAAGCATGTGTTTGGTTTTGGAACGATGTGGGTTGGGTTGGAGCCGACCCACTTTTGTGGGTTGGAGCCAACCCATCTCGTGTTTGGATGAGTGGGTTGGAGCCGACCCAATCTTTTGTTTGGTTGAAAAGGTTGAGAGGATTGGGATGGATGTCCTTTTAACACCGTCAGCTGTGGGCCCCACCTGTCAGCTGCGGGGCCCACCTGTCAGCCTCTCTCTCTTCCCTCCCTTCCTCCTCCTCCTTCTTCCTGGGGCCGCCCGGCCTCCTCTCATCCCCGACGCCCCCGGCTCCTCCGGTTCCTCTCGGCGCCCGCGCGCCGCCGGCCACCTCCTCCTCCCCGCGCGCCGCCGACCTCCTCCTCCTGCTCCGTCCCACCGGCTTCCTCCACCACGGCCGGCCTCCCGCTCCGCCTGTGCCGCACCCGGCCTGCTCCGCCCCGCCGCCGGCTTCCTCCACCGCGGCCGGCCTCCCGCTCCGCCCTGCCGCGCCTCCCGCTTCGTCCCGCTGCCGCGCCTCCCGCTCCATCCCGCCGCGCCTCCTGCTCCGCCCCGCCGCCGGCCTGCGTCGCGCCCCGCCTGCGCCCCCAACGCCCCCACCCCCTACCCTCCCGGCGCCGGGCTGCGCCCCGCCAGCCTGCGCCCCCCACCGCGCCCCTCACGGCGTCACACGCTCGCTCACTGGGTTGGAATGGTCCGCTCATTTTGAGGGGATCGTTCTAACCCGCATCTATACGGTATATTTCCTACGGGGGTCGAACCTAACCCACTTTATTCCTAACCAAACATGGGATGATGAGGGTCCGACCCATTCCAACCCACCTCGACCCAGTAACCAAACACACCGTAAGTAAAGGTTCCAAATTTGAGAGGATTTATAAAATTTTAAAATCTAGTGATTTTTTGTTGCAAGTCCAACTTAATTAATAACACAAACTGTCATGATACTAATTGGTCGTCTGTTTTTGTACAACTATTAATTTTTCTATTTATTGTGTAGTGTATTTGAGTGTCCACAAGATACGAGGCATATTGCTGAATTTTTTGTTCGAGGAGCACAACGTAGTTGTAATTTGGACCAGTGAAATGGCGCAATGATCACAATGAATGTGGCAAATAGATTGTCCCTTTTACTCAATCTAAAAAAATAGTTCAAAATCTAAAAAAAATATTCATGATCGACATTGTCCGTGTTCAACTCATCACTTATATTCGATGACGATCCATTCGTATTAGTTACTTACGACTGCCTATTCATATATGCAACTGTCTGACTCCGAAAAAATATGGAGTAGGATACGGAAAAAGGTACTTTTCCATTACAGGAAATATGTCTTACATGTTGACCACTGACAACACGCAGGCAAACAAACTATCACTACCGGAAACAACAAGGTTGGCAAAGAGTTCGCCGAGTGTAACACTCGGCGAACGGCACTCGGCGAACTTTCCTACAGCAAATGTGGAGTTCGATGTTCGACACTCGGCAACTCCACATTTGCTGTAGGAAAGTTCGCCGAGTGCCGTTCGCCGAGTGTCAAAAAGCACTCGGCAAACATTTTCGGAAAAAATAAAAAAAACAGACCGCCGGCCGTCGGCCGCCGGCCACGGCCACCACGCTGCCACCGGCCGCCACGCCGCTGCCACCCGCCGCTGCCCGCCCGCCGCCGCCCGCCCGCCGCCGCCCGCCACCGCCCGCCCGCCGCCGCCCGCCGCCACGCGCCAGATCCGGAGGGGAGAGAGGTGGGGGCCGCCGGATCCGGCCGGAGGGGAGGTAGCCGGGGAAGGAGAGGCCGGATCCGGAGGGGAAGAAGGGGGCGGCGGTGGGGCCGGGGGCCGAGCGTCGGGCGGCGGGGCGGGGGGCGCCGGGCGCCGGGGCCGGGGGAGAGGGGAGAGAGAAAGATCTGAGGAGGATAGTGGCGGAGGAGATAAGGCCGGGTGCGGTGCGGGCCGGGATAAGGCTTGCGGGTGGAAAAAAAATGGTCGCCGAGTGTCCTAGGGTGACACTCAGTGAACGGTTGTTTGCCGAGTGTCTAACCTAGGACACTCGGCAAAGATATTTTAAAAAAAATTAAAAAATATCTAACAGTTTTAAAAAATTGTCAAAAATTTACATGAAATAATATATATTCTCTATTGACTATACAAAAAGTTTGTAGTCAAATCAAAACTCGACCGTCATTTTGACTCCAAATCTTATGCAATCCTTCTCAACGTTACTATTCTTCTTCTGAAATGCTTCGGTTTGTAAACATCGTACGTGACGAAATGTGCAAAACATTCTCAATTTTTTTCCACAGCCTCCACCTATGATATCATCACATCATGACAAATCTCATGATTTTCAGACTTTGCTTGTTTTTTTTTATAATTTAAAAATACCACTGCCACACGTTCATGGTCGTGTTTCCTGAACAAGATGTTTAAAATTTCTTGTCATTTCATGGGTCAGGTCTCAAATTGGGCCGAATAACATGAACATCATTTTTCTACTCATTTTGTTCCATAATTTGAATCACTTGCAGTTCAAATTTGACTTATACCAAAAATTTCCTTGAAATGCAATTAATTAAATAAATATAGCAAATAAATCCAAAAATATACCAAATTTTAACATGGAGTACCACATGTTGTATGTGGGGAGTAGAAAAAAATTCATGGTGAAAGGAGGAAAAAAAATTATTTTTTTGCCGAGTGTCAAAAAAAACACTAGGCAAACCCCCGTCTTTGCTGAGTGTTTTTTTTGACACTCGGCAAAGAGGGGGCTTTGCCGAGTGTTTTTTATTTGACACTCGGCAAAGCCTAGATTTGCCGACTGTATTTTTTTTGCCGAGTGTTTTTGGCTTGGCACTCGGCAAAGAGCTTGTTTGCCGAGTGCTCGCAAAAAAATACTCGGCAAAAAAAATACACTCGGCAATTTTTAGCTTTTCCGTAGTGTATGAAACTTGACTTTGTGGGTCAAAGCATGCATCTAGCTAAACCGCCACATATAAGCAGAAACTAGACGAAATTACGAGGAAGACCTGACACTCCATGTCTCCATCATACGTACCAAAAAGGAAATACGACATAAGAAATACTGAAACAGTATTTTGTTAAAAAAAAGAAACACTGAAATATAGTAGGTATAGGCTGGTTACATCACTGGAACAGAGGGCCCCAGGTGAAGCTGAGCCCTTGTCTAGTAGTGCTCCACCTGGAGCTCATCAACCCTCTGCATCCTCAGCTGCTCATGGAACCTCCTGATGAACTCCTCGGCCAGATCATCGATCTCATTCCCCGCTCCGGCTCCTGGAGAGCGCTCGGGCGACCATCCTTTTCCTGGCGCAATGCACTCCAGCATCTCCTGCGCTTGCTTGTCGCCGACGCAGGGTGGCAGACGACGCCGCCGCCGCCGCCGTGCAGGGCCATCCCTAGTCTTAGCAAGAAAATTTATCGGCGTGGTCGTGCACGAGAACTCGTAGCTCCCCTTGAAGTAGTCATCGGCGTGTCGACGCGCCACGGCGAAGCCACCACCGGTGAGGCATTCCCAGAACTCCCTGCACTTTGCCACGACAGCTGAACTGACGCTGAGCATGGACGGCATATTCCTTGGCATGGACCGCACATTCGCGGCGCTCGACGGCTTCGAATTCCCCTTTGATAGGTGTCGCTGCAGCTTCATTGTGCTCTTAGGACTAAGAACCGATCTAGAACGAATGGAATGCTAATGATGAATTGAATTTAATGGTATTTGTAATTCTGCACAGGCGATGGTTGGTACTATATAGGTAGTGAGAGAGGTACTAGTATTTGTAGGGTTTTAGGAGTAGTAAAGCTTCCCGTGGAAGGATGGAGGATGGAAAAGTGTTAGAACATTTACGTGACAGCAGCGTTATTGCTTATAACTTAAGATTGCCGTACCATTCCATACTTAATTTCCTGGAAGCAGGGGGAAGTTCCTTGTGCAAGCATTAGCGTGATACACAGTTTCTTCAAATTAGTATTTCATGTTGTTATCATTTAGATGTTTATTAAGAGATCTTGTACGTGCTAACCCCCTGAATGAATTCAATTTCATGTTTCTAAAATTCAAATATATGGAAACACATTTCCATGTTCACAACAGAAACAAATTTGAGGGGACTATGGGAAAGGTCAAATTATGGCCCACTTGGTAGAGCTTGAGCTCCTAGCCTCATGCTAGATCCTCAGTTAATTTGTAGGCTAAAATAAAGTGGTTTAAGCAGTTATATTTAGTCTAAAATAGAAATAAAATAATTCATGCAAATACTTTTGGTTTTTTGCGCTTCTAGCTACGCCGTGCGGACGTGATTAAGATCAATATATCTTGATAAAAATCAAAATATCTTGAAGCAAATACGATACATGCATATCTTGATCACTAGTGGTGTGCAAGAAAAGAGCAACTGTCCAAGAGATAAATAGAAAATCCATTATTTATATATCAGAGTTCAGAAGTACTAAATGTGGTTCAAGGAAATTATTGATGAAGACCTGTATATCTGTTTCTTATAATAAATCAAGTCTAGGCATAATTCAATGTTTAATTCACCTTATAACATTTCTTTTTGCAAATCCATCTTTTGTTTCTATTTGGTAATTATTAGCTCTTCTTTGCACACCACATCAACTCCTGGTGAAGGCAGGAGACTGGTATGCAC
Source organism: Setaria viridis (assembly GCF_005286985.2). NCBI lineage: Eukaryota > Viridiplantae > Streptophyta > Magnoliopsida > Poales > Poaceae > Setaria > Setaria viridis. The sequence goes on along the minus strand of NC_048263.2, from coordinate 25,082,678 downwards.
ACCTTATCAACGATGTCAGATGACACACGAAGATGCAATCGATTTTCTACCAGTACAAGTCCCCTTCGCCACGTATAGAGATCGTTTTCTTTTCCTTCCAAACAAAGGAGTCTTTCAGTCTATCACCATCGAGCTGAACAATGTCGGACTAAATTTTCCGCAGTAGCACACAAAAGCTTGATTGCGTTCACAGTCAAGTGTCTGACTAAATTGTTATACTGCGCGTAGAAATTTGCCGGGCACTTTCTTCGCTAATCACTAGCGTGTTGGTGTGTAGGTTGCAGGTATAATAATACTGAAAAGGACTGGCGTGGGCGGCGCTAACACGTAGATGCATAGAAAAAAAATCTTATTACATTCAAGTGCTGTCGTCACTGTAAATTGCTGCCATTCTTCGTCTTCCCTAGTCAACATGTTAGATGTGGGTAAGGAACGAACATTGAAGGTCCAAATTAAACGCTACACACCAAACACTACGGGAAACATGAAAATTGCTGAGTGTATTTTTTTTGCTGAGTATTTTTTTTCGAGCACTCGGAAAACAAGCTCTTCGCCGAGTGCCAAGCCAAAAACACTCGGCAATTTTTTTTGCCTAGTGTTTTTTTTGACACTCGGCAAAAAAATAATTTTTTTTCCTCTTTTCACCATGAAATTTTTTCTACTCCCCACATACAATATGTGGTACTCCATGTTAAAATTTGGTATATTTTTGGATTTATTTGCTATATTTATTTAATTAATTGCATTTCAAGGGAATTTTTGGTATAAGTCAAATTTGAACTGCGAGTGATTCAAATTATGGAACAAAATGAGTAGAAAAATGATATTCATGTTTTTTGGCCCAATTTGAGACCTGGCCCATGAAATGACAAGAAATTTCGAACATCTTGTTCAGGAAACACGACCACGAACGTGTGACAGTGATATTTTTAAATTATAAAAAAAATAAGCAAAGTCTGAAAATCATGAGATTTGTCATGATGTGATGATATCATAGGTGGAGGCTGTGGAAAAAAATTGAGAATGTTTTGCACATTTCATCACGTATGATGTTTACAAACCGAAGTATTTCCGAAGAAAAATAGTAACGTTGAGAAGGATTGCATAAGATTTGGAGTCAAAATGACGGTCGAGTTTTGATTGGATTACAAAACTTTTTGTACAGTGAATATAGAATATATATTATTTCATGTAAATTTTTGACAATTTTTTGAAATTGTAAGATATTTTTTAATTTTTTTTTAAAATAACTTTGCCGAGTGTCCTAGGGTAGACACTCGGCAAAGCACCCTTCACCAAGTGTCACCCCTAGGACACTCGGCGACTTAAGTGCCCGGCCGCCCAATGACTTAAGTGCCCGGCCCCCTCACTACTCCCCCCGTCAGTACTCCCACCCATCACTACTCCCTCCTCTCTCACTCCCGCCGCCGCCCGCCGCCGCCCGCCGCCCGGCATGCCGCCCGGCGCCCCCCACCGCCGCCCGGCGCCCCCCGCCGCCGCCCGGTGCCCCCGGCCCCGCCGCCCGCCGCCCGGCGCTCCCGGATCCGCCGCCGCCCGCCCGACGCCCGGCCCCCGGCCCCCGGATCCGCCGCCGTCCGGCGCCCGGCGCCCCCGGATCCGCCGCCGCCTGCCCGGCCCCCGGCCCCCGGCCCCCGGATCTGCCGCCGCCCGCCCGGATCCGCCGCCGCCCGCCCGGCGCCCGGCCCCCGGCTCCCGGATCCGCTGCCGCCCGCCGCCCGCCGCCCCCGGATCCGCCGCCGCCCCCCCCGGCGCCCGGCCCCCGGCCCCCGGATCCGCCGCCCGCCCGGCTTCTCCACCGGATCTTCTTCCCCGCCCCTCCCCTCTGTCACCGGCGGCGCCGCCCCCGGGATGTGCTTCCCCGCGGCGCCCCCCCTAGATCTGCTTCCCCACCCCTCCCCTCCGTCACCGACGGCGCTGCTGGGGAGGCTGCGTGGCTGCGGCCTCGGCAGTTCTTGGACGCTCGGTGCACGCGCCGTGCCGGCGCCGGGGCCTGAAGAGAAGAGGAGAGGATGGTGGCGGCGGCGGCGGCGGCGGAGCAGGTGGCGGAGCATGACTTTTTTTTATTTTTTTCAATAATTGGTTGCCGAGTGTTTTTTGGGCACTCGGCAAAGTCTTTGCCGAGTGCCCGACACAAAACACTCGGCGAATCAGTGTTTGCCGTCAAGATTTTTGTCGTGTGTCGTTTGCCGAGTGTTACACTCGGCAAACGCTTTGCCGAGTGTTTTTGGGGCTTCGCCGAGTGCCCCTGGCACTCGGCATCTTGCCTGTTTCCCGTAGTGAAAACATGCAATGCATGAAATAATTGAATCTCAATGTGATGTCCTGTGCTTTCAGGAGCCTAAGAGAGAAGTGTTTGATGCACAATTCATTAGAAAGTTCTGGCCACCTAGTTTTGACAAATTTGAATTTCTACCTTGCATTGGTGCATCTGGTGGATTATTAGTGGCTTGTAAAGGCTCCAACTTTCAGGGTCAATTGATCTTTCAGAATAGCTATGCCATCTCCATTGAATTCACATCCTTGTTTGATGGTGTACAATGGGTCTTAACAAATGTTTATGCTCCATGCACTGATGCTGGGAAAAGGGATTTTCTCCAATGGTTTATGAATATACAGATGCCTGACCATATTGATTGGTTAGTGTTGGAAGATTTTGATCTGATGAGACAGCCAGAGAATAGAAACAAACCTGAGGCAGACTTTAATGAGCTCTTTCTGTTCAATGAAGCTATTAGTGCTTTGGGTCTTGTTGAGCTGCCCTTGTTTGGTAAACAGTTTACCTGGAGTAATAAGCAATTTTTACCCCTTCTTGAGTGTCTGGATTGGTTGTTCACGTCCAACTCTTGGACTCTAAACTATCCTAATACAACAGTCCGTTCTCTGGTGATGGAGACATTCAAACCTCCATCCCGAGGGGTCACATTTTCAGGTTTGAGAATTATTGGATGGAACGTGAGCATGTAGGTTGTACATCATGGTTGGTCCCTGCCCACTTTTCAGACTAACAAGGCTAGAGTAATAACAGCAAAATCTAAGAACCTGAGAAGAGTTTTGAGGGCTTGGCAAAGACAGTTATCTAATCTTAAGACTAGAATTGCAAATGTGAAATTAATTCTATCCTTCTTGGAACTTCTTGAAGAGTTTAGGGATCTATCTTTGGAAGAGTGGAATTTCAAAATTTTGTTGGATGAGAAGCTCATCTTACTCCTGAAGCAGCAGACTATTTATTGGAAGCAAAGAGGTACCATCAAATGGGTCAAGTTTGGTGACGAGGGATAAAAAAAATTTCATGCCAATGCCACTATAAGATCTAGGAAGAATCTGATAACTTCTTTGACATATGAGAATGATTAGGTGATCTCAGATCATGATGGAAAGGCTAATCTGCTATGGGAAGCCTATAAAGATAGGCTTGCTAAGAGTGAATTTCAAAACATGTCCATTGACTTGCAAGACCTGCTACAAGTTTCTGATTCCTTGCATTGCCTAGAGGAGTCATTCACCAAAGAGGAGATTGATACTGTAGTAAAGAATCTGCCTAATGACAAATCACTATGCTTCCAAAGAAGGATGGGGCTGCTACAGTCTCAGATTTTAGGCCAATTTCTTTGTTCAATATATCTATTAAAAAATTATCACTAAGCTGCTGGCCAACAAACTTCAGGGAGTAATAAAACAACTGATCCATGAAAATCAGTATGGCTTTATCAAATACAGAACAATTCAAGACTGTCTGGCTTGATGTTTCAAGTACCTTCATATATGTCATCATTCAAGGAAGGAAATCATTGTTCTAAAATTAGATTTTGAGAAGGCTTTTGACAAAGTGGAACATCCAGCTATGTTACAAATAATGAAGCATAAGGGGTCTGGGGAAAAGTGGCTAGAATGGATGGATGTCGTCTTTAGCTCAAGGACTTCCTCTATCTTGTTAAATGGTATGCCAAGCAAAACTTTTAACTTTAGGAGAGGGGTTAGACAGGGGGATCCATTATCTCTATTACTTTTTATCCTAGCAGCAGACCTCTTACAATCAATGGTCAATAAAGCTAAAATTGATGGTCTTTTATCCCTGCCTATACCTCTGAACTCAACTCAAGACTTTCCAATCCTTCAGTATGCAGATGATACTCTAATCATCATGGAAGGATGTAGCCAGCAACTTTTAGTCCCCAAGGATATTCTACAGAGGTTTGCAGACTACTGGGCTTAGGGTGAACTTTTCTAAGTCAATGATGGTCCCTATTAACATCCCTGAGGAAAGATTACATGCTCTTGCTACCTCCTTTGGCTTCTCAGAAGGATCTTTACCTTTCACATATCTTAGCCTGCCTTTGAGATTGACTAAACCAAAAGTGGAGGAGTTTTGGCCCTTGGTTTCTAGGTGTGAAAGAAAAATAGTGCGTACTTCTCAGTTCCTGTCAGAAGCTGAGCGACTGGAACTTACCAATTCAGTATTTATAGCCTTTCCAACCTTTTTCATGGGCACCTTCTCTCTCCATGGTCAGGTTATAAAGCAGGTGGAGAAATTTCGTAAGCATTGTCTTTGGAGAGGTGCTGATTTGAATGCTAAAAAAACCTCCTAAAGCTTCATGGCCACTTGTGACTAAGCCAAAAGAGGAAGGAGGGCTTGGGGTCTTGAATCTTAGAACACAGAATGATGCTTTGCTGTTGATGAATTTGCACAAATTCTTTAACAGAGCAGATATTCCTTGGGTTAAACTGGTTTGGGAAAAGCACTACTCAAATGACAAACTTCTTGGGCTAGTGAGAAAGGCTCCTTTTGGTGGAGAGATATTCTAAAACTGTTGGATTCTTTTAAAGGCTTGGCATCTGTTTCAATACATGATGGGCAATCCTATTTTTTATGGCATGATCTGTGGGAGGGCCATGCTCCTAAACTTGCATATCCAGAGCTATTCTCCTTTACTAAGAGTGAAAATATATCGGTTTCTAAAGTACAGCAAGCCTCTCATTTTCAAGATCTGTTCTACTTGCCACTCTCTAAAGAAGCTTTTCAGCAGTACCTGATGTTGCAACAATCAGTGGCTTTGTTGCCATATAGTCAGGACCATGATGTCTTGATATATATCTGGAATTCCCCTCAGTTTGCATCTACCAAAGCTTACAAGAGACTCATGAGGCATGTGGAAATTCATCCAGTTTTCAACTGGATGTGGAAGTCTTCTTGTCAGCCAAAGCACAAGATTTTCTTTTGATTACTTTTGCATGATCATCTTAGTACCAGGGACATCTTAAGAAGAAAGAATATGGCGTTGCCATCGTATACTTGTGTGTACATTGTCCTGGTGCAAATGCTGAGACTCTGAAGCACCTATTTCTGGATTGCTATTTTGCTAGAGAGTGCTGGCAAATTCGACATTTGAACATCTTGGACACAGATGATACTTTCTAGACTTTGACAAGTTTTAAGCATCAGCTAGCAGTACCTTTTTACATAGAGATCATTATGTCAATGTGGTAGACCACTTGGATGTCTAGGAATGACATGATCTTCAAGAACATTGCCCCAAGGTTGGACAACAGTAAGGTATTTTTCAAGACAATTTTTGCTCTGATGTTACATAGAGTGTACTTTCCTCAAATTAAACAATGGCTAGCTGACTTCGTGTAGTTTCTTTCCTCCCCCTTTTGCTTGTACATAATTCTCTCATGTAAACTCTTTTTGCTTTTAATATATATATATATATATATATATATATAAAATCAGTTGGAGGAAACCCCTCCTGTTTCAAAAAAAAAATTGCTTCTACATTGCACTCAAAACTTTAGAAGCCGCGCGGTCACACCGAGAGCAGGTCTTGCGTGTAAATTGGCTTTGGATCCCGGCCGTGCAATTACGTGGCTAACTATGCATTGGAAATTCGTATCCGTGGTGGGACTTAACACGTCTTGTTGATTCGCATCCTCGTCATCTGGAAGCACGGTAATATGTGCTATAAAATGTTTTCTATATTGTGATAGCTACTCCTAAGTTGGAAGATTTGTCTTGCCACGAATTGCCAAGAAATTATTTACAACATTTTAGTAAAAACGTAAGTCCTGACGACTGACGGGTCGCGTCTTCAAGGGGCTGGGTATGAGTAACGTGCTTGTTTGGTTTGGTACTGAAGTTTCCATCGAGTAGCCGAGCAAAAATTGGCCGCAGAATTGGTGGCTCTCTAAACAAGCGGTAGTAAAGGACATATTCACAGTGAAAAAAGCTTTGTAGGGGCGGTTGAAAAAACGTTTTCAGGGACGGGTGCATTACCTGATCCTGTTTTACGCAGCTACAAATAGCTATTGTCCGCCCTTGCAAACTATTTCCAGAGGCGGGCAAGGGGGGTGATCTGCTCCTGCAAATGCCATTTCTAGGGGCGAGTGAGGGGTGCCCCACCCCTAGTAATAATCCATTTAAAAAAGAAAAAGAAAAAACCATTGCGCGCCAGCACGGCAGTCTGCTGTCGGGGCTGCACCGGCCTCCACACGCCGTCGCGGCCGTCCGCCGCCGGGGATGGGGCCGCACCACCGGGGTCGAACCCGAGGGGGTCGCGGCAGTGAAGTCTCGTGCGGCGGTCGTTGGGGATAGGGCCGCGCTGAGCCCCCACGCGCTACGTCCGGCCGGGAAGGCTGCTGGCCCCTGCGCGCCACCAGGCCTTGGCTGCTCCATGTGTTGCTGGAGGCTCGGAGTTGTGCCGGCAGCCGATGCCTCCACGGGCCGCCGCTTGAAGCAGCCGCCCGCCCCGCTGCCGGCTACCACCGTGGGGAGCCGCGCCCCCACCAACCACCGTGGGGAGCCGCGCCCTCTCACGGGGAGCCGCTCCCCCGCCGCCGATCCCGCCACTACGTGATACAAGACTATAAGGAAGGGAGAGGGAGGGGGAGGGAGAGAGGGGGGAAGAGAAGAGAAGTGAGAGAGGCAACAGAGAAGTGAGATAGGAGATAACAGATAAGGTAGAGAGGGGACGTGGAGGAATATTGGACCAATAGAAGTGACGTGGCGCCTTGTGTTTCTTATGTGAACTTATAATATATTTTTTACTATTAAACGATCTTAAATGAAAAACTTATCAACTATAAAGTTTTAGATCTAATATAAATCTACAACTTTTATATAAAATTTATATTTATCTGAGATCATATGAAAAAGTTTGTATTCAAAAAATACATCCTTCAAACTTAATCGTTCCGATCCTTAACATCAAATGAAAAACTTGTACGTTTGTAACTAAATATTTTCAAATGAAAAACTTATTAACTACAAAATTTTAGATCTCATTAAGCACTACCACTTTGTTATAGAGCTTGTTTACATCCGAGGTCATTTGAAAATTTTAAAATTCAAGACTTCGAAATTAGAGAGCTTAGAATGAAATTTTAAGCTATTAAAAAAATTTAAATGAAAAAGTTGTCAGCTACAAAGTTTTAGATCTCGTCGAGCTATACAATTTTGATATGAAGTTTGTTTTAATCCGAGATCATATGAAAAAATTATGAATTTACTTTCACGGGACCATTTCTATGGACTGTCATTTCATCACCCACCCCTAGAAATCAATAGCTCCCATTTCCAAGGGTGGGTCGCCCCGTAATCCGTCCCTGCAAATACTTTTGGAGAGACGGGTCAGTTGCTACATTAGTCCCATTCCTTTTGTAGGAGCGTGAGACCTTTTCACCTACCTCTAGAAAAGAAATCGAGCCGCCCCTACAAACCTTTTTTATAGTGATTGCAAGACTTCCAGCCTTCCACTAATGCCCTCAATCATATTTCTTGGCCTAGCAACTCACCGCCAACCTCACTACTGCATGTAAATTTTATCATTGCCGGATCCAAGTACATTATTACAGTCGGTTTCTTTTCAACTGGATTGGATTCCGAACCAAGAAAGATAGGCAACTTTCACTTGAAAGAAAGAAGCTTCAGAACTCTTGTAATCTACCGAATGGTGAAAATACATTATCACCACCGGTTTAAGTCACGAACTGATGGTGCTAATAACTGCAGTTTTGAACTGTTTGAAAAAACGTTCTGTAGTACTCCCTCCGTTCCAAATTATAGGTCGTTTTGACTTTTCTAGATACATAGATATTATTATGCATCTAGACATAGGGTATATCTAAGTGCATAACAAAGTCTACGAATCTAATAAAGTCAAAACGACCTATAATTTGGGACGGAGGGAGTAGTACATGTTGGTTCGAGCATTTAAAACCTCACTTTAGATTTAATTATAGATTCTTCAAGCAGTTCGACTGTGAGCCAGAGATAATTAAACCGTGGTAAGTTGAAAATGAACCATACACATTGAAGCAGTCGGCTGTTTGTGTTAAAGCTCAAAAATTGCACTTCCAACATGGTTTGAAGCTAACCGAATGAAAAGATCGATCTTCATAAACTTAAACATGAATCTCCAAAGGATTACGGTGCACAACAGAATTGTAAGTCCATATAGTCACTACCGGAAACAGTACTTTTGCCGAGTGCCCCAGACACTCGGCGAAGGCCCAAATACACTCGGCAAAGGGTTTGCCGAGTGTAACACTCGGCGAACTGGACTCGGCAAACTTTCCCTCGGCAAACAGTGTATTTGCCGAGTGTCGAACGTCGGGCACTCGGCAAACGCTTTGCCGAGTGCCGGAAAACACTCGGCAAAATAAAACACTCGGCACAAAGGTGATAACGGACTGTCACGGTAATGGCGCCTTTGCCGAGTGCCAGACGGAAGACACTCGACGAAAATTTAACATTTGCCGAGTGTATTTTTCACTGACACTCGGCGAAAATAAAATGTTTGCCGAGTGTATTTTTAACTAGCACTCGGCGAAGATCCATGGTTTGCTGAGTGCCTGCCTTGTGGCACTCGGCAAACCAGCCTCTTCCGTCAGATTTTTTTTGACGCGTTTGCCGAGTGTTTTTCCAGTGACACTCGGTGAAGATCCGTCGTTTGCCGAGTGCCTGCCCCTTGGCACTCGGCAAACAAGCCCCTCCCGCCAGATTTTTATGACGCCTTTGCCGAGTGTTTTGATGATGCACTTGGCAAAGTCGTCAAACAGTAACAGAAAACGGTCTCTTTGCCGAGTGTTAACACTCGGCAAAGTGTCCATCCACCTCCTGCAAAACAGAAATGTTACGTATAAAGGACCCCACTCAAAAAACAACCACAGAAGCACATGCATATAAATTGCACCATAGGTATATAAATTGCACCACAGGCATCACAAGCACGCAAATAACATTTAGAAGTACGTATAGGTTATCGTCTAAACAAGTAATTCACAAGTTTGCATCACAAGCACACAAATAACAAGTCACTGAGGATGAGGAGGATGTGCAGGTGGCCACTGCCCCTAGGATGATTCTGCATTGGACGCCACTGATTGATTCTGCACAAAGTTAAAGAGATTGCATTAGTCACTTTTCTAGTGTAAGTTTCTAGTGCTTGTAGTTTCTAGTTTAACTCTAGATTGATTGTAAGGTTTAGAATGACTCATAGGAGTAGCTGCAGGAGGTGGAGGTGGCGGGAATAGGTTCGGTGGCATAGGTGGTGGAGTTTGACCTAAAATGTGAAAAACACTCTGCATGTACTGGAACATCGACTCCGTCCTCTGCCTTTCTAGCTGCCGATCCAGCTCGATCCTCGCCTCTAGGTCCTCCCGTCGCTTCCGTTCTACCTCCACCTGGGCCTACAATATTTCATCCCAATGTCTTATTGCAAAGCAAAAGGTACGTAAAAATCAATGAAAAATTAAACAAACAGGAATAACCTGCAGAGCCTGCATCTGTAACTGTGCAGTGGTAGGCCGTGTCCGTATCGCGGGGCTCGAGTTCATGCTCCTTGCTCGGATCTGGAAGAGAGTGGGAGTACTGGCAGTGTCGATCACGCTATCTCCAATCCAATACCGGCCATGCTTCTTGCCTCCTCCCACCCTCATCACAATTGTCGTAAATTTTTTAATATCTCGTCTGAAAGGATGGTCAGGAGGAAGGAATTGTCGATGTTTGTCGAACGAAAAATACTTGCCTCCCTTCGTCAACCAAATGAACTTCAAAGAAGCCTTGCATACTGGGCATGGGAACTTCCCATGAACACACCAGCCACAGAAAATACCATATGCCGGCAAGTCATGCAGGGAGTAGTGGTACCAAACATGCATCTTGAAGTTTGACCTTGTAGCACGGTCATATGTCCATACCCCTTCGTCCCATGCACGGACCAAATCATCAATGAGAGGCTCCATGTACACACTCATATTATTCCCTGGGTGTTCTGGAATTATCAACGATAAAAATATGTTCTGTCGTTGAAAGAGGATACGAGGGGGGAGATTGAGGGCGATAACGAACATAGGCCAACAGGTGTACGGGGCAGCTGCCATTCCATAAGGATTGAACCCATCTGTTGCGAGCGCAACATGTACATTACGAGCCTCCCGAGCTTTTTCATGATAAATCACATCAAACTTTGTCCAGGCTTCACCATCGGATGGGTGTACCCGCTTGTCAGCATTATATCGACATCCGTTTTTGTGCCATGTCATCTGTTTCGCGGATTCTTCACACATGTAAAGCCGTTGGATCCTCGGTATGAAGGGAAGGTACCGTAGGATCTTCACAGGGACTGCAAGCTGCTTCTTCTGACCGTCACCAGAGTCTACCTCCATGAACCTAGACGATTCGCACTTTACACAGTACTTTGCTTCCGCATACTCTTTCCTAAATAAGATGCATCCCTTTGGGCAAGCATGTATCTGCTCGTATGGCATCTTAAGTGCACGAAGAAGTTTTTGTGCCTCATACATAGACTTTGGCAAGATGTGACCCTCCGAGAGCAGGCTCCCAAAAACTGTCAACATAATATCGAAGGCGTCTCAACTCAAGCTAAACTGGGACTTCACGACCATTAGACGTGCAATGGCATCCAGTTGAGAAACCTTGGTATGCCCGTGAAGGGGTTGCTGTGCCGCAGATAACATGTCGTAATACGCCTTTGCAGTAGCCTCTGGCTCCTCCTCCCTACGAGCTTCATGATAGTCATCTAACATGTCTCTCACCCCGGCATCATCATCATATTCCTCGATGCGTTGTCTGATGACCTCGTCCCTCCCACAATCGACTTCACCATGTAGATCCACATGGTATAGTCTGACGTAAATCCGTGCCTAACAAGATGTTCACCCATGTCTAGCTTGGTTTGCCGACGCATGTTTCCACATTTGCTACACAGACACCAAGTATCTCTTCCTCCTTTGATCCTTGCAAATGCCCGTTCCAAGAATGCATCAGTCTTGTTAATCCATTCATCGGTCAACGAATTCTGACTAGATCGGCCCGTGTACATCCACTGACGATCCTTTATCCTCTAGCATATCAACGAGTAATATAAAAACTCACGTTGCATCTACACATTCCTATACTGTCTATTAGGTGAAGATAGGTCCTAATCCCATCCGAGGATGTGTAGGTGGGATTAGTTTCTATGGTCTACTCCGACCCGAGATAGAATTTCGGCAGCACCTCCCCGCTGTTCTCCAAATACACGTCCTGGAATGGAGATTATGTATCCGGAGAACAGTTGGGAGGTGCTGCCGAAACTCTATCTCGGGTCAGAGTAGACCATGGAAACTAAACCCACCTACACATCCTCGGGCTGTCCAAAAAACGTGGACAATTCGAAACAGATATGGTTATAAATATGCAAACATCTGCATATTTCCAACCGTATCTCTTTCGAACGGGAGACGCCTAACTAGGTTACGTGATATACGAACATCATACGGAAAGAGAGGTGTAGGATGCCTCACCTTGCTATCGTACAAAGTGACGACTCGAGGACGGTAACGTAGCCTCTCCTGCAAAAAAAGAACATACAACTGTCAAGTTAAATTTTCGGCAGCACCTCCCCTGCACGTGGAGGTTTCCATAACCTGCATCAAATAAAATGGCACGATAGCCGACAACCACATGTACAGCAACGGAACGGCACGATGGCCGACTTCCACATACAGTTCTTATACGTTAGATTCCCATGTCAAACATCATTTTCTAATTTCTAAAACAAAAGCCCTACCACCTCTCTATCTTATCCTTCCATAATTACTAATTACTTTTGTAATTTCTAATTTCTATTTCATCCTACCACATCTCTACCCTTTTCTAATTTCTAATTCCAATTTTGTAACTTGAAAAACTAATTTCTCATTCCGATTTTGTAACTTGAAAAACAAAGATTGATTACCGGGAGGGTGAGGGACACCGGCCTAGAGAGGCGAGGGGACGTCCGGCGGCGGGGGACGCGTCAGGGGCGGGGGCAGCAGGGCCCTAGGGCGCCGGGGGCGGGGGGCGCCGGGTCGGCGGCGCCGAGCTGGGGGCGACGGGCGGGTCGGGGGCGTCGGTGGCGGGGCCACCGGCGCCGGGGCGGGGGCGGCCGGTGGGGCAGGGCGCCGGGCCGGGGGCGCCGGTGGTGGGGTCGGGGCGGGGGGCGGCCGGTGGGGCGGGGCGCCGGGGCGCCGGGGTCGGGGGCGACGGGCGGGCCGGGGGTGCTGGTGGGGCGGCCGACGGGGTAGGGTGCCGATGCCGGGGCGGGGGGGTGGCGACCGGCGGGGCACCGAGGCCGGGGGCGACGGGCGGGCCGGGGGCGCTGGTGGGGCGGCCGATGGGGTGGGGTGCCGGTGCCGGGGCGGGTGGCGGCCGGCGGGGCGCCGGGGCCGGGGGCGACGGGCGGACCAGGGGCACCGGTGGGGTGGCCGACGGGGCGGGGCGCCGGTGCCGGGGTGGTGGCGGCCAGCGGGGCGGGGCGCCGGGGCACGTCGAGCGGCGGGGAGGGGGGGCGACGGGCGGCGACGGCGGAGGAAGTTGGAATGTGTTTGGGCGTCTGGCGTCTAATTGTTGGAATCAGATGGAAGGGGCGCGGGATAAGTCAGGTTCTTTGCCAAGTGCCCGCGATCTGGCACTCGGCAATGTCACAAGGTTTGCCGAGTGCCAGGTATGGGGCACTCGGCAAAGAGAAGTTTTAATTTTTTCCCAAAATTTTCGCACCGGGCAAGTGGTTTGCCGAGTGCCTGCGATCTAGCACCCGGCAAAGTCATAATGTTTGCTGAGTGCCAGATCATGGGCACTCGGCAAAGTTAAGTTATAATTTTTTAAAAAAAATTCAATTGGAACACGCTCCTGCAAGTGGGCCCGTGCATCTACTTTGCCGAGTGTCTGGCGAAAACACTCGGCAAAACATTACCTTTACCGAGTGTTTTCGCCAGACATTTGGCAAAGTATACATGAAATAACGTGTTTTACTAACCTTTTTCTAATATACTTGGGTAAAACCGTGTCAAATTCACTCAACAATGGTTATATGATTTTTCTACTGATATTATTCCATTATTTCATGCAGTTATAGCTCAAATTGAATTTATATCTATTAAAATTCTATAATTACATTTAATCAATAAAAAATACCAAACGCATCCGAAAAATTTCCAAAATTTGACATGAACCAATCTATGTTGTATGTTGCCTATAAAAAAGATTTGAAGTCAAACCTTAATTCAAGTGTCACTTGGACTCCAAATCTTATTGGATCCTTTCTAAGTTCTATGAATCCTTTCGGGAGATGAGTCAGTTTGTAAGCATCATATGTCAGAAATTGGGCGAAACCTTCTCAATTTTTTACCACAGCCTCCACATATAATATCATGACATCTTCACAAATCTTGTGATTTTCAGATTTCGTTTGCTTTTTTTTAGAATTTAACAACCATTCAACCACACGTTCGTGGTCGTGTTTTCTAAAAACAATGTTCAAAATTTCTTTTCATTTTCTGGTTGAGACCTCAATCCGGATTCAATAATATGAATATGATTTTTTCACTGATTTTAATCCATTATTTCAAGTACTTGCAGTTAAAATTTGACTTTAATAAACAAATTCCTATTAATGCAATCAGTTCATTAAAAATAGCAAACAGACCAAAAAATAGACCAACTTTTAAGATGGATTACCAAATATCCTACGAGGGGAGTAGAAAAAGTGTGGAGGGCAGAGGTGGAAAATTTTTTTACTTTGCCGAGTGTTGGCAAACTTCCTGGTTTGCCAAGTGTCTGGGGGGGGCACTCGGCGAACTTTATTGTTTGCCGAGTGTATGTGGACAGCACTCGGCGAACATCTTCTTTGCCGAGTGTTGGACGCCGACACTCGGCAAAGTACTAACGGCCGGCCTACTCCAGTAACGGACGGCGCACGTGCGAGGCACGTGATGGTGATTTACCGAGTATCAAGTCTTTGACGAGTGTTGTGTGGACGTTTGTCGAGTGTCTTATTTTTGGCACTCGGTGGTTTGCCGAGTGTCAAATCTTTGCCGAGTGTCGGCCTGTATACACTCGGTGTGTTTGCCGAGTGCCCGACAAAAAGCACACGGCAAAGATTTCACACTCGGTGAAGTTACTGTTTCCGGTAGTGAGTACCGTGTTAGCGTTTGGGAACAAAAAATAATCATAAGGTGCATCGTAGCATCTGATTAGGGAATTATGGATTGGTTGATAAATCAGTCAATGAGATGCGACCTTCTGCCTCTTTTGTCACAACAAGTCAAGTCACGTCACCAGGGGCTGTGAAGGTGCAGGAAGAAGACCAATGAGTGAGAGAATAAAATGGCGACTAATATAGTGCCTATCAGGCCCATCGATCCAAAACAGGCCCATCCCAATTCCTTTTTCTATAATAAAACGAGATTTCTATCCACCTTTCGGAAGAAATTATTCAACTTAAACTGTTTAAGATTCGTGCGCAGTACAACAAGTGAACCATGTCAGAGCGGGCGTAACACAAGGCAAGTACATTGGTGTTATCTAATAGGGGTATCATGCATTGACACATAATTTTAAGATGACTTAACAAACAATTTGCACAATGGGTTGCCATTTTAACTTGTCTCGTAGTAATTATATTTCCCATAGAGAAAAAGAAAATATTATGAGTTGTATGTAACCACAATTCGTACAATGGTGGTGTAGTCGTCTCATAGTCCTAAAAATTAGCTTATGAGGCGGTTGTTTCACGAAACAACGACCTCTTGCTCTCTCCTCACCCTCTCTCCTCCACATCAGCAAAAATTTTACGTGGCAATGCATGAGATGACCTATGAAACCGTTGAGGTATAGCAATGTACTTGCTCTGAGCGTTTAGGTGGAGCTATGAACAGGTGTCGGTGCATGGGTGGGTGGTTGCATGCATGGTTGGTTGCTTTTCCAATGTGGTGGACGAGTGAGATTCCTTTTAGATTCAAAACTTTAATCTTATTCTTCTCCAAACCGTAAATGCGTTTTGGATTCTGATTGAACCACAATATTTGTTGAAATTAATACTACAAAATGAGATTCATTATTTAAAAATCAACATTTTAGATGAACTATCTCACCATTTTTTAGTAAAAAAAGTTGGTGAACATCAAAAAATATTGAGCCAAAAAATGTTGGTGGATGCAACAAAAAATTTGGTGCGTGTAAAAAATAATTGAGCAATAATGTTGACGAGTGTAAAAAAGTTAAAGAACAACGTTGGTACATATTTTTTATACAATATCTTTTATAAAGTGTTGATATATTTGTTTTTTTAAATCAACATTCAAAATGCCCTATTTCAACATTTTTCTATATCATTTACTCATTTTTTATTTGAACATAAAAAATGTTGAATCAATTTATATGAAATGTTGAGTTAGATTTCAACTATTGTCGAATGATTAGAAAAATGTTGAATATTATTATATTGCTCCGTTGGATTGCCTGCATGCACTCCTACGCTGCTGGATGTATGTTAGCGTTAATTGGATCTTGTATGGGCTTTAAAGTCCTATCTGTCTGATAGGAACACCCATAATAAAATGATGTGGAACAATAAAATCACAATAGTGGTTTTTTTGATTTTGCAGCAGCTTCAGTGGGTGAATCGAGAGAGATGTTCAGTTAAGCCAAACCCAGCACAATAGAGATTTTTGTTGTTAGAACCAAAATCGATGTCTGCAGATGATTGGGACCATGCGATGCCGCTCCAATAAAAATATTCCACCGAGAGGACTTTGCCGGGATCTCGCACAGCTCATGCAACTTGACCATCCCACAATTTCAAATATTTTATTATTTGCTCCCCACAGCAGTCGAATATAGCACTGGAGCTCTCAAACGAAATCCACCTAACCTAACTCTGTCAGTTTGGTTCATTGTAGCAGTTTAGCACTGGAGATGCTCTTACCACCTAGGAGTCTATTGCCTCCCTTTTCTCGTTGTCCGAGAGTCAAACCTTAGTTCAAATAGGTTTAGCAATCTCTTGCATGCCTGCCATCCAAATTATACTCGTCCCTCCAGTACCATCGGTTTTAATTTACCGTCCCCTACGTGCCACTGCCGTTGGTTTTCGCGTAACGGCGTTAAACCTCGCTCCTCTTTCTTCCATTTTGGGAAGAAAATTGGGTGCAAACCGGATGCAAAACGCATCCGGTGCATACCCAATCGGCTCGGCCGACGCGTGGAGTCCGCTTCAATCCGTCGATTGGCATCGTTTCGCGTTTTCGGAGTTTTCGCGGCTCCTGTACACGGCTCCAGGACTGCATGTGTACTCGGCTCCGTCGTTTGGCTTTTCACAGCTACATGGCAACGCCATCGGACCGGGCTAGAACGCACAACGCCATCGGACTGCTCGCGTCCTTGGAACCGTACTAGCTGTAGCTCTTGTTTCCTTCGACTCCCCTCCGAAGAAACCGTACTAGCTGTAGCTGTTGAACATTTGAGTCCCTCTGCTGCCACCCCCTACCTGCCCCCGGTGTGTCGCCGAACCCCTTCTTCATTTGTGAATCTGTACGGCTTTGCTTGTTCTTCTGAACCTGATTGCGGTTGAATCCAGTTTGTAGTTCTATTTGTTCATCGAACCTGCTCGACTCTTTTGGTGCCGATGAAAATGCAGTTGCTATCCCTTTATCTCCTCGTGTTGTCAGGATTGTGCCTTTTGTGTTGCCAGTTAAGGGTATGTTCTTGAAGGGCCATGCGGCCGGTGCCACTTGTCTCAAAATGTTTTCTCGATGGTTATGCGGTCGAGTTGAGAGCTCGTGTTGGTCGACGACCGGCAGATGGACGAATCAAGATGGGAATGGCTAATAGACCCTTGCCTCAACTAGGGCTCTTCTAGCTTCCGAAAGTTAGATGTAAGTTGTAGTTTCCGGCTCATTCAAGGCTCATCTCCATCCTCTTCTTCTTCCTTCAGCAAGCTCCACCTCCACCCCTCCTCCACCACCCTGCCCGGCAGCAGCCGTGCCGTCCGCCCACCATCCGCCACTGCCCCCTTGACCCCGCCCTTCCTAGCCCCCGCCGCTAGGATCCAACCCCACCCGACCAGCGGCGCACCCGCGCCGTGTCGTCTCTGCCACCGATTTCCTATATTTTGGCTCTCCAATCTGATAGCTAGAACTGGATCCATGGTGCAAAACTATTGTAGTGTTGGACTGTTGAGATATACCAATACATACTATTTTTTTTTTGCGAGTATACCAATACATACTAATTTTTTTTTTGCGAGTATACCAATACATACTAATGACAGAGCAAGAACATACCTTTTGTCAATTCGACATGTCAGTGTCATGCTAATCATGTTCCTGAGCTCTTCATCGCTCATCTTGCCACGGGCATAACCAAACACTGTAAAATGCTGCATTAACCATGGTTAGCTGTAACTGAAACTATCACACATTCAGTAGCCCCACCCAAACCGAAACAGCCACAGCAAGGTTCATGGAACCGCATCATCCACAGCTGAGCAATGAGGTCACAACCTCCGGGAGGCAGTCCTCGTAGAACAAGGCCAAGAGCACCGGGAAGATCTTCTTGGCGAGGTCGCCGGAGGCGCCCACGACGGTGATCTGACAGTGCTCCCTCCTTGCTCTGGTGGCCCATCTTCGGCTGGCTCTCCATCTAGCACCTCTACAGGAACTACCTCTGCTTATAGCCATCATGGCACAGCTACTTGCTCGTCCTCCCTCTCCTCCTTTGTCGGATCCGGCTAGCCCCACTCCCTCTTCCCTAGCTCCTCCTCCCTCTCCCCCAGCCGAGGCGGGCGGCTGGGGCCGGGGAGGTGGCCCTGGCGCGGCCGGGTGGGGCGGCCGTGGTGGGCGGCCGGGGGCTAAGCCGCGGCGACGCGGGAGCCCTCCGACAAGTGGGACCCACTTGTTAGGTCGAACGAAATTTTTTTAACAGAAGCTTTACTTGCTTTAATATTAGATAAGAGATTTTCCACCATATTGCTGCTTTGCATGGTCATAAAACTACATGCAATAAATTCCTAGAGCAGTGGACCGAGACGAGAGTAAACCCAAGCTGATTGCAGACTTTTTTTTTCTTTTTTGAAACTTAGATTAGATATTACTGCTCTAAAAATACTTCCTCCGTTCCAAATTGTAGATCGTTTTGACTTTTCTAGGTGTATAAATCTTGCTATGCACCTAGATACAGTATATGTCTAGATTCATAATAATATCTGAACCTGAAAAAGCCAAAATGATCTACAATATGGAACGGAGGGAGTATTTGGATACTCGTCCAATTCTGTTGCATAATCATAAGGCAGAGTTTTTTTTAAAGTTCTCAAAGCGATCGCGAACAAGATCCATTGAGTATTGAGTGTCTCACTTGAACAAATCAAAATAATGTGTGTTAGAGCCAGTCAAATACAATCACACATGTTCTCCGATAATGTGAATCGAGGTATCGAGGAGTATCTATAGTCATTTTTTGGCAATGAGATTGGTATGATCGCTAGTACTGAAGTAGTTTAACATCTCTAAATATGGTGACATTTGCGTTAGAAAAAAGGTGTGACACCCAAGAGGAACAAATCAAAAGAACGTTTACTTGACTATAGAGAGACATTCGTATACAATCAAATATGTTCTCAGACTTTGTGAATTGAGGACTTGTGCGTGTATAAAGATGGTCTTCTCTATGTTGAAATCTGACAGTCCTGGACATCTGAATGATAACTCGGTAGAGTAGGCTTGTTCTACCTGAGCGTGACTACTGTTCTACCTGAGCGTGACTACTGCCCACACCCTCCAACAATCTCATCTGAATCCTATCATCTCTCCGTTGTTAAAAACATACGATCGACTGATCTGCGCATGGGATGTGGCGAGGGTGCAGCAGTTCAAAGTAGGAATCGGGATGCAGGAACGGCCGGAATCTCGCGTCTAAAGCTCGGCCAACAGCAAAAAGGATGCAATATACAATTAGCGTGTGTTTGGCTGAGTGAATCGACGCGTAC
Source organism: Setaria viridis (assembly GCF_005286985.2). Classification (NCBI taxonomy): domain Eukaryota; kingdom Viridiplantae; phylum Streptophyta; class Magnoliopsida; order Poales; family Poaceae; genus Setaria; species Setaria viridis. The sequence continues at coordinate 25,063,356 of NC_048263.2, read as the reverse complement.
ATGCATGACGTCCCGGATGATGTTTGATTCCCATCATCGAACGTCCGGGACTCGTTGATCCAGGAATATACCGACCAGATGTTTTGCCGGATCGTCGTCGCACAGTGTTGGTTCCGCACAGTGTTGGTTCCGGACTCAATCTTGTTGGTGTTATCTGCAATAGGGACTGATTATACAATGCACTTAAGCTCGATAGGCCATTTGCATCACACGTAGAGGCACAAGGAACTACAGACAGAACCTCATGCTCCACGGACTCGTTGCCTACCTGATGAAAAATGACCAATGCAGAGTTCAGAAGCAGCAGTACTAAAGTCCAAAATTCATACAATAGCACGTTCAAATCCTCAATCTCGACACCAGGAGGACTATAAATTTCAGACCAACCCGCGCCTCCATCCATCCAACACGAAATCAGCCACAAGCCCACGGCCATAGCATCCCAAGCACACCCCCAAGGCAAAAGACCAATGGCGTCCCGCATGCTCGTCACCCTCTTCTTCGCCTTCGCCGTGGTGGCGGCGACGACGGTGCAGCCGTCCGAAGCGAGAATCGGGGGAGACCAACTGCTCCACCCCTCGACGTTCCACAACACCCCGCCGCAGTCGCCGAGTTCGTCCGGCGGCACCGTCCCACCCCACCTTTTGTCCCCGCCGCCACCGTCGCCGCCGGCTCAGCCGACGGAGTGCCTGACATCGCTGATTGGCATGATGCCGTGCATGAACTACCTGACCAACCTCACCGTGCTAGCGCCTCCCGCCGAGTGCTGCGACGGCCTCAAGTCGATCATCCACGACGCCCCCATCTGCCTCTGCCACGGCATGACCGGCGACATGAATGACCTCATGCCCCTACCCATCGACCCCGTCCGCATGATCATCCTCCCACTCACCTGCGGCGCCATGCTGCCGCTCCAAACGCTCTTCTCCTGCAACAGTAAGTTTTTCGCAACCTTTTTCTTCATGCATATGTCGTCCCTATGTTATTTTGATCCGTGGATCAGATATGTCTACAAGGAGATTGACAAAAGCATGGTGTGATGTGTTTTGACAGCGCAACAAGTGCCGCCGATAATGCCACCGATGGCGGTGCCGGCGCCTGCCAATCCTCCAGCGTCACCAATCAGGTGATTTATCTTCTTTGACACACCTTATTCTGAATGATTTGTTGCAGTTTGTGTTGTAATCGCCACCTAATATCCTTTCTTTTTGTCTTCAGGTAATATATGTCATAGCAGTAGCAACTACCAAGAGGATCAGAGCACGGATGGTTTGCGTCAACGTTAGCCCTAGGGGTAGTGGGGTACAGTCTTGTTAGTTTTAAGTTGCTCTTAGGATAATAGCATTGTTTAGGTAGAGGGGAATTGTACTTATTGGTACGGATCCTGTAATGATTCCGTTGATGGATGCAACCGTCAAATGCGGATATATATTAGTAGATGTTAAATAAATATAATGGTGCTCTATGTTATGACACCTTGGATCTGACGATCTGATATTTGCTTCTGAATTTACTAGCAAGATGCCCGTGTGTTGCTACGGCGAAACGATGTGTCTTAGTGCACGATGATTTTTATCGTGTCGTATAGCGCACCATATTTTTTATCATGTTGTGTAACTTTTTTATCACCTAGCTTGCTCCGGCGGTTTGTTGTGTGTGCGGTCTCCATGCGGTTGGGATATGGACACGCTCACGCGGCGTAGTCGAGGCGGCTCGGGCGCGGTCGGGTGGAGCTGCCGTGGCGGGCGGGTGGGCGGCCCTGGCCGAGGCCAGGGCAGCGAGGGTGGCCGGGGCCATGGTTAGCTGTAACTGAAACTATCACACATTCAGTAGCCCCACCCAAACCAAAACAGCCACAGCAAGGGTTCATGAAGGGGCATCAACAGCGACGTAGGTAAGGCCGCAGGAGTTTAGATGCTCTAGCTTTGATTTGATTCGTTTTCTTTTGTGCAGCTTCGTTATCTCGGATGAGAGAGCACCTAATAATAGTAATAGGTGAGGGAGCCTGAATCATTTTTGTTAAAATAAATTTCTTTTGTAAATCTGCTATATTCTGATTTGAGATGCTCCATTCAGTTTTCTGCGAAGAGATCTCATAGCTCACGGACCGACACGCCGCCGGGTCATGCAGGATTGCAGGAGGAGCCGTGGATGACGAGGCGATCCAATTTCAACGCCACAACTCCGATGAGCTCGGCCCCAAATCCGACGCGCCTAGCTCCTTCCTATCGTCTCGCACCGCCGTGCCGTCATTGAGGTAGCTTCACGCCCTCACCGTCGCTGACACTGTCCAGTCGCGGAGAGGTCTCCAGCTCGCGAGCCAAAACGAGGTGGCTCGAGCTACTAATAATGAGCCGAGCAAAAATGAGGGTGCGTTCCCGATGGCGTTGTGCGTTCGAGCCGAGTCCGGTCCGATAGCATTGCCATGCTTCCGTGAAAAGCCAACCGACGAAGCTGAGTACACATGCAGTCCTGGAGCCGAGTTCAGGAGCCGCGAAAACTCTGGAAACGCGAAGCAACGCCAACCGACGGATTGAAGCGGACTCCACGCATCGACCGAGCAGACTGGGTATGCACCGGATGCGTTTTGCATCCGGTCTGCACCCAATTTTCTTCCCCATTTTGCGCTTCTCCCTCCTCCTATTCATGCCGCACAAATATAAATCAACCGCCGTCGGCGACACACTCCATTCAATCGCGCACAAAAAATGGATTGCCAACCCATGCAACCTCACAGATCCAACCACGCAGCTTCAGATTGTTATAGAAGAAGCTCGGATTTAGCAGCAAGAAGCTCGCCTCCTCCATGGCGCTGGCGTCGGGGACGCCGACTCCAACAGCGCTTCCTCAACCGCCCCAGTCGCGCCCACGCGCCCCGCCCGTTCCTCCGGCCATGCGCCTGTGGCCGCCCCTGCTCGCCTGTCCGAAGGCCGTAGAGGCCGGGAGGCATGCCGTGGCCCTGCCCCTGCCCCTGCCCGAGGATGGGAGTGGCGGCGCACCGGCTCGGCCCTTCCCGTAGATCAGTAGATGGGAGCTGTGGTAGGCTCCGGTGGACGGCGCGTGCGGCAGGTGCGCAGGCGCAGTGGACGGCAGCCTCGGGTGTTCGCGCTAGCGCGCGTAGCTGCCGGCGCTGCAGCCCTTCATATGGGCTTGGCAAGCCGCCAAGGCAACGAACGCGTTGCGCATCAGGCTGAGTGGCTGACGATCCGGAAACCTGCGCATCGGCTTCGAGCCTTCGACAACATCACCAACGGCGACCCGGACTTCCTCGGCTGTGGCAGCTTCATGTTCAGCTCGGGATGAGAATCCCTTCTGCAAGCGGCTCCGAGAGCTGCAGGCCTTAACATCAAGCATCGTGGCAGCAGCAAGCTGAAGCGACGCGATTCGAGGCAAACGGTGAGGAGAAGCGGCGCCACAGCTCGGTCAATAGTGAAGAGCATAAAGGAGCCTAGGGGCACTTTAGTGATTTTTTTCATAAAACTAACGGACCAGCTAGCTCTAACGGCGACTTAAGTCCGACTTAAGTCTTCAAGTAACGGAATGGCATACAGGGATGAAAACATAAAAGTTGATTGCATTGAACGGATAATTTTAATGGCATACAAGGGAGGACTATAAGTTTCAATGGCATACAAAAATTTACTCTATAAGTTTCTCCTTTTAAGTTTGAGTAAATTTCCTCAATACTATTAGAATATTTCTCTTCCCCTCGCTGCCACTGTTTCTAATTTCTTCTAATTTCCTTTCCCTTGATCGTCATTCCGTTAAATTTTCCGTCTCAGCTCGTCACCTGGGCTAGAGGCGTACATATGCTACCTGTTACCTGTGCTGGATGGCACCTGCAGCCGGCCGGGTTTAAGTAAAGATGGCGGTGACTGCGCTGCATGGTATGTAGTGTACTCGCAAGCGCTCATCTGCATGCTCTTCCTGTGGCCGGGCAAGCTCAAGCTGGCAGTTGGCTTTGCCAACATCACCGGCTACACCATGCTCTAGGGGCTAGCGCTCGTCATGGAGCCCATCTGCAGCCAGGCCTTCGGCGCGCGTCGTAGCAAGCCGCTCGCGCTCGCGCTGCACCACATCGTGCTACTGCTGCCGCTCGTCGCTTATTGCCCATCTCCCTCCTCTCTCAGTGTGCCTCCGCAAGGGTGTCGCTGGCCGCTGGGGTCGCGCTCGCCGCCAGGCTCACTGGCCACAACCTATTCCTCGCGCTGCTCTTCGTCGCCATCCTCGGAGATGCACAAGGGCTCGTGGGTGGCACTGGCACCGACCTCCTACTGCCTCCGCGGCACTAGATGACGTTGCTCCAGCTCGGTACGGGCCGCCGCGCTCTCCATCTGTTCGCCGCCGTCGTCCCGGCGGCCGCCACCTTCATGAAGCTCCCCATCGCTGGGCTCTGCGAGCCAGGCAACTGCCCGCAGACGGCTGGCTGCGGCGTCCTCGGCGGCAGCGCCCGCTATTAGAGCAGAGCAGAAGAGCGGCTCCGAGTGTGCGTCGACGGTCGCGCGGCAGGCACAGATATATGCGGTGGGAGCAGGGGGTGCGCCAGGTAGAGGCAAAGGGCGGGCACGTAGGCTGGGATTGAGACAGCACCGGCGGGCGGAGCGCGATGCACGGGGAGTATAGTTCGCCATTTGGCCCGCGGGCCGGCCCATGGCATAGCATTTTGGCCCGGTACGGGCACGGCCTGCGACGGTAACTTTCGTCGCGATGCATGGGGAGTATAGTTCGCCTTTGGCCCGCGGGCCGGCCCATGGCATGACATTTTGGCCCGGTACAGGCACGGCCCGGCACGGTAACTTTCGTGCCCATGCCGGCCCGGCCTGCACCACGGGTCGAGCTCGGGCCGTTGTCTCAGCCCGCGGGTTGGCCCGGCACGGCCTGGCCCATTTGGCCTATGGACACCAATGGGCGGTACGACCTATTTAGGCCGGTTAGGCCTGTTTCAGCCCACCTCCTGGCCATATAAAAGTGGCACGGCTGGCTGCTTCCCTGGAACCCTACCCCCTCCCAGCCGCCTTCCCCACTCCCCCGCTACCCCCGCGCGGCCGCACCCTTCCGGCTTCCACCGCTTGCCCGCCTCCTCCCATGCCCCTCCGCCGCCTCCTCTCGCGCCCTTCCGCTGCCTCCCCTACGCCCCTTCGCCGCCGCCTCCCGCGGTCCTCTGCCGGCTCGTCCCGCTTCCCCGCCGCCAGTCCCGGCCACTATCCCCGCACCCCTCCGCCATCTCCTCCCGCGGCCCTCCGCCGCCGCCTCCTCCCGCCGATTTGGTGGTGGCCTCACCGATTTGAGGAAATGCAGGCGGCAGTGGGAAAAAGGAGGAGCCGGAGCCGTGCCGCGGGCCGGCACGAGCACGGCCAGGCCACTAAGGCCCACCGGGCCAACGGGCTAGCACGGCCCGCCTAAGAAGGCCGTGGGCCATGCCTGTGCCCCTCCTTCGGCACGCGGGTTGGCATGGCCCGGCACGATTACTGTGCAGGCCTAATCGGGTCGGGCCTAATCGTGCCGGGCCAAACCGTGCCTGTGCCAGGCTAGGCCGGGCCACCCGTTTGGCCATCTATAACGGGGAGACTACACGGCGGAGGACCAAGGCGAGCCGCACATTGATTGCTAATAAAACTCGATTCCGTCAATGGTCGTATAGATAAGGTTCCAGTGGAACCACGTTGTCAGTATCACAAGTGGATGGGAAATCTAACTTAATGGCAATTGAGGAAAAGGAAATTAGAAATAGTGGTAGCGAGGGGAAGGAGAAAATTTTGATGGCATTGAGGGAATCGTTATAAATTCCAATGGTATTGAGGGAATTTACTCTTTAAGTTTTAAGTTTTAGTGATCAACTGAAGGTCATCCAACTGATGGAAGTTGAAATCGGACCAATTTGATCCTTTGGGTGGTTTTGAAGATGATTTTGATAAAGGTGTCAACAATTGCAAAAAGAAAGGGTTGTCAGGAAAACTAATCTTGGAAACACTTCGCACATAGTTGATCCGTAAACATCCATGTATGCTTATCGAAGATCTTTATAGCCGTCTTCTCCGATCCAAAGTACGGCATGCCTATTTGGCAAGAAATGCCGACTTATTCATCCAAACAATGTTTAAATTTACAAATGATTTTGTTTGGCACATCTTCGATCGACTGCACGCATAAACCACAAAATACTGAAACGGATCCAAGGATCAAGCATGGTTTGTGTTGGGAGTAATATGCTGTCACGCAAATGATAAACAGAAACACTGAAAAAAATATTTTTGCACAAGAATAAAGACGTGGGCCATTATTTACTCTCGACCTGATGATTGATCATACGACTCTATAGACGTCCGTCCGTACGGACGCAGTACGCTCGGTTGCAACTCAACGGCTATATACGAAACGTATATTATGGCACACTCACTCTTCGTGAATAGAAAATGTACAGATACAAACACATTCTCGAGAAGTTAAGGATCCTCCGATCCTCCAGACTAAACCACACAACGAAGACCTCGCGAGATCAATGCAAGACCACTCTTTTTGTGCACGCCATGATCAAGTCACGGCGAGCGCTGGAAAACCGCGGCGGCGAAGCTCTGCGCCCTGAGCTGCTCGTAGAACATGTTGATGAACTCCTCTGCCCTGTCGTCCACGTCAAAAAGCTCGCCGCCGCACTGCACCCACACGTCCCCGGCCACCATCACCTCATCATCTTCCTCCTCCTCGTCCTCCAGCTCCAACTGATGATCCTCCTCCACCGCGGTCTCTGTCAGCTCCGATGGCGCCGCCGCCGTGTCGGTCGAACCGCACGGCGTTCGGAACGAGCCGAAGCAGGAGGACACGGCGCCGGCGGCCGCGGCCGCCGCGCCGCCGCCTCTCAGCCGGGACCGGAGCAGCAGCCTCTTGGCAGCGAGGAACGCGGGGCTGGGGCTGTCGGCGCACGAGAACTCGCGCTCCATCAGCGCGCGAGCCGGCCACGGGCACTGGCTGCTCTTGCGCCGCCCGCCGCCGTGGTGGCGGTGGACGAGCGCCAGCGTCCTGCGCGCCACCCTGTGCATGAGCCGGCGCCGCTTCATGAAGAGGTACTTGAGGTAGTCGCCGGCCAGGGCGAGGAGACCGCGCAGCCGCCTGCCCGCCGCCGTGGAGCCGGCGGAGCGCCGGCGAGGGTCCTCCATGCCGCCGCCTTGCCGAGGCGTGCCTGTTCTTGCTAGGGTTTCTGCGAGCCTACATGTATATGTGTGTGTGTGTGGTAACTTGAGGAATCAATGTCCTGGGGATGTACTTGGGTCAAGCCGGCGTCCTTTTATAGCTTCAGCTGCGGTGGTAGCAACCAGAAACAACAGGCAGGGAGTATTGAGAGGAAAGTCATAGGTGACACAAGGGAGAGTCGCATGATTTCGGGGCAAGGAACGTTTTGGTGAATCAGGGAAGCAAGCTGTGCGAGCTAGCTGTCCGGCCGCAAGCTATGGTGTGTGCAACTTGTTCGTGGTGGTGCATGATTTTTCCACGCGCGCTCACATCTGCTTTCATGCATCCAGTTCGTTCCATCATCTCACATATTATACTGAAATTTAAACTAGCTAGGTCAAGATTTTGTGCGGCGTAAATGCTCAAAACGTCGTCTCTCGGACTGTGTATGCCGACTAGACTTAACTGTACCCCGTCAAATCACAAACAAGTGGCTTTTTAACATCGATCAATAAAATACAATTCTGAAAAACAAATTAACCTATTAATTTTCACAGTTATGTATATGTAAAGTTTCACGGTTGCTGCGGTGGCCCTTGGGCTACGACGGCGAGCACGCGGGGCGGCTGCCTTACAACGGCGTGAAGGTTGGGGTGCGAAGTCGTTAGGGAAAGCTGTGCTTGTTCTCAACCTATGGCAATGGCGTCGTCTGCGGATGTCATTTACCTCCATGGAGGCATTGCCAAAGCGACTCCTACCCTCTTGGATTTCCAGTTGAAAACCTATTCCGACTTGCCGGATAAGCGATGGTGATGACTCAACGTCACATCCTCATTGGAGGCGCTGCTTTGGGATCCATACCTTCCAGTTTGGCCATGGTGGAGGTGCCCTCACTGTGCAAGAAGTTTGTGACGAGTTGAGTAAAGTCTGTAGATGGTCATAATTCAGCAGGATGTTAGGTTTCTAAGTAGACAGGAGATGTGAAGGATGGTTGCTGCGAGGATAAAGCAAGGTTGAAGGAAAGATGCAGAAGAAGTTTGAAGTTGTCATTCTAACTTTTTTCTGTCTTTATGTTCTCAGTTTGAAATTTAGAGTCTAAGTACTCTTCTAATAATTTAGAGTCTAAGTACTCTTGTAACTTTTGGTTGTGTATATCCACTCGTGGATATAGAGACCGGATTTCCATCCATTATTAAAAAAAACAAATATACTCTGATTATTTGTCAACTATCAAAACAATGTTTGGAATGAGTATTTTTCTTTATGTATCCAACTTAGTAGCTAGTTTATAGTATGCATGATGGAACAAATATAAACAAGGATAAAATGAGAGAGTAAATTAACGTAACCCCGTTCTACTCTTCTGGAAGAAAAACTAAGTAAAGCAGGGGAAAACAAAGATCGACACAACACGGTTGATTTCCTTTCAAGAGAAAAGATCGACCCCTCGAAAATCCGCTAAAACCTTGGCCATCACGATTACGAGTAACGCGCAACAAAGCATCAATTTTCATGGCCACGCAAAGCACACACACTTGTCAGTAGATACCGCACCATCATCTGCATGCTTGGCAAAAAGGATATAATTCACCTAGACTGGACATTCTAGATGGCCCACACAGCTAGCTACTACTAGCAGCAAGCCAGAGGGCATCAGGGCCCATCTGCATGACGACCATGACCGGCCGCGTAGTTACTTGAGGAGAAGAAGCTGGAGAACGGCCAGAAGACCGGGGCAGCAGGCTGTTCGTCCCGGCGGACCGGCGGCGCCGAGCACGCAAGCACGGCAACGGCAGCAGCTTTAACCTGATCGGTCGCGGCCAGCCGCTTTACCCTTATCGCTTGCTTCGTTTCACCGCAACCACCCGCGAAGGGGGATTATAATTAAATTACTATGGCTAATCCGCGTATCTGCCACTTCGAGCAAGCTCGGCCTCGATCACGCCGCGTTCTCGATCCAACTGATGGCAGCTCGATATCATTTCCATGTAGTGCAGTGCGCGAGTAGCCCAGCTCTGCTAGCTGTTTAGAGTACTCCCTCTGTTCTAATTAACATGACGCTGGTTAGCTTAAATTTGAGCTAAGCAACGCCAAATAAAAAAGAACGGAGGGAGTATCATTTATTTTGGATAACCGCCCTCTAACATGTAGTAACATACTTGCATATGTGCGCATCTTCCGGAGTGACCAAGGAAGGCGTAAACTTTGCTTGCAGGTGGCTGTGGCTCTACTTTTTTTTTTTGATAAAAGTGGCTCTACATGTTGTGTGCTCTAAGCTAATAAGAGCATGCCCGACATGCCAGTATGCCACCTTAGTCATCTTCTTAGCGCGCGTCGGCAGAGTGTGTTACATGAGCGAGAGGAATGAGAGAAAATGTGGGTTGCCTCTAGCTTAGCCGTCGGATAACAGCATCTCTAAAAAAATAATCATATATATATATATATATATATATATATATATATAAAGAGGCTAAAATGCAGGTGCATTTTATATTAAGGGTGCACAGACCCTTTTGAGCTCCAATTCCACTACCGCATGCTAAGAAACAATAAATCATGTGAAGCTAAGTTATCATAGAAATCCACCACTAGAAACTTTGCATGCGAGGGAATCTTTCCTTGATTTGAATCTAAAAATGCAATATCTCCTAAACCGTAGATCCGATTTCAGATCCGTTTGAAGCATGTTGACGGAAAAAATGTGCCGAACAAAATGAGATCCATGATGGATATATTCTAATAATTTTTCAAAAAATATGTAATTGCAACTATGTTGTAGTGTGAATTGCTATCATAGCTATAACATAATTGCACCTTAGTTTTTAACCTAGTTATCACTGGTCACAACCAGTTAAAATCTAGTTATTACCATATTGCTACTGGTTGCAACCGTGTTACTATTGGTTGCAGCATGTTACTACCCAGCTAGTATCAACCAGTTACTTCTCAATTGCAACCAAGTTATACTAGTTGCAACCAGTAACTACACAACCCAGTTGCTACTCTGGTTGCAATCAGATATGATAGCAACTCTGAATTGCAACTGAATCTGATTATAGAGACCAGATGCAAAAAGTGCACAGAGTTATAACTAATTGCAACTCGGTAGTATATGGAGTTGCAATCAGTAATACACAGAGATGCAACTTGTGTAAAAATAATAAAATATATCCATATTGGATCTAGTTTAGTTGAGCACATTGTTTTGAGTAAGATGCAGCAAGGGGTTTGTTAATCGGGCTTACAATTTAGGAGAAAATTTGTTTCAAAGAATCGAACCCACAAAAGATTCCATCCATGCATGCATGCAGTCTGGTGGAATTTGTATGCAACGTGGCTGTGCATGGTAGGTGGATAATACAAATTAACTAGGACGCATGCACAACATGTTTGGTTGAGTGTGGGGTAGATCCAGCGCACCATTGGCCTAGGTGCATTCGTGCATTATAGCAAAACACTATGTATGTATGTATGTATGTATGTATGTATGTATGTATGTATGTATGTATGTATGTATGTATGTATGTATGTATGTATGTATGTATGTATGTATGTATGTATGTATGTATGTATGTATGTATGTATGTATGTATGTATGTATGTATGTATGTGTGTGTGTATGTATGTATATGTGTGCGCGCGCTGTGTATACAAGAACCTAGTCACCTACTGCTTCTAGCTAATCCCTAATATATAAGGAGTAAAGTGTGTGCCAACGCTTCTTCAAATTGTGCGAGGGTTGCACATCTTTTTTTTTCACTGAAGTCAGCAGGGAGGGGCCTATCTCTTTTTTCAATAAAAGAAGATATTTGACGATCTAGGCCTTCAAATTTGTAATATATTGTAAATTGAAACGAAACGAGCATCATCTTAATTGTAAGATAACTATTCCCTACGGTCATGAAAAAGTGTCATTTTGGGCATCTACACAAACATTAATATTCCCTCCGTTCCTAAGTCTCCGTCGCCTGAGCGTTTTTCGTTTTTCTACTAGTCTCCGTCGTCTGAGCTTCTTTCCCGCTTTTCTCGGTAGCGCAGGCTTCTTTCCCGGTCTCCGTCGCCTCATTTCATCTGCGCACTCTTTACTACACTGCCCGCTCCATTAGCTTTTATACGTATTCGATGTTTGCTTCGTCTGCCTATGTACTGCCTCTTCCGTGACCGCGAGCACCCTCAGCCATCGAGCCTCAGCGCCATCGTGGCCTTTTCAGCCATGGATGGTCTGTTCGGCACCGGCGACGAGAAGCTTGTTCGTGGTGTGAACTGGGCGCCGGATTCATGCGACGATGAAGAAGAGGATCATCAGGAGATTGCCCCTGCCGAAGAAGATGATGCTGATAGCGTTCATGCTCTAATGCAACTTGCATCAACTGAGGTAGCCAAGTTTCAATCTGACAAGGAAAGAGAAGATTGCACTAGCTTGCTGCTCCCTGTCTACCTTCCTCTTTTGTATGGACAACATGAACAGGATGTACATGTGCCTCTGTTACTTTGTTTTGGATTGGATGTGACCTTGTTCATGGGTATGCTTTGGTTTAGTTTTATCAATGATTTTGTTTTGATGTTGGATGTCATCTAGACAGTGTAAACAAGTTTATCATGAGTTGTGGATGAAATCTGGAATTTTTAATTTTGCTTGCAATTTGAATTTAGGCTAATAGATCATTGCAACTCCATACTGAACCTGATCTGACAAAATAACACCTCTAAGTACCGACGCATGCTAATTGTATCTAGACTAAAATAATTCTAAGTACTGACAAATTGCATGGCTTGATTATGAAGCTGCAAAGGGCACTTCAAAGTAGTGGGAAGACGTCCTTGCAGCTCCAGGGTTTTCTTCTTCATGTGAGGGATGTTGTAGTGCTGCCCGCCGTTATGCTTCATGATCTCCATCATGCAACCCTGCTGGGTTAGGAAAATTCAGTTCGATCTATCCACCGGATAGTTCTGACATGCCTCATCAACCTTCTTGACAATATCGTTAATGTTGTTTGGTGTACCTTTCTCAAACAAAGCTTGGATTGCTGCAAAAAATCCAATATCCAAGACACTCAAATCAGGTGAGTTAGGAGGTTGGCATGTTAGTCTAATGTCCCAACCATCAGCTTGGGTGGCCTGCACAAACGCTGGATCATCTACGGCAATGTGAGTCCTCGCATTTTCTTGTTGTATGAAGATTGGCATCCCTCTTTCTTCGGCTGGCCACTTAGCCTTCAAAGCTAGTAGAACTTTGTTCACCATAAATTCTCGGCTCACATCCTTTGTTACCGATGTCATGGGCTTTGTTACAGGGTCACCTGCAAATGCATACAAACTTATGTTAGGCACCAAGACAAAGTTATGTAAAGCATATGAAAAATTGAAAAATGGCTTACCTCTCTCCCTATTTGGACTCTTTCTTTTTGCTGGTTCTACCTTGACAAAAGGGAAAATCCCTATTTTGCCATCAAATGTGCAATTTCCATTTGCATCATATCTAGGCCTTGTAACCACAGCTAGAAACATTATCTTTTCTATGAAATTCTTACTTTTAACAGAACGTTGTGGTCTTTCCTCATCATTAGCCAGAAAATATTTTTGGTTCTTATGTGTTCTATAGAACCATTTTTCGTCAATGTACACAACATTGTACAATGGTTTGAAACATAAACCATTCATCATCGACAAACAATATTTTACCCGAGCTTTTTTGTTCTCATCGGTCAAACTAAACTTAAGGTCATTAGTGTGCCGATGAAAGTAGCCTTCTTTGGAACGCTTATAAAGAGTGCTTTTCTTCACTCCTAAAGCATTAGCGAGGTCTTGAAATGTAGAGCGTTGTTTTAGAGGAATGTTTTTTATGGCCTCCAAATCAATTTCTACTTGTTCCTACCACAGTTCTTGGAATACTTGTTCACAATTCCTTGTATTCCACCATCTTGACCATGTTTCCAAATGGATTGTACAACTCTTAAAGGGTCATCAAATTTTTCAGAAACTGATTTCGAAACTCCACGATGAAAAATAGGTGGATCAGTTTTTGACAACAAGTCGAGGTAAATGGTGATCTTTAGATCATCAGGATAGAACTTCCTTTTCTTGTCACTAGAACCTGCAAACATAATGCTTAAAAAATTGAATCACAGATAACTGAAACCTGAAGCTAACCGGGCTACATTGAATCATAGATAACTGAAACCTGAAGCTAACCAGGCTACATTGAATCACAGATAACTGAAAATGGTTTGTACATTGTAGCTGTCTGACAACACACTAACCTGAAACATCACCTACATTTGTTGATGCACCTTGCAGACCATCGGTATCCCCTCCATTTGTTGATGCACCTGCAGTTCACTAAAACTCTAGTGAACTGAACCAAAAAGTCATCTAAATGATCTCTGAACTTATATTGAAAATAGACTGCACCATCACCTTGCACCGAAGGAACCTGAACACCATCTGTTGCTACGTCTGAAGAAACATGAACTCCATAGGCTGCACCATCACCTTGCACTCCATCTGCTCCATCTTCGTCATCTATGGCATGAAACAAAAAAGAAAGAATGAAACCGTAACCAGAAGGAGGACATGGTAAAACAGAAAAATGAGTGAAAGAGCACCTTCTATTCAATCGTCCCACACCATGTCATAATCGAGTTCATGAGCAGAGTCATCAAACTCTACAACATCATCCCAATCTATGGGATAGATTTGGCCTGATTCAGGTGGCTGTAGGTTCAAATCGATCCCTAATCCACGCATTGCTTTGGTACTGCAGCATGAATGAGGCAGAGAAACAGAGAAGCAAGGGGGAGAGTTCGCTGGAATTACCAGGGCATAGCGATCCTCCATGGTGATTTATATAGGTTATGGCAAAATCGAACTAGAGGAGTGGCGGACAATGAAAATTTGATGCTTTGGCGGCTAAATTTTGTTCTAATGGAAGATCAAACGAAAAAGCATGGCTGTGCACGGGTACGTACGTGAGCACGCGAAATTACGTGAGCGCGGCTACCCGCGCGCGGAGGATGTGAGCGCATTAATTGGCGTTTTCAGCAGCATCAGCGCGTGATTAATCGGGCAAACGAACGGACGCCGGGGCATTAAGAAGACTGCAGCGATTAAAAGCAAATTGGCACTCCTTTCCTGCTGCTTGGTCACTGTGCCGATGGTTAATATGCTGGAGACTTAGGAACGGAGGGAGTACACCAGTTTGATCACTCATTACTATGACACATCAAACATTTACAAAATGAGGGAATAATGTAAGAAATAGATTTTAAATGAATTGCATTGCCAATTACTAAATTCTTGAAACTCTGTGAACTTCATAAACATTAGAGATGTTACTCGTGTAAATCTTTGTGCTCTCCTTGGAACCCATTCACATTTCTCAATGAAAAAATGTATGCCTCTCTCCATTTTGTTTCTTATAACTCTGATAGGTACTGGTATCCCTTGGACTCCGGTAGTCTGGTGAATGGCATCTCCACATATTGCACAGCAAAAAGTATGCCTCTCTACCAACTAACTGAAATACCGAAAGAAATGCAGAAATTGAATCTGAAGCACCTCATTTTGAGCCCCATGAGGCAGGTATGGAGCCCAAATCAATCTTCGGGCCGATGCAGATTTTTTTTTGAGGGGGTCGGACCGATACAGATGCTACAATGAATATGTGGATCTTTTTGTATTTTTCTATATTTTTTACGATTTTGCAGAAATAAATAGTTGAATGAAAAATTTGCAGAAATAGACCTATGCCGCTATACGAAGTGGTGGTAAAGGAGCATCGCTGGTTGAAACGACAGTAAGGGGACCTACCGCTGGGTGAAATGGCGGTAGGACCCCGCTTGCAGCTTACCACCCCCCCCCCCCCCGTCCGGCGGACCGCCCACGAAGATGACACGGTGCAGGGTTCAAGCGGGGTTCAAGGCTCTTTTGCCGCTTCAGTTGGCGGAACTGGCGGGCTGCCGTTTCAAACGGTGGAAGTGAGCCCCTTCCGCCAAATGAGCCAACGGGGCCAGCTGTTATAAAAGCGCGTGCGCGCCTACTTGGGGTGCTCACCCCTTTCTTTTGCGCCCGGCGCCAGAGACAGACCAAGATCCAGAGAGAAGAGGAAGGGAGGGGAGGGAGGGAGAGGAGAAGGGAAGGAAAGAAAGAAAGAAAGGGAGGGAGGGAGGAGGGGAGGGAGTGGAGATTGAAGGTCCGCTCGTCGTTTCATTAGAGGTATTTTTGTAATCCCTTAGTTTAGTTAGTTTAGTTAGTGTAGTGGATAGCTCTAGTAGTTAGTTTAGTGGACATGAGACATAGAAAAATGTAGGTTAGTTAGTCTAGTGGATTTTAGACATAGGAAAATGTAGCTAAGTCGGATTAGTGGATTTAGCTTAGGTATTTAGTTGATAGTATAATTAGTTTGTTGATTTATGTAGATTAATTTTAGATTAATATTATTTGCAATGCTAGGGTTATACTATGTATAGGTATTCAAGATGTAATTGGTTCAGGGGTAGTTGGAATTATTAGATTTAGTCAGAACTTTTGTTCTTGTCACGTATATTGACCCGCTGTTTAGTGTTACATTAATGTAGTAATATTTTGTACCTATGATAGTATCATGTATATTGACTTGGTAAAATGAAATGAATTAGTTGGTTAGGTTGGACCGTATATTGAAATGTAGGTGTCGTTCGAGTTAACTGATTTTAGTTATTAAGAGTAACTTGCACTGTTCGTGTCGTGTGTATTGGCAGGCATGTCGGAAAGTTTATATTTCCAAGTGTTCTATAGTCCGGGGGAGGTTAGATATGGTCCAGAAGGGATAGATTTGAGTGCATTTCAGTCTTTCTACAAGTATTTACCAAGAGCAAGAGAGAGGACTTGGGGAGGCATATGCAGGTGGTTTTGTAAGGGTTTCGGTCTTGATAGAGATCAGGTGGGTGTGTCTGTTAGGGCTGTAGTGAGAAGACGACCTGACATAAACTTTTGGAAGCTGATCCCGCTTGAAGGAACCTAAACTACTCGATTTATGTAAAAGGTTGCACGAAGCGCGATTTACCGCTCATATGGTATGTTCAAGTGTTCACAAAGGCTGGGTCTAGCAGTCAGATGGAAGAAGATGTGGGAGGTGCTGAAGTTGAAGCCGAGAAAGCTGTGGAGAGTACTGATGGGCAAAATGAAGAAGTTAATGAAGAGCGGGCAGAAGAGGGAGATGCAGAGGATGATGCTGCAACCCGTGAGCGAAATGGGGAGGCTGATGAGGGGGAAGACATGCCTGAGTTAGTTGAGCAGGTGGAGAGGGAAGGAGAAGAGGAAAATGGTGCCATGAATGATGACTCATCGGTTGAGGAAGATACTTACCCTGTCCCACGGAACTGGTCAACTTATGACCATTCCGCCCTACTGGTCAATGTAGGGAAAAATATCCCTTGGGAGTACAGGGAGAATGAAGTTTGCGTGTGTGCTATGTACACTAGTAGGGATGAGGTGAAGGCAGCTGTGAAGCGATGGTCCACTTTATCTTTGCAGCGTCAGTTCAAGGTGGTGAAGAGTAACCCGGCGGTGTATGATCTATGTTGTGTGAGCAGCAATTGCCCCTTTAGGGTGCACGCATACAAGGGGAAGTGGAAGGATTACTGGGAGGTGACTAGAGTGGTTGACCAATGTTTGCTGTATGAATTAGAAGGAACACATCGTAATCTCACTGCTGATTTTGTTACTCAATACATGTATCCTCAGATAAGGGAGAATCCCAGCTTCGAGCCCGTCGATTGTTTGTGCCATAGAGGACAAGTTCAAGTACAAGATTAGTTACAACAAAACCTACCGAGCCAAGCAGAAGGCGCTGGAGATGAAGTGGGGTATGTACAAAGCATCGTATGACAACCTCTCTCTCCTATTTCACACCATATGCCAGAGGAACCCAGGAAGTTACTACGACCTGAAAGCCTATCCATGTGCTCAGTTTCCAGGCAAACAGGTTCTGCAGCGGTGAATCCTTGCCTTGGGTCCTTGCATTGAGGCTTTTCAGCGATGTCGTACAATTATTTGCATTGATGGCACATTTCTAACTGGAAGGTATAAAGGCACAATCTTGACAGTTATTGGGTCCAACGGTAACAATCAGGTGTTACCGCTGGCGATCGCTTTTGTGGAGGAGTCTGGAGATAGCTAGTATTGGTTCCTAGAGAGGATGAAGCAGATGATTATGAAGGACGTGGAGGGTGTTTATCTAATTCATGATCGGCATAAAGGAATTCTACAAGCAATCGAAGACCTATAGAATGGAAGTGTGCAGCATTTCAGGATGCCGATATGGTCGGACTCGAAGAGTAGGTGGTGCATCAGGCATATGGGTGCAAACTTCCATAGTGAATTCAAGAACAAGTCCCTTATGAAAATGTTCAAGCGGCTATGCAGCTAGAATCAGGAGAGGAAAATTCAACCTGCTGTGGAAGAAAACTTGATGAGCTTACAAAGAAAACAATCCGAAGATCTAGGCAAGAGGCCGTTAAACAGCGAGGCCGACCTCCCTGTGTCTCTGGAGGGCATCAGACTCGATGGTTCGAATGTCAAGCAAAGACGGGGAAGGTCCATCAAGCGCTTCTCATAGTGGATTGAGCATGAGTCGAAGGAAAAGTGGGCATTACTTTATGACGAGGGAGGTGCTCGATGGGGAATAATGACTACAAACCTAGCTGAGGTTTACAACTGGATCCTGCACGGTGTTCGGGGCCTGCCCCTTGTTGGTATCGTGGAATTCTTCCTATACCGCACCATGAAGTATTTCAAGGAAAGGTACCATATCGCCGATAACTTAATGCGCGACAATCACAAAATTTATGGGTACAAGATGACAGAGTACATGGAGGAGGCGATTAAGAAGGCTCATAAGCATCGTGTCAATGAAGTTAGAGGCGTGGAAAGATGGTTCGAGGTTGTTTACAGGGACAAAGGTCGATTGGGGGGAGACACGAGAAACACACACAGGAGTGCATCATCAGCAATGAAGGGTGTGTTTGCTCTTGCCAGAAGCCAAGGTTGCTGCACATGCGTTGCACCCATGTCATTGCTGCATGCATCGAGGTAGGGGGACTTCAGCCTCGTCGGTTCGTGCCACGTTACTTCCTGAAGGAAACTATATGGCACACTTGGAGGAATGAGATTTATGGATTTCATTTACTAGGAAACTTCATAAACAATCCTCGTAATGTTGCGAGCTACATTCCTAACCTTGATCCAGAAATGTTCCAAGGGGTCAGGCGACGCAACAAAAGACGCATCCGAAACAACATGGATCAATCTGAAGCCAGTCCTGATGTTCGCCTCTGCTCCAAGTGCCATGAAGTTGGTCACACCTACAAGAACTGCCCTACAACAACATATGGAGGCGGGAGTAGCCAAGCTAGACCTTTAAACGGTGATGCAAATGCTGCAGTGCATGGTCGAGGTCATCGTGCACGTAGCAACAATGACAGGCTTCTGTGATTCATGTCTTGGATGTTTTTGAACTCATTGTGTTTTATGTTTGTGAAGTCATTGTGTTGTATGTTTGTGAACTCGTAACTTAGGCAAACCTTATCATATGTAACGTCATTCGTGATGTTTGTTGTATGTCGAGAGACTCATATATTTCTTAGATTGTGGAATGTAACCTAGGTTGTAGTAGTAAGACATTGTAATATTTGCATATCGTGTACTATTTCATTTACGCTGCCTTTGCAATATCTCATGTCTAGTGCATTTTATTTCATTTACATTTTACCTTTGTTATTATTTCCGATGCGTACTTATATTTTTTGTGTTCCAGGTATGGCGTAGGAGGTTCCAGAGGGGTATCAGACCCCTGAGTTGCTCGACTGTATCTTGGACGGCCTTCACAGGTCATTCATGTCAGCCGTACAGGATGCGAGGCTAGGCACGCTTCAGGCACGTGTCCCGCTTTCGACGATGCCGATCGACACCCGTTGGATTCCGAGGTATGTCGTACTTAGTTAAATAAATGGAAAGTTCTAACATTGTGTTGTTTGAACTAATAAATGGTATGCATGCTACAGGTTACGCGCTACAGGCCTCCTCCCTCTAGCGAGGTTGGTTGAGGGAGACGTTGACGCGCGGGGGGTGGAGAAGTCGACATGGTTCCACTTCGACATGTCACTGCTAGCAGCTCTTCTGGACCATTGGTGGCCCGAGATGCACACTTTCCACCTCACAGTGGATGAGATGGCCCCGACACTTTCCACCTCCTACTTGGGCTTCCTTGTGCTGGGCGGGCCGTTGTTGTGGTGGATGTGCCAGTTAGCTAGCGTGAGGAGTTGTTGACCCGATTTGCCCACGTTCAGTGGAATGATCGGGCCAAGCCATACCGGACCTTCAGCATGAAACACGGGCCCCCGAAGACGTGGCTCATGCAGTTGAGTGTGAGTGCTTAGTTACCTGACTTTCCATATCGTTTTCTCTAACTTTTGTCAATTTGTCAACTAACTTTTATTATTGTGCAGACTGAGTACATCAGAGATGACACCGACGACGCCACAGTTGCGCAGCACTTGGAGGCGTACCTACTGTGGCTCTTCGGGTGGATCATGTTGTGCACGTCACAAGGGAACTCGGTGCCTAAGCACCTACTTTCTTACGTGAGGGCCATTGCGGAGGCCTCGCTCGACGAGGTTCCGCAGTACAGTTGGGGTTCAGTTGTATTGGCGGCGACCTACAGGGGCCTTTGCACGGGCTGCTGCAAGGTAGACTTGATGGAGCCCATCTTCGTTGGCTGCCCGTTGCTATTTCAGCTGTGGTCGTACGAGCGCTTCCCAATAGGTCAGCCATGGATTGACATGGCCCCCTACTTGGAGCTACCTTTCGACCACAATGATGTCGACAAACCCACGATGGGGTTGTTGTGGTGCTTGAGGAAGGTATGGTACTGCACCTACAATTACTCAATTCATATGATGCATGCTTTCATGTTTCAATTAGTGAACCTTTTCATGAATTTATTTTTTGTAGGGATCGTGGGTTGGGGTGCAGACGAAGAAGCTGTACCCTCACTTCGTTGGTCAGTTTGATGCTCTTGTCGACACCGACGTGAGATTGAGACCTTACACTGCAGCGGAGGTGCACGCTCGTGCCCTCCTTAGGCTCTCTTCGTTGTGCCTTCGGGACATGGAGTACTGGATGACGACGAGGCCACTAGTCTACGACATCCACGTCGACGAGTACGCAGTGCACCATGTGATGAGGCAATTCGGCCAGTACCAGCACTCCCCAGTCCCTTTTACTCACGTCGTCCCATCCGTCGTTTATAGGTACACCCCACCCAATCATTCTCCTTGTAATACAGATTTTTCATTGCTTTAACCCGTTGCACGATGGTTATGTTAGGTGGACCCGTCAGGGTGGTGGTGGGCCTGCAACCATGTGGGGTCTGAGGATGATTCCGTGGATCGAGATGTGGGCAGCCACTTCAGAGGAGGTGGTGCACGAGGACCGTCCACACGACGACGATGCTTTCGCAACGTACCTGTAGTGGTCCTTGCCGAGGATCAGGGCGTGGGTCATGTATGTTTCGAGGCAGCCACTGACGGAGACCGCGCCTGTGACGCAAATGTCCCCGCGTTCGAGGGACGTGAACTTCGATGTCGCGGTAAGCTTCTGCATCATTTCTTACTCAAACTGCGTCATGTGGTGCGCCTAACTTGAACTCTGTCCTTGCCAAAAGTACGACGTTATTGCAGAGGTCGAGACGGCATTGAGGTACGGCGTCGAGCACGTTTATGACATGACTACGAGGGACCATGAGGTGTTGTACAGGAGGGCATTGGGCATCTGCAGTAGGTTCTTGAGGGCCGTCAACTACCGTGGTGGTCGCACGGACGTCGTGCTTCCACCACGGGCTGCCTACCCCCGTTCGTCCTCTCCAGCTCCTACTCACGAGCCCGGTACATCTTCTCAGACACCCATTCGTTCGTCGTCAACTGTCCCACCAGCACCGAGTTGGTATGCCCCCCTCCCGGCACGTCGACTGTTCTGCAGTACGTGACCCGGCAGGTACGTGTTCATTACTTTCTCATTTTCCATTGACAAAATGTTGTCCAATTCCTCGTACTAACTTATAATTTCATAATACAGCCCCGTAGATGTACCGAGCTTACAGTGGAGCGGGGCCATCTTCAGCTCCACTGGGTACAGAGCTACACCACCTCGGTGCATCATGAATACGTGCTTTCTATTCCACTTTAAATACGGAAAAAAATATACAATAACATTTTCTTGGTTGCATAATAGGGTTCACAAACCGCGGAGGGGCTTCGGAGGACTCCGTCGAGGAGGAGGGGCAGAGGTCGAGCTCGGCATGGGTGGACGATCTTTTCGGATCTGACCCTGACGAGCTTGGTCCTTCGCAGTTGGGGGACGCCCCCATGCCTGCTACACAGGGTGCCACCCAGGGCTTCGTGACACCACATGCGGCCGCACCAGGACGTCCGCCTCACGATGTTGCCCCTCCGGAGCCCTTCACGTACAACCAGTACCAGACCAGAGTAGCGCAGCGGGCAGCGAGGCGTGATCGTGGTCGCGGTGAGCCTCGTTTCAAGAGGACACATTTAGTTCATAGGACCTCCTTTACCTTATGTAGGCTGGTGCAGGCTACGATGTTATCCAGTGTGTGTTGTGTACGTTTTGATGCTTGCAACAAAAAAATCGTCCACGATGCCCAGGCTCTTGAATCGCTAGAGTGTACAGTACTATGTAAGCTATTTACTATGAAAGCAGATGTGCTTGCCCTCTTCTCGGTCCTCTCGGCAAAGCTCATCTGGTCGAGACATCACTTCACCTAGGTCGGGCCCCGCCTCTCCCAAGTAGGCCAATGCAAAGACACTGATAGCTAGACCGATGCAGGCTATGATGTCCATGCATGTCCTTTTCCATTTGCCATTATTGACATGGTCCATCGACCATCTCAGTAGCGTTCTATATATGAGACGTTCAGCCAACATTCAAACGCACTGCTAACACTACCCAACCCGAATCCACCATTTGCAGTGAGGTTGCGTCTCCCTCTAAGAAATGTCATTGTGGAGGCAAGAGAGAAATGGGGTTCCACCATGGAATGAGCACCCCAAATGTCACTGCGGCTTCCATGCATGGTTGTAGGTATGCGAGAATGATAGACCCAAGGGGAAAAGGGGGTGTGGGTACTTCAAGTGTCTCGACATTGACGATAATTTCATGGTCAGTACATCCATTCATAAACATTTTACATATGTTTTCTACATGTACCAGTTCTTTTAACTAATAATGAGTGTACATGCAGGCATGTACATTTATGGAATGGATCGATGCTAGGCCTATAGGGGGGGTGCCCCTTTGGCCAGTGCAGCTGGAGACCAAAGCCCAATACTACAGAAGGATGGAAGTAGCTTGAGACGTGGCACGTGCTGCTCGGCTTGAGGAAGAACGACACGTCTGCCAATGGCAAATCCGTTTGAAGGGCAATGAGGATCAACTGCAGAGACAACATGAGGAGTTAGGTGCTCGAGAGGCAGCACTCAAACGGTGGGAGGAAGAATTCGAAGCTCATCAGATGTAGCTCCTCTAGGAAGAAGAACGACAGAAGAAGATGGAGCAGCAGGAGGCAGAATCTTCCTCCAAAATAGCGAGGAAGGAAAAACTTTCCCGGTTCACCTAGTAGAACGTTACTTGTCCTCCACCGATTTACATTACCTAAGGCATTCTATCCTAGCGAAGGTGCTCTTTTAGGTTTGTCATGTTGGGCGCCTCGGATGCCATTGTACTATTGCTTGTACTATTGCTTCTACTGTTATAACATTTCATCTCAGTACTGAGATTCCACACTATTCCAATTACACTACTTTGCGGCAAGTACAGTACTCAAACAGTGGTTTCCACTATTGACGTGAACCCTCACTGAAAAGCCTAAACTACACACTATTGACGTGAACCCTCACTGAAAAGGCTACACTATAGACTGCAAGAACTCTAAACGTGATGCCTTCTCAGGCGGATGGGACTCCACACTTAGACCTACATCCCTACACTTGCAAAAGCTATATGTACCATTTCTCAGGATGATTGAACACGACGGTGTACTGAGCACATGGGGCCGCAGCGTGTCTTCATCTCAGCACTCCCTATATTGAACCCGCCCTCCTAAATCCTTCCATGCCACTGAGCATAGGTAAGACTCTCATATCCTTCCACGCCAGTGAGCACGAGTAAGAACTATGGCATTCGCAAGAGGGAGAGGTCATGGGAGGAGGGGAAGAGGAGGGGGTGCTCCTATTCCAACCATCACTTGTCTAGGTTCGTTTGGTCCAACGGAGTATGAGGCACCCATCGACGAGTTCCCTTTGGAGGACAAGGCTAACTACGCCAAGTGGGTCGATCCACCACTTCCTGAGCTAACCTAGGAGTACATACACAACCTGAAGTGCAAGATATTTGATCTGGAGCGTAAGGTCGAGGATCTTCAGTCCGAAGTTGACACGAATCCTTGGGCGGTTGACATCACAGGTGACTTAATTTGCACTGATCCATGGTGCAAGTGCCCCTACCACCACAACAAGGATCGCCCCCCCATCTCCAACATCCTCTGGGGGTGCTGGCTACTATGGAGCTGGGCCGTCGCAGTCCTCGCAGAGCCCGTTCTACTAGGAAGTAGATATGGCTCTTTCCCCGGCTATTTCAATTACCTATGCCATGCTAGGTTTAGCAACATGCCACTTGGTTTAGTAATTTCGTTTGGATTCGTTGTAGTCTCGCTGGAAACAGTTATGTATCTGATGGCCGGGAGTTAAATCATTTTCAATTATTTCGTTCAATCACTCTACCTCTCTCAAATTATGAAGTTACATATTGCAATGGAACTAAATATTTCACTTCTAAAAATATCATACAAAATTACACAAAAATTAACTCATCAAAATTAAAACAGAGTTATAGCCCGAGATAATTCTGCTATAGCCATTTGAACCGGCTATAGCATCCTACAACCCGCTGACACCGAGTAAACCAGGCAGGGGGAGCCTGCCACCACTTGATACGGCGGAAGGCCAACTACTGCCATACGAAATGCCTAAAGCAGGCTACCGCCGTTTCGTACGGCGAGAAATGCATGTGCAACGCTCCGGGCCTCCTACCGCCGATCCAACCGGCGGAAGCAGACCTACCGCCATTTCGTACAACAGCATACATCTATTTCTACAAATTTTTCGTTTGACTATTTATTTCTGCAAAATCGTAAAACAAAAAAAATCAAATATGTGTGGCCTGCGGATATAGCCCATCACACAGCTCCGCATACATACAGTCCATTTATCTTGTGTTCCACACAGGTCCTCCGATGCTCCTTCATTCAATCAGAAGGATTGATCGACCCCATTTGCCGTTTGCTCTTTCAATAGAGTATACTGCTTGTCTGTACTCCAGCAAAAATTCGGAAGGCCTACCACTGACTTTGAATTCTATTTTAGTTGCTATCACAATGTTAGGTGTAGAACCAGGACTTGTGACTTTTCTGTGCAGTGTACACTACAAGAGGAACCACACGGTCTCTCATTTGGGAGAAAAAAAACACTCAAATGTAAACCAACGAGGACTAGAACCTAGTAGGTAGGTGGACATGCTCTTATTTGTTATTGTTAGAGGGCATGTACTCCCTCCTTAACGAAAAATTTATCGCCGGTGACTTTTCCTCACAACATTTGATTATTCCTATTTATCTTATTTAAAAAAATATTATAGATATATGAGAAGATAATTATGCTCAAAGTATCTTTCATAATCATAAATAAAATAAAATGATACTTACATAATATTTTGAATAAGATGAAAGGTCGAATCATCGTGATTAAAAGTTAATAGTGGTAAATATTTCGATACCGAGGCAGAACCAATTAATTGAATTCCTTATTTATTTATAATAAAATCAGAAATGGAGAAATTACATTATAGGCTCTAACCTTGCGCTGTTGTATGACCTAGTCTCGGTACGGTTTGCTTTTACTCGGGGAGCTAGGTGGCAATGCATTTGTTAAGATGCAAGCTTGGAGGCTAAACAGAGCAATCGACCAAATTCAGGTGGCAGCTGAGCAATTTTCTCTCTCTGTTTACCACCATGGATCCGAAACGTAAGTCAGAAAATTAGATTCCGATGAAATAGGTATGGATTGTTTGTCTTTCCCGTCAGGCTATTTTCTCGGAGCAAGATAATATACGTGCATATAGCTCAACGATGATAACCGTATTTCGTTGCCGAAGTTAAAATATTAACAATACTATGAATAAAAAAATACCACCGAACGGGCGCACTTGCGTACAAGATTCAGGAGCAGATTCTACATCTGTACATCCGCAGGGCACGAGAACTACACGCCGCGCGCCGGATCCGCGTACCATGTAAAAACGCGGAGGCGGGAGGGCAGCACCACCAAGAAACAGTCAATCATCAAACTACGAAACCCGCGTACAAGCAGCGACCATCTCACACCGGCGGCGCCGCCGCATACCCGCATTCCACGCCGTACACCGCCGGCGGATAGCAGCTCACCGGAGCAAGGTCCACCGTCGGGTACATACCGCTGGCCGGCACCGCCTCCCCAGCCGGCGGGTACAAGCTGCAGGACCACGCCGTCCCTGCCGACGGCGGGTACACCGCAACCGGCTCCACTGGAGGAGGGTAGTACCGCGAGTTGGTGACCGCAGCTTCTGCCGTCACCGGCGGTGGGTAGATTGGGATTATTTGCTCCGCCGGTGGCCACTCGATCGCCGGGTATAGCCGCGGCGCCGCGGTGGTAGGCGGCAGTGGGTGCGCGAGGGGACTGGTGGACGACGACGACTCCGTGGGGCAGGGTGAGGGCGGCGTGGCGACGGGCTCGCTGTCGCTGCTGTGGCCGTCGTCGTCGTCGCCGCCGTTCCTGCTGTCATGGAAGGCGTAGGAGAAGGAGATGACGCCGTTGGGCTGCCTGCCGTCGGGTCCCGCAAGCTGGTACGACACGCGGCGCGTGCACCCGTCGGCGACGAGGCCCGGGACCGGCACCGCGGCGGACGCGGTGAGCTTGTCCCCGAGGACGGCCACCTCCGCCTTGATCTCGAACCGCAGCAGCAGGACGTCGTCGTCTCCGTCGCCCTTCTTGCTGTTCTTGCCCGCCGCCAGCTCCGCCTCGTCAGCCGGTGGCGAAGAGGCGTCGGGGAGGTAGAGCCGCAGGGGCGCGTCCCACTCGGGGTTCACGCCGCCGGCGCGGTCCGTGGGCGTCTTGACGCGGTGTGGCCGGCGGTGGCCGTGGACGCCCCTGGCGGACGACGGGGCGACGAAGACGGACACGTAGAGGCAGGGCGTGTGGAACGGGAGCGACGACCTGACGCCGCGGCACGACACCCAGGTGATGTCGATCGCCGCCGGCTTCGGCCGCCGGCGCGGACTGCGCTCCATTAATTATCAACAGCGATCTGCGAACTGGGCACCCGCAAGCAAAAGCGAAGCGAGGACTGAGAAGAAGCTGTGTGCACTATTTCGTGACGGCAGACGGAAGAGGAGAGAGGAAATGAGAAGAACTGAAGAAGATGTTGTGCACTGGTGTGGCGTGTGACGAGATCGAGACGAAGAGGGGACGTGGCCAGCTGGGGAGGTTAAGAAGGTGCGGCGGGCACGATGACGCGGTGGCAGGGGACGACTGCAAGCAAGAAGTCTTCGAGGAAGGAAGGACGAGTACATCAGCGCATTTGCTCCAGACGGGGACGCTGCTGGGCAGCTACTAGTAAGAACGAGCGGGACGGGTCAGCAGCCCAACGAAGCAGCTCCACAACTTGGCTCGTCGATCGCCACGGCGCCGAGGAGGAGGGTGCGCGGCAACTTCTCGGTTTCCCTCCTGTCAGACAGCTACGCGTTCCCGTTACCGGCCTCGAGGACCACTGATTTATTGCCTGCACAAAAAATCTGGTAGTCGATAGGGTAGGGAGGGCAGCAAGGAAGAACTTGATCCCAGATAGTACAACATACAAGGGAGTTAGTTCCCCGGAACTTCCAACTTTGACCCTATGCAAAAAGAAGATTCTCCATCACATCAAATTTGCGGTACATGCATGGAGTACTAAATGTAGACGAAATCAAAAACTTTGTGAGTAGGGTACTTTGCGAGTCGAATCTTTTGAGCCTAATTAGTCAATATTTGGACAATAATTCATAAATACAAACGAAACGCTACAATGTGTTACAGTGCTACATCAGTGATTTTGGACACCCAAAAACAGGCAACTAAACAAGGCAGTAGCTCTGGACTTCGGCTATCTGGAACCCCGGAGGTCCTCCATTTTGCGAATTCCTATTTTGTTTCATAAAACAGTAGCAGTAGGGTACAAGTCTTGCTAGAATCATACGATCCTTTGGAGTGGAAACATAATCTTTGGGGAAAGAACCTACTCTTTCAGAGCCATCTCTGAACGGCCTCTGTCCTACCACTACCAGAAAGAATGCTGTTGGCGCTGCGCGGGCCGTAACCAACTTCCAATCACAGTTCACCACAAAAAGAAAGCCAGCTCTTCTGCCAGGCAATTTCTCCCGACTCGTCAGAAAAGCACGTTTTGACCTTGTCATCGTGGAAGATTTTCCACATGACCTTGCCACAACCTGTAAAACTTGACCTGGTCCATTTCGCGTGGGATCTGACAGCGAAAGATCTCTACATCAATTTTATGGGTAGTGCAGAAACTATTATCAAACTGATCACAAGCACACTGTAATAGCTGGGCAAACGGGAGACGGATCGAATCACTTGAGTTTTTAACCTAAAACGGCGTGTTTACACATGTATGTAGCACAGGCAGCTGTTTCCAAGAATTACAACCTGGGTATGGACAGTGTTTCAAGGGGGTAAAAGACGTTGAACTATACACTGGTGTTACAGCTAACTATGGCGGAGAACAAATAATTGCCCTCGGAAGCAACAAAAAACTTTACTGGCATCCGCTAGGCAACATCAAAAGTAAAGACCTTTGCTGTGTATCTATAGATCACCATCGGCTATAGATTACTCCAATCTGTGGTTCGTAAGGGGACATACTTCGACCGGTCATTGCCTCTGAAGCCAGTTGTTCTTGACGAGACCATAGGCATTGCAAGCACCGACGAAGCGCTTATGGACTCCTCCCCAAGGCCAAGGGACATAGAGCATGCCGACTGCAAATAAGATCAGATGAGGAAGGCAGACCAGTAACAGATCTACAGTAGAATCAGCTGTTGGAAGAAAGACAATCACCTTTGCCTTCAACAATACACGTTTTGCTTTTACTTTTACAGAAGATACAAAGGAGTTGCTATCATCTGCTTCTGTCTCCTCCATCTGCATCTTTCCGTTTCTGCAATGTCCAGGTTATATTATATGTTAAACCATAAATTCAAGTATTTTACTGAACACAAAATGCAATGGAGCCAAACTGGAAACTTTCTACAGGTTCAAGGAAAAGAACCTGTCCATATCAATTACTGAGTCCTCAGTGGCGCTCGAACCATCTTTGGTGTCAGCTGCTGAAAATTGACCAGGAGTCAAAGTCTTGTATGTTTGTGTGAAAGCACATGAAAATCAACTTTTTAGTTTTTACAAACCTTTACTGTCATCAGGTGCTAGCAAGGAAATCCCTAAGAAGACGAATGTCATGCCCAATACAAACATAATTATCCTGAGTGTATCAAATACCTGACAGAGGAAAAACAGAACCTTCAGTTTCTAATTGAGCAACACAAGATTCACATTGATATCACGAACAGGAACTCACTTGATATTCTTGAAAGTAAACAAATCCTGTACAAATAGAGAAGAAGGTCCATGCAATTTGAAACATTGGAACAATCAGTATTGCATCAAATAATGACAGCCCTTCATTCAATCTTGCCATCTGTCCCATAGGGGAGTTGAATTAGAAATCAGTGCATAAAGAAATAGCATGTACAATAGGCTCAGCCCTCAGGAACAATGCATTAAGGTTAGTCATACCCAAAATCCAGCAGTACACAGAAAAAGCAGAACAATTGAGTATGTGAACAAACTATGGAACTCGTATCTGCTGCTCATAGTAAGCCTCAGCATGTTAGACCTGGACAGGAATTGGGAAGGAGGGGAAAACAACACATGGTAGTCAGCATCAAATAAACCTGAAAGAATCAGTAACACTAGATGCATGGATCTTGACGAAATACAATATAACTTACAATGATTTTGCAAATAAGACTGAGCAAGATCCAATAGCACCCGATACAACAGCATAAGAAAATGGCAACATTGTTCGCCAATATGTACCAGCATCTTTTGAGCTATTTGAAATAATAGTTTCTCCACTCCTGCAACAAAGTTTTAAAACTGGTAAGGGAGAGCATGACCCTGTTAGTGAAGAGACTGGAATGGATTATATGAGCAAGGTCTCACCTATAGAGATAATGGTTGAATGCAACCACAAATACCAATGACATGCAATAAAGAACAAACACCAAATTGCTGTATTTTGCGATCAGCTGCTCCGGCGTGTAAACTGTCAACATAATTTTAGTATCAGCAAATCTACTTAGGAACCATGAAAAAACCGAAGTTAAGACTAGATGCTACAATTACATGATGATGATGTTTAAGAACAAAAACAAGAATAAGTAATGTAGGTTTAAATTTATCATAAGGACTATATATAGTACTCTAATAGAAATCGTGGATGGAACCATACCAGGTGATTGATGGTTGCCAAAGGAAACTAAGAAGATGTTGCCAAAGACGATAAATGTTGTGGCTACCATAACTCTGGAACATGAGCAAAACCTTTATTAATCTCATGATTCCATGACTCCATGTATTGATTGTAATTTTCATTCCAGTTACCAGAAAGCAAGAAACATACATACTTCACCGAAATAGTCTTGTTCAATACAAAGTAGGCAAATGCAATGTTGGACACAAACTGGATTGATCCAAGAGCTGCAAGAAGTGACTGAAGTATAACAAAATAAATCATCAATTCCCACACTACAACTCTAGACTGAAAATGTAAAAGAAAACATTATTGATGCATTATTAGTTCTAAGTAAGAAGCAAGCTGAGGTGGAAACTATGAGTAAGCATCTCTTATTTTTTTTTTGTCAAGAACTAATGGGAAAACGCTAGTCCTAGCCAATCCACAATGTCATGACATGTTTACACAAAATCATTCATGACTTTTCTGTATAAAACATAATTATTTCTGCATGTTAAACTAAATTTGCTTTTGAGGAGATCATAACGAACCTGTGCAGCATATGCAAAGGACATGAAGTTGAGGCAGTTCCCAGCAGCAAAAAAGAGTATACCTGAATGCAGATGTAGCATTGAAGTTAGTTTAATTAATTTACCAAGGACTCTAAACTTAGTAACTAAGTTCTATAAGACACAGGATTACCTATTCTCCAAGTCTGGAAATGCATGACTGATTTTGGAACAAATTTTTCATTGCCCTCACTGTTGTTAATTGCGGAAAGCTTTTCTCTCTGCCAAACAAAACAAAAAGAATCTTTTATTGTTCCACCAGGTAAAACAGAACATTTGTTCCGCCACGTAAAACAACATCATATCCACATAGGGGAACTGATCCTAGTTCAGTTGGTGGGACGTGTGGGTGAACACCCTCACCACCCAAGTTCAAGCTCTCTTCAACATGAGCTTGAGTGCATATTCCTTCTTACCTAGTTTTTCATAGGTTGGTCATTCTTTTTTAATCTTCACATATATATCACCACAACCACATTTATTTCAAAGGATGTTCAGTATTGATGTACTCCCTCCGTCCCAAATTGTAGGTCGTTTTAGCATTTTTAGGTGCATAATTTTTGCTATGCACCTAGATATAGTTTATGTCTAGATGCATAATAATGTCTATGAACCTAGAAAAGCTAAAATGACCTACAATTTGAAACGGAGGGAGTAGAAAATATGCTTAAATAACACAGCAAAGGTTAGCTGTTACCAAAATTGGCCTGGGAGATCAAGCTATATTTGATGTGATGCCCTATAGTTTGTCAAAATTTATAGCTTACAACATGTTCAGGTGCATTAGAACTAGCTAATCAGGATCCTAATTAGTACTCCCTCCATTCCTGTTTATAAGGCGTGATATGACATGGCACGGTCTCCTAAATTAGACTTTGACCATTCATTTATCTTATATTATATTATTTATGGTTATAAATTTATAATCATTGGAGAGTACATTTGATTACAAATCCAACCATGTCAAGTTTATATTGAAAAACAAAAAATTGTTGAGTAAATTATTGGTCAAAGATGGTAAAGTTTGAATCTTGATATGCGTGTGCGCCTTATAAACAGGAACGGAGGGAGTAAATACAACATTTTCTCATGAAAGCTGTAGAGGAATCAGCTAAAGGTCAACTGGTAACCAGAAAACATATTACTAGGGTTCAGTTTTTTTCTTTTGGCAAAAAAGAAGGATTTAGACTAAGTGTTTCCACCCTCCTTTGTCCCCGTGGCTTGAACTAGGGCAGCAGCATGTTTCCCCTGACCATCGCACTGAAGCATATATACAGTACATTATAAGAAAGAACTAAGAGCATAATTCAAAGACAAGTAATATCCACCTGATCATGGCCCAATTTCAGAAGGTTGGTACCAAAGTTTATGGCAACACTCCCCACGATGTTTATCAACGCCCCTATAACCCAGTCACCCATGAGTCAAGCGTACAGGTATCTGCTACAAATATATGGGATGCTCCTTCAACAAGCCCCTTCTACAACAGCACATTGCTCTTGCTTTTGGCAGAAGACTTCAAACCATTGAGATCTTTCTTTCTCTCTCCTTTTTTCTTTCCTTTTTTCCGTGGGTGTGTTCACCCCAGTAGTGTGTCACAAACCTCCAAGAACCAGTGTGGAGCTCAGCCTGCAAATATGGCGTAAATGCCGTATCAGACACACACAATCGGGATGAGTGCCATCAAGGATAGCATCATTTCAGGAGACATTCAAAGAGAGAGGGTATCATTTGACAAGGCATTCAAAGAGGGCCTATCAACTCGCTGCCAAAGTGGAGGATGGACATTCCTGGGGAGGACAGCTAGTTTTGTGCTTAACAATGGCATGCTACACTAAGCCCTTCGCCTTTTCAACAAACCAATCTTTTATTGTCCTTGCCAGATAGAAACAACCTCACATTCCAGCAACCTGTCGTGAGTTCATCACCAAACGGGGGCCTACCCACGATCCTAAGCAAGCACAGCGCAAACCTGACAATCTAAGCAACTAAATTGGGAAGGCAGCAGGCAGCAGCACCAGGCACGGAATCAGAAACCAGGCAGATCTAATCAAAAACGGAGAAATGGAGCGAATCCTTTTGCAGAAGTAAAGGAATGGGCACCATGGCATTTCCGTCTCAGATCTAACTAGTCCGAGCGGCAACACAAGCTAGAAGAAGCAATACCCACGAAACAGATAGAATTGTTTGAGCAGTAAACGCGTGCAGCGAAGCAACATTAACGATAACAATAACAATTGGGGGGAACGGGCGAGCAACCTAACGGTTTTGAACCTCGGAACGATTGGGAAATGGGTTTCGACAGCTCCCAGATTGGTGCGCGCATTTCAATTTTGATTTTGGGGACCGGAACGCTCGGGTGGATTCCACGAACTCACCAGCAAATCGTGCCGCGTGCTTGCTCCTCGGAGCGGGCGGCAGGGGGGCCCTCCGCTCCACTGCTGCCCGCGCGCTGCAGGGCCAGCGCACAACGGCACCCCGCCGGCCGGATCCGCTGACGGCGAGGTCCGCCGAGGACGCGAGAGGAGGAGGGCGGGTGCGGCGAGGCGAGACGAGGGTCTGCGGAGGCGGCGGAAGGCAGCGGCTGAGAGCAGGGGATGCTCGGGTGGCCGCGGCGGCGAGGAGGCGAGGCGAGCAACGAAGGAAGCTGCGATGCGGTGGTGGTGGTGGTGGACGAGGAGGCCCGAGGGAGGGGAGGAAGGCAGGGGTGAGGGGGGGAGAAAGGTAAGAGGTGGTGGGCACGTCAAGATTCGCGCGCGCCGTCGGATGCCAAATCGTGCGGGCCACTGAAGGGTGGGGCCGGGAGAGGGACAGGCGGGCGGACAGCCGGGGCAAAACCTGCTTTTCCGGCCAATTCCTTTTTCTTTCGTCATCATCATCAAGAGAAAAATATTTTTTTCTTTTTCTTTCTTTCTCGTGTTGCGTGCTTCTTCTGATGGAGTACAGGAATAGCAGTGGTAATCGTTTCTGCGAGTTGAAACAAAGGTCTCAGCCATCGGTTGGGGGTTGGACTTTCGCTCCGTCACCTTTGGAGCATCTTTTGCTTCGTTTGCAATTTTTTGGTGCTAGCTTTGAGGGACAATTAAGCTAAGCTACCAACCTTGAGGGACGGAGGTTCAGATTTCTATGTTGTAGCGGTAATTTTCAACTGTCGTTTCAGTTGCTTTTTGTCTTTTCCCTTTTCCACCACATCTTTGTTTTGGATTTCCCTCCTATACGGTTTTTCAGCATATTATGGCAACATCGTAATTATAGGTAACGTTTTTTTGAACGAACGGCTACAAACATGCCTATTTCGTTGGTATAGCGGAAAAGAGTACAAACCAACTAACTGGTGAAAAATAAAATTATTAGATCTAATTTGTAATAGCAAGGATATCGGTCCTTCACCCCCTTTTCATCCATACATCTGCCTTAGCTTGTATTTTCACGAAAGGGAAATGGTAGACGCTTTGACTTTTTAGAATACTCATGAGTTCCTTTCTTTCCAAATTTCCTAGATGACTAACATGTTAGGCTTCGAATCGTCTTCCATGGTGGTGTGGTTGGAGTCTTCGTTTGGGATATGATGGTATTACCGCAGACAAGAAGGGACTCAATTTTTTTAATAACAAAGGGATCATCATTTAAGAACATAACCATTTTCAAATCTAGCATGTAAAAAATTCTTACGAAGACTTGATGATAAACCAAATTATTTTGAATGGTTTCTTTTAGAAACATGGTTAAACAAATACGCTCACGCACGCATGCTATGATGTGGTTGCGGATGACACTAACACGCATAAACATCCATTTACTATGCCAGTAAATCTTGAGGTTGATAAAATCATCACATGCACATTGTACATCTACTAAATGAACAATAATTAGCTATATAAAGTGTGGATGATCCGTCAGTAAAGATACAGGTATAGTATATCTAGGTAGAAATAGAACTAATTTTGAATAAGCACGATCTGTGAGCTCCCATTTCTCCTGTAGCTGCACGCGGGTCGTCAGTGCCCGTCTCCGAAGTACGGACGCGTTGTCGGGCATCTTTCACCTTTGATTATCAAGCCGTTCTTCCCCTTTCCCTTTGGTTTTGTGTGCCTTCGCTAGTTCTCCTACTACTCGACCGATCTCCTCCACTTTTTTAAGCATGGAGGCATGGAGCATGTGAGCGAGGAGAGGGAGCTTCCATTTCCAGCATCCACGCACCAGTCGCTGCTTCGGCCCCGGCTGCCGGTGGCGACGGCGATGTGAGTAAGGTCTGGTTTGGTTCACTTGCTTAAATTTAAGCACCCGTCACATCAAATGTTTAGATACTAATTAGGAGTATTAAACGTAGACTATTTACAAAACCGATTACATAAGTGGAGGCTAAACGGCGAGACGAATCTATTAAGCCTAATTAGTCCATGATTTGATAATGTGTTGCTACAGTAAACATTTGCTAATGATGGATTAATTAGGCTTAATAGATTTATCTCGCCGTTTAGCCTCCACTTATGTAATGATTTTTGTAAATAGTCTACGTCTAATACTTCTAATTAGTATCTAAACATTGATGTGACACTTGCTTAAAAATAAGCAAGGGAACCAAACGGGTCCTAACGTTGACCCAGCGCGCGGGCTCCGAGGAGGATCCTTCACCAAATCGCCACGGCTCGGGAGTCGCTGGTCATGGTCAAACAAGGCTTGGTTACTGGTTTTACCACTGCGTACCCGAAGGTCAAACAAGGCCAGATTCTTGCCACGTCGTTTTTTTGTCGGGCCCACTGGTCATTTTGCATGTGGAATTTGGCCTGCACAGCCTGCATAATGCCACGTTCGTTTGGCTGCCGGAAATGGAGGATTTACTACTGGGTTAGGCCCTGGGGCATGTACATCCCCACTGCGCGCTGTCGAGGTGCTAGCTGTTGCACCGACGGTTGTTACCGAGTTTTGGCATGCAAAAGCAAAGCCTTTTTTGTTCTTATATCGTCGGTTAGGCCGTCCGCGTTCGCTAACCACCAGTGGAGTGTGGAGTTCGAACTGATCTCGCTAGCTAGCTCCACCAAACATGTGCACTTTCTTTCTCCTCCTGTGTGATGAAGTGTGCCAAACAAATACGGTGACATGTGGGTGTGGTTAGGCCATTGACCCTTTTGACGCGTCAATCAAACACACACAAACGTGCTTCCCAATCATTTTTGGTCCGTGGTTTGGTCGCAACGGGACGATGATGGCAGTCTGCTGTCACGAGCTCACGAATGCCTTGCACGGCCGCCGAGTGGCCGACGTGTACGGAATCCAGCTGCGGATGGGCTTCGGCTTGCCCGTGTGAAGCCCAAGCCTAAAAGGCCCAGAGCATGCAAAAGGGCCCAAGTGAAAACCCCTCGGGCCTCGGCTAGTCTCGGGTGAGACGGACCCTCCACCGACAGCGCCGGCGGCCATGGCGGAGACGGCGGAGGCTGCTCAACCTCACGCCGGCGGTCGCCATCCTCCGGCGCCGTTGGAGACAGCGCCTACCTAACTTAGTCGGCTCTCCCCTCGGCGAGGATCCGCCCCCCCCCCCCCCCCACTTGCCGATATTACTGGAGTGCTGGTAGAGAGACCTCAATCTGATTTTTACAGCAAAAGGAAAAAAATATCCCATCCTAAGCTTTCAGTTGAAATTCCTTAGAGAAATTTCTGATGCTTGCAGGTTGGATACCAGAAGAAATTGCTCTGAGCCTGGGGATTAGATCGAGGTAACTTCAGTTACCAGATTAGATTTTTAGTCGCTACAAGTTTGGCCTAGACATCTCATTTCAATATTTCGGAGTTATGGATGATACAAATTTTTGAAAGTGTAGCTTGTGACCTCGGTCAATAAATGTTTCTGTAGTACAAATGTGCGATGCATGGCATTGTGTTACTTGCATACAGTATACGACTGAAAAATTTCTCACGCCAACAAAACTGACATGTCTTCATCAGATTCAGTATAAAATAGGTCTTGCAATCTAGTGCTGGCGTACCGTTTCTTGACCCGCCCATGGTCTATGGATCAGGCATGGCTCAACCATCACTAGCATCACTTTGCTCTTTTGGATTTTCTCCGGTTACAACATCAATGGAACTTTCTGATGTATGGGTATTCTTAATGCTAGGAGCACATTTGGCATCTTTTGCACTTTATCCCCTATGTAGATAGATTGGTATTCATGGTGCATTCATAAAAAGAAGTCATGTAGAAAACATTAAAGTATGAGTACGAAGCAACATTGTGAATTTACTTCAGGGTCCAAACGAATTTGGATCATGGCTTCCGGAGCAGGGCATTAGTTGTGGGAAAATAGTGGAAACACCACATTCATATAACTAAAGCCTCATAATATTAAGAGTACAATAAATCTGACGTTTTCTACTTTAAAAAAGCAATAAAATCCGTTGCATGCGGTTCTTATTTGTAACTGTAATAAAATAAATTGTTGATCCCCATGGATTGTTCTACAGTCTGCATCCACATGTCCTGCTTTCCTTTTCCAACAGAATGCAAAGTATTTATTGATATCTCTTGAATGAAAGTACAGAAATTCCTTAAAGCTATCCTTTTGGTGACTCTGATGCAGACAAGATACTGAGCTACCCCTTTTAATCATCCTATAGAAATGCTCTCTTAAACCCTGTTTAGCCTAACAGAACAAGGCTTTTACTGCCTGGCACGTGTTAATACCAGCCTAACGGCTACTGCTGCTTCAAGGACAGCTTGCCGAAGCTGAACTACCAGAGTAAGTAAAATGTCTGCATTAGGATTCCCAAATGGGTTTCTCCAAAGCAGTTGAGTCAAGAGATGACTGATGGTAAGAGTAGATATGTTCCTGTGGCTTCTGCTGCTCATCAGAATAGCTCAATGCTGTCACATCTGCATTGTAAGTCTCAGAACTCATTTCCAAATTCCCACTGCCTCCTAAGCCCAGAAAGTCTTGTGTTAGTCCAGCATCTCCTACCCCTGAAATATTTTCCTGCCTGCTGTGCTGCATCTGACTTCCAGGAAATATGCCAGGGCTCTCCTTTTCTGATCTCATGGCAAATGGATGATTCATCAGTCCAATTAAAGGCACTGTAGTAGGTTTGTAACTACTCACCCATGGTGAGTTCATCAGAATGTTACTGCGACCACTCATGTAAGAGCCCTCATCTTCAGCTGTCTTGATGCCAACACTATTAGCTGCTGAATTCCCAAGGGAATCTCCTTGGCTTCCAGAAGATATGTCCATATGATCACGAGTAGTCACATTACTTGGGAAACTTTTTAGGAGCAATGGTGATATAGGATCCTGGCTGGTCTTTGCTCCCATCTCTGCAGCTTTCTGTAGCAGTGCAGTTGCAGACATGTATGGAGAATTCATGGACATATAAGGGTAGCTTGATGCACTTCCATCAAGTGGAAAGCCTGAATCCTTGGGTGATATCTGGTTGGAGAACAATGCTGTGTTCCTTGTAATGAGAGCGTAAGGGGACAAAGATCTCAGATGACTGTCTGAATTATGGTCATTGCTAGACATGTTTGCTATCACATCAGTTGGTGAAGCGGGGAAGGTAGGTACTCCATGTGAAAAGATATCCTGCTGGTGACCATGCAGGCTTCCCACCATTGTTGCAAGGCTGTGGTTAACCCTGGAGTTGTCTTCAGCCAGTGCATCACAAAAGGCTCGATGTGTGATGAAACTATCCTTTCTGCATAAACATACAATAGAAATTTGAAGGCGTGAATTTTCATATGTTGAATGTGAGATATAAATGCTCATATTGAAATGTGAGATATAAATGCTCATATATAATACACCCATCAGTGCTAAATGATGTCAAGTAATGCCAAAACTCAATATTTCATTGGCATTGCATTGCTTCAGTTGCTGACACAGTGACATCTATGGGAACTGGTAAGCTCATTTGTTTTTAATTAAATTGGAGTAGCCTCGTAGGCAACACATAAATAAGTATCCTTCCAGTTCTTGTACTTCACATGAACAGACTTTGAGTTTCCTTTGAGTATATTTTCCTTTTAAGCACATAAACCTTTGTTATCATGGCTAGCGCTGACACATATGCTTTACTCAGCACTCAAGGACCCATCCTTTGCCCATTTTTGTTTTGGTAGCTGCAGTTGTTAACTACTATATACCTTGAAATATTTAGCCTGTGTAACAGAATAATATGCATAAAGTCATAATCATGCATTTCTTTCATTGAGTCACACGTGCAGAAGTATGACAGTGTGATACAAGAACAGTTAACTTCATTGATCATTCTACAGCCAAGTGTAGCTCGTTTAACTACTGTCTATGGTGTTGTTGGTTGAAGAGTGACATACCTTGAGAAAATTGTTCCACAGTCACATCGGTATTCCTTGGTACCACATATCTTTGTGTGTGCCTTCCAGTCCGATTGAACAGCATACTTCTTTGAACACCTATCACACTTCCACTTCTTCTCCCCATGCTTCCTGGAGTAGTGCTTTTTTATGCCTGTGAGATCGCCCAAAGCTCGGCTGGCATCATGGTGAGGACAGGTGAGCTCAGGGCAGACATACACCTTCTTCTTAGCTTCTGTGCTGCTTCTCTGCTTCAGCTTCCATGGTAGG
This sequence comes from Setaria viridis, assembly GCF_005286985.2. NCBI lineage: Eukaryota > Viridiplantae > Streptophyta > Magnoliopsida > Poales > Poaceae > Setaria > Setaria viridis. Next base: position 25,024,320 of record NC_048263.2, on the reverse strand, counting down.
TTATGACCTCTCCTGTGGAGCTGGAGGTTCTGGTCTCTCTGAAAGCCCTTGAGGCAGACCTCACATATATATCTGTTTGTTGCAAGGAGTGTCTTAGGTGACAAAGCCACTACTTCCACATCAGGATCTGCCAGAGGAATATCATAAACCAATGTTAGGTTGTTACAGGTTGAAGTGCTCATTCAAGTTCTCTTTGTTTATCACTTCAGCTTCTAATCATGTCATACATTGAGACTTCTAATCATGTCATACATTTAGACCTATCAAACAGTCCATGTTTCTTTGCTACTTCGGTTGTCAGTGAATCACAGTGCCATAAAGTGCAAGATTTGGTTTACTATGATACTATGATACTATATCTAAGAATCCTTTGGTTCCATCTATATATCTCAATTCTTGGTGGGAATGAGTGTGAACAAAGTTAAACAATCTATTGCGGGGATAGGTATATAGCTGATACTAATGGCCAAACAAAAAAAAACTGTTGAAAACTATAATCTAAGGTGAAAACACTATATCATGTGTGTCTTAGTAAAAAGTGGAAACAACATTGCATAATAACATTTTTCTTGCATACCTGGATTCTCAGGTGAAGGATAAGGTAAGATTGTTACATATAGTTTCTACTGCACTTCAGAAATTTGGATCACTCTTCATCTATCTCCTTTGTTTAGTTTCTCATAAAATTGTAAGTAATAACCAAGATCATTCTTTTAAACATAGCATTCATGAGTTTCTTATATTGCACTTGCACGTGTGTTCATGCAGTCATGCAATCTTGATTGGAAAAAAAATTAGGCATGTATTCATTGTTTATGGCATGATGACCAACATTAGTTGAAAAGTGATGTTATTAAATGCTTTAAGAAACCTAGTGTGCTAGTTGAAAAATTGAAGCACCATACCTAGATTTCCTGGATGACCTCGTCTCTTTTTCACTGCAGGCATGACAGTGTCACCTTTGCTTGACCCAGCCGCACAAGCTTCTAGCTTCGCCTGCTGCTGGAAGTTGTTCAGGGATTCTTCTTCCGACGTGTGTGACATTGCTTGGAAGTCCAGATACTGGTTGCAGAGGGTGCCAGCAAGGTGAAGGGGGATGGTGATTTATGCACAACGGAACCAAGGGGTTGCAATTAGACAATAGGGAAATGGTTGATTTAACTTTCAGTCAGCATCATGACTGCAATGCTGACGCTATTATTATAACCCATGGAATGCGAATCTGATTGCCTCATCAGCACGAATGTTCCGCTTATTGTTTCTAAAGAATTTGTCAGTATCCTGAAGTTTGCTAAGCAAAGCTCCACGGAAAAAGAGTAGTCTTGAGCTATGTTCTACTGTATGCTCATTTCATTGCACTCTGGTTACTGTTATGCCTGGTGTGCCACTCTTTTGATAGAAAACCCATCTGGAGGACCAGAAAGATAACCCATCTGGAGGACCAGAAAGATCTATAAAACTGTGGACTGCAGATGGTAATTTTGCTGCTGATCTTTTACAGTTTAGAAAGCTGTATGCCTTGCAATTATCGACAGGAGAGGCCCTAATGTATGTCATGTTTCACCCTGGGGATTAAACTAGCTTGTCAGCGTCAAGATGGATTGTTTGGGTGGTAAATTGATAACGTTGTTTTCTTGAGATGATGTCGCAATCAGATGGAGGAATAAAATTGAGGCGATCTGTGTGAAGAGCAGGCAGGGGACGGTTTCGTCGGTACAAGGGAGGATGCCAACTGTGAGATCCGGCAGAAGAGACAAACGTTGGCCGCAGTTTTTATATCCGGCTTGCCGTGGTATCAACCTCCTCTCTTTGGTGCAACTGTGAGATCTGCCCTTGTTTTAGTATTTGGAGTTTTCTGAGCTGCATGAAGCCTGGAGGTTTGAAGAGTTCTACGTCATGTCTTCCAATTCAGAAGCTGTGTTACCAGAAGAGGCTGAAATGTATGTCAAATGAACCGTTCACCGATTTGGCGTCTTGCTACCATGGTGAATAGCAGGGTTCAAAAGTTCTACACATGACTTTAATTTGTCGGTTATTTGGTGATATTGTCAGGATTGGCCTTATGACCTCTGTTAACCTCGCCTCTTGGATGTTATCAGGTATTTTTCGAGTTCTTGTGAAGCCCAAAAGTATGGGGCTTCTGTGCTCATAACTGGTAGCGAAACCATGAGGGAAACATCATTTGCTGCAACTCGATTCAATCGAGCGGCGTCCACTTCGCCATTGAGCTTTGCCTGATACCCTGATACCCTTTGGAACTGTACATAACAAATCATTAGAAGCATGCTGGGTCTGGTCATTACTCACTCCGGAGTCTGGAGCAAGCTGTGCCTGTGTTTCATCTTCTCTCCAGGAGCCATGCACTGTTTACTGATAATGAAGGGAGGGCCTGGCTCGTTCGGTGACACCGAATACAGAACAAACAAAGCGCCAAAGCCGTTATCCGGACTGCCCTATGCTGGCGTCCTGGTTCAGCAGCTTATGGATTTACAGTTTCAGAGCTGAGGCCTGCATCTTTCTGAATATCAGCAGACAAGGGAAAGGACAAAGGAGCAGAGAAATTTACAGTTTCTGCAAGACAGCAACTGAAAAGGACGGCATGAATGGAGTACAATTTACAAGGAATGTTTTGTTTCTGCTGTTCTGCAGCGACTTCTGACTGTTTCCCCTGCACTTTCTCGCAGTGGCTATTCAGGCTATTGTGATATGTGAGCACTGAATGGCCGGCTGGTGAATGGTAGATGGAATGGAATGAAGCTTGGCAATTTGCAACAGAGATAACTATTACTAGTCACTACCCATCCAAATACATTGTGCACAACAGATTAATGAACAGTCACTCCAACTGCTAGAACTAAGGAGGAGCTAGAGCTAGCACAGGAAAACAAGCCCTAGGAATCAAGAAGGGATCGGGTCATATCTCGTAGGTGATGCCGACCCTGAGCAGCTGGTCCTTGGGGATGGACAGTGCCTTGTGGCTCTCCCGGAGGTTCTTCCGGAGGACCCCGTACACGTTGTTCACCACCACCCTCTTCACCACCGACGACCCCGCCGCCGCCGTCACCGTCGCCTCGCCCATCAGGTACACCACCCCGCGCGCCGCCTCCCCGTCGATGAACCGCTGCTCCTCCTCCATCGCCGCCGCCACCGTCCGGTCGCCGCCGGCGAATGCGGCCTCCTCCTGGACGAACACCTTGAGGCGTTCGAGGAGGAGCGTGGCGAACTCCCCGTGCCCCTCCATCGGGTCCGTGTACCCGTACCTCGCCACGCAGCGGAACACGCGGTGGCCCATGGGTCCGACGCGGCGGAAGATGAAGCGCTCCGGCGCCGCCACGCGCGGGATCGGGAGGTGCTTGATGGAGACGAACACGAAGACGGCGTGCACGGAGGGGATCTTGTCCACCAGCCGGTGGAACACGGGCGGGATCCCCTGCACGAGCTCCGAGTAGAGCAGGCCCACGCCGGGCACCCGCCGCACGTCGTGCCGCGCCAGCACGGCGGCCAGCTCCGCCGCCGGCACCGCACGCTCCAGCTCGTGCCAGTAGCGCAGGACGTGGACGTAGTGCCACGCCGCCATGAGCCCCATGAGAACCAGCGAGAAGCAGAAGGGCAGGTACCCTCCCTCGGCGAACTTGGACAGGATCGACGACAGATACAAGAACTCGGTGAAGCCGAAGACGGCGTAGAACGCGGCCACCAGCGCCGGCGGCGTCTGCCACGCCAGCAGCATCACCACCGCCATCAGGTGCGTGGTGATGGAGAAAACCGTCACCACGCAGATGCCGTACGCGTTCCCGATGTTGGTCGTCGTCTGGAACGCCAGCGTGACGGCCACGCTGGCCGCGCCGATCAGGAAGTTCACCTCCGGGAGGTACACCTGGCCCTCGTACTTGCTGGAGGTGTGCACCACCTCCACCGGCGGGAAGCAACCCAGCGACAGGGCCTTGGACAGGATCGCGAAGGCGCCGGACAGCATGGCCTGGCTCGCGATGATGGCCGCCATGATCGCCACCACGAACACCAGCCAGAACATGGGCGCTGCATTGTTTTAGCTCACGTCTTCAGCTTTGACATACATTTATTTGCATATATGTATAATTTCTTACTACTACTAGAACACATGAACAAGCCAAACAAGCCATTGATCGATCATTCGGCTGTACCCGGGATGGACTTGAAGAAGGTGTCAGCGACGTTTTCGGGGAATCTGCGCAGATAGGCCGCCTGACCCATGTAGCATAGTGAGACGGAGGGGAAGAGGATACAGGTGAAGCTGATCTGCAAGAGCGAACGAATAATTTGGTAAGGAGTAGCTACTATAAACAGCTAACAAGATGTTCCGGTTCCGACAACTGCAGAGGGAAACACTAAATCAAATTAGGCTATGGCTGTTGGCACCTGAATGGCCCTGATGTTGAAATGGCCAAGGTCCGCAAACATGGCCTCGGCGCCTGTTTCCACGAATGGACATCGAATTTGATAGATCAAGCACGGGGTTTTGCATCATCAAATGTTCGAAACAGACAGTAGGTCTATTTGAAGACATACCTGTGATGCAGAGGATGACGCCCCCAAGCGAGACCCAGGCCTCCTTGCCGTTCCTGCTGAAGTACTGAAGGATGTACATGGGGTTGAAGGCCCGGAGGACGGTGACGTCGTGCACGGCGAGGTTGTACATCCCGGTGCTGGCGATGAGGAGGAACCACACCGAGATGATGGGGGCGAAGGAGTAGCCGACCTTGTCGGTGCCGAAGCGTTGCACAAAGAAGAGCACGAACAGGATGGCCACCGAGATCCACACCACTTCCACTGTAGCAAAAACGGCATCGGAAACCGGTTCTAAAGCTAGCCATCAACCATGCCATAAGCAGGCTCACGAGTCAGTAACTGGTATGTGAAAGATGCAGCATACATTGAGTCAAGTTGGGCGCTTTCTCCCTGATCCCACTCACTGCCGACAGCACTGCAAGAACAGAATCCATCAGGAACACAAATCGATCGACGTGCTCCGATTGGCACAAATAATTATTGCCATCTCGCTCCGTACCAGAGATCGCTGGCGTCAAGGTCCCGTCGCCCATGACCATGGAGGTGCCGAGAATGGTGATGGTGAAGAGGCCGATCTTGGCGGCTTTGCTGGACTCGAGCTTCTCCTTGAGCCACTGCGCCCTCCGCAGCCGCGAGCTGGGCGCCTCGACGCCGTAGTTGGACACCGTGGCGTCCTCGGTCTGCTGGTCCGGGATCATCCTGATCTTGGCGTACCGCGAGATCAGCGAGTACAGCGCAAACGTCCCGCCTGTTTCATTCATTCATATGGACCATAACCATGCCGTGTCAATCACACGCAGTGCATTGCTCCGGTTGAACAAGAGTAGTGATCGATGTCAGTAACGGAGGACGACAGCTAGGTAGGTAGCTCACCGTCGCCGTTGTCGTTGGCGTGGAGGACGACGAAGACGTACTTGAGCATGGGGATGAGGATGAGGGTGTAGAGGATGAGCGAGAGCACGCCGAGGAGGTCGTCGGGGTGGCGGATGCCGTCCGGGAAGGTGCTCGAGTACACGTACAGCGGCGACGTCCCGATGTCGCCGTACACGACGCCGACGCTCTGGAACGCCAGCATCAGCGTCCGCGCCCAGCTGCCCTGCACGACGGCGCGCCATCCCGATCCGTGTTACCGATGATGTCTATCTGTGAACAATTTAAGTAGCGCACGACGGGAAGTGAGCTAAATTAAACGTGTGATCCTGACCCTGGAGCCGTGGCACTTGTCGCCGGAGACCTTCTCGGCGTCGCCGTAGAGCGAGTCATGGCGCTTGAGCCTCTCGGCTGCCGCCGCGGGGCTCTCGGCGGCGGCTTCGGCTGCCGACATCTCTTCGTTCCTCGCTGGTGAGTGATCTCGGGGTTTATGGTCGATCTACGGAACCTCTATAGGCTTCAGATCCCGGTGCTCGGCCTGTTACAAATATTCTTGTGAGAAGCCGAAACTCAAATTCTCAAAATATTCCGAAAAGAAAACTATGCAGATCAGGCACTCTTCTTCTGTCAACAGCTAGCCAGGAGGATGATCTCGGCACGGAGAAATGTGAAACGATGGGCTCCGTTTGGTTCAGAAGTTCAATACAAATAAACAGAAAATGCAATGGATGAACAATGTTTCTACTATACATTTGACTAGACGAGAAACAGATAAATTATTAATAGCGAATAAAGCTGTGAGATGAGATCCCGGGGAGGAGAAGGCCGGGGACGACGGCGGAGGAGATACCCGGGATCCGGATGGATGAGGGTCTGGAGAGACGCTTATATCTGCCCCGCCGCGCTCAAGGATAGCAAATCCCTTCGCCTGCTGCCCTGTCGCCATCTTATACGCACGGCATTCACAGGGGCAGCAGATGCCATCGTATCTCCCCGCTGGGAGAACAGCCTCTCCGGTGCCAAATCTGGAGAGATCGATCTCTGATCTCTCTGCCCCGGCACCGCCTTGCGAGGTTGCGAGCGAAGACGATGAACGGAACTGGCTGGAGGTGGCCTGCCTCTCTGTCGTCTCTCCCTCTAAACCTCCCATTGGTGCTACGTGGTTTATGCGGTTAGTTATTACGTTTCACCTGTCAGCGACGTCGCAGGATTAAGATCTTTCGCTGGCCATGTTTGGCTTGGTCGTCCAGCATGCATGCGTCGTCATCAGCTGTTGCCTGTTGGTTGGTTGTTGTTGCAGTGGTGGCCGCTTCTTTCTGTTCTGGACGAGATGAAACGGAATGATGCCGTGTCTTCAGTCAGCAGGAAAGAAGACAGCGGTGGGGGCGGGAAACAAGTGACGGAGCTGATCTCACGATCGAGATCAAGCTCTCCACGGAATGAACCAGAGAGAGATTGTGCGGCCCTGGGCTGCATATATACTTCGTTCTCTTTGGAACATGTGTGTATTTTACTAGTAGAATTTAAGATTCAAATAGAGGCGTATATCGGTCGTCAATTGTTATTAATATCTCTTAACTAGTCAATAGGTAAAAAATATATTCTGTAAAAGAACAACCCTCCAAATAGTAATGCTTAGTTATCAAACAAACACGATATTTCTATTTGATAGAGATGAATATTTTTTTTATATCTGAAAATGTCAGTTTTTGGTCTACAGATAAATAAAGTTATTTTGGTCAAATTATGCCGGATCTTGAAGTAAATGACAGGAAGGGAGCAGCAAATCCTTAGACCTTCGGTACATATGTCATGTATGGTAAGGCAAGTATATTATTAGTGCTGTATTATAGATAATCTCATGCATTATTGCCACATAACTTGACAGCCAAATTATTAAAAACTCCTATGGTTGTTTTTTAAGTTGTCTCATAAAACCCCTTAGGAGAAACAAAAATGGCAAATTGCATGACAGGGTAAGTTGAAAAAAAAAGTAAATTGAACCAAAACATAGTTTAGAGGGTTATTTGAACTTTCGAAGGGAGTAATTTGGATTTTTTCCAATAAATTAACCACTACGGCGTCACTAGATCTTGCTTTCATGCATGAGTCTCCCAAAATATCATCTACCAAGAGGTAGTGCAAATATGTGCTGCTGCTGCTGCTGCCAATCACACATGCATACATGATACATGTACAGCGAGAAGTGGTGCAATTAAACTGAAAACTATGTGTGCGCGTTCATGGAAGCAAACTGAGAGGCAATCAGACAAAATGGACGGAGAAAAAAATGATTAGTGACGCATCACCTGCGAGAAAGTGACTGAAGAAGGCGGCGCCGGCGCAGGTCTACGAGCTCCGGCGATCGGACTTCTCCGGCCGTCGCTACGCAAAGGCACAGCCACCAGTTCGAAGCAGATATATGCAGTCAGGTTCTAGCGAGAGAGCAAGAGAGAGATGCTGTCGTGGCTATGTCGCCTAAAGAACGAAGCCACATTAGTCAGGTTCGCTTTGGAAGATGGTTTTGAATACGTAGATATAGAGGCAGATATTGCACGGTGTAATGAACATGGTCCTATTAGACCTGTTTTAGTGATTAAGTAACAATATAGTCATTGGGATTAATGGTTTGTCAAGGATGTACCTTGTAGGTTTTCTAGATCCTAAAATATGCAAACCAAACCATGGTAAGGTCTGAATCATAGTATTCAAGTGATCCAAATGGTGGTATTTTCCATATCCAAATGGTGGTATTCAAGTGACCAAGCCATGGTATCGGGATTATTTTATGGTATTCTAGAGCATCCAAGACGGTATTTTTGGTGCTCAAGTGGCGGTATTCAATTCAAAAAAATCAGTACCACCGGATGTTCCGATGGTCCACCGGAGCAACCATCGGACTAACCATCAGAGCAATTAGTATAACGGGGAAATCAACTTGAGTTCCAAGAAGCACCAGATGATCCGACGGTGGGTTTTTTAGTAGCGTCGGAGCAGTTTTCAAAGAAGGCAGAAAAAGACCTATAGCACCGGATGTTCCGATGCCTTATGGAGATGACCGCCGAACGAAGCATATTTACTTTGCGAAGTTACAGAGAGGTTTTGACCAGAAGCTCTTCAGCACCAGATGTTCCGATGGCGCATCGGAATGAAGTGTTGGATGAAGCATCGGAGTAAATCTGTTAGGGGTCCAACGGCTACCTGCATCAGTAGGGGGACACCGGATATTCCGATGCCTGCCTAAAGTGACCATAGGAACATCCGATGGTATACTTTAACTAGCCGTTGGAGCAATGACTCCCCCTCCACTTGCCCATTTGGAGTTGTTTGAGTGACCAGGAGTGCATTCAAGACCAAGACTCATCAAGAACACATCTCCATGCCACAAAAAGTGCAAAAGTGATTGATCCAAGGTTTAGCACATGCTTAGAGAGTCATTAGTGCTAAGATAGGCCTAGAGAGAGAGTGCAAGGTATTGCTACTTTGTGATTGGTTCAATGAGCTACTGAACCACCATTGCAAGCTTGGTGTGCCGGCGCCTTAGGACCTTAGTGGCTTGCCGACAAGTCTTCAACCCTCCAGCTTGGTGTGGAGCGGCGACGGCGACCGTGTACGGGGGACGAGGAGACCCCTTCCTTCGTGGAGAAGCTCCATAGTGGGGACGACGTCAAGGTGATCGGAAGAGAGGGAGTGGTGAGCCTTGCCTTAGTGGCAAGCTTCTCATCCGACTTGGCGAGAGACTTTGTGGCGAGCCCAAAACCTTGATCGGAAGAGACTGTGACCGGGAGAATATCCTGGATGGAGCTCCAACATGGACTAGGGGTGGCATTTGCCTACCGATACCACGGGATAAATCGTCGTGCTAAGTTTGCATCCTTTCTAACCCACTTCTTTACGTTTCCGCAATTTGTATTTGCAACTTGCGTGCCTTTACTTTCATAGAGTAGCTCTTGCTAGGATTGGCTATAGGTTGCAAAACTCTTTGTGGGCTGGAAGTTTCACTAGATCAACATATAGATAGCATGATCTAGTTAATGTTTTGATGCTTTATAGTTGAAGCCATAGGTTAAGGTTTTAAGTTTGCCTAATTCACCCCTTCCCCCTCTTAGGCTACGAGCACCAATCACTGGTAGAAAACTCATCTTCCATCCACTCCCTTTTATCCCGGTTAATATTTGGTTCAGGACTAAAGGTTCACCAACCAGGACTAAAGCTCGGCCACTGGCGGGGGGCTCACCAACCGGGACCTTTTATCCCCGTTGCAAAGGCTAGTGGAAAAAATTATCCCGGTTGGAACCGGTTGGAAACACCAACCGGGATAAAAGAACCCCCTTTACCAACCGGGATAAAAGGTCCTCGACCCTTTAGTCCCGGTTGGTAACACCAACCGGAATTAAAGGGGGTCTTTTATCCCAATTGGTATTTCCAACCGGGATAAAAGGATCCCTCACGGGTGGCTGAAAAAGACTAAAGCCCTCGGACCCTTTAGTCTCGGTTTGTGTTACTAACCGGGACTAACCGAGACTAAAGGGTTCCCCACGAGTTAATACAAAAGGATTGCATCCCCTATATAGTCAGGTGTGCTGTGTAGGTGGGATAGCAAGGAAGCTACACGCGAGGCTTGAGATCGTAGGTTCGAATCTCATGCACTGCGCACGCGCATATTCACGTGAAAAATTGCGTGACTTGTGACTTGCGACGAGCGCGTGTAGGGGGCGCAAAATCCTTTAGTCCTGGTAAACCAACCGGGATAAAAGGGGTCTTTAGTCCCGGTTGAGTGACCCGGGACTAAAGACCCCCCTTTTGTTTCGATTGCTTTATCCCGGATGATTTTTCGGAAGATTTGCTCCCTACCAACCGGGATAAAAGGTCAGTTTTCTATAAGTTACCCACGTGTAATAATTGTGAAAAGATAAGTAACTTATCGCAATGGTACAGTTAAGGACTTTGGACTGCACATTACTATCTGTCATCAGTTAGTTGTCCATATCGCAATGATGTACAGTGAAGAAATGATAGTAACTTAGGTGGTGTTTTTTTTGAAAAAGATCGAACTTATATGGTCCATTATATCAGTGGTAACTATATTGTTGGCCGCAGATTTCGGTGTGTGCTGAAATTAGTTACTACCGCTATCACTGATTGTGGGTCGGCTTAGGCCCAAATTGACCGCTTGGTCCGATAAAAAAAGATTGATAAACACATTTGCATGTGATATGCATGCATTGCCATGCTCCCAATATATCCATATGCGGAAAACACATTGATGATTGATGAAGCTCGGTAGCGAAGATGTTCATGGTGATTTCGGGGGTGTTTGGATCCTGGAGCTAAAGTTAGTCCGTGTCACATCGGATATTCAGATACTAATTAGGAGGACTAAACATGAGCTAATTACAAAACTAATTGCAGAACCTCTAGGCTAAATCGCGAGACGAATCTATTAAGCCTAATTAATCCATCATTAGCGAATGTTTACTGTAGCACCATATTGTCAAATCATGGACTAATTAGGCTTAATAGATTCGTCTCGCGATTTAGCCTAGGGGTTGTGAAATTAGTTTTGTAATTAGCCTATGTTTAATACTCCTAATTAATGTCCAAACATTCGATGTGATAGGGGCTAAAATTTAGCCCGGGGATCCAAACACCCCCTTCGTCAATCAATCCAGTCTTTTAGAAATGTTCCTATAGGTAGTATGTACACGTGTATGTTTATAGAGGTTAATGTGGGTCTTCGTACACGGTGCAAACGTGAGCATACGCGCTCAAAATAAAATCCAGCGAGTTAGCCTCAAAGCTAATGACCTGCTTATGGGGTAGTAGTGGAGTAGCATCAATCAGTTTCCATGGGATGCATGTTGTATCACTTCTCTCAGCCCCTTCCAAAAAATCAGTTTAATTTGTCGTCTCCACGGGTCTCTCCCCTCTGCAACTCTTGTGGCAGCAGGCTAGCTCAGAATCTAGCAGGATTTTGCAGCTTGGCAGTTGGCGCACCACGACTGACCTGACTAATGACGTCTACTGCGCATATATGTACAGGCTGCTGGGCAGCCTGGGACATGACTAACGAAAGTTTCTGCCCCCCTCACACGATCGGCTGCTTCAGCCAACCAGCCTGCCAGTGCCGGACGACTCAAAAATCACCCAAATGCAGTGCTCCACGGCGCCGCTGATCTCCTGTCTCTCCACGATTAGTGAGTAACTTGACAGTTGCATCGATAACCCTGAAGAAACGCATTCCATCACGTGTGCACCTTGCTTCCTCAAGAGAGAAGAAGACAGCGATGCAACTATGGATAATGGCGCTATGACCAGGTTCAGTCGCTAGTGGCTGGTCTGACCAAATAAACGAACCAGGCACGGCCAATAATGAAACACATTATTACACATCTTCCTTGTCCTTAGCGGCATCTGCATCACAGCATCAGCCTATGTATCAGGTGGTCAATGTAGTGCATTGCTGTGGAGTAGAGCACGACGGGGAAGTGGAGACGAAGCGATCGGGAAGTGACGCTACCTTTGGAGGCTCCTGCGTATTCGGCGGTGGCGCCGCATGCTTTTGATGATCTGATATTCTGATGACGATCTTTCGGACGCGACCTGTCGGCGCACTGCCGCACCTTCCTTTAAATCGCCTGATGGTACCATTGCTGCGTGCGCTGTCAGCATCTTACTGCTCGGTCGGAAGTCCGACACACCGTGTTGTGTCCATAAGATGTACATGCAGCCGTGGCCCGCCCGCCCGCCCAGCACGGAACCTGATTTTTTAGCCCAGCTCTAGCCCGGCCTGGCACGGAGAGCTTCGGTCCCAGGCTGGCCCAGCCCGGTAGTTCGTGCCGGGCGTGGGCCGCCACCCCCGGCATGACGAGCGGCCCGGCCCGGCCCGGTGTAAAGGAGCTGGCCCGATAAAGGTCCGTATAAATACCAGCTGGTCAACCCAGCAACCCTATCACCTCCCAGTTTCTTTCCCCGACTCCCTATCGCCATCGCTCGCCGCCATACTCCCTATCGCATCCTCGGCTCCCCTCCGATCTCCCCTCCACCTACTGCCGGAGCCACCTCCCTCCCTAGTCCCTACCGCCATCTCCCGACGGGCAGCAGTGCAGCGTTCCCTCCCTCCCTCACAGCCTCCTCCGGCGCCGCCTCCCTCCCTCGCAACCTCCACAGCCGTCGGCGCCGCCTCCTTCCTCGCGGCCTCCTCCACCGCCGCTGGCTGAGCGGAGAGCCGCGGCGGTAGCGGCGCGGGGAGTAGGAGCGGCGGTGTGGAGGTCCGACGGTGGCGCGAGTAGGCGGCTGCGGGGAGCGGATGCGACAGCGATGGTGACGGCGAGAGGGCGAGCTACGGTGCGGGGAGCGGGAGTGGGAGCGGCGGCGGGGAGGTCGGGCACCAGCGCGGGGGCCGGTTGTGGGAAGCGGCGATGGCGGTGGCGAGGGCCCCGGCAGCGGCTTGCGGGGAGCGGCGGCGGCGACGTGGGGACCCGCCGTGCCTCGCTGGGCCCAAAGCCGGCCGTGCTTTACGGGCCAGCCCAGCACAAAAAAGGCCTTGCGGGCTCGTGCTTGGGCCACCGGTGAGGCTCGTGGGCTGGCACGGCACGGCACGATGAATCCGTCATGACGGGCTAGACCCGGCACGAAAATTAACGGGCCTTGCTAGGCCCGTGCTGGATTGGGCCGGGTGGCCCGAATGTACATCTATAGTTGTGTCTTCCAAGTTCCGTCTAACTGGGCTTCCTCGTCACCGCCTCAACCTCTGATGATGGGCCTCAAAGCCGTGTATCGTGTGCTGTGTTGTTGGCGCTCGAGTGGCCCAAGCGAGCCCAGTGCTTGCCTGTGAAACGGATCGTCTTGGGCCCACTTGCCTGTAAGCGAGCCCCAGGACAGGCCTCAAATCTTCTTGGCAAGCTTCAAGTCTCTATAACATTCTTTCGTGTGGAATGTGGACTGATATAATACTGTCGTTACACAAAAAGGTTTGTTCCCAACCTTTTTCTCATCCTCACCGGAGCCAACTCAAACACGAAAAATTAAAGACTGAGCAAGAAAAGGTAAAGAATAATCCAGGTACAGCTCTCTACCTAAATTAGGCTCTATCCTCTATCTCTATGGCATTGAGGCGAGTTTCAATTTTCAAAAGCATATTTCTTCTTCGCCTCTTCAGAGACCTGAATGCTGTCAGTTAAGAGCATCAATCCTTTTAGATCGAAACCATAACAGTAGAATCGTACCAAGATTACCACATCAAACTAGCTAGATTACACAGACAACATCCAGCCGTCAGCCTCTTTTTCCCATATAAACAGACAACATCCAGCCCACACACATTAAAGACCCACGACGACAAAGATTCAAAGAAAGAATAAATCGGACACCCGATTCTAGCCGGGTTGTAACCCAAGTTATTACCTCACCAATCCATTCTCACCAGGAAATAAATATAACCCACTCCAAATCAAACCTCCACCATCAAACACCATACCACCCTAAACTTTCCAACACATAAGTTATATAAACTACTGGTCACATATGATAAAAACCCATATGATAGCTACTAGTGGTCAAACAAGTTCTATTCAGTCACTTTCTCCCAATAAGAACTGCACAGGGGTAACCCACGCAACCTGTCCACCTCCCGCATCATCTCCTCCACATTCTGGTCTATCACTCTCTCCTAAGTTGATCATCACCTGACGAAGCTGCAGAGTTACAAGACAAGTTAATAGTTTGGACTAATGTTAACTGAAACCGAATGCAGGTTTATGTTTAATTCAAGCTCCTGCTATTGTTACAAGGAACTGTGATCAAATCGGATGCCATTTCCAACAATGAGATAAGCTGAATGGCATAATCATTGACAGAACATATGTCACATTATTAGAACATATGTCACATTATTAGATGACTTCATTTGTTACTAACCAACCATACCTCAAGGTAAATAGTAAATCTTATTAAACCTTAAGGTAAACATAAATACTCAAGCTCACGGTGTATAAAACAAAATGTAGAGGCAAGCAATATGGCTAGAACGCCAACAAACAACCAACTAGACAGTCAGACAAGCTAACCATGGTCTGTTCATTTAGGAAACAAGAGCAATAAAAAAATTAAATAGCTTCAGAACTCATCTCTTGAAATAATTCATTAGAAACTTTTGGCAATATAGGTTGTTCAAACAACATAAGCTATATGGGTTGTTCAAACTAAAACCATATATATTAGCAATTCACTTCCTATAGTAGATTGTAAACTATTTGGCAATAATGTCCATTAAATCAGTCAGATTTATTCAGAATTGAATATGGGGGGCTAATCCTTGATTTCATGGAGGGAGTTACTAGCAAGAAAAGAAGGAAGAACAAAGTTACTTTGCTACAAATCCACATTGTAAGCACCAAATCATACAAGAGCTGCAATTATATAGATAAAATGAAGGAAAATTGTCTTATATACAAATGTATGCAAATGTGACAGACCTGTCTTCAAACTTATCATAGCAATAGGAAATAGCCAAACTACCAATAGATGAAGTAAATCAGATCATTTAGCAGAAGTAAACAGTAATAGATAGAGAAAAAATGTCGATCAGTTGTATGGAAACAAAGAAGTCCATTCAACCAGTTGTATTCAAATAGTTACCTTCACATGAATGTAGGAACTTGACTAAGATCCTGACATGGAATTGACACATTTGAACCTGATAAAAAAACATACTTGGTCAGCATTGAATGAAGCATGTTTATCATAAACAACAAGATGTATGTGCTGTACTTGATGGAGTGATAAAGGTGACCATGTTGGTAGGCTAATCTTCACTAGTTTCTTTACCGCAAATGATATTATGGTAAGTAAATTCAAATGACCATGAGAATGTGTAAAGTCACATATGTCAAAAATAGAATGAGGGTATACCTTCATTGTTTGCATCTTTTTCCTTGAATAACCAGTCTTTCCCACACACAAGGGCTTCTAACATCTCCGGAGTGAGTGAGCTTCTTGACTCCCCAAGAATCCTACCTCCAAGACTAAAGGCTGATTCGAAAAAAACAGTACTGAGAGGAATGGCGAGGAAATCGCATGCCATAACTGATAAGACCGAGAACATCTCAACATGTGCCTTCCACCAAGCCAAAATGTCAAAGTTTTCAATGTCTTCCACACAATCTTTTTCAAAGTAGATGTCAAATTCAGACTTTGGTGCACGAGTCTTTCTCTGACTTGACTTGAAGTTTGCAAATTCTGATCCCATCTACCTTTTCGCAAGCACCGGTGAGCTCATAGAACTGCTGCCCTCACTTGAATATGTAACAAAGTATGCACTAACTCTCCTCAAGCATTGCTCATACTCCAGGAAGTATTTTTTTTATCCAAACTAGAGCAACATTAACAATTGAATGAATCTAATCTGTATTGCTACAAATCTTCTGGTAGAAGAACTCTGCATATTCTGCTTTCCCCCTCGGATCTAACATTGTTGCAATAACAATTCCAAGGTTGACTTCATAATCTTTTTTGTTTCTGCGAGCAATAGGCTGGTTTGACTCATCAAAATCTCTACCCCAGTATTTTTCAAACTTGATCCTCATGGCTGCAGCCAGATCTTGTAGTGCCACACTTGTCTGCCAAGAAGGGTTATCCAAGGTATCCCAAATTGAAACAATCAAAGGCAAGAACATGTATGAAGTTGGTTTCCTATCCGCTGATATCACTTTTGTAGCCTCTTCAAAAGTTTAAAGAAACTTATAGATTTGAATCAGCTATGCTCCATTCTTGTTCATTTAGAGAAATTTCTGCATGTTGATTTGCATAGCTATTCAGGACGATCTTGCACTTGATTGCTTCTTTAACCATCTTGAAGGTGGAATTCCAATGGTTTGGTATGTCAAGAGCAATACCACATTTTGTTGGAAGACCATTCACCACTGCAATTTCATTAAAAACTTGAATTCTTGAGGGTGAAGCAACAATGTGCTTTAAGAGCTCCTGAATCTTCTTTATCCCCTCATGAAAAATTTTCATCCCATCTTGAACCAAAATATTCAGGATATGCGCACAACATCTCACATGCAAATGTGCACCCTCAAACATCAACTCATACTTGTGAGCATCTACCAACAGGTCACATGCAGTGTTGTTGTTACTAGCATTGTCCACTGTTAGAGTAAACACCTTGTTTCGTATGGCCCATTCAGTCAAGTAGCTCATAAGTGCTTCTTCGATAGCAAACCCTGAGTGTGGATACTTGACCTCTTTGAAGCTTATTATCTTCTCCTTGATCTTGAAATTAGGAGTGATATAATGAGCTGTTACAACCATAAATAGTGCAGCTCACATTTTGATTCATATGTAAAAAAAGGTAAAATACATCGCCCTAGTGCATTGTTCATCATAGTATTTGTTAATTTATCCAAGACTAGCTAGTGTTTTGATTCAAATAGAAGTAACAGGAAGGGATTAATTATTGGACTTCTATATCTCATTGACATTTTTGGCAGGTACAACTAAATACATTTGAGAATTAACTTATTTATGAACTTTAGAAACCTTTAAAGATAAAATATCTGCACGGTAAGTGGATTCCATACGTAGAACTAGATACAGCAGATACATGATTAGAAAGAAAGAAATAAGAATGCAATTTACAGCTATCTATCTTTCAACAAGCACCCATAAATCAAAAGTTGACAGGGAAAGGGGGGAAAATGGAATTACACAAATAGGCAGCTGTATCCTTTGTCCTAGTTGCAACTTCCAATGTTTGTTACTCTCTCGTATGCTTCCATGAATCAGCTGGCTATTTGTTAAAGGAAAAAAAAGAATCAACTAGCTACCAACTCTTGCATGAGCTGCTTCCCATTGTTCCTGTAGGGCAGTACCACCTTAAATTTCTAATGGTTTACACCTAGATGCAACTTGTGGAATTAGTAAGGACAATGCAAAAGACAAAAGTGACAAAATTGTGTTGAATCCTAAATGAGGAACCAGAAAAGGAATAGATTAAGATCTAACCAGTTGCATTAGCTATATCTGGTAGTACAAGGTACAAACTACAGAGCAGTTTAGAGTATACATACTCAAATACAAATCCTCCATCAAGTGGTAGAAGTAGGATTGCTCAAACTACAGAGCAATCCTCCATCAAGAAAGAATTAGGCAGTAGACATCACACATGTACTGCAAAGAGACCATACCCCTGCTTTGTTCAGTGCGTCAGGGCGGATGCGGAGGAGGCGGCCAATGTGGAGGTGCCCGCTACAGATCGAGGTGTCCAAGCGAAGCGCCTAGACAGCGAGGTAGAGTGGCGACACCTTGACGGAGGACGGAGGCGGAGAGGTGGTGGCTCAGCGCTGGCTAGCCTCGCGCCCTCGCCAGCTTCTTGGAGAGCTTGGCCGCCGGCTTCTTGGAAAGCTCGGACAGCCGGCGATGGCCGTGGAGGAGGTCGGGTCGGGTGGGAGGTGTGGCCTGGTGTTGTATTGGGTGAGGTAGCCGTGGCATGGGCGAGGTGGAGGTGGAGGCGTGGTGGCAGAGGCGGGATCTCAGGAGGGGGTGGGAGGGAGGCGAGGCGAGGCCCTCGATCCCTTGGCGCAGTGACGAGGGTTGGGTTGGTTTGCCTGTCTACCGCCGACTGCTTTGGTCCACTAACGGTGTGTAACGCATGGGCCGAAAGGCATATCAACCTAATATCAGTACATACACTCTAATAACTGTCCAAACTACTTGCTCTAGCAATCCAGTTTGAATCAGACCATCTGATGGGCCAGCCACTGTAAACCAACCAAAATGAATCCAAAACAGAACCCTAACCATTAAAACTAATAAACCCAAACTGATTATCAGGGCTACACCCGATAAATCGATCGACAAACAGTAGCGCACATCGCTGCTAGCTGCTAGCTGCTACCTGAAGGGCGACGCTAAACATAGCACCTACCGTCGATCAGTTGGGCACGTAGGTGGCGTACATGCCCGACGCGATCGGTGCGCCCTCGAGCACCCGGCCAAACTCATCGATGTCGCTGTACCCCAGGTCGACAAGCACGTCCTTGCCGCTGACGGCCGCGGCCAGCTCCAGCATTCACCTAACCCAGCTTCGCACCCGCCGGTAGTGGTTCATCTACCTCGCGGCCTTGACCGCCGCGCAGTGGCCCTCGTGCGCAGGAAGGTGAAGCCACCGGCGTGCGCCACGGGCCCACGTTGTCCAGGATGGGCACCCGGATGCCATCAACGTACGTCATGCAGAAGCACACCGGCGCAACATTGACGCCGCCGCCGGCAAGGTCCATGGCACGACACTGATAGCTAGACTTCTGGTCACTTCTCGCCCGGTTCGTCAGAACCGGGGCAAATGTTGGTGATATGACCAAGAGACAATCATAACAATTCGGACTAAAGGCTCACATGATAATTGATCCATTAGGGATTAGGGTAACTAATGGGCCTTCAGCATGGAAGCCCATTAGTGTGCTCTATAAATACGAGGGGTGGGACTAGGGGCGCTAGATTCTACCACGCCGCAACCCTAGCTGCCACTTCCTCTCAGCCTGAGCCCGAGACCCCTGACACGCGCGCGGTGCTAGCACACCGGCGCAGGGCGTTCCATCCCTGTACGTGTGGACTCTATGGAGGCACTGCTACTGTTGCTGCTGTGCTGATCGGCTACAGTGGCACAACGCTGCTGCTAGGACGAGGATGAGGAGATCAGTTCGTGGGACGAGATTGACTACTTCCTCTACACCGACACGCGACTACTTTGGACCGGCTCTGCTCCAACTCTTCTTTCGCTGCGCTGCGCGTCTAGTGGTAACGATCCATGACCCCTTTAGTCGCAAGTTTCATAGGTGATACGATAGATGTAATGCTAGAGTGGCCTACCCGTTTCCCTTCAGTGGTATCAAAGTCGCCTTGCATAGTTTTTGGTCTGGATCTTGCACATATAGGTGATATGTGATGGCAGTAGATGTGATCTATTATGGTTAAGTTCATGTGATGGATCTTATGATGCACGAATTGATTAGATCAATTGGTCATAAGGGGATGGAATAGGTTCAAGTAGATTGCATTATTTGACAAAAAGATTAGTTCGTGATGCTTCTTTGTTGCGCGCGTGACTTGTCCCCATCGGCTGGAATCACCATCGGGGCTAGTCATACGCGCAGTCAGTAGATTGAGCCAACAGATCAAGGTCATATATTGCGGTCTTCTCATATACACCTGTCACACTGATCAATATGATTGATCTAGTGGAAATTGAGACATTCTGAATGGCTCAAAAATTGGGTTGATATCCTCATAGTGTTTCAGTAGAAAGTTCTACGCTTAACTCATTTTTGCAGGGTATGATGTGAATGGTATGGCCTCAATGTCATGTGATGATCTGTATGTAACATTTGTGCAGCTTGCGTTGCTGCAAGTTAACACAACCAGGTTAAGGTTGTTCCATTATTGTATCGAGCTGCGTGTTGACTTGTGATGCTTCATCCCTCATGTAATTTATTTATCAGCTATTAGATGTAGTAGCTTTACATATATTCATGGAGGCCTTTTCAAGCATGGTGGCGATGGTGATCACCACAAGACAGGAGGCATGGTGATGGAGATCATGGTGGAACCATGGAGATGGAGACCACTATGATTCCAAAGGCCATACTATTTACAATATAATATGATTATATGCCTGTGATGTTTACTTTCATGTCTTACTATTGTTTTCATGCTTTACATGTGGTGGATGTTTTTGTCATGATAGAATAGCTTCCCTCAGAAAAGTTGAGTTTTGATGCCATTTACCAATAGCTGCACCTATAAAATTTTGATCGTGGTGTGATAGGTTTGCCAAAGCAAAGTACCATCATCTATCACTATGAATAGGTTGGATGTTAGACATCCACAAGCATAGTATTGGTTTACTTAGCAAAGCTATCAAAACGGTTTTGGGCTTTATGGCATGGCGTTGGGAGCTGGGGCATTGATGCCACCCACCAAATAACAGTGATATAGAGATATGATTAACAAATAGTTGTTTACCTATGTCACTAAGTTTCTAGTAGTGAAGCCAAAGCTCACTAGGCTTTTAGTGAATATGGATCTTGGACCACTATATGTCGTTAGAGGGAAGACGATGTTGATATAGTGGAAGTGTCTTTTATTAAATTGGTTAATAGAAGATTGTACATAACTTAGTGCTAAAACTTTACATTTTTATCCTATGTTGTAGATCATGTCTTATAGTAACAATTTTGATTTCAATTTGCGATCTGTGCTTCTGAAGGAAAAGCTCAATGGATCTAACTTTATTGATTGGTATTGCAACTTGAGAATTGTTCTTAGGCAAGAGAAAACTGAGTATGTTCTTGAGCAACCATACCCTGATGATTCCCCTGCTGATGCGAATGCCACAGCTCGCAGAGCTTATTAGAAGCACTGTGATGATGCACTTAATGTGAGCTGTCTCATGCTTGCCATCATGTCCCCTGATCTGCAGCTGTCTCATGCTTGCCACCATGTCCCCTAATCTGCAGAAATAGTATGAGCATGTAGATGCTCACACTATGATTGAGGGGCTGCGTGGAATGTTTGAGAACCAAGTTAGGGCTAAGAAGTACAACATGTCAAAGTCCTTGTTTGCGTGCAAGCTGGTGGAGGGTAGCCCGATCAGTTCCCATGTGATCAAGATGATTGGTTACATTGAGACTCTTGACAAACTTGGTTCTGAATTTAAGGATGACCTGGCTATAGACGTTATTCTCCAACCGATCTCGGCGAGCTATGAGCCGTTCATTCTGAACTATCATATAAATGGCATGGAGAAAATGTTGGCTGAGTTGCATGGGATGTTTAAAACAGCCGAGGAAAGCATTATGAAAAACCCCATTCATGTGATGATGGTTGAAAAGGGGAACAAAAAGAGGAATCATTGGATGCCTCCCAAAGGCAAAGGCAAGGTAAAGGTCGTTCCCAATGAGTCCCCAAGCTCTAAGCCAAAGCCAAAGGGCAAATCTGGCCCTTCTCTTGATGATGAATGTTTCCACTGTCATCTCAAGGGACATTGGTCTAGAAACTGCAAGTACTTGGAGGATAAGAAGGGAAGTGAGACTTCCACTTCAGGTATAAATGTTATAAAAATTAATATTGCTACATCTTCTAGTGAATCTTGGGTATTTGATACTGGATCAATGATGCACACTTGCAATCATTGCAAGGACTAAGTAAAACTAGAAGGTTGGCAAGAGGCAAGTTGGATATTCGTGTCGGCAATGGAGCAAAGGTTGCTATCATAGTGGTCGGCACTTACCACTTGTGGTTACCCTCAAGATTAGTTTTGAAATTGAATAATTATTATAGCATTCCTTCTTTGAGTAAGAACATTATCTATTTTTCATGTTTGGAAGAAGTTGATAGTTATGAGATTATAATAAAGAACAAACGTTGTTCAATTTATTATAATGATATTTTCTATGCTCATTGTCCATTGGTGAATGGATTATATGTTCTTAATCTTGAAAACAAATCTATTTGTAACATTAATAAAAAAGGGCTCGATCGAATGATTTGAATCCCACTTTTATTTGGCATTGTTGCTTAGGTCATATAAATGAGAAACGCATTGAAAAACTCCATAAAGATGGTTTGTTGAGCTTATTTGATTTTGAATCACTTGACACGTGTGAGTCATGTTTTCTTGGGAAGATGACTAAAGCTCCTTTCACTAGTCAAAGTGAGAGGGCAAGTGACTTGTTGGTACTTGTACATACTGATGTATGTGGACCAATGAGTTCTGAAGCCAGAGGTGGTTTTTAGTACTTCATCACTTTCACTGATGACTTTAGTAGATATGGGTATATCTACCTAATGAGGAACAAGTCTGAATCATTTGGAAAGTTCAAATAAATTCAGAATGAAGTACAGAATCAACTAGGCAAGACAATTAAATTTCTGTGATATGATCGTGGAGGTGAATATTTGAGCCATGAATTCGGTGATCATCTAAAACAATGTGGAATTGTTCCACAGTTGACTCCGCCTGGAACGCATCAATGGAATAGGTCTCTGAGCGGAGGAACCGAACCTTGTTAGACATGGTTAGGTTGATGATGAACTAGACTGATCTTCCACTGTCTTTTTGGGGTTATGCTCTAGAAACTACTGCGTTTACACTGAACAGGGTCCCAACTAAGTATGTTGAGAAGACACCATATGAGATGTGGACCGGGAAGCATTCCGGATTATCTTTCCTCAAAGTTTGGGGATGTGAGCCTTATGTCAAACGTTTGATGTCAGATAAACTCACTCCAAAATCAGGCAAATGCTTCTTTGTGGGGTATCCGAGGGAAACTAAAGGATATTATTTTTATAATAGAGCGGAAGGCAAAATGTTTGTCTCTTGCAATGGTGTCTTCTTGGAGAAAGAGGTTCTCTTAAAAGGAGTTAGTGGGAGTAAGGTGCAACTTGAAGAAATTCAAGAAACACCTAAAAACGTTTCAGCACCCACTGAACCTACACAGGATGTACAAGATGTTGTGCATCCTGAACCTGTTGTTAAGCACCAACCCCACGAAGGTCTACGAGGGCACGTTGCGCAACTCAAAAGTTGACACTCCTTACTACGGAGCAGCGTGACATATTATTATTGGACAATGATGAGCCCATGACCTACAAGGAAGCAATGATGGGACTTAACTTTGAGAAATGGCTTGGAGCCATGGAATGCTTAGTTCATCCAATCGATGGTGTGAGACCTATCGATTGCAAATGGGTTTTTAAGAAAAAAGACAGACATGGATGGAAATGTTCATGTTTATAAGGCGCGATTAGTGGCGAAAGGTTTCAAGCAAATTCAAGGTGTTGACTATGATGAAACTTTTTCACCTGTCGCGATACTAAAGTCTGTTCGGATTCTCCTAGCAATTGCTGCATATCTCGATTATGAGATATGGAAAATGGATGTAAAAATGACTTTTCTTAATGGAAACCTAAGTGAGGATGTGTACATGACACAGCTTGAGGGTTTTGCCGATCCTAAAAAATGCTGGGAAGATATGCAAACTTCAAAAGTCCAGTTTGGATTGAAGCAAGCATCTCAGAGTTGGAATCTTCGTTTTGATGAAGTGGTCAAAGGGTTTAGTTTCATCAAGAACTTAGAAGAACCTTGTATTTACAAGAAGGTCAGTGGGAGCACATTTGTTTTTCTAGTCCTACATGTAGATGACATATTGCTCATTGGAAATAATATTCCAATGCTTGAGGCCATTAAATCTTCATTAAGAAAGAGTTTCTCAATGAAAGGTTTATGAGAGGTGGCATATATTCTGGGCATAAAGATCTATAGGGATAGATCAAAAAGGCTAATTGGATTAAGCCAAGACACGTACATTAACAAGATATTGAATCGGTTCAATATGCAAGATTCTAAGAAAGGTTTCTAGCCAATGTCACATGGCATTACTCTTATCCAGGATCAGTGTCCTTAGACACCTGATGAGCAAGAGAGGTTGAGAGCGATTCCTTATACTTCGGTTATTGGATCCATCATGTATGCTATGATATGCACGCGTCCAGATTTCTCCTATGCTCTAACTATTACGAGCAGGTACTAATCAGATTATGGTGAGGCTCATTAGATAGTTGTGAAGAGCATCATTAAGTACTTTGGAAGAACTAAGGATGCGTTTCTAGTGTTTGGAGGTGAAGAAGAGCTCATTGTAATAGGTTACACCAATGTTAGCTTCCAAATAGATAAGGATGATTCCAAATTGCAGTCCGATTTTGTGTTCTACCTCAATGGAGGGGCAGTGAGCTGGAAAAGTTCCAAGCAAGAGACGGTAGCTAATTCGACAATGGAGGCTGAGTATATTGCAGCTTCTAAAGCTGCAAAAGAAGCTGTTTGGATCAGAAAGTTTGTTTCTAACTTGGGTGTTGTTCCTAGTGTGTCTAGTCTAGTGGATCTCTATTGTGATAATAGCGGAGGCATTGCACAAGCAAAGGAGCCTAGGTTACACCAAAAGTCCAAACATGTATTGCGGCGCTATCACCTCATCCGCGAGATCATTGATTGATGTGAAGTGAGGATTTGCAAAATGCACACAGATTTGAATATTATTGATCCGTTGATGAAACTTCTTCCACAACCAAAGCATGAGGCGCACACCAAATCTATGAGAATTAGATACTTACATCAGTGATCCTAGTGGGAGTGGGAGACTTGTGTCATGAATATGTTTATGTACTATTGAATAAAGTGTTATTCGTTCCTTGAGTAACTATCATTTACATTGATTAACAAGTACGTGACTTGGTTCGTGGAACTCTTTGTTGATTATGATGTTATTCTAAATGATCCCTAGTCTATATCATTATGTGGGACAATAATGACACAGACTAGCACATGTATTAATTGATGATCACGTTTCACGGATCATAGATATGGAGATATCATATTAATAATGTGAACACATGTTAGTGAACATAGTGTTGGATTGACCCACCCAAGACATTGCTGAGATTGTTATTTTATACATGCCATTAGTTGGCCTCGAGTGGTACACCTACTAGATTCTTAGACCTGAGATCGCTATTTTTTCTCACTATGTGTAGTGGTGCACTTTGGGACTACCAAACGCTACTCCGTAACTAGGTAGTTATAAAAATAGTCTTTGGGTGCATCATGAAACATAGAATGGGATGTGAGTGGATCAAGATGGAATTTGCCCTTCCTAAATAACAAGAGAGATATCTCTGGGCCCCTTGAGATAGTTGGATTGGAAAGTGCATGGCCATGCCAATATGATTAAAGAGTTAATCACCATGACTAAAGGTTAGTCATGAATTGAATCCACTATTTGATCGAGTGAATGGTCGAACTATTACAAGGGTGGCACGTATCTTGCCTTGAGCTTGACTGGTATCATGGGGTAAAGGGATTAGTATGTGAACGAATGTACCTAGGTTCAGCCGATAAAATCTTTATGTACCTTCAGGAGTCAGTATGTCCTGCTAGGTATCGCTGCGGACTTGTGGTTTGGAAACAGTTTTCGTTCATGGCTGTTTGCACATGAACCTAATGGGTCACACACTTAAGGGGTTTGAATATTGGAAAAGCTTGCCTATATGATTGTCTCTAGTGCAAGTGGGAGATTGTTGGTGATGTACCCAAGAGGCAATCATAACAATTTGGACTAAAGACATACATGATAATTGATCCATGAGAGATTAGGGTAACTAATGGGCCTTCAGCCTGGAAGCCCGTTAGTATGCTCTATAAATATGAGGGGTGGGGCTAGGGGTGCTAGATTCCACCACGCCGCAACCCTAGCCGCCACTTCCTCTCGACCTGAGCCCGAGACCCCTGCTGCGCGTGTAGTGCTAGCACACTGGCGCATGGCGTTCCTTCCCCGTACGTGTGGACTTTGTGGAGGCACTGCTGCTGTTGCTGCTGTGCTGATCAGCTACAGCGGCGCAAGGCTGCTGTTGGGACGAGGATGAGGAGATCGGTTCGTGGGACGAGATCGACTACTTCCTCTACACCGACGCGCGGCTACATTGGACCGGCTCTGCTCCAACTCTTCTTCCGCTGCACTACACGTCTAGTGGTAACAATCTATGACCCCTCTACTCGCAAGTTTCCGATGTAATGCTAGAGGAGCCTACATGTTTCCCTTCAGCAAATCCGTGCGCGCGAGAGAGAGCTTGGAGAAACTCTGGCGCGTGCTTGTCAGCTTGTGTGTTTAATGGGCCGGGTGCCACGTCCCTAACATATATAGGCCGGGCCGCTGGAGCGTGGGGTTGTTGAATTGGTGCCAGGCTTTTGGTTGAGCTTGGTCGGAGTCGGACGCGCGTTTCCCGGAACAACTCGGTCCATGTAGATAGCCCAGGTTTTCTCATCGATTACGGAATCTTTTTATATTTTATTTTAGTATTTTGCAAAATATATCTCATAATAAAAAAAATTACAAATCTATACCTATAACATCATTTGAAACGGCTATAGCCAAATGAAACAACGGAAGGTGCACTGTAGCAATCTTAACGCCGGTTGAACCGGTGGAATCTCCCTCCTCTAGGCAGCACATTTTCAAAAAATCATAACTAATTTAGATGAACTTGAATAGAGATAAACTTTATATGAAAACTGTAGGTCTCGACGAGTTTTTTGGTTCAAGATTTTTCATGCTCAAATAATTGATAAAAGTTTTAGATCTAAAATTCAATTTTAGATGTTAAAATTGTGTCGATTATTTGAAGATCAAGATGACTCCAAATGAAAATAGTTTGAACTAAAAAATTATAAATCTCATCAAGAGCTATAATTTGCATATAAAACTTATCTCTATCCAAGTTCATATGAATTAGTTATAATTTTTTAAAAGTGTGCTGTCCAGTTTCAATCTAAAATTTGAATTTGAGATCTGAAATTTTTGTTGATATTTGAACTCCAAGATTACACCAAAGGACAAAAGTTTGAATTAAAAAGTTATAGATCTATTCGAGATCTACAATTTTTATATTTATCTCCATCCGAGTTCATATGAATTAGTTATGATTTTTTGAAAGTGTACTGCCTTGCCTCGAGGAGGGAGATTCCACCGGTTTAACCGACGGTAAGGTTGCTACAGTGCACCTTCAGCTGTTTTATTTGGCTATAGCCGTTTCAAACGACGGTATAGGTATTGATTTATAATTTTTTATTAGGATATATATTTTTGCAAAATACTAATATAAAAAATAAAAAAATTCTCGATTACACAATGGTTTGCGACTTCCGAATCCGACGCCACGGGCGCACGCGTCCTGGACGCCATCGATGCGTGAAGGAATCAGTCATGCTATTTGTAGTTCATTCATAACTCTGTCCACAGTCATGCTATTTCCCTTAAAAAAATGCAGATGCCTATGCTGCCAGAAATTTTTCTTCCCTCCAAAAAGAAGAAGGGGGAAAAAGGGAGACTTTAAGTTCTGAAGAATATGCAGATGGTTGTAGCACATCAAAAAAGAAGACAGCATCTGCAGAGGCATCAAACTCTGTCCACAGCGTCACAAGCTCTCTCGGCCTCAAAACAATGAGACGGGAATAAAACTTATCTGAATGGTGCTTCACCAATTAAAATGTTTTCATCTTTCTTAACGTGAGATAATTAAAATAATGAAAGATTAGATAATGGATTGTCAAAAAATTACATACATATATGCTCATACAACTGTTACTGTTTTAGACAAATACGCAATCCAGTGTAATTTATTAGTAAAACTAATTTTACCACTCAACCTTTCAATGAAATTATAATCATCATAAGACCTCCGATGACATAGGGCCAGCACTAGGTCTCCTTTCATTTCTTGAAGTAGTAGACACTATATATTTCCTGCATCTTTCGCGAAAATACAGTGCTACTTGTCCTTCTCTTCAAATTAGAATGAACTTATAAAAATAGTAGTTCACATCAGAAAACCCAATTGAATGGTGGTTTAATGGATTAAAACGTTTCCATCTTTATCAAAATCAGATAAATGCATGAAAAATAAAATGATACAGTTTCAGAAAAATTATGTATCATGCTCATGAAAACCGTTACTGTTTTAAACAATTATTCAATCCAAATTGAAGTTATTGTTTAAACTAATTCTACTACTTAACCTTCGAGTGAAGACAAGAACTATTTGGAGACTTGCGATGACATAGTACCACTATCAAGTCTCCTTCCATTTCTTGAGAAAGGAGTAGACTATAGACACTATGCATTTGCTCATCTTTAGCGAAAATAAAGTAGAGATCGATGATAACCAACAAGGCACTTCCAAGGTCACACCGTACCCATCAGCTCTTATCTCCAGACCATGGCCTGTCCTTTAGCTGCATAAATTACCATATCCCCTTGAGGAAAAGGCAGGCGTGAGGATGAGAAAGTGGTAATAATGATGTCCATTTCACGCAAGTTGAAGGCAATTAGGAGGTGATAAGGCCATTACTTAGGACAAGCACATCAATCAACCCCACCCAGTGGAAAGCTTCGCCTTTCGATTCGGATAGAGTTCGGTGTAAGCTTGGACACTGAGAATAGGATATGGGTCTCTCTGATGTCTGGAAGACGACATTCCCGCTATTTCAGCGCGCACCGCATTCCGCATTGGATGGTGGTGGGTGATGGATAACCCATTTGGAGGGGCCGGATCGTCCGTAAACAATCAGATTCCCGCTTGATCTGCTGTTTCCTTTTTGAGGATGGGGCTCCTGCAGGGACGTGAGTGCTAATGCATGGCGCTTTCCCAAAGCGTGAAACTCTTTTAAGCTTTGCGTTGCTGTCCTGCACTTGTGGTGAATCATGCTGAGACAGTGAGACTCACACACGGAGTCGTCTCCTTCCACCCTTCTTCGGTAGGGGCAAGAAATGTCCGGATCTTCTGGGGCCGCAACTCCATGGATCATCTCCTTTTAACATATTCCAGTCGGACCTTTCTGAATGTTCATAGAAATAATGTCTCTGCATAAATATGGTTGTGGCATCTTTTGGGCATGTATGAAAAGTAAACTTTGCTGTAGATGGAGATAGTGACTAAGTCATTTTTGCAAAGAAAAATATAAGAAGTTAATCTCTGCACTATTTTCATAAACATTATGATCAGATAATAAGTAGGGGTAGGAAAATCCATGCTAGTACTTGAATACTAAATTCTATTCAACCACAGGTCCACAGCATATGCATCATGGTCCTAAGTGACATGACTGTTTTTGTTTAAAGAAATGGCATAACTGTTCGAGACACACATCAATACTTATTGGAGTAGTATGTAGCAATGGAGCCCAACGAGATTCCTTGACACTCATCTCATAAGCATTTCTCTCAAACTGTTGGTGTTAATTATCGACAGGTGTCCATTGATTGTACCTCAGAGGATCCGGCACTAACCATAAAAAGGCCACTCATTGGAGACTATTGCCCTAAGTTAGGCTTAACAAAGTGTTAACGCCTTAATGGCCACCCATAAATAAAAAAAGTATCAAAAGCACGAGAATCCAGTGGCTCAAAGATAAGTGGGTGCAGATATGCGAGAATCCACAACGCAGCCAAAGAATCAGCGGTTGCCAATTAACAAACCCCACAGGCCAATCGCTCGCAGATGCTTCAGCGATTCAGTTACCGTGAAGGTGCCTATAAAAGAAGGGAGGTTGGCCATGGCCAGATCAGTGTTCTAACTCATCTAACTGATCAAGCTGAGCTCCTGGCATACGATGTCGAGGAAGAGGAAGAAGAGGGGCGAAGAAGAAGGTGTTGCGAGTGAAGCACCGGCCACACTGTCAGCGGTGTGACTGTGCGAGTGCAAGCAGTGAAGAAGCATGCTTGCCATGCTGGCCTCCGGGAGCTTCGCCGGGGTTCGGCATGTGAGCAGGGATGCTTCGGCAGTGCAGAAGAAAGAAGGCAAGTCTTATCGGCAAGGGAAGGCTAAGCCTTTCTTCCAGGTCTCCCTCTCTCCATCTAAATCCTATGTGTTTAGAGGAGGAGGGGGCTATCATCGTTTCTTACTGGTTTGCTGTTCTTAGATGGCGCCAGGGCATGTCCCTGTGTGATCCGTCTGCCCTGTGTCTTGTGTGCTGTTGGATCGGAGTTAATCTTCAGCTAGAATAATCGCCAGTTCGCTCTGTGTGTAAGTGAGCGTGTGTTGGTGTGTCAGTGAGTGAAACTTGTATGTCTGTGGTGTGTCTGCATTTTGACAGTGTGGTTCGGTTGATTCTGTTGTGTCTGGTCTGTGAGTGAATTGAATGAATCATTGAATAAGAATGTAAGAGTGCTAATTGTGTGCAATGGTTACTTTTGTGTTGATCTTGTTAACTGATATACATGCAGCAGTGCACCCCGGCTCTGTCCTGTTCGAAAAGATAGTTATTTGGGTACATGTTATTTTGCTGGTAGAGAAACCTTGTAAACTCAAGACATTGGGTGTGCAGTTTCGCTACATATAATCGGGGCTCGTCCCTGGTTTCTAAAAAACAAGTAATAACTTCATGCCCTCGAATTATTCATGGAAATATTTATAAGCGCCTTTGTGAGGTTTCTTCCTTCCACATTTTTAGTTGAAACATGTGATTACTTGCATCCCAAAATTTCATGGCTTGATCTGTGAATGTCCAAAAGATCTTAGAAGGCATGGTTTTATATCTTCTTAAAGGAAAATAACTGGCGTAAATAAAGAAATAAAGATAATGCAGATTTTGACCAATATAGGGTGTAATTTTAGGAGAAAGTCCTAAATGTAGACATTGACCTTTCCAATGCATCATCAATTGCTATAAAATCAACATAACCAAAAGGTAGGTTCGGGTACGGTCCATTATTAGAAACTAGCATATATACCCATACGTTGCAACGGGAGAAGAAAAAAAATCATCAAAATGGTCTTTTTTTTTTAAATACTTTGTGAAAGGAGCTAAATTTAAAACCTTCCACCTCATTTGAAAGCCTCAATTTCCTTTTAAATGCCTAGTCGCCACAACCTTTCTAGTTGATCGATCAATTTGTACTGTACCCTATGGCCTAATTACCTTATCCTCATCTTCTTGACTTCTTCGTTCTTCCTAGCCACCATCTTTTTCTTCCTCGCTGGGATTTCCTCTATTGGCCGCCCCTACCCTTCCATAGCTATGCATAATTAAAGGTAGAAAAATATAATTAATTTACAAGGACAACTATTACAAGAGGACATATAAAAATATCTCTCTTTTTTCTACAATTATCACAAGAATGACGCACTGTTACCATTTTTTTTACAAGAATGAGCAGATGGAAAACAATCGGTTTTGGCGTTGAGATCTTAGGCCGTCCCGTAGCATAATTTCATTGCACTGTACCAACATTAAGAATTTGTTAACTGTACTTGCTAGGTGTTATGGGGATGAAACTAATCTATATGATGAAACTCCCTCTCATAATGACCTTGGCAAATCAGCAAAGTTACAGATATAGCAACAAATTTAATGCTCATGAAATTCCAATGAAACACCTATTGAGATTGGCCTTGATCATCTAGAGTTTGAATGGTTTGCTATCAAAATTTTGACCTAATTATTTTTCTACTATTTGGTTTGTTACCAATATTTACTGACCTATCATATTTCTATTTCTGTAAAGATGAAGACAATTGTGAATCTTTCTCACCTAAAGGTGTTTGGATACTAGGGACTGAAGTTTAGCTCTGTTACATCGGATGTTCGGATACTAATTAGAAGGACTAAATATGAACTAATTACAAAACTAATTGCAGAACCCCTAGGCTAATTCGCGAGATGAATCTATTAAGCCTAATTAATCCATTATTAGCAAATGGTTACTGTAGCACCACATTGTCAAATCATGGACTAATAGGCTTAATAGATTCGTCTCATGAATTAGACTCCATCTGTGTAATTAGTTTTATAATTAGACTATATTCAATACACCTAATTGGTACCTAAGGGGGTGTTTGGATCCCCGGGCTAAATTTTAGCCCCTGTCACATCGAATGTTTGGACACTAATTAGGTCTATTAAACATAGGCTAATTATAAAACAAATTTCACAACCTCTAGGCTAAATCGCGAGACGAATCTATTAAGCCTAATTAGTCCATGATTTGACAATATGGTGCTACAGTAAACATTCACTAATGATGGAATTAGGCTTAATAGATTCGTCTCGCGATTTAGCCTAGGGGTTCTGCAGTTAGTTTTGTAATTAGTTCATATTTAGTCCTTTTAATTAGCATTCGAATATTCGATATGACACGGACTAAACTTTAGCTCAGGATCAAACACCCTCCAAGGGCTTGTTTGGATCCAAGGGCTAAATTTTAACTCTGCACTTTTAGCCCAAAATTTAGCTCTTGGGATCCAAACAGGTGGGCTAAAACTTTAGCTCCTAAATTTTAGCCCCCAAAGAGGCCCTAAAAGGGGCTAAAAGTGCTCCTCCCCCAATTTCCACACCTTGCCCTTCCTTCCTCTCTCCTCTCCGCGTGGTCCCCCTCCCGCACCCCTCCCTCTCCTCCGCCTCCCACGCCCGCCTCCTCCAGCCGGCCCGCCGCCTCCGCCCAGCCCCGCCTCCTTCGCCCGCCACCGCCGCCTCTCCGGCCCCGGCGCCGCCGGCCTCGATGCTGCCGGCCGCCAGATCTGGGGGCCGTGGCCGCCGGCAGGAGGGAGGACGGGGAGTTCGCCTGCCGCCGCCGCTGTCTCCGCCTCACCTCGCCTCGCCGGCCGCTGCCGTTGTCCCCGCCACCTCTGCCTCGCGCGGCGCGGAGCTCGTCGGTGAGCTTGGCGCGGGCGCGGCCGGCCTCGGCGTCCCGTGCCCGGAGCTCGGCCTCGGCGTCCCGTGCCCGGAGCAGGTGCCGCTGCTCGTCGGCGTGCGCCGCGAGGGTGGTGGTGCTCCTGGCCGCGCTGGCCGGTCCCTGGCGTACCGCCGCTTGAGGTCCCCGGCGAGTTGATGGAGAGAGAGGGGAGAGGAGAGAGAGGAGGGAAAGGAGGAGGAGGGAGTCATTAATAAGGGCAAATCAGTCATTATTTGATGAGGACTAAAATTTAGCCCATGGATCCAAACACCCCAGCAAAACTAAATTTTACCGGCTAAATTTTAGGAGCTAAATTTTAGTCATGAACTTTGGATCCAAACACCACCTAAGGGGGTGTTTGGGAGAGGGGTGCTAAACTTTAGCACCCTCATTTTAGTCCATTTTAGCCCCCAAGCTTCCCAAACAGGTGGGCTAAATCTTGTAGGCTAAACTTTAGCCCCCCAATAATCATTTAGTCACTTGGGGTAGCTAAAATGGACTAAATGGACTAAAAAGTGGTCCCCCGGACCACTTTCCCCCCTGCCCCCCTCCCCTCTCTCTCCTCCCTCAGTCTCTCTCCACCCGATCCCGCCACCGCCGCCGCTCGATTCCACCCAGCCGCCTCTACCTCGCCCACCGCCGACGCCGCGCCGCCCTCGGCCGGCCCCGACCGCCCCCGCAGCCTCGCCTCGCCTCCACCGGCCCCGACCGCCTCCGCCGCCGCCGCCACCACCCCCGTGGCCTCACCGCGCCGGCCCCGCCGCCGCTACCTCCGTCCCCCCCGGGCCTCGTCTCCACCGGGCCCCGCCGCTGTGCCCCTGCCTCACCTCGCTTCCGCCCGATCCCGCCACCGCCGCCGCCGCCGCCTCCACCTCGCCCGCCGCCTCCGCCTCGACGCCGCCGCCGCGACCTCCGGCTGGCCCCGCGCCGGCCCCGCCCGCCCGGTTGCTATCATCTACAGTAACTGTTTTCGGATGCAGATGCACTCTCTGGAAGCATCATAGAAAATTTCAGTGAAACAAGGGAATCTGATGTTATCATATTATTTCAGTCTCATCTCGTGTATCAGGCTAATTAGCTCGTTGTGTGGCAGTACTGCTCAAGTGCTCGTGTAACTGTGTTTTGGCCTTTGGGAGGTACGCTTGTAACAGTGCACCCTATGCAGGGGTAAAAGGATCATTTGGCATAGCAGGTACTAAACTTTAGCACCCCTCCCAAACACCCTTAAAGGCTAAAGTTTAGCACTCTTTTTGAGAGGGCTAAAATTTAGTCCAGGACTAAATTTTAGCACCCTCCTGCCAAACAGGACCTAAATATACGATGAGCCAAACACCCCATACATCACCGTACCTGTCACGCTGAACTCACCCATCAAAATCGATAGTGTTTCTGCCAAAATTCAACGTTTTTTCCCAACCAGCGCCGTG
This sequence comes from Setaria viridis, assembly GCF_005286985.2. Classification (NCBI taxonomy): domain Eukaryota; kingdom Viridiplantae; phylum Streptophyta; class Magnoliopsida; order Poales; family Poaceae; genus Setaria; species Setaria viridis. The sequence continues at coordinate 24,990,194 of NC_048263.2, read as the reverse complement.
TTACCCGCCGCTGCACCCACCTCGCCCAAAAGTTTTCCCTTACCGCTGTCCCTACCGGCTACCGCCGCGCCGCCGGACCTCCTCCCCGCTGCGCCTCCCGCCCGGCTCTCATCGACGTCGTGCCCAAAATCTCGCGTCCCCTTCCCCACCATCCTCTCCCGGGTCCGTGCCCAAAATCCTCCACAACGCTTTTCCACTCCCCTGACCACCGCGGCTCCGGCGCTCCCTCGCCCCGCGCGGCGCTCTCCCGCTCCCCAAATCCCCCGCCGCGCCCAATCGCTCCCCCGACCCCGCCCAATACACTGAGGCGCCCGCTCTCCACCTCCCGTTCCGTTGCCTGATCTGCCGCTGCGGTGGCGGCGTCCACTCCCATCCCATCGCCGGTAGGGGAGGCGGGGCGCCCTGCACCAAGGAGTGGAGGCAGCAGTGGCGCCACATGCCCACCGCAGTTGTTCCGGCCTACAGGTGCCTCGTGCCCACCACAGTCGTTCCGACCTCGGAGAAGATGAAGACACGGCCGCGGGAAACGTTGTTGTCGACTGCCGCCGATGCTTGCTGCCGCCGGCGTGCCTCCGCTTGTCTTAGCCGCTGCGGAATCCTCAAATGCGTTCTCTGTCTCATGCTGGATCTCCCTGACCCCGTTCCGAACGTGACCATACGCCGCCGTGCTCGCCTCTCCGACTCTCTCACGCAGCTTGAATGGCGTGTGCCTGCCCCTCCTCCGTACAATATCAACATTCAATCCGATCCATCAAGGTATTTATGTTTCCCGTAGCTTCAGTTTTTGGTGATCTCGATCCACTACAACTGATATCTATTTCGAGTTTTTTTTGTGATCGTGCATTTCAGGCAGCTATGGCGAGCAGAGATTGCTCCAATCGCTGCAGCAGGTCATTATATTCTTACCTATTTGTTTCAACTTGAATCTGTATAGCAAGCTGCCTGAGATATCTGTTGAAATGCTTCTATAGATCATCAATATATTTTCAACTACCCTGATCACTGTGTGTTTGCTAGAATATTTCAAAGGTACAAATTCATGATCAGATTTTGACGCCTTTCTTTCTTTCTTTCTCCCCTATTTTTGAAAATGCTAATATTGATATATCATAATTTAAGATTATTGGATGCTAATATCATAGTTAGGCAAGGTAACAGAAGAAAACTCCTTGCAATCTTGTCGTACCTACAGTAATTTGGCCAGGGACAGAAGTGATTTGGACATCTTGAGACCTGAGTGCTTATTACTACAAGCTTTTGAGAGGGAAAAAATATAGATATCCATGTTGCATGTTAGCTTCTGAAATTTTCATACCCAGGGATATGCACTTAGTCCAGTGTGGAGGTCACTACAATTGACTTTAAAATGGTGAGTTTAAAGTGCTACGTAATGGCAGATTTCTTTCAACAATGTAGTAAATATATTATCATAATATCTCTTGTAGCATAACAAAATCTTCTTTCAGTTTTTGCTAGAGTTTAGCTTGCCAACTAACAAAAAAGTAGTGCCATGTTTAAACATTTTGATATTCATGACAAGGGACCATAATACCCCCTTTGGACCTGACGAGTGAAAAACATAGGTTCTTCTGACCAATGATATCATGTTCTTCTGACCAAGTTCATAGAGAATTATTTTAGTTGTATAGATGTCCGATTTATTTCCCCCGCATCCTAATTTAGGCATTTGAGATATTTTTCTTCTTTCTATTTGACCATGTCAATGTTCTCACACCCATATTCCTGCAGAATTTGTGGCATTTAAGGGTTCATTTTTATGCCTACAGATTGACAGGAATATGACAAGGGAGATCATAAAGTGCGGCGTGAACCCACATCATCCGGTTTAAGGTGGTAAGCCAAAAGAGGGGATGCCCAGGAGTTTTCAAAGAAATCATGCTCCAGGTGAAGAAAATTTTGATGTCCTTTCGTTTCATCATTTTGGGTAGGCGAGGTGATTTCTTCCAGTAGTTCATCTGGTATCAGTCACTGTGGCTTCATGATGGGAACAACAACCAAGTAAAAAGATCTTTTCTACCTTTGTAAGCTTGTGCAAATGATCTTTTCAGCAGTAGCTTCCATACAGATACAGCAATCAGTCAGACCATTCTCCTGAACATATGTATATTTGTTTGAGTTCATTTTTTGGTTAGAGGTTATGGTGCAATTAGTTTTTGGGGTTGTGGCCAGAAGAATGCATTGCTCAATTGTTTTTTTTTGCGTTCATTTGATTACATATGTGCAGGGTGTAAGATGCTTGCAAATGGATGTGCATCAAGCAGAGACGTGGGCTGCATCTCATTTGCTGACTGGCTCGTGTTTCTGACATGAGACAATTAATCTAAATCATTTTCCACACTTTCAACATGCCACAGCGTTTTGCATTGGTTAGAGTAAAGACAATTGTGGGCTTTTGGCTTCTCATGCAGCAGGACAGTGGCAACTGGCAAGTATGTTAGCATCAATGGCACAATTGGTGGTATAGTTGGAGGTTGAAACTTGAGAGGTAAGCAAGGGTGGTTGGTGCAAGGTGCTCATGGGAATGCCTATACCTCTGAGCATAATTTCTATCGCTGTTGGGGTCAACTTCACCATCTGCTCAGGGCCTACATTGCACTCATGCTCAGTGAAGGACCAAAGAGGCATGAATGAATTAGAATCTTAGCTTGTGAGCTTGGTCGTCAGCTTTGCCGGTCCATTATCTTTATCGTTTTGTTGGCTGCTTAAGAAAACTTATGTTAGTGCAGAATTTTCTGAGAAATTTTCTTGAATACTCATAAAGTTGTTTACATATGTTCTATGAATATAACAAGTGTTGAATAAGTTGTTTTACAAACACGTGCGACATATGAATATAACAAGTGTTGAATAAGTTGTTTTACAAACACACTAGTATTACCAAAATATTGATAAGTTTTTGTCTAAATTTTAGCTCTAAAACTATAGTATGCCAAAATTTTGGCAACAAGCCTAAAGTAAGATGTGCTCACCCCAGACCACATATACCCTCCACCACATATACCCTCCTCTGATCGGTAGGCGGCTCACCCCAGACCAAGGTACACGACCTCTTCCTCCTTCCCTCTCCTCCCTCGCTTCAATTCATCTCCCCGGGTTCGTGTATGAGCTGCTGATTGACGCATCCCCTGTTGCTCGCGATTGGTTCCCTGAGTCCTACTCGATCCTGTCCCGTTTAGTTTTTCATTCCTTTCCGTGAGGTGTAGAGAATTGGCTTTGATTGTGAGGTTTCTGATCTTGAGCTTCCTTAGGTCAAGTTTTGAGATAGATTTGTTGTAGCGCCATGCGTGCTTGTGTGGGTTTTGCTATAGGTCTCCTAGATTACACTTCACTCTGAATGATTTGATGTTTCCTGTTTTGATAACTTCGGTTTCCGTACCAGCCAATACGGTTTTGGTCATTAGGGCGTAGCAAAATGTTTGGTTGCCTAGATCTATTGTTTCTGTGCGGTGTCGTGGGCTTGTGGCCTCTAGGGCTATTGTATGCTCTGTTTCTAAGAATGCATCGTCAGGCACTAGTCTGGTTTTGTATTTTCTACTCCATGCTCATTGAGTGGGCTGGATAGAATGCTCACCTTTTATCTCGCAAACTAAAAGAAATACTCATCTTGTGATCCATAATTGATTATATACATTATTACTTTATACAATTCCTGATCTGTCTGCAGTGATGTTCTTTAGCTTAGTTCACACTTCTGTTTGGTTGGATTCTAACTATGTGTTTTTTCTTGCAAATCAGAGATTTAGATTTGTAGCGTGATATCCAAAGGCAGTCAAGATGGTGAAGTTCACAGCGGAAGAGCTCCGTGGCATCATGGATAAGAAGAATAACATTCGTAACATGTCTGTCATTGCTCATGTGGACCATGGTATGTGACAGAAGATCCATTATTAAGACACTGAAAGCTTGTTCACAATGTCTGTGATGCTAATTTGATGTGCCGTTTATGTTTGGATTTCATATTCATTCCATTTTTTATTTCCCAAATATGCCTATGTTCTATTGTTCCATTAGCATGCTTGTTCTTGATGACTGCCTGTTGTATGAATGTTGTTCTGTATGACTCCTTTCTTCTACTGTTAATACAATGATACGCAGTTCTCATGTGTGTTCGAGAAAAAAATGATTGCTGTTTACTTGGGTGAAGTAAAAATGTGATCGGTGACTTCTTATTCTTTTTGGACTATGCATTTGGTAATGCTGGCATTGAAAAATTAAATACTGTTGACCTTATGTGAAACTACTTCATCATGCAATTAATATATATTTTTATACATGTCCACTTGTTATGTCTATATACTAGTCTTGTATTTGTAGAATTGAATTTCTCATGTTAAGAAATATTAGTCCAATTACTGCTTGTTAATTGTCAAACTTACACTTGATTGTTACTGCTTGTTATATAATTGACATTTACTTGGATTAAGTAAAATGTAACTCCTTGACTGGATAATGCAATAGTTAAATATTATTTTACTTGTCCTAATGCTAATATCCCTAGTAATCTTGTCAGCTGTTTTTAAAATATAGATTTGTACATCACTACTTAAACTTGATGCTTTTCTCCTTGTTGACTTCTGCTATTTGTTGTAAATTTCATTTTTATTGAATGCTCGGTATCCTCAATCTTGTCATTAACACGTGCATTTATTCAAGGCCAATGTTAACTTCTTGCTAGTTTTACTATGGTTGGTTGTTGGCTTAACACTTTGTGATATTGTAATGACCTGCATATCTTGTTTCGTGGAAGAGTTCACTAACTTTAGGTGTTATTTACTCTTTGCAGGCAAGTCTACCCTTACAGATTCCCTTGTGGCAGCTGCTGGGATTATTGCCCAGGAAGTTGCTGGAGATGTTCGCATGACTGATACCCACGCAGATGAAGCAGAACGTGGTATCACAATCAAGTCCACTGGTATCTCACTTTACTATGAGATGACTGAAGAGTCACTAAAGTCGTACAAGGGTGAGAGAGATGGGAATGAATATTTGATCAATCTTATTGATTCACCTGGGCACGTTGATTTTTCCTCGGAAGTCACGGCTGCTCTCCGTATCACTGATGGTGCTTTGGTGGTGGTTGACTGCATTGAGGGTGTCTCTGTGCAAACTGAAACTGTTCTCCGACAAGCCCTTGGTAAGAGGATCAGGCCTGTCCTCACTGTGAACAAGATGGACAGATGTTTTCTTGAGCTTCAAGTTGAAGGTGAGGAAGCCTACCAGCCTTTCTCCTGTGTCATTGAGAACGCCAATGTCATCATGGCGACATATGAAGACAAGCTTTTTGGTGATATCCAAGTTTACCCAGAGAAGGGGACTGTTGCTTTCTCTGCTGGTTTGCATGGCTGGGCCTTTACCCTCACTAGCTTTGCAAAGATGTATGCCTCCAAGTTTGGTGTTGACGAGACTAAGATGATGGAGAGGCTCTGGGGTGAGAACTTCTTTGACCCAGCCACGAAGAAATGGACCACCAAGAACACTGGTTCTCCTACATGCAAGAGAGGTTTTGTTCAGTTAATCAGTTATGCTATGAGCCACTCAAGCAAATCATCAACACCTGCATGAATGATCAGAAGGATAAGTTGTGGCCTATGCTGCAGAAGCTCAATGTGACAATGAAGGCTGATGAGAAGGAGCTGATTGGAAAGGCTCTCATGAAGCGTGTGATGCAAACTTGGCTGCCAGCTAGTACTGCCCTGCTTGAGATGATGATATTCCACCTTCCGTCCCCGGCGAAGGCACAGAAATATGGTGTGGAGAACTTGTACGAGGGACCACTTGATGATGTCTATGCAACTGCTATCAGAAACTGCGATCCAGAAGGCCCCCTCATGCTTTATGTTTCTAAGATGATACCAGCATGTGACAAGGGGAGGTTCTTTGCCTTTGGCCGTGTCTTCTCAGGCAAGGTTTCAACCGGAATGAAGGTCCGGATCATGGGTCCCAACCATGTCCCTGGCCATAAGAAAGGATTTGTTTGTGAAGAGTGTCCAGCGTACTGTTATCTGGATGGGAAAGAAACAGGAATCCGTGGAGGATGTTCCTTGTGGTAACACTGTTGCTATGGTTGGTCTGGATCAGTTCATCACTAAGAATGCTACACTGACCAACAAGAAGGAGGTTGATGCTTTCCAATCAGGGCAATGAAGTTCTCTGTGTTACCTGTTGTGCGTGTTGATGTTCAGTGCATGGTTGCCTCCGATCTTCCGAAGCTTGTTGAAGGTTTGAAGCGTCTGGCGAAGTCACATCCCATGGTTCTCTGTACCATTGAGGAGTCTGGTGAGCACATCATTGCTGGAGCCGGAGAGCTTCACCTTGAAATTTGTCTGAAGGATTTGCAGGAAGACTTCATGGGTGGTGCTGAAACCAATTGTTTCTCCTCCTGTTGTCTCCTTCCGTGAGACTGTCCTTGAAAAGTCCTGCCGTACTGTTATGAGCAAGTCCCCAAACAAGCACAACCATCTCTACATGGAAGCTCGCCCCTTGGAAGAGGGTCTTCCAGAGGCCATTGATGAGGGCCGCATTGGCCCGCGTGATGATCCTAAGGTGCGCTCCAAGATCCTGTCTGAGGAGTTTGGCTGGGACAAGGATCTGGCCAAGAAGATTTGGTGCTTTGGTCCTGAGACCACAGGCCCCAACATGGTTGTTGATATGTGTAAGGGAGTGCAGTACCTTAATGAAATCAAGGATTCAGTTGTGGCTGGTTTCCAGTGGGCATCAAAGGAAGGAGCTTTGGCTGAGGAGAACATGCGTGGCATTTGCTTTGAGGTCTGTGATGTTGTCCTCCATGCTGATGCTATTCACAGGGGTGGTGGTCAGGTTATCCCAACTGCCAGGAGGGTCATCTATGCGTCTCAGCTCACTGCGAAGCCAAGGCTGCTTGAGCCTGTCTACCTGGTGGAGATTCAGGCCCCTGAGAATGCTCTTGGTGGCTTCTATGGTGTTCTGAACCAGAAGAGAGGTCATGTGTTTGAGGAGATGCAGAGGCCTGGTACCCCGCTGTACAACATCAAGGCTTACCTCCCTGTTATCGAGTCCTTTGGGTTCTCAAGCCAGCTCAGGGATGCGTCCTCAGGTCAGGCCTTCCCTCAGTGTGTCTTTGACCACTGGGACATGATGTCTTCGGATCCTTTGGAAGCCGGCTCCCAGGCGGCACAGCTGGTGTTGGATTTCCGCAAGAGGAAGGGGCTGAAGGAGCAGATGACCCCGCTATCTGAGTTCGAGGACAAGCTATAAATCTATTTTTTGTGTTCTACTTTTGGCCTGTTATGGTGGAAAGAACTTTGTTTTTTTCCCTGTGGTGTCAGTCATGTTTCACATGAACTGTGATATGTTAGTGTTCTCCTGGAAGTATGAAACTTTATTTTGGTCTGTCAATGTGAACTGGTACGAAGGTTACCTGAAGCATGTGGTTGAGTTTTGCTGCGCTTGAATTTCTAATTCCTGTTGGGCGTCGTTTACTGCTCGTCAACTCAATAGTTTTATTGGTTCCTTCCAGCTTCTTGTCAGGTATGTGACCGTTGCGGCGTTGTCTGATGTCAATTATGATGCATGTCATTGGTTGATAAACCTTGCATTTTGAGATATGAGGTGAGCTATTCTGATCCTGCGTCATAGTTTCGTTTCTGTTGAGACTTGAGAGTGGAGTGAACGTGGGGATCGGGGAGCAGGGGAAGGTGGTGATCGATTTATTTAGGGCTTTAGAGCAACTTCAAGAGGCTGCTAATCTTACCTTAATACTTTTTTCTTATCTTACCCCAATACTTTTTTTAAGAAAAAAGAGAGAAAAAATGAACTCCAACAATCCATCTAAACCTTTCCCAATTTTTTAGCGACGTCTAAAAAACAGCCTGCCACCGCGTATATTTTAGCGTTGGCGTTCCTCCCCCGATCCTGATTCCCGCACGCCCGCGCGTCCCTTCTGATGGGTCCAATGCGATGACGTGGCCTGTGTTTGAAATATTGGGAACTATTTATTAGCGATCTGCTGTGGACTGATATGTTTTTGGGGGAAATTTTTTTGGAAGAACCCAATACATAGTTTTAGGAAAGAATTTTTTAGATACTCTTGAAGTTGAATAATCCGCTCCATGTTCTTACTGTTATGTGTGCAATAGCCATCCTCACTTTAGCGGTGCCATTTCCTAGGCACTTGTTTCTTATTTATGATCTATTATTTTGTTCTGTTTCAGCTTTTGCAATAGTTAAGTCACTTAGTCTGGGTTATTCACTCATTATACAGGTTGATAAAAAAAAGGTGCAAAAAGAAACAGAACCGGTGCAAAGGCTCTGAATGCATAGATGCAGAAACTACATAGATGTATAGGAATATAATTGTTAATAGAGCTTCCTTTTTGGTTGGTCATTACCAAGTAGAAACCACGAATTTCCTGATCTGTTTGGACTGGATGCATCTCAGGAACAATATGTAGCTTTAAACAAACGTGTTTGCTGTCAGATATCAATTCTGGGCTTCACAGACTGCTCAGTAAATCCTTATATGCCAGATTTGTTCACAATTTTTACTTGATCATGTAAGCAATTAGAAGCCATCATGTTAGTGAAAAGCATTAGCTCACATGCATGACATCCTCACAGTTTTTTTAGGAAATAGCATTAGCGCATACAGTTTGTACTAAAAAATTGGAAAATACGTGCTGTACTTTTGGTCTCATCATATGCACTGCCGCCATTCTCGACTAAAGTACCTTTTTTTTGCCATCTGATCTGGTTTGCTTGGGCTCGACTTAGTTGTTTGCCCCTCCATTACCCAAATACATGGTCACGGCATGCAGCTATGTGCTGGTTTCAGGCTTGAACTAGCTGTTTATATACAAGTTTGAGCTAGGGTGGTTTGACTGAATGAGTGAACACTGCATACCGATCAACCAAGATGTTTCAGTTCCATCTCTGATTTTTTTTTTTTGCAATAACTCTCCACTTGTGGCTCGGAGGTCCTGGGTTCGAACCAACCTTTTTGCAGAATTTTAAAAGAATTTTGTAAGAGTAAGGTTGTCTTGAAATTCCCTTCCCCAGACCCCACCTTGTGTAGTAGCTTTCGCACTGGGTACGCTCTTTTTTTTATTTCAGTCATCTCTGAATATTTACTGCAACAGTGCACTGACGTGGTGCACATATTATACATCTCCAGTAATCCAAAAGAGTTAGACAATCCAAATGCAAGGCATAATCATTTACTGGCCTTGTTGCACAGCCTAAAGACAATGTGTTCTAATTAGCCCTTGTTGATTTTCTGCATCTTGCATGTGTCTATCTGCATGTCATTGTTCTTAGTTCTTCTGAACAATATGCTGGATTTTTTCTATGGTTGCCTTGGTGTAACATCTCGTATTTTTACGAGATGTTTGTGTTTGTGAAAAAGAGGATTTCAAAAATTTTCTTGTTCGAGTGTCTTCTTTGAATCTCCCCAAATTCCTAAAATTTATTTGTATTAAATTGAAAACCTAGGCTCAAACAAATGCTAGTGTACCATTTGGATTTTGTTTGGTTTTATTTGGATTTTACTTGGTTCAAATTTGAACTAAAGCTAGACTAACTAGCTAGACTAACTAACTAATCTAATTTGGGCTCTAACCCACCTAAACCCAGCCTGTTAATCTCGCAGGCCTGCCCACCTTAAACCTGGGCCGGAGGCCTGATACCTAGCCGGCCCAGTCTAGCTGCCCAAACCGCCACCACGGCCGCAGCCGTTGACCAACGGGCTCCGCATGTCAGCCGGCCAGGGGACTATTCCCCTTTCTTCCCCGCTGCTCTCACGCGCGCCGCACGCACGTGACAACGACAGGCGCCGCAAGCACGAGTGCTTGGCTGGCCTCGTGCTTTTGCGCTGGCATGCTCTAATGCTCACCACACCACCTCCGCGCATCCCCCGTCGTTCGTGGTCGCCAAACCCTAGCCTTCAAGCTATTTAACCCCCCACGCCAGCCGCCTTCCTGCTCCAGCCGCCATTGGGGTTCCCCCCTCAATACCGCTACGGCCCCGGAGCGTTGCCAAGCCCTACGCCCGTACGACGACAATGATGTTGCCGCTCTCCCTGCACGGCAATGACCTGCCACCGCCAGGGGCAGATCTGGGCCCCGGGCTGCCCGGGCTGCAGCCCGGGGCGAGGCCCAAGAGCAGTGGAAAACTTCTTCATAAAAATAGTATAAAAAAGCATTTTGGCCCATTAGCTCACCCCGAAGAGAAGTTAGCCCAGGCGCCCAGGCGGCCCAACAACTCCCGTTGGCCATTGCCCTAGCAGTTCCGGCCGGCCCATGTGAGCATGCGCGGTGCGGCCTCCCGGCTCCCCCGACTCCAGTCCTCCTGCTCCTGCCCGAGTGCTCGATTCGCCGCCAGGCACCAGGCAGCGCCCGCCGCCCGGCCGCCCGCCCAGCTCGCCGTCGTCCGCGCGCCGCCCCCCCCCGCGGCCCCGGCGCCCCGCGCCCCCGCCGACGCCCTGCGCGCCGCCACCCGCGGCCCAGCGCGGCCGCGCGGCCGCGCCTCCGCCGGCCGCCCGCGCGCCGCGCCCCCGCCGGTCGCCTGCGGCCCCGCGCAGCCGTGCCTTCTCAACAACATAGAAATTCCTAATATGGAAGATATGATACCAGTTAGAGGTCGTTCGAGATGTCGTGGTGCTAAACTAGTGAGTTACTACCATCATTTTCATCATGGAATTTCAATGTTGTGATTGATCAAGTTTATTGTGAGTTAAACAATCGATTTCAAGAAAGATCAACTCAACTCTTGAGATGCGTTGCTTGTCTTGATCCGAGGGATTCTTTTGCCAACTTTGAAGTACAGAAGTTAGTTGAGCTTGCTAAGATTTATAAAGATGACTTCTGTGATTATGACTGCATAAAGCTTGCGGGTGACCTTCCTATATTTATTGATGAAGTCAGAAATGATGATAATTTTGACACTTGTATTGATCTTGGTAACCTTGCTGAGAAGATGGTTCAGATTGGAAGAGATACAGTTTTTCCTTTGGTGTATCGTCTCATTGAACTTGCATTGATTTTGCCGGTGGCAACAGCAACAGTTGAAAGAGCCTTCTCTGCTATGAATATTATCAAGACTGAACGAAGAAATAAAATGAATGATGATTGGTTGAATAATAGCATGATGTGCTATATTGAGCGAGATTTGTTTGCGTCGATTGAAGATGAAAAAATTCTAAAGCGCTTTCAAGGCTTAAGAAACCGTAAGATGAATTTGCCAAACAAGGGCTCAAGGTGCGTGTTGTTTACTTGTATTAGTCTATTTCAATACATAATGTTATCTTGCTTTATATAGGGCTGATATGTTGAAAATTTTAATGTAGAATTGAGGACGTCGGAACAAGTGGAAGTGGTGTTAATTCATGAAGACATGTATGGTTCTTTTTTTATCATGGAAGACTCTTAATTTGGTACTTTTCTACCTTCAATATTCTATGTATTGTTTGAGTCTATTGGTTGAATTGTGCTCTTTAAAAAATATATTATATCTAATAGTGTATGGCTAGTAAGATTTTAAGCTTTATATTAGTTAGCCCGAGGCGGAGCCCGTTTCTGGATCTGCCACTAGCCACCGCAGTGCCTCGCCACCACACCGCCACCCTCTCGACGTCAGGCCCGACGAGTGAGCATCTCCTATGCACCCTACTCCCCGTCCGGGCTTCGACCTGCTTCGCCATGCTGCTGCTGGGGCTTGACCCCGTGCCCGTGCACTTGCCCGCACCCGTACCGTCGCGTCGCCATTGCCTTGCGCCGCTATTCTGTTCGGCCTTCGACCCGCTCTTCTTGCAGGTGCCGCGCGCCACCACCACTTCGATGCCGCCGTTGCACTTCCCCGTAGCCGTGCGCGCCGCAACTCTAAAGAACCAGAAGCCCGCACGCGCGACACGGCCGTGGCCGGACCACGCGCCTGCGCACGCGCGAATCCTTACTGCCTCTCCGTCAACCGACACCTGACGCCTCGATGGCCTGCGAGGCCTCCATGTTTGTTGAAGTTCTGGAATTTGAAGCACGCCCTTCATCTTTACTTTGATGCTCGTGGAAATGCATGGATTTTGTGGATAATACGGAGATATGGGTCTTGCAGGTGGGTCCAACTGGCTTTGGGCCTACCACGAGACCCGTCTCTAAATAGGTGCGGTTCTAAATAGGTAAATAGTAATTATAGACCTCTAAATAGTAAAAAAAATTATAATGACACCAATCAAGTCTTCAAGGGCACCGGTTCATCCTCTTTCTATTTGTGTCATCAGCGTTTGGTTCGTCTTTTCCTAGCCATGTCTTTCTCCACAAAAATCAACTTATGTGTGGTAGATGTTCCGCTATTTTTCTATTTTTTTATTTTTTAGGGGCTATGTATCCTATCTATACTTATGTCGGGATTGTGATCTTACTATGATTATATTACGTTTATATAATTATCTATGATTAATAAAACTTCCTAGGTCAAAAAAATATGACAAAATTTCCTATACAGCACCAGATAAAAATCTGGTTCCCGGCCTGCATGACATTAGAAATTTTTGTCTCCTTTATTTGACACCAAAATTTATTTTTCATTCCTTTCTTAACATTTTCCTTATTTAACATCAGGATTTGTTTTTTATTCCTTTCAGTTATACCTCAACAGTACATGATGCAAATGGTACGGTAGAGGCTACAACACACAAACCACCTACATTAGCTTTTCTATGAAAGATCTCAATATAAGACTTCACTTTTGGGACCAAAGAAAATATTTGTTGAGCATCTCCAACAGTCCCTCAATAAATATTTTTCAATAAGTAGTTAATAGGTATATTCTAATATCACTTTCATCGTTATTGAGAGAGTTGTTTTTGCAGTCTTCCAATAATCTCGTCCCAATACAGTTGTCGTATTAGGAGAGTCACAACACCTTTATTTGGAAAGAGTTGGAACGAATTATTGGGTTCTCCCCGGTAAGGATGGCTAATATGATAGTTGGATTATGAAATGGGATCGGTTGGAGATGGAATCCCTGTAACCCCAAACCTATGAGTTTGCTGACCTGTATGCGGCAGTTACGGAGAAACGTTCCTAATCCGCGAGCTGCTAAAAAAAATTGGATGAAGTGTGGAGTAATTTACTGACAGTTTTATTTTTACATACAGATGGAAACAGAGGGAAATCTTTTCCTTTTTTTAACCAAACAAAGGAACTTTGAAGCAAAAGAGATTGCACTGAAGCTCCAGCAACACAGACAGAATACATGCCGACTGAACTTTACACATAATACATTCGATACCAGATAAAACAAGCACGTACGTACAAACCTCAAGCCCTTATCACCAAAACATAAGATCGGGCCCACTGACTCACACCGAACACTGATGGTGATTAAAATACAGAGAAAGTCAAACAGCTAGTACACACACGCACAAACAACTCACCTCGCCGGAGGTATATGCATCAGTCCCCTCCAGCGGGCGCCGAGAGCCACCGCCGCCGCCGCCGCCGCCGAGATCGAACACATCAGTAGTAGTACGAGGACGACGAGCCGCCGAGCTGGAACCCGTCGACCTCGTCGGCGGCCGGCATCGGCGAGAACAGAGGGCTGTGCACATACCCTTCCTCGAAGTACATGCCGTGCGAGCCGCTGGCCGCCGCGTCGTTGTAGCCACCGAAGTCCAGCTCCGCCGCGTCGCACCACGCCCTGCCGCCGCCACTGGCGGCGCCGCCGCCGCCGTTGCCGCCGTCGAAGTACATATCCATCTTCTCAGCGTTCCCGCCGTAGGCCATCGAGGCGTCGAGCGCGCCGTAGGACGGCACCTCTGCCGGCACGTGGTACTGGTAGGCCTCGCTGCCGGCGCCGCCATGAGAGTAGGCCTGAGCCTGATCGCGGGCCAGCGGCGTTGACTGATGAGCGGCGGGGACGACGGGGCCGGCGGCGTAGTAGCTCTGAAGCTGGTCGGCGGAGAGGTCGGGGGAGAGGTAGGGGGTGATGGAGGAGCCCGGCGGCAGGTCCGGGTAGGCGAAGTTGGTGCGGGCGCTCGCGCCACGGAGGTTGCGGGCGGCGCGGTCGTAGGCGATGGCGGCCTCCTCCGCCGTGTCGAACGTGCCCAGCCAGTGCCGCTCCTTGGTGGCCGGGTCCCGGATCTCCGCCGCGTACCGGCCCCACGGCCGCCGCCTCACCCCGAGGTACTTCGTCTCGTTGTTGCCACTGTCCTGCTGCTGCTGCTGCTGCTGCTGCTGCCGGCGCTTCGAGGACTTCTTCTCCGAGGACGACGAGAAGAAGTAGGAGAAGTCCATGCTTGCTCTGTTGCTCACACGCACACAAGAGAGAGTTAGTTGGGTCGTTGGTGATGAGGATGAGAGACGCTGAAGAAGGTGGTTGCTGCTGGGGGTGCATGGGGCGGTTGCATGGAGGAGTATATATAGTGGCGGGAAAGCAAATACGAGAGTTAAACAAATGGCGAGGTGCTAATGGCCAATCTTAAGAATGATTACCAGGAGTGATGGTAGGCATGGATGCGTGGGGCCCACAAAATTCGATTCAATTCGTTGGTGTGCTGTGGGGGCGGCAAAAGTGGTCAACCAATGATTTGGACCGGTGGTGGCATGGGCAGGGTGACTGCACGACGCATGATGGGATCAACGTGACGACCGACCTCCCCAGCTCGCAAGTTGCATCCGTCCACAGCGTTCTGTCAATCTCTCACCATCTACCATTGATTCTAACCAACCAAAGGAACTTAAGGAAAAATGTGAGGGGCCCAATGCTAGTGTTCTTAAACTTTCGTAGCAGAGACGTCTACAAACTGAAGTTCTTGTGTTTTCTTTAATTTGATGGTAAAATGGTTTCTAAAATTTTTTTTTTACCGAAGTCAGCAGGGAAGATCCTACCTATTTTTTTTATATTTTTTTATTCCAGACCTGTTTAATTCGCTCCCACCGGGAGTCGAACCTGGACCTGCTGGGTGCTACTCAGGTCCTCTAACCACTAGGCTAGACACCCTTTCGCTTCTGAAACCTTTTTTGCGAGGAATCTAAAACCACTAGATGATACTAAAGATTTCATGAGGGTTCTTTTTAAATAGCCAAGGGTTGTTGTTATTCATAATTTCTTATTAACTAGCTTAGAATTTCTTTTCTAATTTGAACATTCTCCGAGAGGGAAAGCAAATTGGCAACCAAGATCCCCAACCAACATTTTAGAAAAACACCAGTCACTTGATAAATAACTCTCGGGAATTATCTTATAGAAAAGACTTGTTTTTTCTTTGAAAAATATAAAGAACACCGTTGTCCATTCGAAAAACACTTGATGGATCATAGAATTCTTGTATTGAACTAATATTTGATCTTTCAATGGGACTAAAAAAAAAGGAAATTGTGCTCTTAAGGTCTAGTAGTTACTTCTTTATTGCGCCTGAGAATGCTACTCCCTCCGACCCAAATTATAGGTCATTTTGATTTTTCTGTGTACGTAGTTTTTACTATGCACTGGATATACGTTATTTCTAGATACATAATAAAAACTATGTATGTGAAAAAGTTAAAACAATCTATAGTTTGGAACGGATGAAGTAGTTGGTTGATGCAACCACCATTAGAATGATGTATTGATGTTCATAAGGAGGTAGTCGTGAATGCAGAAGTTTCTGCCCACGAGAATGGTTGCAGCTGAGTAAAAATTAGAGTATCAAGGGCAAACGGGAATTAGAAACATTCCACGATTTGTGGTTAGAGTTGCTTTAGTACCAAAGAATACGAGGTCCGAGTCGAGAGTGGATCTGGCTATGAAGTTGAGCAAGAGCACCACCACCTTTAGTACCCGCAAAAAAATAGTTTCTAAATTTCAAATACAAATTGCAAGCAATATCTCTGTGATCTGTTTAGGCTTGCGAGAGGGAAGGTGAATTGAAGCACAGATGCACATGTATTTCTACCTTTGAGGGTGTAATTTCATCTAACAATAGGTAAACGACTACTCAATCGGATGGTTGATGTGATCCAGCAGGCGGTTTGGATGGTGGATCGTGTCTATAGATGTGATCGGTCCGTTAGAACTAGGGATGCAAGTGGGTATCCAATAGTATTTTCTGGGTCAGCTAATTAATTACGATGGCATGCCACCCTAGTTTATTTATCCTTCCAAATTATTTATGTGAAATACCATTCTAGTTCATTTTAACAACTTTTTGAGTCGACCCAATAACTGAAAATAAATATAACTTGCATGCCTAGTTAGAACACAAATGTATTTACATTATTTGTTATGGCCTTCAACTTGAGATTGGTTAGTTTGCTTAATTAATATTGCCCAGCAAGATCCAAACCGACCAAACTGTTGCTCTCGTTATACTAACGACAAGTTGCACAGAATATCTTTGTGATCTGTTTTTGTCCCTGATACCTAGCTTGATTTCACAGTCCAAGTCAAGGTCAAAGTTGTAGGGGCCAGAGTTGAAGGTACAAGCACTGGAACTTCACATGCCCCCTAATACCTAATATAGTTGTTTTATTGTTGTTCCTTCGATTGACTACACAAGAAAAAATTCGATCACGATATGCATGTATATAGCTTTACCCCTTTTCTATAAAAAAAATTAGTGTACAATCAATGGTACCTCGTCCGGTCGGTTTGAGATAATCGTCATGCTATGGTTTAGTACATTTTAGAATGCAGTTTTTGTGCTGCTAGAATGCAGATCCTTGCAACTTCGTGTATAGCTAGCGTACTATGTGATCTACCTATACCCTTTTTCTATTAAAATTTGGTGTACAATCAATGGTACCTCGTTCAGTCGGTTTGAGATAATCGTCATGCTATGGTTTAGTAGTTGTTTGGATTTTAGAATGCAGTTTTTGTGCTGCTAGAATGCAGATCCTTGCAAATCCGTTTCTTTTATTTTCTTTCCTATAGTTCCCAACCATATGCCACATGGATGAGAATCAAATTAATCTATAACTTAATTCATGCTTAACAACGAGCTGCGGAATTAGCTAGCACTGTCACATGATTCACATCAACACTATACGTTTCTTTAAATTAAATAAGAGTAGGCATATAATAATGGCATGCGCTCTAGCCAGTGCGAGATGCTTGCCGAACAAATTGGGCCTTTGCCTACCTTTTTCTAAAATAAAAAGCGATTAACCCCCTAGTGCTATCAACTGATGCCGTCCTTCAGGGGGAAAACACAAACACTGCTGTGCTTAAAAAGAAACGATCGAGTCCTCTAGTCATGATCTTAAGCATGAGTACGTCCACTGCATTAATGATGGATGCAGACTTGATATTACCTTAAAAAGTAACATATCAACTGCAGTTTTTTTAGCTATCTCCTTGCAGGATAACTAACTCATGATCTTAAGCATCTTCTCATCTTCTGCTTGGCTGGATGGACTTCCTCTAGTCACAAATGAGTCCACTGCAACATCGACATGGTCTCTCGTATAACACTTTGACTAAAAGTATTATTAAAATTTCTTCACAATCAATCTACTTGTAGGGTCAATCTTGTGCTGTTAGTCTATCAAAATTTTAGATATTAGTGATCAAAAGAAAAAAAAGTTAACTTAAAGTCTTAAACAAGCCTAGATGGACTTATATTATTTAAAGGAAGTATGTATATATGAGCACTGCGCTAGCTAATTCATCAGTTCTATATCCTCTTGAGCTCCATATCCTCTGCATTATTGATGGATGCGGACTTGCATAGGATTGCATGGTAAAACAATTGCCGCTCCTCTAATAATCTTCTCCTCCCTTCTTCGCGAGGGCTATTAACAGTTCAATGAAGCGAAGCTTACGTTCTGCAAAGCATTTTTCTCACTGCAACATGCGAGGTATCATCATCATTCATCAGTTAACATGAACATATGCATGTAACCAGTATGGCATGACAGGTCAAAGAAGGAATGGCACGGAATCTACTATACTTTCCCTGCAATGCATTGCAACAAAATTCAAGTTTGTTTTGTGTGCATATCGATCGATTGGAGTGCGCGTGTTGGTGGAAAGGTCATGGAGTGAGTGATCTATGTATCATGCAATCACGCAACATTCAAGGCCTCTTATGATTGCCCTCTGATGCAAATAGACTAACCTTCTAATGATTAAAAGAGAGGAGATATAGTATAGATTAGAGAGGCACATCTAACTTGTTACATGGGCCCAAATTAAAGGCACAAGTACCTTCACATGATTAGTTGGGCTCAGATAGATGATTGGCATGTGCCTTCGCTTGCCTTTAGATGCCCTTCCTCTTGTAGTCTTGTTGGATCCCAGTTTTATAAAACTCAAAGGGAAGCTCAAACATTTGATCGCAAAAGCTGCCCAATCATTTGATTCATTGTACACGCTAAAATATTTGTCAGAATTATATCTTCACATGATCTCTCTTCTTTAACCGAAAATAAGATCTCTGCATATATGCTAGTAGGATCTTACTGAAAAAGGAGATCAAGATCAGTACCTCAGTTAGGCGGTTAGGAATTAAGTTTTCTTTTCGATGCTGACATTCGGTGTTCAGTCCTTTCGATTGCCTTACACCTGCAAGAGTTTCTTTTTCGGCGAAATGGAAGAGTAGCCACTTTAGTTGAAGTTGCTTTCCAGGAGAGAGAAAAAGCAACAGGTATGACTTGTTGATATAGATATCGCTACAATGCTGAATGGCACGAGAAGGTACAACTTTTAGATAGAAAATTGCAAATTGATGTATCCCTGTCACCTTTTTTTTTGCTTCATTTCGTTAATTAAGTTTTTTCTTTGTTACGGAATATATCAATTGAAACTCCAAAAATGATAATTGGAGGAAGGCTTTGGTGACGGCAGCACATATCCTGTTACTTTTGGCCAAATGTGCATTCTTGTATATCTACCTGGAAGCTAATGAAGTAACACAACAATCAGTTGTATAATCCCACATCAAAACAGGAAAAACCTTGCAGAGGCAGCGTGTAGACGATAGTTAGCAACGAGTCAACCGCTCCAAAATCAACAATAATTGGAACAAGTTAGCGTGTAATAACTTGGAGCATATGAAGTCTGAACAACGATAATGTGAAAATTAAGGCAGGCAGCACTGCATTGGCCCCATTGCATAACCGGAAGAAGAACTACTTAATGAAACAAATCAGCTTTGAGAGAAATCTCAATTGAGCAGCTTTGATTAATCTGCATCCAAGTAATCTCACCAAATCAATTCCACATGCAAGAACTCACTAAGCAAGTATTTAAGGGACGCTCTACAGAATATGACACCACCACCGCCATGGACCATGGTGATGGCAGACACGCACGTCGGCACATGCAAGCAACTGTGGCCTGTGGGCGTATACGAACTTACGAAGACGAAGCTGATGGCTGCCTGGTTCGATGACGGAGATCTTGCCGCAGAATCCTGTTCGAGGCACTACTAGAAATATGAGCATTCATTCTCAACCTTAGTACCGATTGCTTTTTAACCCAATATTAATGTTAGCATTAGTATCAGATCCAAAATTGAAGTCCCGGAGGTCTTTTTAGTACCGGGTCGTAACACCACCCGGTACTATAGGTCATAACACCACCTAGTATTAAAGGGTCACTTTTAGTACCACCCGGTACTAAAGGGTCACTTATAGTACTAAAGATCTCTCTACGGGTTACTTCAAAAGGAAACCATATCCACATCCATCCCATATGATGTATAGATGGAGTGGCAGGAAGGATTGCGCGAGGCCGAAGGTACCGCGCACGCACATATTACGCGTGAAAATCGTGTGACTTGTGACGTTGCGCGTGTGCGGGGGCCTCCCAAACGTCAGCGGATTTGGTTGGTCTCCCCAACCTATACTAATGCGTACCCTTTAGTACCGGTTATATGATTCGGTACTAAAGGACCCCTTTAGGCACATTCCCCAGCAGTGAGGCGAGGCAGCCGCCGGACTGGAACCGGATGAAGCATTGTAGAGTAGCTGATTGCAAACCTTGATCAACGACTGGACTTTATTGCCGACTAGAATCCCATTTTGGTCATCCCTCCATGACAACATTTCATAGAGGGACAAGCAACCTCACTAACAGTGGTAGTAGTGTGTTTGAACATTGCCTAGACGTCTGTTATATAGAACACTAGTGACATGGTCCATCATGGTAAAGAAAAAGAACATGCATGGACATCATAGTCTGCACCAGCCTACCTATCAAAGTCTGCACACCGACCTACATAATATAGTTTGCAAAGGAGCACACATTATAGTCTACAACATCGTACATATCATAGCATGCACCGGCTTACAAAAGATAAAGAAGGCCCTATGGACTAAACGTGTCCTCGCTTGTGACGCACAACACCAGCACCACGTCTCGCGACCCGCTGCGCTGCTCTTGTCTGCAGCTAGTTGTACGTAAAGAGCTCCGGAGGGGCAACCTCGCGAGCTATGTTGTCCACACGGAGTCCACATAAAGACGGTCCTCCTGCACTAAGTCCTCTGAAGTGCTGCGGCACTGTGTCATGAAATTATAAGTTAGTACGACCAATTAGAGTAGAACTGGTGAATGGAAAATGAGAAAGTAAGGAACACATACTTGTGGGGGGGTGAAAGATTGTGGACCCGGCGCATAAGTGGAAGGACCTGGTCGAGCTGCTGCCCAAGACGATGCACGTGGAGTACACGCCCTAGGGGAGGCTGCATGTGCCTGTGCTGCAGAAGATGACGCGTGGTACACTGGCCGTGTGGGTGCAGCAGAAGACGAACTGAGGTGTTGAAGACGAATTGGGGTAGGTAGCCCGTGGTGGAAGTAGAACGTCGTCGTCGTCACCACGGTAGCTAACGGCCCACGGAAACCTAGCACACAGGGCCATGATCCTCCTATACATCGACTCGTGCTTGTGCGGGTTCATGTGCATGTAGTTCTCCATGCTGATCCACGCCGTCGCCTCAATTGCTGCAATAACGTCGTACTGTTGACAATTACATAGTTCAAGTTAGGCAAAAAATTATCCGTACGAAGTGCAACATAAACCAATGCAGTATGAGTAGAAAATGATGGAGAAGCGTACCGCGATATTGATGTTCTTGTCCCTGGAACGCGGGTACATCTGTGTCAGTGGTGCGGTCTCCGTCGGTAGCTGCCTGGGAACGTGCATGACACATGTCCATGTCCTCGGTAAGTACCACTGCAAGTATTCCCAATGGACATTTTCCCCTTCATTGACTGCTAGGTTCGAATGGTCATAACTTGACCAGTTCTGCAGGACAAGATTAGCATCATCCTTATCCGACGAGTCATCATCTCTAGCATGAATGTGCTCTTCTCCTTCCCTGTCTCCCTGCTCAACTAACCCAGGGATGTGTTCCCCCTCATCAGCCTCGCCATTTGGCTCACGGGGTACCTCTTCATTCTCTTCATCTCCTTCTCCTACCCCATCTTCATTATCTTTTTCAGTTTGCCCATCAGTAATCTCCACACATTCCTCACCTCTAACTTCCCTACCTCCCACTTCTTGCGACTGACTGCTAGATCCAATCTTTCGGAACACTTCAACAAATAATATCAGCGCTAAACCATGCTTAGTACAACCATTTACATAGGCCCTCCAGTTCTAGGTTCCTTCAAGCGGCATCAACTCCCAAAATATTATGTCAGGTCGTAACCTCACTACAACCCTAACAAAAAGCTACACTTAATCTCTATCAAGATCAAAAGCCTTAAATAGCCAGTTGCATATTGAAGCCCAAGTCCTCTCTCTTGCTCTTGGTAATTATTTGCAGAACAATTGAAATTGAGACAAATCTACCCCTTCTGGACCATATCTAACCTCCCCCCGACCGTAGAACACTTGGAAAAATAAACTGTCTGACATGCCTGTCAATATACACGACACGAATAGATATTATTACTAAATGTTATTAATTTTAACTAACCCCAACAACACCTACATTTAAAAAAACTATATAAACTTATACCCCGTGCATTGCCAATAATATTAATTTTAGAGTTATCTAAATATATCAACAAATTAATTTTACTTTACCCTATCAATATACATGACATCAAGAGAGATTATTACCAAAATTATTAAATTTAACTAACCCTAATCACAGCTACATTCCGAAAAACTATATAAAGTTATACACAACGTGAACTAATATTATTACTAAATGTTATTAATTTCAACTAACCCCCAAAAACACCTACATTCTTAATAACTATATAAAATTATAACTTGTGTATTACCAACAATATTAATCTTAAAGTTATCTAAATATATTAACAAATTAATTTTACTTTACCCTGTCAATATACACGACATCAACAGAGATCATTACTAAATATTAATAAATTTAACTAACCCTAATCACACCTACATTCCGAAAAACTATATAAAGTTATACACGACATGAACAAACATTATTACTAAATGTTATTAATTAAGGTTCGGGACCAGGAGGAGTGGAGGAGAAGACAGAGGAGGCGTGGAGGAGAAGACTTAGGAGATCTTTTTGTGCAATTGCTCAGTCAAACAGGGTGTTCCATGCAAAATGTTGCAAGTGGTGCGTAGGGGGGTGATAGTAAAACTGTTATGTTTCATTCGCATCTAACGGATGGGTTTCCATGATTCTATTAAGTACCCGGTTTGCACCAAATATTCCTGGGGATGGGGTGCAGCGTGAGAGGGAGTTGCTGGTAGGTGCTGTGGGCCGGGCCTTGAAAAAGAAGCACGTGGCCTTGGAAAACAAGCGTGGGGACTTGGAAAAAGAAGCGCGAGACCGAGATGCGCGAATCTAAAAAAATTGATGCCACCACTAAATGACCGTGGTTAGTAGCATTATTTTCACGACGGGATATCAATTTTCATGAGAGTTTGGAATAACGTTCACGTTAATGACAATTTTTCGTGATGGTTCATAAAGAACCTCCACGAAAATAATCGAAAATAATGGATTTTCATGAGGTATGTTCGTACCTCCCACGAATATATGCTTTAATGGTGGTTTGTGTGTCAGCCTTCACGAAAAAGACAATTTTAAAAAAAACCTTGAACCTCACAAAATCTCCATTCTGTGGTAGTGAGTGTCAGCATGTCTTTTTATGGAAACTAACTGATATGAACCCGCTAGGGTTGATTCCCGATCTTTCGATGGGAGGCGTCGGATAACTCGATTGGTCGATGGAGACGACGTTCACGGCCCGACTACAGCCTTCCAAGCTGCGCCTTAGCAACCGATACACCACCTCCAATGGCTGTCGCGATCTTGTGGAGCGCGTCACTCGGCCACTAGGGCACTCGTCCTGCAAGCAATCGAAGAACTAGCAAGAACAAGTATAACAAGTACTGAATTTACTAGATGAAGATGAAGGTTTCCAACTCAATCTCAATACGGTGGGGTTCCGAAGACAGCAAGACGGGCGGCTGATCCAGCACGCGCGCTTACAAGCAAGTAGCGAGAGCTAAACTTGATCTAAACAAAACTCAATCTGTTCGTGGCGGCTCTAATCCTTATTAATACCTAGGAGGACGACCAGGGGGGGTGTTGGGGTCGTGCTCCAACCCTAGGACATGTCCCTAATGGACCCAAGTTGATACACGGCCCATTGGGCCAAAATAAGACGACGTAGCACCTCTGGATAGAAAACCTCTCGGTAGTATTTCGATGATTGCGACCGCCTCAGAATAGATATAGACATGAGTCCAGATCCATATGAAAATAGACTTCATAAGAATTCCAAGGAGTACTTGAACGCCCAAAACGGAGTCCGGATGAGGTCGTGGAGGCCGTTGCAAGTTGGGGTAGAGCTGCAGTCCGAATCCAGCGCCAAAACGTGTTGGATTGGATCTCTTTCTTTTCCTTGGGCCAAAAGTGACGTGGTGGCCTGGTGGAGGACGTTGGGAATACTTGGACTTGGCCCCCAATCTATTTCTTTGGTCCTCCATACCTTCCATGTGTGTTTAACACTATTTTTGATCCATAACGTATTTCTGAAATTGACAACGAATACACATCATGGTGCAGCATCAATTCATCAAATGTGTCACATATAATTATGATAAAGAATTGTTTCACCTTGGAGTCAAAAGATGTCAATATGGTTGTATCCAAGCATGTGATGTCCTCATCATTCTCCCCTTCTTGGCTGCAAGTCGTCCTCGACTTGCTCCAATGGCATTCTAAGGTGCTTGTTTTGATGTTGGAGCACGGAGCGACGGCCATGCTGCATGGCCACAACCAGTAATGCTCCCCTTCTCTGGCCTTACCCTGTTGCATATGAGAAAAACTAGAAAAGCTTTGCAAGACATTATTAGTGTTAGTGCAGCCCTCTATTTGATCTTGGTATTGGTGCCCAAAAGGATATTTCATATTAGAGCAAAAATAAACTTTATGCACCAAATATTCTCCTTTGCTGTCGTATTTGCCAATTGGATGAAGCGAACAATGATTAAAGCTTGGCAAACTAGAATCAAATTTAAGTCTCTCTTTTAGACAACTTAGATTACACAGAACATCAAATTCAATATAACCCAAAGTATTTAAAGAGGATAGCAAATTCAGTTCATCTTGTACACAAGTAATAGGATGGAAAAGCTTTTCTTCAGCACATTTGTATGGTTCCAAACAAAAAGTATCACACTTATTCACTACTTGTGGCATAGGAGTAAAAGAATCATCAGCACACAAGTCCTCTTTATCACAAGGAACAACAAGTAATTCATTTTGTGACAAAGGAAAAACAGCAATGGGTTCCGCTATTTGTTTCTCTTCATTAGCATGGAGGGTGGACAAATTTTGGATATAATGGGTCACATCATTCTTGCAAGTATTTACATATAAAAGAATCTCATTTTCAGCATTGAGAGCAAGACAATACAATTGAGCAAGATGCATGTATGATTTGCTAATTAACAAACTTCGAATTTCAGAATTGAGCCCTCTCATGAACCTACTCATCACATCTTCCATGCATTCATCTAATCCACCATACATGATACAAATTTTAAAATCATGGAAGTATTGTTTCACAGTCCTACTACCTTGCCTCAAGTTGTCTAATTTAGCAAGCAAATAATCAGCATAATATTCAGGAATGAATGCATCTCTAAAAAAAATTAAAGTCTTCCCAAGATTCTAGAACTTTCTTACGCCTACAAATGTGTTTCCATTGTAGCAAGGCAAATTCAGTCAAAATATTAGAGGCAATATAAATCTTTTGTTTCTCGGATAGGTCATGCTCATCAAATTCATTATCTACTTTTATCTCCCAATCAATGTAAGCTTTAGGATCAAACTTACCATCATATAACGGCAAGTGTTGAATAACACCCTGAATATGAGAGTCTAGTTTCATCAGCTCCAAAATCTCCGTATCACCTGCCATGGTTAGTAGGAAACAAGAAACACAAAAATAATATGTATCCTCCTGTCAACTACTATGATATGTTGGTTGTAATTCTCTCAAACTCAACTTGTAAAAACAAGCCCTTACAAGTTCTTACCAAGCCAAACAGGAGGTGACGGCAACCAACAAGTCTACAACCGTGGAGTGAAGTGTATCGGTGCCGCAGCAACAAAAAACCTGTCAAGCTGTAGTCGAATATGTGGAGCTGTAGGTGGGCTTAAGCAAGGAAATATACTAGAACCACGTTAGTTGCAAGCAAATTGAACAAATGCTCAACGACGTTATTGTGCTGGTCCTAAGCTAGTACGTGCTAGAGACGCGAGCCTGGACACAAACGAAATCACTAAGCTGCAGCAAGGAAGAATCACAAGGAGAGGAAAAACAACAAAAGAGAAACCCTTCTCTTCTTCTTTCTTTCTTTCTTTCTGTTTTTCTTTTCTTTCTTTCTTTTTTTTTTCTTTTTTTTTAGGATCACAGAGCTCAAATTGTGCAACAAGAGATAACAAGCTAGCAATTAAATATTTCCTTAGGAAGGGTGATTCAGTAGCAAAGTCAAACAAGTGGCTGTTTTGCAAATCCAGCAGATACGCAAATCTCCAGGGTGATTGCGAAGTGCTTAAAAATAATTTGGGACCAAGGTCAGATCCTTTGGAAAGAGCACAAGTTAAGGTTTCCTAGCTGTATTTAAACTCCTTATTCGGACTCCTGACGAAGGAAATATGGTGCTTTTCTTCTCAAGATGAAACAGGACTCCAAATCGAATTCTATTTTGAACTTGTTGGATTTTCTTTTTGGAGATGGAAGTATGGACGTGGATGAAACCTCAAGGATGTGGTTTGGTTAATAGTGGTAAACAAAACAAAGGAATTTGGAAATCCAATCTGATTTGTGGAGAGAAACTAATAAACTCAAATCTGCGATAGTGACACAAACGTGACAAGAACTCGAAACTCTAAACGACTAGACGCTAAGACCAGCAACTTGACACGACGATGCAACCATTAATTCAATAAGCCCTAACTAAGCAGTAATAGTAAAAGGCTCAAAGGGTTTTTTTTGGATTATGGAGAACTAATCTACTAATTTTTTTTGGCCTTTTCTGGACTATAGGAAATTAAAAACAGCAAAGAACTAGAAGTCTCTCACCGATAAACCTTGCTCTGATTACCAACTGATATGAACCCGCTAGGGTTGATTCCCGATCTTTCGATGAGAGGCATGGGATAACTCGATTGGTCGATGGAGATGACGTTCACGGCCCGACTACAGCCTTCCAAGCTGCGCCTTAGCAACCGATACACCACCTCCAATGGCTGCCGCGATCTTGTGGAGCGCGTCACTCGGCCACTAGGGCACTCGTCCTGCAAGCAATCGAAGAACTAGCAAGGACAAGTATAACAAGTACTGAATTTACTAGATGAAGATGAAGGTTTCCAACTCAATCTCAATACGGTGGGGTTCCGAAGACAGCAAGACGGGCGGCTGATCCAGCACGCGCGCTTACAAGCAAGTAGCGAGAGCTAAACTTGATCTAAACAAAACCCAATCTGTTCGTGGCGGCTCTAATCCTTATTAATACCTAGGAGGATGACCAGGGGGGTGTTGGGGTCGTGCTCCAACCCTAGGACATGTCCCTAATGGACCCAAGTTGATACACGGCCCATTGGGCCAAAATAAGACGACGTAGCACCTCTGGACAGAAAACCTCTCGGTAGTATTTCGATGATTGCGACCGCCTCAGAATAGATATAGACATGAGTCCGGATCCATATGAAAATAGACTTCATAAGAATTCCAAGGAGTACTTGAACGCCCAAAACGGAGTCCGGATGAGGTCGTGGAGGCCGTTGCAAGTTGGGGTAGAGCTGCAGTCCGAATCCAGCGCCAAAACGTGTTGGATTGGATCTCTTTCTTTTCCTTGGGCCAAAAGTGACGTGGTGGTCTGGTGGAGGACGTTGGGAATACTTGGACTTAGCCCCCAATCTATTTCTTTGGTCCTCCATACCTTCCATGTGTGTTTAACACTGTTTTTGATCCATGTACGTATTTCTGAAATTGACAACGAATACACATCATGGTGCAGCATCAATTCATCAAATGTGTCACATATAATTATGATAAAGAATTGTTTCACCTCGGAGTCAAAAGATGCCAATATGGTTATATCCAAGCATGTGATGTCCTCATCACTAACTCCAACAAATAGAGTTCATTTTACCTCCGTACTAATGTGCTGCGCCCGAAGTGACTTGTTTCGTTCCTTTGGATAGAGGGAATAGTAGATAGGATCCTCCATGGTCAAATGGTTGTTATTCCTAGTGGTGGTATAGTAGCACTTTGAGGCCGGCAATGTGACCCGACAACCATTTAGATTTTGCTTGCGTAGGGATGAAAAAGAATAACGATCGAGCATGATCGGGAAAAAGGTTTCCCCAGACACTTTCAATTTCATAATTTTACCAAAAGCCGAAATTGGAGTTCAGAGAATAAATCATATTAATTAAGTTGCGGTGTCGGAAACGAAGCAATTCAATCAAGAACCTATTAATTTCATAGTCGGAAACCGATAATCGATATGTAACTATGAAACCAAACGTTCAATCAAGATTTTAAGAATCACGGGTGCAAAAAAAAAATAGTACCATGACTCCATACATGATAGCCTTGAAAAAGATTGACAAAACAACTAACCCAGAGTGTCAATCTCAGTGACACCAGCACTAAGTATTACTCCCTCGGTTCCAAATTATAGGTTGTTTTAGCTTTTTTAGTTCGTAGATATTATTATGTACCTAGACATACACTATATCAGATGCATAATAATATTTATGAATCTAGAAAGGTCGAAACGACCTATAATTTAGAAACGGATGGAGTAGTACTTGTATAAGAATCATTTGATATACAATCACAACAAAATGGAGGGCGGTGGGGGGGGGGTCCCATTTGTTGCTTCGTTTGTGCTTTGGGGATCTTCAGGGATGAAAATGTAAATGAAAATTTTGTACTCCCTCCGTTCCAAATTGTAGGTCGTTTTGGCTTTTCTAGATTCATAGATATTATTATGCATCTAGATATAGTGTATGTCTATATGCATAATAATATCTACTCCCTCCGTTCTTATTTATAAGGCGCATACGCATATTAAGATTCAAAGTTTCCAATCTTTGACAATAATTTAGTCAATTTTATTTTCTAATGTAAATTTGACATGGTTGGATTTGTAATTAAATGTACTCTCCAATGACTATAAGTTTATAACCACAAACAATATAAGATAAGATAAATAAATGATCAAAATTTATTTTAGCAGATAAAAAAGCCAAAACAACCTGCAATTTGGAATGGACGGAGTATCTTTTTCATAAAAGTAATATAGTCCGTTAGCCTGTTACCGTACAGGTTTAAGGACGAATCATTTACTTTGCTCTTTCAAAAACCAATCGCGTGCAACACCTCCCACAGATTGGAAACTAAAGAGGTATGGATCGACTAGAAGTCCAGAACTATGGAACCGATCGGCAAGAAAGCACGGAAGCGTCAACCGGCGGCAGCGCATGTACGAACCCTGGGATGGATGGTAATGGAAGCGGAGAAGGATCCGCAGAGAGCCGCCTCCCCAGATGCGACATGAGCGAGACGAGAGGAATGAGACGAGCAGTGGGCCAGGTTTTAAAAGTTTATAAACCATGGTGGAGCACTCGTGGGCTGTGTATCTTCTCACCAGTAACCCCGCCGCCATTTCGAGGGCCATTGGGCCGACTTATTTTGAGGTGGCCTCTCATCAATCAAAATCAACGACATGCATGCTATCGGTTTTAAATTCTTCATCTTAGCCCAGCCCATTGACCATCTCAAAACTCAAATGTGGTGGTACTAGCAAACGTTGAAAAAATTCCTTAGTACAAAGATGAGCTAGTATTGGTTAATCATCCAAAAAGTGGGAAAATAAAACTGAATCAGTTTCCTTTCTTGTTATACGGCAACCACCGGACTTTCTGTCCTTCCAATCATTCTCGGCTGTTAAGTTTGAGCTTTTAGTACTAACAAAAAGAGGTGATGTTTTTTAAAGGAAAAAATTGTTTTGTTAGCAACAAAAACTCATAGCTCTAGTGGTTAGGATGTCTGTGGGACGAGAAAAGGTTTGAGATTCAGCCTAAAACCCTATATTTTTGTTTCTGAGATGGATATTGAAATTTGAGTTAGGAAGATTCCATTTCAACTTTTCCACTGCCCCAGTTAGATCTATTTAAAACTGGTAAATCAGCCCTCGGATGAACTTATTACCCCAGTGATAACAGAGGTATTTTCAGTTAAAGAGAAGGTAGCTTTATTCACAGCATTTCAACATTTCAGCAGAGTCCATGTAAGGATATTACGGGCACTTTACAGACACAAGGCATGGACAGGTCGCCATGCTATTTCCACATATTACACGACAAAACATTACACAGGAACCCCCAGTAATTAGCAGGCACTGGATTGATCATTAAGTGGACGGTTTTGCCCTAACCTCCGAAGCCAGCCACTCCCACGCTGGGGATGGGAACTGCCTGCAAACCGAGGGGCTCAGGCAACAGGCACACACACTTTGACAATGTGCAGCTGTTACTGGACAGACAACACTTGCAGGTAC
This sequence comes from Setaria viridis, assembly GCF_005286985.2. Taxonomy (NCBI): domain Eukaryota; kingdom Viridiplantae; phylum Streptophyta; class Magnoliopsida; order Poales; family Poaceae; genus Setaria; species Setaria viridis. Next base: position 24,960,196 of record NC_048263.2, on the reverse strand, counting down.
TGGAGACTCATCACTAACTGCGAAGTTCTAAATGAGTGATTAGGGTATCTGAACTTTTTCTTTAATCTTCTGAAGTTCTGATGGTTGCCATGTTTGCAGTTGAAGGTGGGGGAGGCTGCTGACTAGCTGCGTTCATCAGTTATCCACAGCAGCAGCGGCAGCGTCGTTCGTCCATCAGCACAGCGCCACCGCGCCGTCCGAGGTCGCCTGCAGCATCATGTACATGCCGGCCTGGTCGTTCAGCTCCGGCGTGGCCGACGCCGCCGCTGCGGCCACCGGCTCGATCACCGATAGCCGCTCCAGTAGCGCGGTGAGCGCCTCCCGCATCCAGTCGTACCGGCAGAGCTGGTAGGCTTCGCCGGGCGAGACCTGTTTCAGAATTCAGATAACGATCGTTGGTCAGCATCAGTGTGCCACTTGCTTGTCAGGTGAGTTTCTGATGAGCTGTGTATGAGACGCAGAGCCGGCGCGCACTCTGACAGAGTGGCTACTCACCCATCGCCGGCTGTGGGTGTCCTGCTCCGGCCATGACTCGAGCTCCTCGGTGACCTCCATGGCGAAGATGTAGCCCTTGCAGGCTCCCCTTGGGCTGGTGCTGTTCTGGCTGCTCTTGCTCTTGAACACCCAGTGTCCCAATGCAGCTCTCTGGTGTTCAGCAACAACAAGCAGATGGAAATGATCATCAGTCATCTGAACATTGCAAGTTGCATGAGCATGACCCATAAGCATTTATCGGTTATTATGAAAAGGATTTCCTAGTTGAATCGAGGAACAGAACCATAATGGTATAAATGCACAAACCAAATGCAGGACTGAAGCGATGGGTGCAGGGGTCACTGTAGGGCATACAGGAAACACACCACATGCATAGTGGTTGGGAGCAATGCATGGACCGAGGATAAAAATAGCAGCATATTGACTCGGATCCGGGACGAAATCAATTCCCAACGACGAGTCGGCCAACGGACGAAGTACGCAAGAAATAGGGGGGGCGGACAATAATACACTTTACGCCGAGATCTTGTCAACTAGAAAATCACAATGATTTAGGGGATATCATCACCCCCCAACTCGTCGCGCGCTACTTACAATATTATAGTTTTGGTTGCAAACCACCAAGCAAGTGAGGTGATGCTGCTGCTACTGCTAAACTGCTAATGTCTGAAGTCTGAAGAGAAACTTCCCT